>NW_024080876.1:1786603-2406075 GCF_003009895.1 Hyaena hyaena
ATGCTGCTGATATCTGTTTTGAGCAGTTCATTAGCTGTCATTTCTTCTTGGAGTTTCTTTGGAGGAGAGCTCTTTCCTTTTGTCATTTTAGTTAGCTTTCTATCTCTTGTTGGTTTTAAAGACCTGTTAATGCTCTCTGTATCTATGAGCGCTGCTATATCCAAGAAGACTCTTTGACTGTCCAGGGCCTATCCTTTCAGAGAGTGTTTTTTGAATGGTATCTCTTGGTCTCTCTTGTTTGGACCGTGGTTATTTTATTTTCCTATTTGTAGTGATATTTGGCACCTTCACCTTGTGTCCTCTGGCTTGTTTCTTGAGGTAGCCGTTAGAAGGCTTTCTCAGTGGATTCTGCATCCTTTTTCACCCAATCTGTCAGGTTTTGTAAGGTTTCCAGTGGCTTCAGATCTTTTCCGTGTGATGTATGGGCGCGAGTGCAATTACGGAGCTCCTTACTTCTCCACCATCTTGCCCCCTCCCTCTGTCACAACTGTATTTAAACTCAGAATTATTGGTTGTTTGCAAATTGATTATAACTGTACTGTGTATAAATCAAAACATAAACTTAACCATAAACTTCAGACCTGAGAGAGGCACATAGTCAATGATATTGCAACCGGGATATAATAACAATGTACATAGCAATTAGACCAAAACTATGTGTGTTCAATGCAAGATACCTGTCAGTGTTTTCATTAGCAATTAACAAAATAGAGACATCATCCCCCTCAGTATGGGTTTCCCCTCAGAATGGGAGGGAAAAAAAAGCCTTAACAGCATTTTTAATAATGAAAGTATTTCCCATTAAAACTGAAACATTTTGTGATATGTTTGCTTAGTTCTCAATATCTCCTATGAGCCTTTCTCTACAGAAAAACTTATGCTAAAAATGACATTTTCTAGCAGCATATGGAGGGCTCAGTGGGTTGAGCATCTGACTCTTGATTTCAGCTCATATTGTGAACCCAGGGTCATGGGATCAAGCCCTGTATCAGGCTCCATGCTGAGTGTGGAGCCTGCTTTAGATTCTCTTTTGCTGCCCTTTTCTGCCACTCATGCTCTGTCTCTCTCTCAAAAAAGGAAAAAAATAAATAAAAAGAAAACAAACAAACTGCATTTTCCAAAATCTCTTGCTAGATAGTCTAGATGCAAAATAGGTTGTAGTAATTTTATGAACTTAATGAATTTATGAGGCAGAAGGGAGGCTGATGCCACCTTTCCAGTGTTTTGCTCTTTTATCTAGGAAGAAAAGCTTATGAGGACATAGGTGTGTCCCTGCTTCAGTCAACACCTCTATGGATGTGTAAGGTGACTGCAGATTCAGTGAGAGACTTCTGTCCTGGGTTTCTTATCCCTAGATCAATAGCTTCAGCAACGGCCACCAGGTCCTCACTAGCCTTTCCAATGATTTTGTTAAATTCCTGGATTAAGTGTCTTTCTGTTTAAAATTCCTAGAATAGTTTTGATGCATAGAATAAAGCCTAACTAATATAAGCAAAAAAAAAAAAAAAAAGTAAGTAGGAAATGGAGACTACATATTAGTTTGTTTCTTATTCCAAAACAATCATAATAATTCTGCAGAACAAGCTAAGTTTACTTGTGGAACAGTTAGAGGTACCAAGTATGTAAGTATACTGGAAAAAGCCTTTTTCAATATCCGGGTCTTGTTATTTCCAAAGGTACAGCTCAAACTCTATGCAGCCACTATGTAAACATTATATCTGAAATTTTTTCACTCAATCATTAAGTGAACAATTTGAACATGTCTTCAACATCACTTCCCATGAGATCTGTTCTCTTAGGATCAGTAAAATAAAAGAAACAGATCATTAAAAATTGCAGAGTAAAGACTATTAAGTGTGTACCACTGAAAAGTTCGACTTTTTTTTTTTTTTGGAAAGAGCCTATAGAAAATACAGGCATAGAGTGTTAAGTGTCAACCACTGAAAAATTCTACATCTTTTAAAAAAAAGTTTTTTATAGTTTCTTTATTTTTGAGACAGAGACAGAACATGAGTGGGGGAGGGACAGAGAAAGAGGGAGACACAGAATCTGAAACAGGCTAGCTGTCAGCACAGAGCTGGATGCAGGGCTCGAACCCACGAACGGCGAGATCATGACCTGAGCCAAAGTTGGACGACTTAACCGACTGAGCCACCCAGGCGCCCCTGAAAAATTTTACATCTTAAAAACAGGGAAAAGGTTAAATCACTGATTATAGTTGTTAAAGGAAACATAAAAGCAGAAACTACTAATTATATTTCTTATATGAATCTTCTGGTTTAATTTTAGAAAATAATCAGTAATTTTTGGAGAATGACAGGTTAGTCAAAGCCATTAAACAACGTCATGGAAAGCTCTACGTAGCAAAATCAGTCAGACATAAGCTGATTGATAAGACATCATCTCATTTTTTCCAATAGTTTGAAAGTACATACATACATACATACATATATACATACATACATGCTATATAAGTCTTATTACCTATCAAATAAATGTTCTGTCCAGCAGGTGACAACATACTTTCTGCTCATAATACTTGGCCAGAAGTAGATCGGGGACTTTTTAAGAGCCCAGGAGGCCCTAGATAGTATTCTTCCAAATGCTAGACACAGGCACAACCAGGAAGATCCGGAAAACATGCAACTTGCAAATGCACCAGGCACTTTATAAGGTGCTGAGGGCTTTTTTTCCTACTTGATGTACTTTCTCTAAAATTTACTTTAGTGTCGGTATATTGCCGATGAATTTTCCATTTTTGTCTTTCTGAAGGATGGTTTCACTGGAACTAAAATTCTGAGATGATAGCTTATTTTCTTTTAATATTTTGGAAAATGTTATACTGTGTTTTTTCTGTTAAGAGTCAAAATCAATCATATTGTTTCCTTTGAATTTTATTTCCTCAAGTTAATTTTCTAAACCAACTTCAAATGATATTAAGCATAAAAAGTGGGTCATTAAAGTAGAATTAAACTAGAAATGAGTGGCAGAAAGAAAAGTAGAAAATATAACACTTGGAAATTAAGGAATATACTTCTATATAATTCATGGATAGAAGAACAAATAATGATGGATATTAAATATTACTTTGAGGTGAATGTTGATAAAAATATTTTATGTTAAAACTTGACTGGTATATCCAAGTAAGGCTTAATAGAAAGACAATCCCTTTAAAGCATATATAGAAAATACAAAATCATTGAGCTAAGCATTCTTAAGAATTTGTAAATGCATTATATTTTCTTTTGTTCTTTTAAAAATTTTTTACTTGAGTATAGTTGACACACAATGTTACATTAGTTTCAGCTGCACAACTTAGTGATTTACCGTGTTTTTACATCTTGCTGTTTTCACCACAAGTGTGGCTACCATCTGCCCCATTACATCACTATTATAATATTAGTATTCCTTTTATTCCCATGACTTATTCATTCCATAATTGGTACCATGTATTTCTCTCTACCCTTCACTCATTTTGCCTAACATCTACCCCTGGGAACCATAAGCTTGGTCCTTGTATTTATAGGCCTGGCAATAAAGAACTAATTAAAGTGTGGAAAGAATGAAATAATAAAGAAAATGAGGGGCGCCTAAGTGGCTCAGTCTCTTAAGCGTCCAACTTTGGCTCAGGTCATGATCTCACCGCTCTGGCTTCGAGCCCTGCATGAAGCTCTGTGCTGACAGCTCAGTGCCTGGAGCCTGCTTCAGATTCTGTGTGTGTCTCTCTCTCTGCCCCTTCCCAGCTCATGCTCTATCTCTCTCTCAAAAATGAATAAATGTTAAAAAAATTAAGAAAAAGAAAATGGAATAAATTAATAAAATACAGAAACATAGTATAGAGAGTTATTAAACCAAAGTTGTTTTTTGAGACTAATAGAATTCATATATTCATAGGAACACATCAATAAACATAAAGAGGAAGTATAGGTAAACTAATGCAGAAATGATACTAGTTTTAAAAAGTTACTACTATAGAACCTATAGTTATTATAATGTAAATAAAGTCATCCTATAAAAAACAATGTAAATTAAATTTGAACAATATAAATGTAATGAACACATTCTCAAAAAGGGATAACTAAAACTGACACAAAGTGAAATAAAGACTACACACACACACGCGCGCGCGCACACACACACACACACACATACACACACACACACACACATGTCACACACGCAATCCATAGTTTTTGCAAAGAAAACAAAATTGAAATGACATCATGGAAAATGCAACTTGGCATCATAATATTACTTGAGATAAAGCAAGCTGAGGAATGTGCTACAGGCCAGAGCTCCCTCCCACTTTGTTTAAGGAGAAAGTTCCAATTCACATAAAGATGCTGTTGGACTAAATAGGGAAGAGCAGCAAGCTAGTCTAGGTTCAAATAGAAGCTGGCTATTATATTTATGTGTACATTAGTAAGGAGGAGTAAGTTAATTATATTACTGAATGGGTATGGGATGGCTCACCTAAAATTTCCAATAAATATTTCCTTTCAAGGTCCTAATAAACTGCATCTTTGGAACTGTGAGAATATTTGGGGTAGACAAAGCTTCAAATTTAATAAAGATATAAAACAAGGAATGATCTTAATATCTCATTTAAAAAGTAAGCCATTTGAAGGTACATATACAGAAAGATTAAAAGTAAAGATTTTATTTTTCTCAAATTTATAAGAAAAAAGGATAAAAAACAACCAACTTTATGTTTATGCCCCTCCTCCTCTTCCCATTCCTCTTCCTCCTCCTCTTTCTTTTTTCTTCTCCTCTTCTTCTCTTTCTTCCTCTCCTCCTCCTTCTCCTTCTTCTTTTCTTCTTCTTCTCCTTTCTTCCTCCTCCTCCTCCTTCTTCTTCTGCTTCTTCTTATTCTATGTCTTCTTCTTCTTCATTTTCTTCTTCTGTTTCCATTTCATTTCCATGGTTTTGGGGTTGATGGCTTTATGTATTTACTTCTTTTTATAGAAACAAAATAACAAATTACATTTAGGAATTTCTTACTTAATATTGAGATATGTGAGTTTTATAAGTTGTTATGCAGTGTTTGCACTGACATTATTTTCCTTTTAATTTAATTTGAAAATTCAAAAATGTAATGTTATGTTATTTAAAGCTTAAAATGTATATCCACTTATTCAACATACATTTAATGAGAGCTTATGTCTAGTATTATGCTAATTAAAAATGAGAAATTAATATAGTCCTCAACATCAAAGAGCCTACAGACTTTAAGGACTACTAATGAAAATTATAAATAACAGATAACAGCATAAAATAAAGTTCAAGTTTTAAAGTTCAAATTTTATGGAAAGTTTTTTACTGATTATTATTCACTAACCATATTTCATAAGAAAAATTGAAATGAGTAGAGTTCATTCAATATATATAATACACAGAAATGTAAAATAACACATTCAAGATTTTATGATTTATTTAGAAAATATATTCTATAAAATATTCAAAAACAAAATGTTGAGAAAGCAAAAATTTTAATTTTTCAAGGCACACTATTTAGTGTTAATGCCAAAATAAGAAACTAGATAAATAAAAATTATTGTTTTATAAAGCATCTGACTCAAAAAAGGAATTAAAAACACAAAAAGAGAAAACTTAGAAAATAATATAAATGAAATGTGATATGCCAATATATGAGACTCAGATAAGTGAGAAGTCATGAGCAATTCACTTACAAATGATCTTTAAAAAGAAGCATTGAATAAACATAACAAGCTACTGTAACTTTGCAAGTAGAATTGAAAATAATCCAAAGGAAAATATGAATATAATAAACATAAAATTAGAAATATACATATACATTAAAAGAGATTATTCTGAAGAACCTAAATTTTTGATTTTATAAAAATGCATCAAAATACATGAAGACTGTGAGCATAATCTAGAGAATCATGACAAGAAGGATAGAAGGCAATATTTTAATAAAATAGAATTTAGGAAAATATAATGATGATGATTGGAGGTCTACACCTAATAAAGTTGATAGTGCCAATGTAATATATTTTTTCCTACATAAAGTATAATTGGTTTTTATTATTAAAATTGGTAGTGACCTAAATTTCTAATAATAGCACTCCAGAATAATTATTTAGTCATTAAAAAGAAAAATTACAGTGTGCAAATTAGATACTAATTCTGATATTCTAGAGTAAACTTTGGTTAATGTTATGTTTCTATTGAAAAATCAATAAAATATATAAAAATAATTAAGTTCTAGCTAAGTCAACTACCTCTTCAGAATCAATGCATAAAATTTTATCCCATCCATACATACCTGCTTCTTGAAATATATACAAAGAGTCTTTTCTTATTCTTTTGTTCACACAAGTTGCTTGTCTTCTCTTATCCATAGTAAATATAAATACCTTCTCTGTATTAAAATTATTATTACTAGAATAATAATGGCAATATTAATTATAATTATGGAACATTTATAATATGTCCACTGTACTAATATAACTGTATGGAGTAGATAATGTTGTTATTATTATTATATCATTATTAATATAAAAACTTTTCTATGTTTACTTCTTACATCAGCTCTGACATTGTTACTATTGATTTCTACTTTTACAAATAAGAAACTTGTCACAGGAAGATAGTTCACATATCCAAGATTATAATGTTCTTAAGCATCAGTGATATTGCCTAAACTCAGGTTTGTCTGCATTCAAATCCTGTGATCTTAACCATCATTGCATGTTGGCTTGCCCACCTACTTTTTATTACTTTCCTCAGTTTTCATGGCAAGTATATATGATGCTGTATTAAATAACAGCTTGTTTCTAAATAGAGACAACTGAAGCAAACTCTTTATCCAAATCAATTGTAGAGAAAAAGATAAATTGGAAGGGCAAACTACATATATATGAAGCCATTCCTGGTCAAAACCATGATTTTATAGTATCCAAGAAGTAACATACTTAAGTGAAACTTGCTTCTTTTATGACCTACTGGCCTTACAACTAGCCTTAATGATTCCGATTTATGTTGTTGCTTGGTATCGGTATCCATATAATACATACACACACACAGACACACAGACACACACACGTGTGTGTGTGTATATATATATAAATTTTTTATTGGTCTTTTTCTTACACATCCTACTTTTTGACCAGAGGGAAAACAACTGGCTTTGTAAACATCAAACTCACATTAGAGTTCTGCATTTTCTTCTAATTATGTTTATTTTCCTCAAATTCTGGTGATTCATATCCCTATTATGCATTGTTTACCAACATCTCTCTCATAATTCTTATTTATTCTTTAACTGCCACCCACTGTTGTCATTTCGTTTACCTTGTCCAGGTGCTAAGGATTTTTCCCCATTTTGCTTTATTGGGGAAAGAATAAAATCACAAACTTAGAGACATTTTTCAATTCACTGCTGCTTCTTTCATGTGAGTGAGGAATCTGTACATGTCTGAACTATGGGAAGATCTTATTTGTATTCCTCTTGTGCTGAGCAGTTCCCTGCAGAGTCCTGAACAATCAATTGTATATCTCAGAAGTGAGACCAGCAATGCTCCTCCCATATCTGACATTTGGTTGATTATCTTACAGAATGTCCTTGTATCACTTTCTATTCTTGTGGATGAAACATTTGACAAATTGTGTCTCTGTTCTATTTCTTTCATTCTTTTCCTCATTATTATTTAGCTGAGGAACATGACCTAAGCTAAATTTTTTACATAATTTACTTCTTTGTTGTATTTTCCCCCACCTTTATATCAAGAGTAAACTATATTTCCCTTTGTGTGTGATTTTACAAATGTATTTGGACTAGGTCTAAACTTGTGATGATTGTTTAATGTGATATAGAATAAAGCATATATCTAGATCATTTAAATTAAGCAGTTAAACTATTAATACTCTGGGTAACTCCCCCATGAGATCATTTATTTCCTCCTTCATTTAGAGAAGGAAAGATTGTCAAATTGGAAACAGAGTGCAATTATCTTTTAATGCCTTCTTATAACAGCTGTTTATAGTTATATGTTAATGTATCTTATTTAGATTGGAAAGCTTTTTACTTCCCTTGATAATTCCAAGAAGTACAATATTATTCATGCAAACAGACGTTATGTCATTTAAACTGAGAAAAATATTTAGGAATTTACTGTAAAAATCCAATGATTTTAATGATATGATTATAGTTAATGCATTAAATCCTAAATTGAATCTTAAATATTAAATGATACTTACCAAATATTAAATTATTGAAGATTATACAATTACATCTAATCTCTTAGAACATATTCTTTAATTAGACATGAATATTTTTTCAAAATATTAAGTATATATATGATCAGATCAGATAATGCACATGAAAATACATGGAGAATGCCACTCTTGAGTCACTTCAAACAAGCTATTGGGTTTTGTGCCAGACATTTAGCTAGGAATGAAATATTCCATTGAGAAGGTGACAGTTTAACAGTGAAATATGTAAACAAGTAAATATTTTTTTAATTCTTTTAGTGAATGATTATAAATATTTTCAAAGAAACACAGATACAGCAAATAATTCCATCTAAAAGAGTCATGGAAACTTGTCCAGGGTTAACAAGTTAGTTACGCTGTGAAGAATGTAAAAAGTGACATTTATCAGGGGACCAGATTCAAAGACATTGAAACATGTAGATATCTTGGGTATAGCAAGAAATCTGTTATTAGCTTCCTAGGGCTACCTTGACAAAATGAAACTAACCGCATGGCTTTAAACAATAGAACTGTATTTTATTCTTACATTTCTGGAGACTTGAAATGTGAAACCAAATCAGGGCCATGTTCGTCTGAAACCTGTAGAGAAGACATCCTTTGTTGCCTCTTCTAGATTCAGTAGGTTGCCAGAAATCCTTGGATTTCCTTGGCCTATAGCTGCTGACTCCATTCTCCGTCTGTTATCACCTGGCTTTTATTTCTCTGTACTCTCTCTGTTTCTATGTTCACATTTCTTTTTTCTTTTGGGGACACTAGTCATTGGATTTAGGGCCTACCTTAATCTAGTATGACTTTAACTTAATTTGATTACATTTGCAAAGACCCTATTTGTAAATAATGTCACATTAATAGGTACTGGAGTTAGTACTTGAACAGATGTTTTAGGCGGGGGGTTGGTGGGTAGGACGCACAATTCAAACCATAACAGAGTTCTACCAAGGATTCTTGGGAAACAATTGAAAACAACGAATATGACATGCTAAGGCATTTGGATTTGAGGCATTGTCAAAAGTTTTAATCAGGATATCTACTAAGATGCTAATTTTTGTTTCAGAATCGTAAATATTGATCCTATTGAAGATAAGTTGAAGGGTGAGAATGCATAAACTTGAGTTAAGAAAAGACTACCAAAGACTGGCAAAAGGGGAAAATAAAATTGAAAAAATGGGCTTTAATTACTGTTATCAGTTTGTCAAATTAACACTTATTAAGTGGAGAACATGTTGCTGGATGTTTAACAATAGATCATGAGAGAATTGAAATAGAGAAGTTTATTACTCACAGGTCCTGGAGGAAGTACCCTGCGTGCCTCAAGGGGCTATATGTGTGGTCAAGGCAGAGTGCAGACAGAGAGGGAGAGGCAGAACATGGAACATATGCTTTTATTAGGGTCCATGCTTGGAGTGTTTGGGGTTCCCAGCCTAAGGCAAGATTAGTTATTTCAAACAAAAAAATATGGTTTTCATATAAAAGGAACATAAGCAGAAGGCCTTGGGGAAATCCTATGAGGAAGTCATCTCAGGAATTCACATTTGCATGTGATTCTGTGGGGTGCTATTCAGGGAATATGCTGGCATGAAGGGCTGGTTGTCAGTTTAAGGTTCGTGCAGGCCACTTGGCCCAACAAAATGGTGGTTAAGGCAGCAGTGTCATGAAGTAGCTTAGCTAAACTCTCAACAGTGGGAAAATGAGTGTTGGATATGGGGAGGAATAAAGATGGAGGAAGCAAACTGGATGCAAAAGTTTATAGCTTGAGTGATTCATATGGAAGGCGATGTTTGTACACCTTGGGAGAATATAAGAAAAGTAGATTTGGGCAGTGAATAGGGAAGGAGGAAATTAGTTTGATTTTAGTTTTTTACTAGTAATCCTTGAGATATAGGGTATGTATTAATGAAAAAAAATTCCATGAACATTTGTAAATACAAACCTGGAGTTCAGGAAAGGGTTAGATGCTGACGGTGTCATCAGATATAAATGGTGTTTGAATCCCTGGGGACTCAATGGCATTGCTCATTTTTCCTGAGGTGGAACAAGAGGGGAAGAGTAAAGACAAATGTTTTGGGAAAAACCAAGCACTATACCTAGCAAAAATATTACCATAGGTGCCATTCATAAAACTGGACTTAAACTATTTTACAGGATTAAATACATGAAACATGACATTTAAATTACAATCTTGAGCTAGCACATAGCAATGGTTCAGTAAATATTTGCTATCATTAATATGATCATCATCATCATTATTGCTTATTGCTTATAAAACATCCTTACTTTTATAGGTCTGGCAGTATTTTAGATTGCTAGAGTTAGTTTAGATTTACAGAAAAAAAGTGAAGATATGTGAAGAGGGTACAGAGTTAACTGTGACAGTTTCTCAGATTTTTCTTGTTTTTCAAGGACCTGGATCTTCTTGAGGTATTCTGGTCAGATATATTGTGGAATGTCTGACATATTTCTAACAATTAGATTGAAGTTACAAGGTTTGGGGAGGAAGACCAAATAGATAAAGTGCCATTTTCATTGCATCATTTCAAGGATACATTCTTTCAACATGATTTTTACTGTTTGTGTTGATTTTGATAACATAGCTGTGTAGCTTTTACAAAGTTTCTTCATTGTAAATTACTATCTTTCTCTTGTTTTCCCCTATGGGAACATTAGAAGAAAGTCACTATGCAAAGTCTATACTTAGGAAGTGGGCAGTTTTACTTCTCTTTCTTGAGATCAGAGTATCTACATAAATCCTATGGAATTCTGCATGAGACAATTATCTTTTCTCCCCCATTTACTTATTTATCTAATTATGTCAATATGGACTCAAATATGGGTTTTTTGAGCATGTCTTTGCTTTTTGGTCCTACAAGATGCTTCTGGATCATCCTGCATATTTCTGTCCTCAGACCTAAAATCAGCCATTCCTCAAGGGGTTCCCTGGTTCATTTTATTGGAGAATGGTCTTAGAAATCAGTGCTGAGTGCTTACATGTACTTATTGCTCTAGAAGTGTCATTGCTTTTACACTTTCTCAGATAACAGAACAATAAAATATGTGTGTATATATACTGCTCTGGGTATATATACATATCTGTGAATACTCTATATTTAATCATTTGTATCTATATTTATTTAAACATGAATTCATATTGATATCTCTAACTCAAATTCGTTACTACCTAGATCAGTCTGCCTTTTTCTCTGCCCCGCCCCCTCCCCGTAACCTCCCAATTTAACAATGAGACATCTGTGAATCTGAATGCCTGTGGAAAGCCACTATAGTGACTAGAGTATAATGCATAAGTGTTTCAGACCTAAAAATTTTTGATCACAGTAAAATTTACTCAAATTAGCACTTTTTCCCACATCCTTTTCAGTGGAGTCCATTTATATATTTGTATAGACTTTAATATTTTAGCAAAAGTTATTTTAAATTAATTCTTAAGGGGCATCCAGATGGCTCAGTTTGACTTCAGCTCGTGGTCCGTGAGTTCAAGCCCCACACTGGGCTCTGTGCTGACAGCTCAGAACCTGGAACCTGCATCAGGTTCTGTGTCTCCCTATCTTTCTGCCCCTCCCCCACTCATGCTCTGTCTTTCTCAAAAATAAATATTTTTAAAAAGTATAAATAAAAAATAATTCTTAAATCCATGTACAGGGTTCATATTTTTCCAAAAACGGAAAAAGAAAAAAAACATAAGTTTGAATAACTGAAATTATAAAATGATGCTATTTTCAAAAGCAAAAAAGACACTTTTTAAACTATCCTTAAAAGATATTCATTTAGTATTATTTTTACATTGTCTTTGACAGAGTAAACATAATTTTATAATTGTTTTAATTAAATAAGATTTGTCCAAATTAGTTTTTTTAATTTAAAGAAGGAAAAATAATTTAAAGAAGGTAACAGAAACTTTGTATATGAAAATGTCCATACGACTATATTTGTAAGGGTTTCTACAAAAAGAAGTAAAATACTAACAATCTTGAGAAAAACAAACCAATTTATTATGTCTCCAGGCAAATTTTATGTAACTCCTTTGTTTAGATAGCCAGTCAATGTTTTGGACAAACTAGATAAACTCTGAATCTTCTGAGATTGCCCTACCAAAATTAAACATATATTCTGTGTAGATATATCTGTCCTAGGGGACTGTTGAAATAGTTCTTTATATAGAAAGGAGAATGATATAATATTTTGTCATTACACAATATCATTCAAGTATTTTTATATAGAGAATACTTTGAAACTAAGTATAAGATTCTAAGCATTTGAGCCAACCATGGGATTTGTTGCTTTCAGTAGCATAGAATTTTTCCTCATCAGTATCTGTCTTTGACATATGACTCTGTAGAAATCTTATTCATTCCCTGAAAAATAATATCCGGAGTAGTAAACCCAGGAATCAAACTAAGGGATAGCGAGAAAAAAGTGAAACCATTTCTGTAGAATTGTGAAGCTCTATGTTGTAAACCTGGACTTTTCACTAAATTGCTTGTGACCTTGAGCACATTCCTTAACTGTTTGTTTCTCCTTTTCCTTTATTCCTTTCTTTCTTCCCTTCCTTTCTCCTTTCTTCCCTCCCTCCCTCTCTACTTTCCTTCCTTCTTCCTTTCCTTCTTTTTGAGAGTGAGGGAACACATGCAAGCATGAAAAGGGGACAGGGAGAGGGGGAGAAAGAGCAGAGGGAGAACAGGCTCCATGTTCAATGTGGAGCTGGACACGGTGCTGATGGGGCTAGATCTCACCATCGTGAGATCATGACATGAGTGGAAATCAAGGGTTGGCTGCTTAACAAAACTGAGCTACCAAAGAGCTCCTCCCTTCTTCATCTAAGTGTTTGGTTTAGAGATGATCTAATGAATGCTCTAATACTAATATGATATGATTTTTCTACAAAAAATTACATATGACATTCTTTCTTCAACTCATACTTAAAAACATGTAAAGCATGTGAAACTCCACCTCAGAACAAAATAATACAGAAAGATGCTGAGGAATAAAACCCTAATAATTTCTTTTATTTAAAAATCATTGTTCCTGAAACCTTATGAAAACCTACATGGGGGTTAGCTGAAAATGAAATAATAATTTTAATTCTAAATATGGTTCTATTTGTTAACCAGATCCTATCCACACACAAAGTAACCTAATAACCCAAATATATTTTGCTGGAATAACTTTTCTGTTCCTAGTATGAATACTCTCCATAAAAGTGTTTGGAAATAACAAGCAGAAGTTGCAGAACAATTTAGTGAGTGACATCTCAATATATCATGGAAGAGTTTGTTCTTGAAACAGAATTTGCTTTAGAAGCAGATTTTGACAATGCTGTAGTTCAAAATATCCCATATTCTCATTCTTCAAAGCTCAATTACATAGAAAATATAAGTATGTGTTTGCCCCTTACTTAGTACCCTACCTGTTAATCATCCAACTCATGTCTATTTCAAGCCACATGGTCTGCTCTTCCTCATAGTTATGTATGAAACAGCCTTTTCAAACTATTCACACTGCCCAAATGGGACCTTCCATCAAATACTTCCAACAAATCTTTACACATGCTATTCCTTCTGAATATAATGACTCTGTTTTCCATTTCTTTATCTGGATGATCTGTAAACATTTAACAGAATCATGTACTCTCTGAATCTTACCACTGCTTTGGAGATTAACTTAATTATTTGTTTCTAATTCCAGAGTAGAATTTTATGCATACCTTTATGTCCTGTATTGCACATTGTTGAATTATGAGGTCTCTCCCCTCTAGATTGTTTTTTCTTTAAGACCAAGGGCAATGTTTTATTTTATTTGATATTACCCACATCTAACCAAATTGGGTAGTCACTTGGTAAATGCCCCCAAACAGGATCAATGAAAAGCTATAAGGTCCCTATTACCATCTTTAAATTATCTTTCCTTCTTTTAATTTCTAGAAATTAATTAAGATAAATATTACTGGATGTGGGCTGCCCCTCCCCGTAAATCCTAGGTCTATAGATACAACTATTCATAATACACTTAACATTAGAAATTGAAGCAGGCCTCTTCATGAAAGGTAAAGGGAATTACTTTTGATTGGACTGATTTTGATTTAAGTCTTGGTTTTGGCTCGTAGTAGTAGGTTGGCCTTGAACAAACTGGTTACATTTTATAAGACTCAGATTCTTTATTTTTAAATAATTAAAAGGAAAAAATTATATCCATGTTGTTAGAGGTTTGAGTGGAATAAAAAATGACATTCCCTACTATATGTGAGGCAGAGAGTGAATACTAATTCTATTTTTCATATGCTCAATTTGAAGCTTATATTACATTCTAAAATATTCAAATAATGTATGAGATTTGAACATAAGTTGTATAATCATGCAAAACTATAAGCAATCAAGTGTTTAGATATTAATTTGTTTAATTTTATCTTAAATGAGAATGCATCACCACAACTGTATAGTCAGTTGACAAAAGCAGGGAAGAGTATCCAATGCCAAAAAGAAAGTCTCTTCAACAAATGGTCTGGGGAAAACTGGTCAGCAACATACAAAATAATAAAACCAGACCATTTATGGGTTAAAGACCTAAATGTGAGACAGGGAATAATAAAAATCCTAGAAGTAAACACAGTAACCTCTTTGACATTGGCCATAGCAACTTCTTACTAGATATGTCTCCTGAGACAAGAGAAACAAAAGCAAAATTAAACTATTTTCACTACATCACAATAAAAAGCTTCTGTACAGGGAAGGAAACAATCAAGAAAACTAAAAGGTAACTTATGGAATGGGAGAAGATATTTGCAAATGACATATCTGATAAAAGATTAGCATCCAAAATATATAAAGAATTTATCAAATTCAATGCCCCAAAATAAATAATTCTTTTAAAAATTCATGTCCAGAAGACATAAATCAACATTTTTTTTTCCATAAAAGACAAACAGATGGCCAATAGGCACATGAAAAGATGGTTAACTTCACTCATTGTCAAAGAAATGCAAACCAAAACTACAATAAGATATCACCTCACACCTGTCAGAATGGCTACAATGAACAACACAGGAAGCAACAGGTGTTCACAAGAATGTGAAGAAAGGGGAGCCCTCTTACATTGTTTGGTGGGGATGCAAATGGTGGAGCCATTCTCAAAAACAAGATGGAAGTTCCCCAAAAAGTTAAAAAAGGAAATACTCTATGATCTAGCAATTGTGGTATGAGATATTCACCCAAAGGATACAAAAATACAGATTCAAAGGGATACAAGTACTCCGATTTTTATAGCAGCATTATCAACAATAGCCAAATTACGGAAGGAATCTGCATATCCATTAACTGATGAATGGATAAAGAAGAAGAGGTGTAGTGTGTGTGTGTATATATATATACACTTGTAATATATTGATAATATATATACTAATAATATATACATATATATATTATTACTCAGTCATAAATAGAATGAAATCTTGCCATTTGCAGTGATGTAGGTAGAGCTAGAGATTTATGAAGTGAAATAGTCAGAGAAAGAGAAATATCATATGATTTTACTCATATGTGAAATTTAAGAGCAAGAGAAATGAACATGGGGGAGAAAAAAAGAGGAAAAACAAGAAGCAGACTCTTAACTATAGAGAACAAACTGAGGGATGCTGGAGGGGAGATGGGTGGGGGATGCACTAAATGGGTGATGTGTACTAAAGAGGGCACTTAGTGTGAAGAGCACTGGGTGTTGTATGTAAATGATGAATCACTAAATTCTACTCCCAAAACAAATATTACACTACATGTTAACTAACTAGAATTTAAATAGAAACTTGAAACAATATAAATATAAAAACAAAAATAAAAGATTTTCATTTGCTTATAAAAAAGAAAAAGTGGATGCATCACTAATTTTGCAAGTTAGAGGAATGTCATTCTCAGGAAGTTTCATTTGGTTTTAAATTTATTTATTTTATTTTTTTAATGTTTTTATTTATTTCTGAGAGAGAGAGAGACAATGTGAGCAGGGGAGGGTCAGAGAGAGAGGGAGATACAGAATCTGAAACAGGCTCCAGGCTCTGAGCTAGTTGTCAGCACAGAGCCTGACATGGGGCTCGAACTCACGAACCGTGAGATCATGACCTGAACTGAAGTTGGACGCTTAACTGACTGAACCACCCAGGCACCCCTCATTTGGTTTTAAATTTAAATAAAACTACTACAGTAAATGACTAGACAAAGCCAACAGACATGATATATGAGGCTATCCAGAAGACAACAAAAATAATTATTACTGTTACCCAAGGTATATTATTTGTATCCAACTTTCTACTATGTTCCAATTCACAATTTTCAAGTTTATGTGCCAAATAAGGGCAAAAATGGAACCTGGTTCTATTAAAAAGTAGACAATTGATTATTAAAAATGCATGTGAAGTAAAAATCTTATTTCTGTCATGGCCAGTAAGTATCAATATATTTTGAGAGATCACCTGCAATTTGGAGTGATTAAAATGCATATTATCATGTCATGCAAAAACCAATTGAAGAAAACAGTTGACTATTTTGTTAAGTGAAAAAAGTAGATCGGGGTACCTGGGTGGCTCAGTCAGTTAAACATCTGACTTTGGCTCAGGTCATGATCTCATGGTTCGTGGGTTTGAGCCCCGCATCAGGCTCTGTGCTTACTGTCAGGACAGAGCCTTGAGCCTGCTTCAAATTCTGTATCTCCCTCTCTCTCTGACTCTCCCCTGCTCACACTGTCTCTATCTCTCTCTCAGAAATAAATAAAAACATTAAATACTATAATAAAAGTAGGTGACATGAATATCTGAAATGGGGTTTGTGGTTTGTGTTTTTGAATATTCTAAACTATCTAATATTGAAACTCAATTTCCCAATATTAACATTCTGAAATCCCAAGATCTCTTACAGAGACTAGCATCTGTAGTGTACAAAGACAAATCTGAGCAAAGTGATAAAAATATAGCAACTCAGTTTGGAAAACATAAAAACAAAACAAATACAATAACTCCCATGTTGCTCTTCTCCAGCCTAATGGCTTGAATATCATCTACTCAGAAATTTACACCTCCAGCCTAAATGCTCCCCTGAACTGTAGACTCATATTCAACATCTTCACCTTGATGCTGTCTCAAATTTACCATGTCCAAAGCTGAACTCCCCTCCAAATCTGATTGTTCTTTACTCTTCTCAATTTGGATAAATTACAGTATTTTCCTGCCAACAGTTTATGTCCAATCTTTGGAGTCATCTTTGACTCTTCTCTCTGTATGTTCATGTGGAATCCATTAGCAAATGCTATCAGCTATCAGCTCTTCTCTCAAATACATTCACTATCCAACCACATCCCAATACTTCTCTGCTAACATTATGGTCAGAACCACATTATCTCTCCTTTGAGCTTTTGAATTTTTATTTATTTTATTTTGAGAGAAAGAGAGTGAGCAGGGGAAGGACACAGAGAGAGGGAGACAGAGGATCCAAAACAAGCTGAAAGCCTGATGTGGGGCTTGAACTCAAGAACTATGAAATCATGACCTGAGCTGAAGTCAGTTGCTTTAATGAATCAGCCACCCAGGTGCCCCAGTCCTTGGTGTTTCTGTATTAGCTTTGTAATCAGTTTACCTTCATGTGTCTTGTATAACTGCATTCTACTCTGTAAAATTAACACAACAGTCAGATGATCTGTAAAATATGAATTACAATGCCGTCTCCTCTGTCCTCAAAACTATCAAATCCCACCAGTAATATAATTGCAGTAATATTTAGATTTATTTAGATTGGTGTTATCAAGATAGAGTGCTCATCAGAGGAAGCCTGGTGAGTCTCAGTAAGACATGATTTACATGGAGGACCTTTATAAGATTCTAAGGAAGAATGTGGAAAACAAGTGTCTGTTTTGAATTAGATACTGTTAAGAAGCAGGGTGATTCAGCAATTGGGTATCTTGGTAATCTTTGTTCCAAAAACAGGAAAAATGATTTAAGGCTGGTTAAGAAAGCAATCACATATAAGAAAAAGCTAATTGTTTGGTGGCTGTGATGAGATCTTGACTGTGTTCTTTTAGAAACTTTGTTGATATGATAGAAAAGGAAAGATTAATTCAAAGTGAGACTGATTTTCAGCTTTTCAGAGCCTATCACATTATCCACTCATTTTAGGGAAAAGGCAGTATTATCACAGTGAACTCCAAGGCTTCAATAAATTCCATCACATCTCACTGATCAAATTTATTTCTACTGCTTTACTCACCTTTTCTATACACACTTGCTTTATTTGCCTTTTCTGCAATAATCAGATTTCCTCCATCTTGGCATCTTTATATTTGATATTTTTCCACCAGGAATGCTTCACTTGAAGATATATGAATAGTTTAGTTACTCTCCTTCTTCAGATCTTTACTCAGATGCTACGTCTTCAGTGTTGCTTTCATGGAGACATTATTTTAAACATGACAAATCTCACTCTACAAATATTCTCTTTCCCCCTTTCTTGTCATATTTTTTTGTTCTTAATAACCCATTGTACAATCTGGCTTGCTGTAGACTTTACATATTCCTTTTGTTTATTTCCTCCTTACTTGTACTAGAATCTAAATTCCATGAAGGCAGGTATTCTTTGATGAGCTTGGTGCCTAGAACAATGCCAAGCACAAAGTAAATGTTCAATAAAAATATATTCTAAGAAAAAAGTGAGCATATTGTGTGCTAAGAAAACAGTGTATATATATATTTTTTTGAATGAACTTTGTGATGGAAATTTTAGGAGATGAAAGTGCATAAGGAAACTAAAAAAATATCATGATTGTTTTTGGCTTTATCTAGTAGAAATAATAATGGACAGCCTTTGGAAGTCATAAATGCAGTAATGTTTTCTGATAATTACATCAAAAGTATAAGTTGGCTGTAGTATGAACAGTGATTGGGAAAGAATGAGATAAAAGGCAGAAAAATCAATTACAAAATTATTATATTAGTCAAAATGATAAAAAAAATCAAGAGACAATGTATGCACAAACTAAAATAGTGAAATGGAGAAATATGAGATTTAGAGGCAGAATTGATTTGGTATATAAAAAATGGTATGGGAAATAAGTAAAGGTAGGGATTATAGAAGATTAGTGGATCATGGTTCTTAAACTAAGTCTGTGGAAAGGCCACATGAAGCACTCTGTTGTATCCATGCGTGAGTGTGTACATGTGCATGTGCGTGGGTGTGTGTGTGTGAACATAAATGCATAAACTCATTGTTTCTGGAGAAATTTTCAAAATCTTTTTTATTTTTCAAATGTAATGATGACTCATAAAAGACCTTTGTACCTATACATGTGATATGTCTTTTTGTGAGGAGATGAATAAACAGATAATATCTTGTTTAGGATAGGAAGGATGAGAACTGTGTAGGCAAAGATGATCACTGCTTGTGGTTAGAGTGTTAGATTTTTCTACAGAACAATCTCTTAGGGACATGCCTATTAGCTAAAGGTAAATGGTATCGTTAGTGACATGAAGTACCTAATGAAGACTAAAATTTGACAGTCATTAATGTACATAGAAATTTTCTGCTCCCTTTAACATCTGATTTTATGGATATTTGTTATACATTAACCATTGAATAGGTTCTAAAAATTAAATTTTCTGTTTTGAGTTGAAAAAAATTTCCCATTCAAGCATTGCATCAATATATAACAGTGTATCACATTTTAAAAATACCTAAAGATTAAAAAACAAAACTTTTTATTACAAAAACTTTAGTGATTTTTCATACATATTTGTACTACTGATTTGTTTTATTCTTTTAGAATGGTTAAGTAAGTGTCTGTGGTTTTAAACTGAACAACCTTTAAAAGATCTTTAATAAATTGTAACTAATGCCAACATTTTGAGCCTAATAAGAATAAATGTGTACATGCAATTCATTAATAAGCATAATTCACATTATATCAGACAAAGAAAAGGAAGCAAATGGAGATTCATGAAAGATGCCTGAGCTCACAAGCTTGCATTACAATAACCCAGGGAGCATGAAGACCTGAATAAGGGCTTTAATATGTCAAATAAAATACTATCTCAGAAAGACCAATATGAACAAAACACTCATTAGCAGTAACAAAATCCTCGTGTAAACAGCTTTAAATAAAATACTAAAGCACATTAGGAAACAATAAAAGAAAATTTTGATCATTGTCTTACATAGATCACTATGATTCAAATGTTCTCCTGCTCAAAATGAGGAAATTGGTGTTAACTTTATTATTCTTTTTTTTACTTTGTGAAAAATTTATTCACATAGGTAGTTAAAACTTGCTTCATTTTCCAAATTGACTTCATTTCCTGGCATCAGAAGTTCTTTGACTATAGATTCTTCTTTCCCCAGCAACTTTATTGTGATACAATTGCATATGATAAAATCCATCTTTTTAAGTGTACAATTTAGGGGCTTTGCATATATTCAGAGTTGTGCCACCATTATCACTTCTAATTTGAGAACATCTCATTACTCCAAAATCTTGTACATAAGAGCAGTCTGTCCCTATTTTTCCCTCCCCTAACCCCTCATAATCACTATTTTCTGTCTATGGTTTTTTTGTACTAAATGTATCCTAGGATACACAATATTTGACATTTCATGACTGATTTCTTTGACAGCATAATTTCAAGGTTAATTTTTGTTATAGAATATGTCCATCCTTAATTCTTTTTTATTGTCAAATAATATTCTGTCATATGATTCTACTATTTATTAAATTGTATTTATTTTGAGAGAGACAGAGACAGGGTGAATGGGGGAGGAGCAGAGAGAGAGGAAAAGAAAGAATCCTAAGCAGGCTCCATGCTGCCAGCAAAGAGCTCTACATGGGGCTTGAACACATGAAACTGTGAGATCATGATCTGAGCCAAAACCAGAAGTCAGACACTTAACCAACTGAGCGTCCAGGCACTAGGCTATACCACTTTTTAAATTTCCATCAGGGGGTGCCTGGGTGGCTCAGTATGTTAAGCTTCTGACTTTGGCTCAGGTCATGATCTCACGGTTCTTGGGTTCAAGCCCTGCATCAGTCTCTGTGCTGACAGCTAGTTCAGAGCCTTGAGCCTGTTTCACATTCTGTATCTCCTCTCTCTCTAATCCTCCCCTGCTCATGCAGTCTCTCTCTCAGAGATAAATAAAAAACATTAAAAAAAATAAATGTATCCAACATTTATGAATATTTTGTTTGATTCCATTTTTACATTATTAAAATAATGATGATTTGAGTTTTGTTTACAAATTTTTGCCCAGAAGTGCATTTTCAGTTTTCTTGGTTATATATTTAAGAACAGAATTTCTGGGTCATGGTAACATTGTATTTGGCTTATCTTTCAGCAGTGTATGAAGGTTGTAGTTTCTCCACATCCTCAATATTTATTGCCTTGCCTTTACTTCTTTTTTTAATTTACCCTCATGAGTGGTAAGCGTTATCTCATTGACATTTTTGGTTTGCATTTCCCTAGTGACTAATTACATTGAGCATCCTTTCCTGTTTGTATGGGTTATTTGTCTTTCTTCTTTGAAAAAGTGTCCATTTAAACCTTTTGCCCTTGTTTGAATTGTCTTTTTATTATTAAGCTTTAAGTGTTTATATATTCTAGACACTGGAGCCTTATCAGATATATGATTTGTGACTTTCTCCCATTTGATGGGTTATATTTTCAGTTTCTTTTGTCCTGGGAAGTACAAAAGTTTTAATTTTGAAAAAATTGAATTTATTTATTTATGTCACTTGCACTGTTGGTGTAATATGTAAGATACTATTATGTAATCGAAGGACATCATGATTTATTTATATTTCTTCTAAGAGTTAGTAGTTTAGCTTCTACATTTAGGTATATCATATATTTGAATTAATTTTACCTTTGGCCTAAAATGTGGGTGTGGGTCCAGCTGGATTTTTTTGGCATATGTGTGGATATGAAGTTGTCCAGGACCATTCACTGAAAAGACTATTCTTTCCACACTGAATTGCCCTTTTACCCTAGTCCAAAATCGATTGCTGGTGATTTTAAGCATTTCCCTTTTGGCTGTCAATACTATTTCACTGATCAATATTTCTATTTTTTTAATGTTGTTTTTTTTTTTTATTTCTAGGGGAGAGAGAGAGAGAGAGAGAAAGAGAGAGAGAGACAGCGTGAGCAGGGGAGGGTCAGAGAGAGAGGGAGTCACAGACTGAAACAGGCTCCAGACTCTGAGCTGGCAGTCAGCACAGAGCCCGACGCGGGGCTCGAACCCACGAACCGCGAGATCATGACCTAAGCGAAAATCGGACGCTCAACCGACTAAGCCACCCAGGCGCCCTTATATTTCTATTTTTTCCCCTTCAACTTTCAAAGAGTTTTTATAGATGACCTTTTACCAGCCTGAGGTAGCCCTTTTCTATTTCTATAGCTTGTTGAGTGTTTTTATTATGAAAGTGTGTTAGATTTGTCAAATGATTTTTTGAATCTGTTGAGATGACAATGTTGTGTTTGTCCTTTATTCTGGTAAAATGGTATATTACTTTTATTAGTTTTTTATATATTAAAATTCTCTTGCATCTCTGGGATAAATCTCACTAGGTAAAGTTATATAATTATTTTTGTAACCCTTTTATATTACATTACATAATTCAGGTTGTTAGTATTTGGTTGTATATTTTTGTGTCTATAGTCATAAAGTTTATTTGCCTTTCATTGTTGTTGTTTCTATTTTTTGTAAGATCTTTATCTGACTTAGGTATCCAGGTAGTACTGCTCACAAAGAATGAGTTGGAAAGTGTTCCCACTTCTGTGTAATTTTCTATTTTGGGGAGAGTTTGTTAGGTATTGGTGTTAGTCTTTAAATATTTGTTAGAAATCACCAGTGAAGCTATCTGGGCCTGGAGTTTATTTGTGAGAAGTTTTTTATTATTAATTTAGTCTCAGGTTTTATAACATCTTCTTGAGTCAATTTTCATATTTTGTGTGTAGGAATTTGTCTATTTCATGTAAATTATTTAGTATGCTGACATACAATTGTTCATAGCCTTCTCTTATAATCCTTTTTATTTCCCTGAAGTCAATAGTAATGTCCTTTCTCTTATTCTTGGTTTTGGTAATTGGAGTCTTCTCTGTTTTCTTCTCAGTGAGTCCAGTTAACACTTGTTAATTGCGGAGCGCCTGGGTCTCTGTTGGTTAAGCGTCCGACTTTGGCTCAGGTCGTGAACTCCTGGTTCCTGGGTTTGAGCCCCGCGTTGGGCTCTGTGCTGACAGCCAGCTCAGAGCCTGGAGCCAGTTTCAGATTCTGTGTCTCCCTCTCTCTCTGACCCTGCACTGCTCACGCTGTCTATCTCTCAGAAATAAATAAAAACATCAAAAAAAAAACCCTTGTCAATTGCTTCTTTTCAAAGAACAAACTTTAATTGTGTTGATTAATTTATTGTTTTCTTCTTCTAGTTTTCTTTTATTTCTACTCTAATATTTCTTATCCCCTTCCATCTTCTTCATTTAATTTGCTTCTCTTTTTCTAGTTCCTTAATGTGGAAGCTTAGATTATTGATTTGAGATCTCTCTCTCTTTTTGAAATATAGATGTTTGCAGCTATAAATTCCCCTCTTGCTGCTTTAGTCACATCCTATAATTTTGTTTTGTCACATTGTCCTTTACATTCATATGGAAATATTTTCAAACTTTTTGTGATTTCTTTTTAACCCATTGATTAATTAGGACCATGCATTTAGAACCTCCAAAATTGACTTTTAACTTAACTCCATTCTGGATTTAACGATCTAGTCTTTATTTGAGAATGTTTCATGTGTGTTTGGGAAGAATTTGTTTCCTGATATTCCTAAGTTGAGTGTTCTGTTGACTTAAGTCTAGTTGGTTTATAGTGCTGCTCAACTGTCCTATTTCCTTGATGACTTTCTGCCTAGTTTTCCTATCTATTATTGAAATGGGGCATTTAATTATCTAATTATTGTTATTAAACTATATTTCCACTTTAAATAATGTCAAAGATAAAAGAAGTTAATACTTTATAATGGATCAGAAGAATAAACAATTGGGGCTCCTGGGTGGCTTAGTCGGTTAAGCGTCCGACTTTCGCTAGGGTCATGATCTCGCGGTTCGTGGGTTTGAGCCCCGCGTCGGGCTCTGTGCTGACTGCCAGCTCAGAGCCTGGAGCCTGTTTAAGTCTGTGACTCCCTCTCTCTCTGACCCTCCCCTGCTCACGCTGTCTCTCTCTCTGTCTGTCTCCTAGAAATAAATAAAACATTAAAAAAAAAAGTTTAAAAAAAAAAAGAATAAACAATTTATTGGCACCAGATTTTTTTTGAAGGATCAGTTATGGGTTTTTTTTTTTTTGTTTGAAGGATCAGTTAATGTTTTTGTTTATTTGTTTTATTCAAATATAATTAACGTACACAATTGTATTAGTTTTGTGTGTACAATGTAATGAGTCAACAATTCTGTACATTACTCAGTGGTCCTCATAATAAGAGCAGTCTTAACCCCATTTACCTGTTTCACCCATCCTTTCACCCACCTCTGGTAACCACCAGTTTGCTTTCTGTATTTAATAATCTGTTTTTCTGCTTGTCTCTTTTTTTCTTTGTATATTTGTTTCTTAAATTACACATATGAGTGAAATCATATGGTGTCTTTCTCTGAATGTTTACTTCACTAAGCATTATACTTATAATACTTATATACATGTTGTTACAAATGGCAAGAATTTATTATTTGGCAGGATTTCATTATTTTTACGGCTGAATAATATTCTACTATATATAATATATAATACTCTCCTATAGTTATAGATATAGATGATATAGATATATTACACATATCTTTTTTCCACTCATCTATGGATGGACACTTGGGTCACTGCCATAATTTACATATTGTAAATAATGCTGCAATAAACATAGGCGTACATGTATCCCATTGAATTACTGTTTTTGTATTCTTTGGGTAAATACTCAGTAGAGCAATTACTGGATCATAGAGTGGTTCTATTTTTGTGAAAGTTTCATACTATTTCCCAGAGTGACTGCACCAGTTCACATCCTCACCAACGGTGCACAAGGGTGCCTTTTTCTCCACTCTTGACAACACTTCTGTTTCTTTTATTTTTGATTTTAGCCATTCTAACAGGTGTGAGATAATATCTCCCTGTTGTTTTCATTTGCATTTCCCTGATGATGAGTGATGTTAAGCATCTTTTCATATGTCTGTTGGCCATCTGTATGTGTTTTGGGAAAAATATCTATTCATGTTCTCTGCTCATTTTTCTTGGATTATTTGCTATTTTGGTGTTAAGTTGTATAAGTTCTTATATATTTTGGATATTAACCCTTTATATGATACCTTATCCCATTCAGTAGGTTTTTTGTTTAGTTAGTTGCTTCTTATAATGTGTAAAAGTTTTTTATTTTGATGTAGTCCCAAAAATTTAATTTTGCTTTTGTTTCCCTTGTCAAAGGAGATATTTCTAGAAATCTGTTTCTATGGCTAATGTCAAAGAGATGACTGCCTGTGTTTTCTTCAAGGAATTTTATGGGTTAAGGTCTCATATTATGTGTTTAATCCATTTTGAGTTTATTTTTGTGTATGGTGTAAAAAAATGGTCCAGTTTCATTCTTTTGCATTAAGCTGTACATTGTCACCAACACCATTTTCTGAAGAAACTGTCTTTTACACTTTGCATATTCTTGTCTCCTTTGTTGTAGTTTAATTGGCTATAAAAGCATGGATTTATTTCTGGACTGTTTATTCTGTTCCATTGTCTATGTGTCTGTTTTTGTATCAGTACCATACTGTTTTGATCAGGTAATGCTTTTTAAAAGATTTTTTTTATTCATCTTAAAAAGTAATTCTAGACAGGGAAAACTGGGTAATTCAGTCAGTTAAGCATCTGACTCTTGATTTCACCTGAAGTCATAATCTCATAGTCCTAGGATAAAGTATGCATTAGATTTTGTGCTGGTCATGGAGCCTGGTTGAGAATATCTCTACCCTTTTCTATCTGCCCCTCCCCAGCTTGTGCTTTTCCTCTCTTTCTCAGAAACAAACCAAATAAATAAATAAATAAATAAATAAATAAATAAATAAATAAATAAACAAACAAACACAAGACAAAAAAATCTCAAAAAAAATAAAAACAAGAACCCCCCCCAAAAAAAACAAAAAATAAAAGCCATGAATCCTACACCTAATGTAGTGATTATTTCACAATATATACACAGGTCATTATGTGTGTATGCATTTTAAGATAATAGAATTTTATATGGCAATTATGTCACTTAAAAAATAAATAGGATATTGCAAAATATTTTAGAAAAGTAATCTTTTAAACAGTATCTAATATGAACTGATTATTAATTATATGTTCACCTATAGTTCAATACCTTAAACATCAACTCTTCAGCTGTTGTGGCTAAAACCTTAAGTATATATATAAATCACATATCTATTTATCTAAATTGGACTATTATAAAAGCAAACAAACAGCCTAACAAATACTAGTAATTATGTTGAGTTACTCAATTAAAATAGGTATTCCTAATATTTTCTAGTCCTTATTCATCACCCAACAGTCCTTTCACTTTTTCAACGCAGCAATGTTCTCAGTGTCCACGGAAGCAATTCTAAATTTTTACTTCAATTTTGAAACCCTTACATTTATATCAATTCCAACTCTCATCATGTCTTTTTTACCTGTCATAATTTTTTCTACCTTTTCCCAATGTCTAAAGAACAATAAACAGTTTTAGTCATAGATATCGCTTGCGCCTTCTTGTTAAAGATAGTATAATGGAATTTTGTGAAGCTAGACTCGAACTAATTTAGAAGAGTTGACTATCTCTTAACACCTCTTTACAGTTGTAGACTTTCTCACTAATCTATGCTAATTCTACACCTTTGAGTTTGTGTGTCCTTCCTTTTGATTGAGAATATAGCTTTCTAATTGGACTTGAGGAGTAGAAGTACTAGATTGGATGCATATGTAGAAAATTAAAAATCTCTTTCCTCACACTTTTCTTCCTAGTCAAGTTGATGCAAATATTTTCAATGAGAAATTTCAGGGGAAAGACGACTAGCTTCACTGTTCTATTAAGAAATATATTCAGGCTCATAAAAAATAACTTGCAAGACTTTGAGGCCATCATTTTTTTAGTATGTTTTAGTTTTAATAAGGCATAAGCAGAGGATAATAACACTTAGATTTAAAAGAACTTGGAGCACCTGGGTGGATCAGTCGGTTAAGCATCTGACTTTGACTACAGTCATGATCTCGTGCTTCGTGAGCCCATTACAGGCTCTGTGCTGAGAGCTCAGAGCCTGGAGTCTGCTTAAGTTTCTGTGTGTGTGTGTGTGTGTGTGTGTGTGTGTGTGTGTGTGTGTGCGCGTGCGCGCCCCTCTCCTGCTTATGCTCTGTGTCTGTCTCTCTCTCAAAAATAAATATTTTAAAATTTAAAAAAAAACTAAAAGCACTTATTATCACATTTTTTTCTTGGAAAGCATAAAATGCTGTTAAAAGAACAAACCTGTTTTAAAATTTCTGACGCATCTCTAAATATAGCCACACCACTGTTTGGTTAAAGATGTTGATATACTAGGTTTTATGTCTAGTTTAGAATTTAGAATTGTAATCATGCTTAAGTAGCTTTTCTTGAAAAATATTCAGCAAAATTGTCCAAATAGAAATAGCACTGTTTTTAATAGAATCAGAGTAGCTCTTGGGGCGCCTGGGTGGCTTAGTCGGTTAAGCGTCCGACTTTCGCTTAGGTCATGATCTTGCGGTTTGTGGGTTCGAGCCCCGCGTCGGGCTCTGTGCTGATTGCCAGCTCAGAGCCTGGAGCCTGTTTCAGTCTGTGACTCCCTCTCTCTCTGACCCTCCCCTGCTCACGCTGTCTCTCTCTCTCTCCCTCCTAGAAATAAATAAAAAATATTAAAAAAAAAAGAAAAGAATTATAGTAGCTCTTTAATTTATCTCTATGTGGCACACTTGATACACAGAAGACTTCTAATATAGAACACATTTATAATTTGGATAAAATTACATTTACCTAATGACTTATTTCACTTCTAGCAATATACCCTAACATAAGATGCACTTATATGATTACAAAAAGTTTAGATGCACATAGTTATTCTTTGTATCATTCAGAATCAGAAAATATTATAAATACTCTAACTGCCCATTTAAAGGAAAATGATAGAGTAAACTATGCTACATTCATACAATGGATCACTATGCATCTAGGAAAAAGAATGAGGAAGATTTCTATGAACTAATAATGTGATTTCTAGGACTTGCTTCTAAGTTCAAAAAGCAAACCACAAATAAATACTTATAATATGTTATTCTGTCCGTAACAAAACTAAATTGGGTATAAAAAATACATGTGTCTGCTCATTTGTGATAAATGAAAACTAAAACCCAAACATAATAAATGTAAACCAGAGACTAAAAGTAATTTTTACTTACATGAGGGTTGTTGAGAAAAGAATGGAAAGAAGGTAGAAGGGGAACATTTCAGCAAAGATGATAAGGAAATGATACTTTTATGAACATAATTGTTTGTATAGTTCTGCCTCTTAGAACTATAGGAATATTTTATATGTATTTCACATACTCTGAAAATTAAATAATTGGCAATAAATGGGATATGAAAAAATTATAAATGGAATATGATCCTGAATAAATGAAACTAACTTTATAATAAGTAAATAAAATATCCACATTGAAGGAGTTGGGGAAGGAAAGAACTAACCTAAGTAACTTTGGAAAACAATACCTTGGATGGATACAGTAAAACTAAGACAAAAAGAATCATAAATACTGCAATTTCATCAATAGATATATTTCTCACAGGTTGGAAACAATTATATATGTATGCTGGAGTTGAAATAAGTAAATGTAGATAATTAGAATTGGGCTCAATGATATTGGGAAAGTTACAAATAAGGAAAAGGAGAGGGCTAATATTAATCCTGTGGTGTTGAACTGTAATTCATAGTGTCAGGACAAACACTTGTTTTTAGATAGATCATAGATAGATATGGATATGGATATAATATATATGGATATAAATATGAATATGGAGTAGATACACAAGTACAGAAATACAGGGAGTGTGTGTGTGTATGTGTGTGTGCACGCGTGCGTGTGCGCTTATTTCTTGCCTGAACACTGAGAGAACCTGGAAGTAATGACTTTTCATAGTGAAATTCATGTGTAAAGCCCTTGTTTCATTTCTGAATACTATTATTAAAAAATAAAAGTAAGCTGGACATCTTGCAGAAGTGTTTGATTACAAGGCTGACACAGAAAAATACAAGAAAAATAGAAGATGAACATAGAACATCTTGAAGGATTAGGGAGGAAGGAAGGGAAGAAGAGAGGAAGGAAGGAAGGAAGGAAAGAAGGGAGGAAAGAAGGGGAGAAGGGAAGGAGGAGAAAAGAAGAAAGGGAAGAATGAAGGGATGAAGGAAGGGAGGAGAAAGGAAGGGAGGAAGGAAAGGAGGAAGGAAATAAAGGAAAAGGGAAGGAGGGAATAAAGGGAAAAGAGAGAGAACTTGACAAAAGAACACAGGAGCTAACCTGAAAGAGTTCCTTGTAGTAAAAGGTAGAACTAGATAACATTTAGTTATCCAGGAAAACCAAATAAATGTTCATGGCTTTAAATTATAACCCACAGAGTAAAATAAAATTCTATCACCCCATGTTGATATAAATGAATAATTAATTAAATAAATACATAAAGAGAAAGACAGTTTTCACTTACGGAATTCCAGTTAACAGATGTAAAACAAAAGATAATTAAAAAATCACCATTAGGCAAAAACCTTAATAATCATATGCAGACATAATCCAGCTATGATTAGTAATATTATACAGGATAAATTTGAAGAAAAACAACAAGCAAAGAAGCTCCCTCAAAATACTTCTTAAATAATCAGGGAAAGTTAGTAACATGAGAATGGAGAAACATTCCAAAACTCACCCTAAGACAGTGGTGATGGTTAACATTAGTAATAAGATATATTGACATCTTAAATCTCATAATGTGACACACAGAAATGGTAAAACCTCATTTTGTTTTATTCTTTTAAAAATTCATAACCTTCATCCAATCTTAAAATGTATTTGAAAGACATATCTAGGGAAATTCATTAAAATAACTGAATAATAGTCTTTAAAAATAAAAGTTCTCTCATTCTTCAGTAGGATGTTTTTTAACCTCCATGTATTTGAAGGCTTTCCAAATATTTCTTATGGTTGATTTCAAGTTTCATAGTGTCGTGCTCTGAAAATATGCCTGGTATGATCTCGATCTTTTTGTAACTGTTGAGTGCTGACTTGTGACTCAATATGTGATCTCTTCTGGAGAATGTTCCATGTGCACTCTAGAAGAAGGTGTATTCTACTATTTTAACTAGAGTGTATTATGCTAAGCAAAATAAGTCAGAGAAAGACAAATATCATATGATGTCCCTTATATATGAAATTTAAGAAACAAAGCAGATGATCTCAGGGCAAGGGAAGGAAAAATAAGGTAAAAACAGACAGGGAAGCAAACGTTAAGAGATTCTTAAATACAGAGAACAAACTGTATTTGAAACCAGAGGTGGGGGTGATGGGCTAAATGGGTGAGAGGTGTTAAGAAGGGCACTTTTACTGATGAGCATGGGATGTCATTTGTAAGAGATGAATCACTGGGTTCTACTCTTGAAACCAAGACTACACCGTATGTTGACTAACTCAAATTTAAATTTAATTAATTAATTAATTAATTAAAGGTGAAAAATATGGAATGACTAAGGAAAAGTAATAGATTGCAGGAAAGAAAGGGACATGATATCCTGCTAGAATCCTAGAGCATAAGAAGGACATTAGTAGAAAAACTGTTGCAGTCAAATAATGTTTTTGGGTTAGATAGCAGCATTATACTAATGCAAATTTCCTATTTTGGATAATTATACTTCAAGTTATGTAAGATGCTAAACAACTAGAAGAGGTTTAGTAAAAGATTTATGAGCATTCTAGTATTTTTGCCTCTCTTCTGAAAGTCTAAAGTTAATTCAAAATATAAAATTTAAAAATATCAAAAAGAGGAAGGAAAAAAGATGCATAAATCTATGGACCAAACTGACATTTACTTGGTCTTATTTGCTTTCTTTAGGGGGCTGAGAGCCATGTGTTTATTGAGTTCTTACTTAAGAGATATGAGATAACCTGGGTAAACATCCAAGACAGGGAAAGAACCAGTCAGATACAGGCATACCTCATGTTACTGTGCTTTTTGGATACTGTGCTTTTTACAAATTGAAGATTTGTGGCAGCCCTTTGTGTAATAACATTTTTAGCAGCACTGTTTTTCCAAGAGCATTTGCTCACTTCATGTCTCTGTGCCACATTTTAGTAATTCTCACAATATTTCTAACTTTTCATTATTCCATTTATTATGGGATAACAATGATCAGTGATCTTTGATGTTAGTGCTGTAATTGTCTTGGAGTGCCGTGATCCGTGCCCATACATAATGGCAAATGTAATCAATAAAGGTGTGTGTTCTGACTGCTCTACCAGCTGGCAATTCTCCATCTTCGGGCCACACTTTCCTATTCTTGCATCTCTTGTACAAGTTAGTCAAGCAGTGAATTCAAAGAAAAAGTTCATGAAGAAAACTAAAAGCATTACGTTAGTAGGAGCATCTAGGAGGCTCAGTTGGTCAAGCGTCCAACTTTGGCTCAGGTCATGATCTCGCAGTTTGTGGGTTTGAACTCCACATCAGGCAGGCTCTGTGCTTACAGCTTAGAGCCTGGAGCTTGCTTTGGATTCTGTGTCTCCTTCTCTCTCTGTCTAACCCCCGCAACCCCCGCTCACACTCTGTCTCTCTCTATATATATACCTCAAAAATAAGTAAACATTAAACATTTTAATAAAAATATTACTTTAGTAATCATGTGAATGAACAAAATCGGAACAACCATATTCCTGATACAAAGAATGTTCTGAGTGTTCTCGATAGAAGATCAAACCAGCCACAACATTCCTTAAAGTCACAGTCTCCTCCAGAGCAAGGCCCTAGTTTTCTTCTATTCTGGAAAGCTGAGAAAGATAAAGAAACTGCAGAAGAAAAAACTTGAAGCTATTAGAGGTTGGTTTATGAGGTTTAAGGGAAGAAACCATCTCTATAACAGAAGGGTGTAAGGTAGAGCAGGAAATGCTGCTGTAGAAGCTGCAGCAAGTTATTCAGAAGATTTAGCTAAGTTAATTGATGAAGGTGACTACACTGAGCAACAGATTTTCAGGGTACACAGAACAGGTTTTTTTTTTTAAATTTATTTTAAAAATTAATGTTTACTTTTGGGAAAGAGAGAAAAAGACAGAGCATGAGAGGGGCATGGACAGAGATAGGAGACACAGAATTGAAGCAGGCTTGAACCCATTCAGATCATGACCTGAGCTGAAGTCAGATGCTTAACTGACTGAGACACTCAAGTACCCCTCAAGGCAGAAGACATTTAAAGTGGTCTCAGGTCTCAGGTCTCAGCTCTGCCAAAGCTCATGACATAACTAGACACTTTTTAAATATAGGCTTGAAAGAATTGGCAGAGATAGTTATATAAGGACCACACCTAAAAAGAGTAAAACAAAACAAAAATTGCAGATAGCCTTGGAAATAAATCCTGGCTGGGATGACAGCCAGGAGATACATTGAGAATATTTTAAATACAATGTGTATACTCTCTTTCTCTCTCTCTCTCTCTCTCTCTCTCTCTTACACACACACACACTTGACTTATCCAAACAATGGAATATTATCCATGCAAAAAAGAGATGAGCTATTCAGTCATGAAAATATGCAGAGAAACTTTGAATGAGCCTTTGAAACTTACTAAGTGAAGGAAGCCAATCTGAAAGGGCCACGTACTGTGTGATTCCAATTTGCCTGACATTCTGTTTAAGTTAAACAGTGGAGATAGTTAAAAGCTAAGTGATTAGGGATGAATAGGTAGAGCACACGGCATTCTTAGGGCAATGAAACTACTCTCTATCATAATACAAAGGTGGATGTATGCATTATAAATTTGTTCATACCCATAGAATGTACAGCACCCATGTGATGTAAACCATAGACTCTGGGTGATAATTTTGTGTCAATATCGGTTCATCAGTTGTTAGAAATTGCCACTCTGGCTTGGGCTATTGATATTGGGAGAGGCTATACAAATATAGGGGCAAAGTGTATATGGGAAATCTCTTTAATCTCCTCTCAGTTTTGATGTGAACCTGCAACTACTTTATAAAAATAAAGTTTCTCTTGAAAATATTTGATGTGTTTAAAGACATGAGAGATAGCCTTGAAAGTATAATTAAGGAAGAAACTGGTATCAAAAAGAATAAGACATAATAAACATATAGACCTATAATAAACTCTAATAGAACTGAAAATAAATTCTCAAAATTAGTAACCCAGCAAATTCAACAAAGAAAAGAGAACTAGTGAAGTAAAGAGAATAAGAAATAACACAGGGGAAAAGGTGATATAATTTACAGACATCAGAAAAATAAAGATTTCAGGCAAAGCCATCAAAAATTTTACATGATATGTGGAAAATTACATTTAGAAATTCTCGTGTAGCTATGATGTGTGGTTCTATTGGAGAATAACAATTCTTAAAGGAATCCTATTTCTGTGATCTGCTACAATGTTGCCAATGTGAGGTAATGAAGAGAATACATTAGAGTTGTAACAGTGGAGATGCTATGGATGAAAAGAATGTGGGAGCATACTGAAAAAGACACATTAGTACTTGACAGTTCATTAGTACAGTTTTGAAGCACTTTCTTTTGATTATTTGTATTAATTAAACTTAAAACAATGATAGGCATTAAAAAAAAAAAACCTGAGGTGCCTGGGTGGCTCAGTTGGTTAAGCATTTGACTCTTGATTTCAGCTCAGGTCATGATCTTGGGGTTCATTCATGAGATCAAGCTTGCATTGGGCTCCCTGCTTGGGGTTCTCTCTCTCTCTCTCTCTCTCTCTCTCTCTACCCCTCTCTGTCTGCCTGTTTGTTGCTTTCTCTCTCTCAAAATAAATAAATAAACGTAAAAAAATAAATAAGTACAAACTATACTAAATCATATTAGAGGATATTTAACCACCACACATTTAGGGATATGGTTAGCCTGATTTTAATTATTATCTTGTTAAAATGCAGATTCTATGCCATTTAACTCAGTCTCTGCAAGATTTACAGGATTGATACATAATTTTGCAAGAAATAGGAAAATCGTTCCTTCCAATAAAGGAAGTATAAACAATTCTACCATTAAAATACTCAATATACCAATAAATAACACTAAAAAATTTAGCTACCCAAAGTTCTCTAGCTAGCATTGTTTGGATTATGGTTTGAAAATAAGTTTACATTCTCCATCTGTGAGATGAACAAAGTCCTATTTACAAATCAAAGGCAAAATAAAAATTGGTTTTCATAAATGTATCAAGTATTTATTCATAAATGTTATATATCAGTTGCCTTCTTTATTATAGCATGGAGGATAATGCTATCAACAAAAACCACCAATTAACAAAGTCTGGTTAACAAACCTTACATAACTCTTGTAGGACAATACAAGTAGAAAGCGTCAAACCTAGAATTAAAAAAATTTGAGAAACTTAAGCCAGAATAAAACTATATTCCTTTCACCACACGATGTTGCCCCTTCGGCTGTTCTATCAATTCACACATCCAAGGTCCTATACATGTATACATGACTCGGAAAGCAAGTCTACATTTCATGCTTGCTCACATTGTTTTCTGATGGAATTGAAACATCAGGAATAACTTAATCTACTTTTCATTTAATTTCAAATTTAAAACATAGAGAAAATCTTATTGTCTTCCAAATAAGAAATCTTATCATACTTGTCTATTTTTTTTAAAAAAAATCCAAATGGTTGCTCTTTGTCAATGAATTAATATATAGCACCTTCACTGTCGCCACTCATAATCAGTTCCCAAACTAACTTTTGTCTTGTCTGAGACCCATCATACTCACACATTCCACAGTGAGTTCGTATGTAATCCATCATCCATGAACTTATTCTTTCTAAGGGTGACTCTAACGTATTCCTGTCTGTCTTTCAATTACTGATTGTTTATCTGCTCAGTCAACTAGCTCAGAATTATCATTTTCTCATATTTTTAAAATATTTATTAAGAACTTATGTCATTACCCAATGCGTTTTCTATAGCTAGATACTGAGAGGTCAAGCATTGGCCATTTAGGTGCTAGGAATAAAATAAGATTGAAAAATTTTTAAAAAGTAAATTATTATTTATTTAGTTCGCTTTAATATAAAACATTAGAAACATTGAGATCTAAAGTATTAGATTTCTTTTTTAAAAATTACCAAGGGTAGCATCAACAGTCTTTGTCTTCTTTTCATTCTGTAACACATTATGAAGTGATTGTCTTTAATATGCCTTTCTTTTTAAAAAAAAAATATTTATTTTGAGAGAGAGCACACATTTATTTTGTGTGCAAGTGGGCGAGGGGCAGAGAGAGAGAGGGAGACAGAGAATCCTGAGGAGGCTCCACACTGTCAGCTCACAGCCCCCATCTGGGGCTTGATATCACCACCAAGAGATCATGACCTGAGACAAAATCAAGAGTCAGCTACTTAACCAACTGAGCCACCCAGACACCCCCCATCTGCTTTTCTAGGTTTGTATCAGTTTCCAGCATTTTAACCTATGTGCTTCCAAAGCCATGTAATGCCTTCTAACGTGTCTTTAATGTGAAGTTTTTTCCAGTGTCCCTTCCACTGGGACATCTTCATCCTTTTCAACACAATCATGTTCCTCATTTATGTCCATATGTTCACTTGACTAAGTTTATTTAGTCAATCTGGCAGCATATCTAGAGTCCCCTGAAGAGTGTCACTGTCAATGTTCCCATACCCCACTCTTTGTTTTGTAATTGTTTATGCTTGAAGCAGATTTTTCTTCTAGAATTTACCATTTTTCATTTTTTTTTTCTGCCCTCTCATATAGTTGGCCAGTTTCCTTTTTTTATGATCCGTGTTGGGAAATGTCACATGTGTTTATCACTGGGAGAGAAAGATACAGCACGGTTACATGCCATGCTGACAGTGTGTGACCTGAAAAACGTGCACAGAGACTAGTCCCTTTGAGATATCAAAAAACAAACAAACAAACAAACAAACAAAAAAAACAGTGACATGATTGGTCACATCATTTTGTGTGTCTCTTATTTACTTACTGACTTGTGGCCTCAAGAGGTGGCAGTGAATTCTGCACTTTACAGTTTCTCACACGTAATGGTCACTGGTAACTAAAAATTGGACCATGTTGCTAGAGAAATTTCATTATTTAACTAAACAATAGTAGCTAAAATTCATGCTTCTCAGAGTCATTTAAAGCAAGTGTTGACTGTGATTCCTCAACAGAAAAGAATGTGCAATACAATAAAAATGCCATTTTTCATAAACATTTTTCAATAGGGGTTAACAGCAGGATATTCACAGAATTTTGATGAGATTGCTATGTAATATGTGCTTTTGTGTACCTTTAGAGTGCAGAATAGTGATTCCAAAGGTTGAATATAATTAATGAGTATTATCTGATTACTTTACTTTTGATGTAATAAGATTACTATAATTAGTATCAGTCAAACATTACTCATAAAAATTAAAATCATCTGTATTTTGGGAGCACCTTGGTGGTTATGTGTCCAACTCTGGGTATCAGCTCAGGTCATGATCTCATAGTTTCGTGAGTTCGAGCTTCACATCAGGCTCCACGCTAACAATGCAGAGCCTGTGTGGGATTCTTTCCCTCCTCCTCTCTCTACCCATGCCTGGCTCAGGTTCACACTCTCTTTCAAAATAAATAAATAAAGTTAAAAAATTTTAAATTTTAAAATGATTTGTATTTTTCAATGGGTTAAGGCGAAGACTGTAACTGCCTATTATGGATTAACTAACTGGAGAATGTTGATAACATTGATGGCAACTTTCTTACATTTTAGTTTCACAAGTGAGAGTGGATTGACACTAAACTGTTGATTCATCTTTCAATTGGATATACACTGTTAAATAAATCAGGTGGCTCATACACAAAAATTCAATTTAAGGCATTGGCCGTATAGGTTTTTCTAAGTATAACAGCTGGTATATATTCTTAATTAAATTTTTTTCTTTTCTCCTCTCAAAAATCTACTTAGTCATGAGGAGCACTAATGTAATAATTGATAACTCTTCACAAAATACACATCTGTAGTATTAAAAAGCCAGTTACGCATCAGTTGTAAAACAATACACGGAAATATTGTTTAGAAAAACAGTTGTTTTGTTTTAAATATACAGTAGGATCAGGCATATGAAAGACATTAGGGGCTTGTTTTAAATTCAACATGATATATGATCACAGATAATAACTGTTGGGAAAATAAACAAACTGAAGGTTAAAAAGAATGCAAAGCTCCTCCATGTTTCTGTTATTTCACAGAAGGGTGTGCCACAGTTAGGAAGTCGGGATTTGGAGTTGCCGGGATTTAGCTCTTTTACTCTTCTTCTTGTAGCCTTTTCACCAGGTTATGCATAGACTCCTGGACCCAGGCAGTCACGATTTGGCTGCTACCTCTTAGCATAGTTTTTCTTGAAAACTCAGATTCCTGGCACCTAGGAGAAGTAACAGCCTCTGTAGTCTGTGAGCACAAACTATTTAATGTCCCTGTGGGAGGAGGTGGCTGAAGCTCACTCTGGCAGAAGATGGATGAGATGGGGTGATGCCAGCTGTTTTTAGGTAAATCACGGCGCAAAGGAGATTAGGAGGCAGGGGAAATGCAGGAGCAACTTCTTTTCTTTTAATCTTTTTTTTTGTTGTTCTTCTTGTCCGCATCACTCCAGAGAATCCAGTTCACTCCAGCTTCCAGCTTCATTTGGCATAAAACTAGGCTCCCATAACTTTTCAAAACTGCCAACCCCAAGTACGTGGTTCCCCTGTCTTAGCTGCCTGAACCTTAGATCTGAGGGGCTTTATTTTATATATATATATATATATATATATATATATATATATATATACACATTTATATGTGTGTGTGTGTGTGTGTGTGTGTGTGTGTGTGTATAAATGGTTATTTTTGAGAGAGAGTGAGAGAGAGAGAGAGAGAGAGAAAGGAAGGGGGGGCAGAGAGAGGGAGACACAGAATCCAAAGCAGGCTCCAGGCTCTGAGCTGTCAGCACAGAGCCTGATGCAGGGCTCAAGCCAGAAACCTTGAGATCATGACCTGAGCCGAAACTGGCTACTCAACTCACTGAGCCACTCAGGCACCCACTCATCTGAAATCTTGATGTACCTAAAGTCATTTTAATTGACAAAGTTTGAATTTGATCTAATAAATATTATACTTAAAATACATCAAGGAAATGGAAATTGTGTGTGTGGGTAGGTTGGGCACTGGATAAATAGCTAAATATTCAACTTCCATGGTGAAAAGTAAAGAACAAAAACAAAACAGAAAAACCTAAAATGGAGAGAAGTTCATTCAATAACAACTTAGAGATGTACAAATTAGTACTAAAACATCAGATGAAAAAGAAGAAATGAAATGCTTTTGGGAAAATATCAATGGAAGGGGAGCAGCGGGCATATTTTTAACAAACTTTACTGAATTATTTAACACTTTAAAGTAAATATAGGTTATGCTTATAAATTTTAATAAAAATAAAAAATATATCAATTCAGGAAACTAATACCACACAATAAATTTTAATTACCCCAAATAACAGGAAATATGATATTAAATATAATAACTCTGAAGAGATTCCCATTAAATTCAAAAATAAGATAGCAGTTCTTACTAATACTTTTAGTATTATTGGGGGGGAGGATTTAGCTAATAAAACAAAAAAAATTCAAATTTGTACATTGTGCAAAATTAGATAAAAATCACATTGTAATTATAATTTTATAATCATGATAAACTGAACAGCAGTCATAATAAATGTTTGTGTGTGCATCATCTTGGCCAGAGCTATTAACATTGTCTTCACTTCAATTGAGTTATCTGTATATTTGGAACTACACATTGAATTTAACTGTCACTTGATATACCTTCAAAAAAAAGAGCATACTATGACTTAACATTGAAAACAAAAAGTTATTTTATATACAAAGAGGCTTGGGAACAGTAGTGGGAGTTCACATCCCATATGGTAAGACAGATATTTTTGTTTGAGTAATGTCTACGATTTTATGTTTTCTTGCAAGGAAAAAAAAGAAACCTACAACGGTCTATGGGACTTGAGAAAAAAAGAAACACTCTAGTATCAGAAACTATATTATAGTCTGTCATTTATATATAATCCAAATGATTTCATATTACAAACTATATGCTACCACTTAAGATAAATTACCAATTCCTTGGAATAGATGAAAAATAAAATCAAAACAACGAGAGATTTGACCAATCTATTATTTATATATCACTCTTGTCAAAGAAACCATCATTGATTTGATAGAAACTTTATGCGCCTTTTGAGCAGACCTATTTAACTTTTAGAAATACATGATTCAAATCAGAAAAAGTGATTATGATTTAATTAAAAAGGAAATACTGATAAAAACTTAGTTACTTCAGCATACCAGAAAGTATGTTGCCAATCCTAAAGATGTCAAGAATATCATCACAGGTTACAGAAACGGTTATTTTCTTGTGATTTTATTATTATGCATAATTTTAAATTGCAGAAGAATAAGGCCATCTCCAAACATTTTATCATGAGGGGAAAAAGTGTGGCTAAATGTTGAAAAGAAAAGGCAGGTAAATGTAATATGGAAGAGTCCTAGGGGCACCTGGGTGGCTCAGTCAGTTAAGCACCTGACTTCGGCTCAGGTCATGATGTCGCAGTTCATAGGTTCTAGCCCGCATTGGGCTCTGTGCTGACAGCTAGCTCAGAGCCTGGAGCCTGTTTCAGATTCTGTGTCTCCCTCTCTCTCTGACCCTCCCCTGCCCATGCTTTCTCAATCTCGCTCTCTGAAATAAATAAAACATGAAAAAAATTAAAAAAAGGAATAGTTCTAGAAAGTATAATTAGCACAATATATGTTTAATAATTGGAATTGTAATCAAAATATTTCCCACAGTTAAAAGCTTAGACTGTAATGGTTCAAATGTTGATACTGTGCGCGATACTTAAGGGTGACTAAATGTCACTAAGCAAGCTCATAGAGAAGAAAAGAACACCTCCAAACAAATATCTTTCATGAACACGGGTATGGAATTTTTTTAATCATGTATCAAATCAGACTTCACAACACAAAAAAGTATCATACAATAGGGCAACATATCTAAGGATTAGATCATATGTTAACATTTCAAGTTTAATAAAATACTTCATCACTCTGCAGAAAGGAGAAGGGGGAAGATGAGGGAGGACAGGATGACCCGTGATGGGGAAAGGTTAGGAGGAGCAGAAAGAAGGGGACAAACAGCACCTGTAACCATTAAGTATGGTGACAAGTCAGTATATTGAAAATCTCCACACATTTTCTCTTTTAGCATTTCAAACTACAATTGGGCTCATTCTAGAGAGAGAGAGTCTAGATGCTTTTCACCTCCCTGATGCATAGTGAAAATAGAGAAAAAAAGTTTTATTTCTATTTAGCTCTAGATAGATATAGATAGACACACACACACTCAGATTTGAATAAAAAAATACATTTCCCACTAACTTTATATGTCAAAAGACATTGTGGAGTTGTTGTGTATTTGTGTTGTGTTTAAATTCATTTAAGTTAAATTTAACCATTTAAGTTAAATGCATTTAAGTTAAATTTATCAGTTAAACATACACAATCAAGATTGATTATCCATGGACTTATATCCTATTAGTCATAATAATGTTCCGTGTAAACCTATGATATTCTGTGCTATCTGTTAAAGTAGTGTAGTGCGTGGAGTATGGATGCAGATCTCAACTCCACATTGTGTGAACTTGGGCAAATTAAACATATTCTCTGACCTGTTTCCTCATCTGTACAAATGAGATAAGTCATCCCCCCCCCACACATAATAAATCTTAGCGATTTTTAAGTTTGAATGCACATTCCTATTATTTCATAAAAAATGTTTCATTGTTACTGTTTTTTTTTTCCTTTATCTGCCTGAAGGAAAATGTTATCTTCTTAGCTTAGCATAATTCTTTGTAAAGGGAATGCATTCATTCAGTGTTTGTTTAATAAAAGATTTATCAGTTCTTCTGGGTATATTTGTTCTCATCACACAGAAAATGTCAGGAGTTGGCTTCTGAATATTAGATATTAAAATGATCACATCAGCCTTCAGGAAATTTTGAATTAGCATAAAGACAGTGTTTGAATACAACATGTGACCTTCCTACTCAGTACAACTCCATAGCATCAACCTCCTGGGTGTGATTCCATGAACACATGAATGCATATCTACACTGACACGATTCCTCTCTAAGTAAACATTAAGTCAAAATAGGAATATTCTAACATTAGCAAAATATAGACAAAGGTAACTTTTGTTCACAAGTCAAAGGTTTAATCACCTTGATAGGTATATCACGAAGATTTGTAAACAGTTCAATAATTCATCAAAGATCTCCAAAATGAACAAAAGTGTTATATAATAGACATTAGGATTAATTGATAATCAGCTTTCTAACATTTCAACAACAAAAAAAAACAAGGTCTAAAATGAACTCAGTAATAGAATTGACAGTCAGACAACAAAACCCACTACCTACCCTCAATTTGTATTAGTGCACGTAAAGGCCTTAATATTTTTTTTTAGGTAATCAACATGTATCACAAGCTCCCCAAAATCCTGAACTATAATTCAATTATGAACATATATATATTTGATATTTTTATACACTAAACAGCATCCATATACACATGCATCCATATATACATGCATATACATATATATATATATATATATATGGATGCTGTTTAATGTATAAAAATTGAGAATGAAACAAAAAGTTAAATATCACTTTTTAATTACTTAGTAATTAAAATTAGATCATGCTCATTTTGAATACAACCTCAACAATAAGCAATATCTTATATTGCTTCTCTTCTTTTCAAAATGGAGGCTTTTGAACTACTACTTGTTATTGAATAATTGTGAATAAGATACCAATTAAGGAAAATTTCATCACCAAGAAAATATCCTTAATGAATACCTTTCTCTTTACCTACTAATAACAAATTGCCTTATAATTATAAGTGGAAATATTCACACCAAAAGTAGAAAGCTTTAGGGGCGCCTGGGTGGCTCAGTCGGTTAAGCGTCTAACTTCAGCTTAGGTCATGATCTCACAGTTCGTCGGTTCGAGCCCCATGTTGGGCTCTGTGCTGACAGCTCAGAGTCTGGAGCCTGTTCAGATTCTATATTTCCCTCTCTCTCTGACCCTCCCCTACTCATGCTGTCTCTCTTTCTCTCAGAAATAAGTAAAACATAAAATATTTCTTTTTAAAGTAAAAAGGTTTTTTCATAAAATAGTAGTAATTAAGGTAGTAATATTAAGGTGGCAAAAACCACCTGGGTCTGCAAAGATTTTTGCCTATAGAACATGAGACTTTTTTATTTCCCTCTATATAAAGTATGATCACAATTATTTATTTATTTTTTAATTTAGTATTATAACATTTATTAAATAATGTTATTGGTTAATAGCAAGAGCAAAGAACCAAAGAATTAAAATGTGAGCTATGTAAAATCCCAACTAAAATCCAAAGTGTCTGATATATTCATTTATTAGCTAACTAAAAGCCCAAGAAAGACAAGACATCCAATATAATAAAATACTCCAAGAGAATTGGCAGTTTTCAGTTATCAAGATTGTGAATTCTATATTTATTATCCTTTTATAAATCAAGAAAATAAAATATTTTGGGAGGTTATATAACATACATATAAAATAAGATACAGAAATACATTACAAACAATAAATAGCATTTAAAACTGACTGTATATGGTACTCAAATGGCTTAACTTACAGTGTTATTAATCACAGAAACAGTAACATAAAAAAATCTCTACATGTACATTAGAGTACATTTTTATAAGGAGTTGTAATAAATTATTCTTTTCTTCATAAAGCAAAGCACATTTGTTGAGTGGGTTCTAAAGTTTGACACAGTTAAATTATATATACCAAATATACCTTATTTCTAACTTGTTGTGAGTATTTAAGATAGAATGTCCATCATTAGAAGAATAGTGATAAATCTTACTAAATTTAAACTATTATACAGTTAACTAACCATAAATATAAAAGATAACTGAATAGCTAAACAAAAATAAAATACACAAATATCATTACTATAAAAATATAGAGCGATATCATTGCAAATTAATGATCCATTAATATGTACATAGCAGAATAAAAATTAAAAAGAAAAAATAAGACACTAGGAGTAATTTTTATTCCATTATATCAAATGACAAAGGAAAAAAGAAAAAATGAAAAATGCCATTACTATAACCAAATTTAATTCAATAAATTAAAATATAGGAAACAGACTTCTACTAATTTGATTTTAAACTATAGAGAATGATGTCTGAATATAGGCCAGATTCACAACACACTGAAAGTATAATTCAAATTTAATCAAATTGATTTCATTGGAGGCTATTTTCAATAAATCTACTTATAGAATAATGAATTGATTATAGGATTAATAACAGAATATCCTTTTGACATATGCCAGACATATTCCTGTGTTCAAGGATTTATTTTTAACTTCCTAATCAAGTTATAATTTAACATGTCTGTTTGGTGAAAGAGACATCAAGTACAATACCTAATTACAACATAAGTTTTTTAGAAACCCAGATCTAAATTCTTAGGAAAAAATATGATGATGTAACTTAATTTAAATGAAAATTTACATTTTTACTTTATTCACACAACATTGTTAAAAACAGTACTGTGCATGTGCATAGTCCACTGTTATAACAACAGAAAATCCCCAATGAGTTAGAATGGAATTATATGTGCATGTATCCAAAAATTACAGTACTATTGATCCAAGTTTAGGTTTACTGTAGTTTAAGGGTAAAACAAAACAATGAACATTTTTACAGAGACTTATCAACTACTTTTAAGTAATGCACTGGTTAGTTATCATTTAATAGTGCTAACAGCAGTAAAACTTCCTACATGGCACTGATTGACAATGTTCTGTGTTGAGAGTTTTCTTTACTTTTTGATGACATTTATTGAATAAGATGGGCAATAATATTATTTGAGGGCCTGATATGTTTCATGTATTTATATATACTCTTTCATTTCATTCTCACACAAACCTAAAGCTAATAATCCACAACTCACTGATGTGAAAACGAAGGTGAATAATCAGATATCAAGTAATTCAGCTAATCTGAAGAGGGTGTGGACATTTTGAATAGAAAAAAAGAGTGTATGAAATGATGGGTGGTTTGTGGCAGTGGGTAGAATAACCATACTTCTCCATCCAACCAGGATAATCCTGGTTTCCACCTGTTTCCAGCAGTCTGTGGATGATTATTAATCCTGCCGCTCTCACTCTCCAAAGTCTTCCAGCTTGGATGACAAATTATATGGTCACTGGATCAATGAGGAACCATGACAGACCTTTTAGTGTGATAATAACATGATGTGGGCAATGCTCTAGAAAGATTAATCTGTAAGAAATGTATACATGGGAATGAAGAGAAGGATCTGAAGCAGAGAACCCAATTAGATATCTACTTCTATCATCTCATGAAATGTACTGAAAATCTGAACTAGGACAGGGAAAATGGAAAGAAAATAATATATATTTACAAGTTGAAGAGAGCAATGTTGCAGATATAAAATAAACAGGACACAAACACTAAATGCTTATTATGAAGGAGAGTGAGGCATTAACAGTGATTATAAGATTTGGATCTTGAATGACTGGGACTACAAAGCTATGCTACTAACATGTGGTAAGCATCGTGATTGTATTCTTGGCCTGAGAGCATTTTTATATCTTTTTCTTTTTTGAGAAGGCTACTTCAATTATCATGTATTCTCTGACTTCATGTTTCCTGTAAATTATTCTACTTCAAATACTAAGATGCCAGTTTATATTTGTCCACAGAATTTCTAGCTATGTAGGTCACTTTTATGTGTATAGTTGATTTTAAAAACTATATTAACATAGAAACTCATATTCTGTACTATTTTCACAATTATTTTCTCTCTTTATCTATGTTATCTTATATGCCAAGTCCCTCTCCCCTATCACAAACAGTAATGTTTTATCTTGTGTTGTATACATTGAAGTTAGAAGTTCTACGTTATTATGATCAAATCCTCAAAGTAGATGATGATATTTTATATTACATTAAAAAATCAGGAATATCACACTAATGTAAATATTAATGAAATGCCAGGTTTTTCAGTAAGGTTTTAAGGTAATTCTGAGAATGAAACATTATGTTCCTCTGAATAAAAAAAAATACTTTATTCGGAAAGCTAATAACTGAAGAAAACCACATCTATTGGAGAGTACTGATAAAGTTAGTGAAAACTTAGAGGGGGTTATGAAAGAGACTGAAGACTTTTTTTAGTGTCTTATTTTATTTTTCAGAGAGAGAGAGAGACAGAGAGGGAGAGAGAGAGAGAGACAGAGCATGAGTGGGGGAAAGGCAGAGAAAGAGGGAGACACAGAATCCGAAGCAGGCTCCAGGCTCTGAGCTGTCAGCGCAGAGTCCAACACAGGGCATGAAATCACCAACTGTGAGCTCATGACCTGAGCTAAAGTAGGGCATTTAACCAACTGAGCCACCAGGCGCCCTGGAGACTGAAGACTTTTTAATGGAACCACGTGATTGGCATTATTGGTGGGCAGAATTTCTCAATATATGTGTTTCCTTTGTGTTTGTATAGGTCTATCACTAGCTTTACATACAGTCATGAGTTGAATTTATGGCTTTTTTTTATGTTTTAAATTTATTCTTTTATTACTTTAAATGCAATGATCTTGCATTTTATATCTTACAATTAGAAATGCAACATCAGCCCTCTTTGTGGATCTGACTCCACAGGTTTATATCACTTTACTGAACAATAATTGACAGAGCAAAAACTTTATGTATTAATGTGTACAAGGCAATGAATTTAGATATTAGTGTATACCACTGAGGTGATCGCCACAATCTATGTCATAAACATATCCATCACCTCCAAAATTTTCCTCATCTATTTTTATTTATTTGTTTGGTTATTTGTGATAAGAATGTTTAATATAAGATCTTCTACCCTCTTAGCAAATTGAAAATATGTAATTCAGTATTATTAACTATAGGCTCTATGCTGTACAGGAAATATCTAGGGATTATTTATCCTGTATAAATGAAACTCTGTACTTTAAGGCTTTTAATTTTAATGTATAAGTGGGATAAAAAGTGATGGGAAGCAAAAGGATAGTGGGTATTTTCTTGAGTTATTTGAGCAGGAAGTAAAGAGATATGGAAGATTTAAAAAGAAAATCCATTAGAAAGCAAATATCTATGGCAGACATATGAGATGTGTGCAAGAAAAATCCTGTAAATAATTATGAAAGAATCCTCTGTACAAGAAAAAGACAAATTATGTGAAGAAACAACACATTCAAGATATTAGGTGGTATCATTATTTTAGAACAGCTTGGCTATAAACAGAATGGCCTGTAGTTAGATAAAATGAATGGAGGTAGTATCCAAAGAAAAGGTTTAAGTGCAATGTTTATAAGCTAGTGTTTATATGTTTAGTCCATGCAGTGGGTAAAAATAGTAATACTACTACCACTATTTAACTATTGCTACTATTACTATCATGTACCAGGTCATGTGCTAGGCGGTTTACACAAGAAGCGCAATGTCACTGTATCATAGTAACATTAAAAGACAGCATCAACTTTTCCATTTTTAAAGATGAGGAAACTGAAGTGTAGAGAGATTATACACACACCTTGCTGAAGTCGTCTCTGCTAATGGAAGTTTGCACACTCTGTTCTGTGACTACAGCCAATTAAGATTATACCCCTCACACACACTATACTCCAAACCCATATATTCTCTAAACAAATTCAGTAGTTTAGACCTTGAATGCCAGAGATTTGCCAAAATAATAATAGTTGAATATTTCATAAATAGGTATTTTATCACATATAACTTGGTTACACTTTGAAAGTCCTGGGTTGATATACCAGTATGTAGTCTTCTATCTCCATGTCATCTCTGGATAATTAAAATTAATCGTTTCCCAGCTTTCTATCAGGGCTGTATATATGTATAAAATACAATATAATTGTGTAAATACAGTGTACATTATACATTATACAATGTAAATACAATGTATAAATGCAGTGTAAAGAAAATGTGTATTTTGGTGTAACAAAATAATACTCTTTTAATTTACCTTTCAGATAAAATCAATATTTTTATCACTATATTTGTGTAAAAATGCTTAAAGTATGGACAATTTTGAAAAAATTTCTTAACAATGAATGTTACTAGCCATTTTTTTTACCCTCTATCTTCTATGATTATTACTCTGCCTTCTGATTAATTCTTTCTGTGGAAATCTTTAATGATGAAATAGTATTGCCTAGACCAAAAAAGTTTTTTTTAAATAGCACATTTTACCCAAAAACACTTTAAAAATACTTTAGTAGGCATTTACTAAGAAGTGACAAAATGAAAGATACTTTAAAAGCTACTGAGTATTTGGTGAATATCTTCCTTTTGCCTTTCCAGATGCTTCACTAAACTGTCTCCACCCTACTCTGTGTCTCTGAGAACTTGGTGGATTCCATCATGGACTTTACAGTTGACTTTAAAGAATGTGTGATAGCAAAAGGATATCTCAAAATGGAAAACAGCAAAACAAATTTAAATTATTTATTCCTCCATTTCCAGCTTGAGGGGTTTTCCTGACTAGCTGCAACTCTTTAAGTCTAACCTTCTAGAATGAAGGCATCTCTGTATAGTCTTTCTTTTGCATAGGATCCCATAACTGTTTCCTGTCTCACCTGGCCCCTTTAAGCCCATTCATGTTTGAGTGAATGGTGACACTAATTAACTATGCCTTACACTTCTCTATTAGGGCTGGCATAACAGAATGCCATATATATGGTGGTTTAAACAACAAAAATGTATCATCTCAGTTTCAAGGCCAAAAGTCAGAGATCAAAGTGTGACCAGACAGGGTACCTTATTGGGTCTGAACTCAGGTTTGGCTGCTCATCCCTAGAAAATCAGTACTTGAGAGACAAGTGATGGTGGAAAAGCAAAAGGTGCTTAACTGGGAAGCCAGAAATATGAGAAGATGGTGGACTAAGGTCTCAAAGACCATCTCCACTGGTTTAGGTGAAGCAGGAAATTTTTAAAGGGCAAGATGACATGATGAAGAGGTTCTGACCAGGAGAAGCTGGTGCTCAGCAGTTAGTCCTTTGTCCACATGACCTGAACAGACAAGCTGGTATCAGTGGAGGCTGTTTTTTAATGTGCTCAGGTCTCATCCTTTCTTCCTCAAGGCCAGTGGTTTGTAAACTCTCAAGGAAAGTCAGTTAGTTCTGCTGCACACTATGGGGTTAGGTCAGCAAGCAAGGAATGCATCAACCTGAAATAATTTAACCCTTAAGACCAGTGGGACTGTTGATACAAAGGTATCCTCAGGATCTGTTCCTTCTGTTGATGCTGTAAGGGGTATTCTGTTCTATACTTCTAATGGTTTGCTTTACCCTTATCTCTGCCTTCATGTTTACATGGTAATTTCCCTGTGTGTGTCTTTCTCTGTGTCCAAATTTCCTCTTTTTAAAAGGACATTAGTTATATTGGATTAAGGACCACATAATAACCCTCTTTTAACTTGATCACCTATATAAAGATCCTATCTCCAAATAAGGTCACATTCTCAGGTACTGGGAGTTGAGACTTACACATATCTTTTTTTTTTTTTTTTTTTTTTAGAAAATACAATTCAATGCAAAAAGACTGTTGGCTCAGCATTGTAAACAATCCCTTTGTTAAATTCTCTTCATACTACTGAATTTGAGAGTTCTACCTGATTTCCCGACAGAGTTCTGAACAGAAAAGCGATAACAGCTGTTCTCAAATGTATTGTACCTCATGTATTGAAGTATAATGACTACTTATTTTCAGATCAGGAATGTCAGAGAGTGTATTACGTATTTCCTAGTACAAATGCATGTCTAGGACACAGACCATAACATTTCAGTCACAGATATCCAAGTATAAAAAAAATCAAGATTTACTCCCCTTGATTTAACATCAAATGGTTTTACCAAATTTCACAAATTGCCATAATAGTGTGTGTGTGTGTGTGTGTGTGTGTGTGTGTGTGTGTGTGCGCGTGTGTGTGAGTTTTAAGTTACTGGTTTTTAAACTTTGTACTTTTTAATGGAAACAACTGGACCAAAAATCTATCACAGAATTTTGAGACCCATTAAAGCAAAAGTTTAATGAGAAAAACAAAAACAAAAAATAAAATTGCCATAACAAAATTTATGAAATTTTTGAGACAAAAAATTTTGTAAAACAATGCTTCTGTAAATTTTTGTTAGTCAAAGATATAGTAAATTTTTGCCTAATCATATACATTTTGACTAATGTGAGGCATCTGCATGGTATTATTACTAATAATTCCCCTACCTTTCTCATCAAATGCCATCGAAACATATACTGTGAAACACTACACAGAGAATTGGTCAAATGGCAAACATTAAGCTGTTGCCTTTTGGATCGTACAGGATTAGCACTATTAGTAGTACCAGCACTAACAATAGTCAGACAGATGTTAGAGGGTTGGCAATGCCAGGAGTTAGAATGGAACATATTTCTTAAATAATGAAAAGTTGTTTCAGTTGAAGTAAAAACAGGATCACTTTATCACAGAGTGGGAGTGGTGATGATGCTGGTGGAAATGAGCATGGAATAAAAATGGAAATGGTATCATTCTAATGTTAACGAAAAGAGAAGTGAAGCAAAATCAGTCTTCTGAATGCTTAGATACTCTTTCCCATTTTTTAAAAGATTTATATTATATTTAAAGAGAGAGTATGAGCAGGACAGAGGAGCCGTGTGTGTGTGTGTGTGTGTGTGTGTGTGTGAGAGAGAGAGAGAGAGACAGAGAGAGAGAGAGAGAGAGAGAGAGAGAATCTCCAGTAGGCTCCCCCTCAGCGTGGGGTTTGCAATAGGATCATGAACGTAGCTGAAATCAAGAGTCTGATGCTCAACCAACTGAGCCATCCATGTGCCCCATACTTTTCCCCCATTGTTTTTAGTAACGAGGTGATTTGGGGGTTACATATATGGATAATATATAATTATTCTTCCAAGCCATCCATGAGATGGCTTTCAATACCTTTAAAATAAATGCTAAATTGACTTTTAATAGCATATTGGTGGGGGGGGGGGAAGAAAGAGGGAACGAGTAGTTGGCTGTAAGTTCTGTTTTGCCAAGATCCTTGGTGCTACGACAAAAGGAAGGTCATATGCAGCCTAAACATTTGTAGTAATGGTAAGAATGTCCTAATGCTTAGAAAATGCCAGTCATTATTCTGCCATTTCCTCTGCTTACTATTTTAAATGTCATGCTTCTGGGAAACAGGAAAATGAGCATGTGTAAAAGCAGAGGGGAAATGTTCCAGATAACAAGGTTGTATAAGAGATAGGAGAATAGGGTGCCTTGATGCCTCAGTCAGTTAAGCGTCTGACTCTTGATTTCAGCTCAGGTCTTAATCTCAGGGTTATGAGTTCAAGCCCCGCTTTGGGCTTCACACTGGGCAGGGAGCCTACTTTAAAAAGAGAGGAGGATGCAATGAGGGCAAGGAGTTCATGGAAGTCATAGTTGAATCAGGAGGCACAGAGAAAACTGCAACCCTACAGAGCAAGGAAAATATAACTTTAAAATTATGAATAAAAAGAGAAATACAGGAAAACAGAAAAAATGAACAATTAGACAAATTACACCTTAGTTTGAGAAAAATTCAGTGAAAAGAGTGAATTTCAGTGCATGAATTGGGTGAAAGAAGGAAAATGATGCTGAACCTAAAAAGCATGACTTTTTATTGTCAAATAATCCAAATCAGGAGTTGCCGGATCTTATAATTGAGTTTGGCTGGATTCTATGCCATGAAAGAGAGGAGCATAATCGGTGAGAAAAACATTTACTCATTTAGGCAATAGTCAATAATCCTAGATGTTACTGTAAGCTAGGCAATGAGTCTTGATCTTACAGTCTACACTGTCTGTAGCCAGCTATGTTCTTTCCTTCATTACTTCTGTTGTCCTTAAGTCCTCATATACAGATCCATTGGTATTTTTCTATCTGCTGGTCTCTAGTTAAGAATTAGTTTTCTCAAAGGTAGAGAATAAACCAATGATATCAGCCTCCTCCATTTATGAGGTTAAAAATTATTGGGGCACCTGGGTACCTCAGTCGGTTAGAGCATCTGACTTCGGCTCAGGGTCATGATCTCACGGTTCGTGGGTTCGAGCCCCACGTGGAGCTCCGTGCTGACAGCTAGCTCAGAGCCTGGAGCCTGTTTCAGATTCTGTGTCTTCCTCTCTCTCTGACCCTCCACTGCTCATGCTGTCTGTCTCTCTCAGAAATAAATAAAACACTAAAAAAAATTATTGGGGCACCTGGGTGGCTCAGTCGGTAAGAGCATCTGACTTCAAGTCAGGTCATGATCTCACGGTTCGTGAGTTCTAGCCCTGTGTCAGGCTCTGTGCTGACAGCTCAGAGTCTGGAACCTGGTTTGGATTCTGTGTCTCCCTCTCTCTCTGCCCCTCCCCACTCCCACTCTGTCTCTCTCTCTCTCTCAAAAATAAATAAATATTTAAACAATTAAAAAAAAACAAATAAAATAAAAATAAAAATTACTATGATCCTTAAATCTATATGCTGGTGATTCATTATTAAGCGTGCACGCACACACACACACACACACACACACACACACAAAATAGTCTCTGAGAAATCTCTGATACAATAGAAGTACCTATGAACCTCTGCAGTCAAATACATCATAAGTCACCCAGTCCTATTCTCATCCATGGAAACAAAGCAAAACAAAGCAAAGCAAAGAAAGCAAAACAAAACAAACAATAAATATTGCATTGATCCAGCCTATAAACCTGGACTTTTATCTCAGAGAGACAACTTGTAACTATCATAATGGATGGAGGAAAAAATACAGTTTTTGGATCAAGACAGACTTAAATACGAATTCTAATTTTAATCCTTTCTAGATATGATACTTTTTAGTATTATTTTCTATTTGAGTATAATTGACATACAGTATTATATTAGTTTCAGGTATATAACATAGTGATTCAACAAGTTAATACATAGTGTTACATTGTCCACATGTGTAACTGCCATCTGCTCAGTTAAATTATTATTGAAATATCATTTATTATATTCCATATGCTGTGTCTTTCATGATTTATTCATTCCACAACTGAAAACCTGTATCTTTTACTCCTTTTCCCCTATTTTGCCCAAACCATCTCTCCCTTCCCCTTCAGCAGCTCTCAGTTTGTTCATATTTATAGTTCTGACTCCACTTTTTGTTTGTTTTGTTTGTTGTTTTAGATTCCACTTATGAGTGAAATCATATGGTATTTGTCTTTCTCAGTCTGACTTATTTCACTTACCATAATACCCTTTAGATCCATCCATATTGTCTTAAATAGTACAATCTCATCCTTTTTATGGCTGCATAATATTCCTCTGTGTGTGTGTGTGTGTGTGTGTGAGTGTGCCTGTGTGTGTGTGTGCGTGTGCACATGTGCATGCCACATCTTCCTTATTCATTCATCTGTTGATGGGCACAGTTTGCTTTTATATGTTGGCTATTGTAAATAATGCTGCAATAAACATAAGGGTGCATATATCTTTTCATGCCCAAGAATGGAATTATTGGATCATGTGATATTTCTATTTTTTTAATTTTTGAAGAACCTCCAATCTATTCACCAAGGTAGCAGCACTGATTTACCTTCCCACCAAGAGTATAGGAGGGTTCTTTTTTCTTTAATATAATAGTTTTCTCCCTGAAGCTAGGGATACATTTGAGGATGAACTTTTTTAAATTATGGATAAAAATATAACAAAAATTACTATCTTAAGAATTTTTAAGTGTACAGTTTAGTAGTGTTAACTATTTTCACATTGTTGTATGAACAGATCTCTAAAACATTTTCATTAGAAAACCGAAACCCTAAACCCATTAAACAATAAGTCCCCATTTCCTTGTCATCCAGACCACTGACAACTGCCATCCTATTCTGTTTCTATAAGTTTGACTGCCTTGGATACCTCACATAAATGGAATCATCTTGTGTTTGTTTCTGTGTGACTAGTTCACTTAGCCTAATGTCCTCAAGGGTCATCCATTCAGTAAAATGTGACAGGATTTCCTTCTCTATTTAGGCTGAAAACATTCCCGTTATATGTACCAGCCACATTTTTTAAAAAATCTATGAATTCACTGATTGACAATTGAGTTGCTTGCATCTCTTGATTATTGCAAATAATGCTGCAGTGAACATGGACATCCAAGATATTGAAGAGTTCTTGCTTCCAGTTTTTCTGGGGGGTATATACCTGGAAGTGGAATTGCTGAATAGTATGGTGATTGCATATCTGATTTGTTGAGGGACCTCAATTATTTTTCACAGCAGCAATATCATTTTACATTCCTACTAAGTGTGCACGAGAGCCCCAACAAGGGTACCAACTTTTTTACATCCTTGCAAACACTAGTTTCCTGAGTTTTGTTTTTGTTTCTTTTTTTGATAGCAGCTGTCTTAACAGGTATCAAATGATATCTCATTATAGTATTTATTTGCACTTCTCCAACGGTTAGTGTCTATGAGCCTCTTTTCATACACTTATTGACCATTTACATATTTCCTTGGAAAAGTATCTATTCAAATCTGTCAACCATTTCTTAATAGTTTTGTTTTTTTGTTGTTGTTATTGTTGAATAATAGGAGTTATTTATGTATTATGGATATTAAGCCCTTATCAGAGAGATGATTTTCAAATACCACCTCTCATTTTATAAACCTTTTCATTCAGTTGATTGTTTTCTTTCATATATAGACGATTTTAAGTTTGATGTATTTTCAAATTTCAGTTTTTACTTTGGTTGCCTGTACTTTTGACATCATATTCAATAAATCAACCAGCTCCAGTGTCATGAAGGTTTTCCCTTATGTTTTCTTGGAGATTTTGTAGTCTTACACTGAGGTTTTAAATTCATTTCCAGGTACATTTTGTATATGGTAAGGGTCCAATTAATTTTTTTTTGCATGTGAATATCCATTTTCTTGTTGTCTTAACACCCCTTGTTGACGAGATGGTCCTCTTCCCATGTGTGGTCTTGGAACTCTTGTTCATGATCATTTGACCATTGGGTGACAGTTTATTTCTGGGTGCTTTATGGCATTCCATTGGTCTATGTAGTCTGTCTTCATGCCAGGACCACATTGTTTTGGTTAGTTTTATAAAGTGCTTTGAAACCAGGAAATGTGAGGCCTCCAATCTTGTTTTTCTTCTTCTTCTTTTTTTTTTTTTTCCCAAGATTGTTTGGCTACTCAGTGTTCCTTGAAATTCAGTATAAAGTTTAGGATTTTTTAAAATATTTCTGCAAACAAATTCCATTGTAATTTTGATAAGGATTGTATTGAATCTGTAGATTTTCTTGGGTAATATTGACAGTTTAACCATATTAAGTCTCTAATTTATTAATTTATTTTTTAAATTATTTTTTTAAAATTTATTTCAGAGAGAGAGAGAGAGCGAGCATGTGCAGGGGAGGGTCAGAGAGAGAGGGAGACACAGAAACTGAAACAGGCTCCAAGCTCTGAGCTGGCTGTCAGCACAGAGCCCGATGCGGGGCTCAAACCCACAAACCGTGAGATCATGACCTGAGCAGAAGTCAGAGGCTTAACCAACTGAGCCACCAGGTGCCCCATTAAGTCTCTAATTTATAAACATAGAATATTTATTTTTATCTTCTTTAATTTCTGTCATCAATGTTTTGGAGTTTTCACTGCATGAATCTTTTGCCTCCTTGGTAACATTTATTCCTAAGTATTTTACTGATTTTGGTGCTATGGTAAGTGGATTGTTTTCATAATTACTTTTCAGATTATTTATTGTTCACGTATAGAAACCCAGCTTGTTTTTACATATTGATTTTGTATCATGCAACTTTGCTGAATTTATTTATTATTTCTAAGTGTGTATGTGTGTGTGTGTGTGTGTGTAATAGATGGTTTTCCATATGTAAGATTATATCATTTGTAAATGAAGATATATTTCCTTTTTCCTTTTCCAGTTTGGATAGAAACATTTTATTTCTTTTCTTGATTAATTGTTTTGGCTGTAATTCCCAGTACTATGTTAAATAGAAGTAGCGGCATCCTTGCCTTGTTCTTAATTTTTGAGGAAAAACTTTCAGTTTTTTTAATGTTTATTTATTTTTGAGAGATGGAGAGACAGAGAATGAGCAGGGGAAGGGCAGAGAGAGAGGGGGAGACACAGAATCCGAAGCAGTCTCCAGGTTCTGAGCTATCAGCACGGAGTCGGGCACCGGGCTCTTACTCATGAACCTCAAGATCATGACCTGAGCCGAAATTAGACGCTTAACCAATTGAGCCACCCAGGTGCCTCAAAACTTTCAGTCTTTAACCATTGAGTATGGTATTAACTAGAACTTTTCATATATGGCCTTTATTACACTGCTGCAGTTTCTTCTATTCCTAGTTTCAAGAGAGTGTTTTCTACAAAAGATGTTGAATCTCGTCATATGCTTTTTTTTTTTTACATGAGTTAGGAAAATCAGATGATTTTTGTCCTTTATTTTGTTAATACAGTATACTACATTAATTGACTTTTAAATATTAACCCATCCTTGCTTTCCAGGAATAAATCCTTCTTGGTCATTGTGCATAACCTTTTTAATGTACTATTGATGTATTCTTTCATGTGATATAGTCTTTCCTGTGGCCACTTCTTACCTGAGATACTGCAGCAGCCTTCTAGCAGTTTTCCCTGTATGAAGTATGCTGTCTTAAAGACAAAGACAAATCTTCATTTAACTGTCAGAGAATTTCTTAAAGATATTACCCAAATATTCCTCCCCCAAACCTTTTAATGACTTCTCATCAAACTCAGTACCAAATATAACACATTATAATGGGTCAAGAGGCTCTACATGGCCAGCCCACCTTCCTCTCTGAGCTTAATCCAATCCCACCATACGAGTTTTCCTTAGCATCTTTTGTCCTTGATATTCCTTCTACGTGGATTATTCCCTGCAGATATTTATAAGACTCTTAGTTTCCTCTTTGCTAAGGTTCAAATATTTCTTTTATTTGGAAGACTACCTTGGACATTATAACTGAAATGTATCATCTACTTCTCTTTATGTTTAGATCAACTAGTTTTTTCATAATTTGTATAACTATAGGGTATATATTATAATAAATATGTATTTTAATAATATGTATTTTTAAATTAAGTTTCTCTCCTACTGTAAAATAGAGTTCCTAAAATGAGCACTATATTTTTCTTTTGTCATTACTGTATCCCCATTGCCTATTATAGCACCTGACCCAAAGAGATATGCAAAATATATTTCTGTAAAACTTGGAGTAATAAATCAAAAAGTAAAATCCCTCCTTTACATTCCATATCAAACTATTTCTTTAAAATCCACACATTCCTAATTTTAGCTTCACTTCTATGACAATGTGAGTCAATCTAACTCAGCTAGATATGACTATAAATGTAACTTAGAAGCAAGTTATTTTTTTTTCATATTTGGAAATAGACTTGATACATGGTTAAAGTTGAATTGCTATCCAGCCATCTATCTTTGTCAAAGTATTTTATAAAAACGCTAAGGTTGGAACAAATGTAATGAACATTTGTAGGAAAAAATATGAACTTCTGTGATAGATGAGGTGGAGCATGTTGAGAATCCCCAGCTCTAGTTTAATTAGGATCGATTAAATGTTAAAATGATAATGAAACAAGGGGACTGGAACTATTAATTGAGCACAAAGATAGGTAATAAGGCAGGTTGTCTGTGAACTGAAACTGAAGAAGCAGCTCTGTGAAGTCACCTAAGATTAGTCTGGCGTACTCATTGTATAGCTAAGTGAATTTTGTCACTTGTGTAGCAAGTGTATAAAACATCATGCCAGCAATAGGGCCTGATTTGAAATAAAAATAAATAAATAACCAAACAAAACATTGAATTGTGTGTGCACTGAGTTGTTGCTTAAGTCTAAGGCATCTGATTACTTTAATGCTTTTTCATAAATTTTCTTTACTAGTTTGTCTTGATATTTTATGCTCAATAGTAAACATAGGAAATAGAACATATTAATCTTCATGACTCATTTTAAAATGTGTTATTTCTTTTACTTCACAGCTTTTAATTCCTTTCTAATATTTCACTGGCTAATGGAACACTTTTATTTATTCAGTATAAAATGTCCTCATAGAACTATTTTCAGTAATTTAAGCAACATTCTGAAAATAAATAATAATAAAGAACTCTTTGGGCTAAAGCTTTATGAAACAGTTTAGTGACATTGTTTTGCTATTCATAATTGATATGCACCTTTCAGGACAATTTAAGTATAATTGTTTTCATGTATAACACCTATATTGTATTTGTTTGAAAATTCTATTTTTATAAAAATTACATTAGTTTAATCACTACTTTAGATAAAATAACTATATGTATAATAAATAAATCCTATAATAAACAATATTTATTGCTGCAAGTTTTCTTTTATTACTAGATTATAGATTCTTTAAATATCTCAAATATTATCTCTTGATTAGTGCTTTCATTAAGCAAGCTATAGTTCACATAATTCTTTTAACTCACAAGAAGGAATGCTACTTTGGGAGAAATTAAAGTTTGCCAATTTCTCTACTGCTTTTAAGCAAAACCATTAGAAAATTACAGTAAATTTAACCAATAAATTACTATTGATAATACGGTTGGTATATCACTCAACCTAAAGGTTACTTTTTAATTATTTAAAATGGACCTATAAACAGCTACTATGAAATACTCATGCTTTGTATATCAGTTTGAAAACTTAAGCATACATTTTCTTAATTTTTGGAATCTTATAAATTGATTTGTGTCATTAACAAAATAGTGGTAAAGGGGAACTGAATATGTACCCATGTGAGACTAACAAGGATTTTGTCAGTGTTTACCATATGGGTTTAGTTTAAAAGTTCTATACTTCAGTCTACATTTGAAGTATATATACTTGAGTTACCCTGGTTTATATCCTTCTCTCCTACATTTACCAAGGATAAGTATAGATTAAAAATCAATAAAATGCTTTACATGGTAAGATAAGAGATCTAAGTCAATGTCAAGAACTTGAAACTTGGGCATCAAACTGTATATTGCTTACTTTCAGATGATTAATTTTCTTTCCACAATGTTCCTAGAAACTGACATATCATTCTTTTTATTCCTAAACTACACAAAGAATGTTAAACTAACCATTTGTTAGGTAGTATTTGGCATAATTAAAAATCTGGTGATCTTAAGACGCTGATTGGTCAAATAAATATCTAATTTTTTTTCATGTTTATTTATTTTTGAAAGATATAGAGACAGAGCATTAGTGGAGGAGGGGCAGAGACAGAGGGGGACATAGAACCCGAAGCAGGCTCCAGGCTCTGTGCAGTCAGGACAGAGCCTGATGCAGGGCTGTAACTCACCAACTGTGAGATTATGACCTGAGTCTAAGTTGGATGCTCAACCAACTGACCCATCCAGGCACCCTGGTAAAATGAACATTTTAAATAATTACTACAAAATAAAACATTATTGAAATAAATTATGAAATGATGATGCTAATATCTTACTGAGAAGGCAAAATTGTAGGAAATGTTGAATTCAGGGGGAAAATGTTCAGAATTTTATTCTTTTACAAGGTATTTATGGAGCTTTTCCTACTTGCCTTTGTGTCTAGGAGAGGAAAATACAGAAGTGAGCAATGACAGAGGCCAAACTCTCATTTAGGGATAGACAACAAACATAAAATAAGTAAATACATACTTTTCTAGATGGTGTGTTTACTATGAGCCAGAAATTCATATCATGAATATCAAATTTATAAATCCTAGGGCTTTTTTATGGACATCAAAATTTTAAGTCGCCTAGGATAATCACTTTCTAGTGTTTGGAGAGAGGAATTAAAAAAACAAACAAACAAACAACTTGGAGTAAAGTCAGAATGAGCATCATGATTAGTGGTCTAAAAGGATGAAGTGTCACAGTTTGCAAATAAAATTTTGTGAAAGAAATAACATTCACCATACTCTTGAAAAAATAGGTAGGTTTTGAAAAAGATAAAGGTGTAATAAATGAATATGTTTCCAAATATATTAATGCATTCGTTTAGTAAATATATACTGAGTACTTATGTTACAGGCAGCTCTCTGCACACAGAATACACATATAAACAAGTTGGGTCTTACATTCAATGAGCTAACAATCAAGTGGGAGAAGAAATAATACTGAGGAATGAGTAAATGAATGAATGAATTATCTGTTTTCAACTGTTATATCCAATGAAGAACAAGTAACAGTATAATTATTAAAAGTTGATAGTATAGAGTATTGGTAGGCAAAAAAAAAAAAAATTTTTTTTTAAAAGGCCACTCCATGGAGCTAAATGCTAAGGTCCTAGCCATAGGGAAATCTGGGAGAAGAGAACTTGGGAAGAGGGAGCATCAAGTATGGAGACCCTAAAATGGGTAGGAGTTTCACATGTTCAAAGAGTAACAAGATTGTTACCATGATTGAAACTCAGTGAAGATAAGGGCAGGAGTAGAGTTCTGACATCAAAGATGTGAATGTCTAATGGTGGAGGGACAATGGTTAGTAATTTAGATTTTTAAAAATATGAAATTAAATGTAAAATTTGAAGGAAAGAAGTAACATAATGTGACATATATTTAAAAAATAATTTAGTTAATGTGAAGAAGATATATTTTAAAGGAGGTAAGAGAGTAGGACATCAGTTTGGCAAGCAGATAATAGGAGATGATAGATGATATGTAATATAGATAATAGTAGCTTGGACTAAGGTATGTACCAGTGACAAAACAAACTTACAAAGTTCAGTGATACTTGTGCTGTCCAATTTTAACTGATTTCATTGTAATTTTAAATGAGAATTTAGGCAAAGTCAGGAGTTTTTACTTAATTTAGTAAATAATAGTAACTCTCAAAAGGTTTTTATTGTTGTTATTGACGGTGGTGGTTCTCTTTTATTTCTTCTTCTTCAATACAATAACTCTTGATCTTTCAAAGAAAGTTATCATATGAAGCTTTGTTATTACTTTGTTGAAATTAAATTCCTTGACATTTGTACAATTCTTTAGAAACTCCAGTGAGCGATTGCTATTTTCCCTGACTTGTTCTCAGTTTATACAGGAGTATTATTTTTATTGTTTTTGGTCATCTCTTTTATTTTCTTTATGATAACTATTGTCTTTTTTTACTTGAATTAAATGCCCATTTTATCCTTCCCCTTCTATCCCAACCAATGTGCACATTGTCACTCCCTTTCTAAAGGTCATTATTTAGGGATTTGGAAACTCTCAAATTATTGGAATTATAGAATTAAGTATATTAAATATTGATTCTATACTATGAGCCATATATGTACTAAGATTAGAAATCCCATAATGAAATATTTTATGGGGATTCATGTAGGAAACACTGTACATGCTTAAATATGCAATTACATGTAATATAATAAAAGCAATGATTTTGAAGAACTTAAAGACTTAGTTAACCATCATATTGGGATACCTGATTAAGATTGCAAAGAGGAAAAAAAAAAGACTCCAAAGTAAGGTGGAAGTAAGAATTCTTTCTGAGAAAGTGACATCTAAATTCATATACTAAGATCTCAAAGGCCAATCAACCAGATTTGAGCTTTAATTGATGAATAGAGGTGCTCTTCAATAAGACAAAGATCATAAGAAGAGATTTCAGTGAGAAAGGTAAATTTAATATAGAACATGTGTTTTATTTCAGATACCTGTGAATTATTTTTATTGCAGTTGTATAGTAAGGCATATGACTCTGAGCCCTGACATGTCAGCAAAATGTAGAAGGTTGTGAAAGAAGTAGAGGAAAATTCCCAGACAATATGTAGAATAATAATTGACAAGAGTAGGATTTGATTCCTGAGAAACAACATTTCAAAATGGCAGAGGAGGAGGAGTCAAAAGGACAAAAGGAGAGGTGGAGGGAGACAGTGAGGAAGAGAAGGAAAGAGAAAAGATAAAACATGAAAAGGAAAGGAAAGAAAAAAGAAAAGAGGCAAAACTGCAAATGATGAGGCAATTTGTTCAAAACAACGGGGTGTAGTGTCAGAAGCCAAATAAAGATTGTGTTCCAATGCGAGTGTGGTCAACAGTGTTACATGATTCTGAGAGCTCAGAACAGGATAAGTATCCTTAAAATTTGTTGAAAAATGGATTATTTTGATCCTAACCAGAGCAATTTCCAAAGACTATATGGAGGAGACACATTAAAGATGGCAGTATTTGGGGAATTCAGTGGAAGAGGAGAAAGCATAGATAATAATTGGGTACAACTTTTAAGAAAAAACTCTTCTTGTCTCATTTGATTTGCTTCCATGACCCTTATGCATCCTATGCTTTTCTAGACTTGATTATTTTTTAAGCCATAAAACAACCAGCTCCAATTTTTATGCACCCCTCCCTCTCTTTTCACTTTCATTCTCTTCCTCAAATACCTTTTCCTCACCTTTGAAGGAATACTCTGTTTCTCCAAATATAAGTAGTTTCCCGCTAAATCTTTTTATCACACCTCAGAAAAACAAGTTTGAATACTAAGGGTTGTGGAGATATACTATGATGGTAAAGTGGAAATATTTTCTGCACTATACTTAGATTAATTCTGGTGTGTTTTACTATCTTGATCTTCAACAATGGACAAATGAATTTACCTCTTTGCAGTCAGTTTTAAATCGATGATTATAATAATAAAATCAGAATGTCATAGTAATTCATAAAAGAAAGAACAAACCTAAATTTCCTAGCAGTATTTGATACAAAGTATTTTCACATTTAATGCTAGTTTTCCTCCTCATAAATTTTCTTAGTACTCTAGATTATTTTTTTCAGACATATATGAAGTGATTAGTTTCATCATAACAATTTAGGACTAGTATGAGTCTGAAAAGGAAATAGGGAGACTTGACAAAACTAGACAAGCTCAAAAAGCAAGGGTGCTTAAATGCTGTAATTGAGCCATTTGGTTAAGTCAGAGTAGCAGTCAAAGGAACAAGTAATTCACCATCAATTTTAGGCATATGGTATAGGATAATATGCATTTTGCTAGCTGTTGCTTAGTTAGGTAGGTGGAATATGAATATAGAGAACATAAGCAGGCAATACTCTGTAATCTATAGATCAGTCATTTTATATCTGGGAGCAATGTCCATGGAAAGTGCCAGCCAATCCTTCTGAATGAGTTTTAAAGGTAGAACTTTGGTCTCTAGTAGAAATAACTGTAAAGCTCATACTGGAATGGGATGATTCTAGGCACATTATCTTACTTTTATACTTGCTACACTGAAATGCAGTGGCTTGGATGGATTTTGTTTATGGTATTACATATTATTTTTTTATATCTCTAACTCCCAGCATATTTGTTTCAGGGTAGAAAACATATTTCTGTTTGTTGAATGAGTAATTGAAGGGATATTTGGAAATTACCACCAAAGAAGAGGCTTGGTTCTTATTTTGGACAAAAATGGGTAGGTGGAAGTGAAATCCTTAAAGATAGTGAGCATTACAAAATGTAGACTAGAAGCCAAATAATTAGCTCTAGAATAATGCACCTAGGTCAGAATAGAAACTTAGTTCAGGTGAATACAGGGTAATTTTATTTTACTAACCTAGTCTAAACTTATTTTAGGATAGATAGTAAGAGGATGAGATTTGTTTTGTTTGATTCCAGATAAATATGAAACATAGGGCATAAATAAGCCTATATATCTCGAGAGATCAGTGACATTATTCACGTAGAAACCTAGAAAGTTCAGCTAATGTGTAACTAAGGTGTTATGAGGGATTGATGCATATATAACTATTTCAAAATTAACTCAACTGCTGTTATTTACCAATTAGTTTAAGCTATTTGTGTGTTGTAACACACTAACAAACCTCAATGGCAGAAGCCTAAAACACACTTTAAATTTCAGTGGCCTAAAATAATCAAGGTTTATTTCATGCTCATGTTTCATGCCCATCATGGATCAGTGTATGTTAATCAGAGAAACAGAACCAATAGAATTTAGATAAATAGATAAAGAGATTGATAAATAGATGATAGATAGATAGATAGATAGATGATAAATAATTTATTATAGAAACTGGATCACACAATTATGGAGACCAAGAAGTCTCATGATCTTTTATCTGCAAGTTAGAGAATCAGGAAAACTGTTGGTATAATTTAATTTGAGTGCAAAAGTCTGAGAATTGGGATGTTGTGGAGAGGACAATGGTGTAAGTCCTGATCTGAGTTCCAAAGCAGGATGGGCACAAGATGGATATCCCAGCTCAAGCAGAGAGAGTGAGTTTGTTCTTCCGCCTTCCTTTTGTTCTATTGTTGCCGTCAGTGGGGTGGATGATACCCATACACATTGGTAAGGGAAATCTTTGCTGAATCTACCAGTTCAAATCTAATCTCTTCTGGAAACACCCTCACAAACACACCCAGATGTAATGTTTCACCAGCTATCTGGGCATATTTAACCCAGTCAAGTTGACACAAAAGTAACCATCACAGTCAGCATAGGCTTCTCAGTTGTCCCTCAGGAATCCAGGCTAACTGAACAACCATTTATCTCAAATGTTGCCAATTTCTTTGACAGAGAAAAAGGAGCTCTGCAGGATCTTGCTAAATTGTCAGCCCAGAAGTGACATGTGTCATTTCTACTCATAATTCTTTGTACAGAAGTGGGCACATGGCTCCATTCAACCATTGGAGACCACAAAATGTGATTCAAACATACACAGGAGGGAAGCTGGGCTTATGTAGTGAGCAGCATTAATGAATACAAAAGAAGTGTATTGTAAAATTCTAGTCTGTTATGTAGACTGTATTTCAAGGTTCTTTTTTGACAGTGTTTGCTTATTGAATTCAAATAATTTCTATGTAATATTAATAAAAAACAGAAAACTTCAAGAAAAGTAAAATGTATACATATCTGTTTGGTCTCAGCATATTTTTCCCCCAGACAGTGCTAGTACCATTCTTGGGAACAAACTGACACAGCTGCTTTGGCCCATATGCTCTGGAAGGATCTTATGTACAGAAAAGTTTAAAAAGAACAAGAAAAATCAGTAGTAATTGCACACCTCACCAAACTCTTTAGTTCTCTTTCAGGATTTACCACTTTTTACATGTGGCATTTGACTCATTTCTTTACCTGTGATATTTTATATATGCTTCTAATATTTTTTATTTCTATCTAAATTATATATTTTAATTTTAGTTGTGCCATTATTAATTTATGTATTATTTATTTATTTTAAATATAATTTATTGTCAAATTGACTAACATACAGTGTGTAAAGTATGCTCTTGGTTTTTGGGGTAGTTTCCCATGGTTCATCATTTAATTTATGTATTATTTAATGCATATGTATTTATAATAATTTTTTAAATGTTTATTTATTTTTGAAAGATAAAGAGAGACAGAGTACAAGCAGGAAGGAGGGCAGAGAGAGAAGGAGACACAGAATCTGAAACAGGCTCCAGGCTTGGAGCTGTTACCACAAAGCCTGATGCAAAGCTCAAACCTACCAACTATGAGATCATGACCTGAGCCAGAGTCAGATATTCAAAAGACGAAGTCACCCAGGTGCCCCAATAATGTATTTATATTATACACTACACACACATACACACACTTATGCTAGACCTTAAGATCTAGATCCTTTTCCATCCTTTCTCACTGTTCTTCACATCTAGGAAGTAGCTACTTGGGCAAATTACTTGTCCATCTGGTCAAATATACATATTATCTCCACTACTAACAGTATATTTCCTTACATATTATAATCTTTTTGAACTGGAGGCTTAACAGCCATATTCTCAATATCTCTTTACATTGTGCTCTCAAAGAACAGCACAAATATGTTGTTGTGTGTGCTCCTTTTGAAATTTGAAAAGAAAATTATTATGACACTCCTAAAATATTCAGAAGTTTAAATAAAATATTGAAGGAAGCTAATCCAGTGACATAAAGATTCTAATAGACAACTAAAATAAATTTTGAAAATATTGAAATGCAAATAGTTTTTACGAATGTTTTATAATTCTAACTCCCATACCAAATTAGTTTTCATGTATTTGCACAATTTAAATCCAACAACAAACATTAAAGATTTCCATCATAAATTCTTTATCAGCATGCATTTAATATTATTTTGATACACAGAATTCTAGGGTTCACACTGCTGTATAATCATTCTCATATGTAATACTAACATTGGCCAATAGATGCCCTAAGAGATCTCTTAAACACAGAAACTCTAAGAATTAAAATCATGTTTTTGAGAATCAGTAAGTCTTATGCTTTATTTTCATAGTTCAATTTTCATTACACTTGTAAAACGGTACAGTCTTTTTAGATCCTAGAGTCTTAAGATTAGTAAATTCCAAATTACCTGCCTCAAACACTGATTATTAAAATAATAAAGGAAAAAAAAAAAGAAACTTTTCCAGAATTGCTTTTAAAACTACAGTATAGGCAGTAATACAGCTGATCCACTTAGATTAATGATATCTAATTTCAATAAATGCATCCATCACTATAGTGTGTAACTATAACTCTCAGGTTAATTAAATCATAGAAGATTAGGTTGAGTTGTAAAGCATTTGCTCAAATGAATTAGTGGATACATTTGGATTTTTCAGATTTTACTACAATTTCTATTATTTTCTATAACACAGCTATAAGCAGGATGTGCATTGAGTCTATTAATGAAAGGTATTTTAATTACAGTTCTCTACATCTAGATACTTTTAACTCTGAAGTTTATAAAGATTACCAAGATTATTATATAAATCTGCGAAAAGAAAACTATGTTATTTTCTCTCTACCTTTAGTTTATAAAAAATTACTCCCAGATTGTTTTTTCCGACTAAGCCAAGGACTAAATTATTTTTTTCTAGGCTTATGTCCATATCTGCCATCTTCTTAATGAAACTATCCTAAATTGTATAGACAAGTGGCAATATAAAAATAATTTTTAATTTATTCAATTACATTTATTATAAAGATATTTTCTTAATTCTTCATTTCATTTGGTACTCCCTTTTATAGAACAACACATTTGACACCAACCCTATGAGCCTGAGAATTCTGTGCATGGACATATGGGTAGATCACAGTTCTTATAGAAAAATTATTCCCATTGTTTTCAGACTAGGACAGAAAAAGTAAATATTCTTTATGAAGCCAAAACAAGAAAGGCAAAATACAGCTCTGGGGGAAATTCATAGAGGTATCACTTGGAAGTCATAGAGAGTATGTCTAAAAAGAACTATTAGATAGGGAATATAAAAGTACTGTACATGAAAACTGCAAAACTAGAGTAGATAACACAGAGTCTGGTAAATCTGTCTATTAAGGTTCATTTCGCTTGATCTGCTTATATAAAAAGGCAGTTTTATTTCTTCCCTTAAATTTAGAAGATAAAACTTATCTTCTATGTTTATGATAAGAAAAATATTAACTTCACAGGTCTTTCCACACTTAGCACTCATATTACATACCATTCATTGTAGTCTACCATGGTCCTTTGAATGGCCCATCAATACTTAGTCCTGAATTCAAATTCAGAATTTTATTTGACTCACATTATTGATGTTAATTGTTGATGATAATAAGCTCCAGATTATTGATGACAATGAACAGCGTTATTCCTTAAAATATAACCTAGATTGCTCTGTTAAATGCTATAGATTTTAGCTTTTGAATGAGGCAGCATTTCTTGAAACACGTTCTAGTCTTTCTCTATTTAATATGACCTTGATACAGATTAACATCAACCAATGTTTTGAACCAATAACTTTCATTCATATTATACATTTTCCAAAGTTCTTGTGAAATTTAAAAAACCTATTTACACAGTGGGAATTAAAGAGTTCATACGGGCATTGATCTGAGAATTTAAGGAATTGAATAAAGAATTCTATCCCAAATTTTAGCATGGTATTTTTGAAAAATGATCTCTAATCTTTTATGAAATATACCATATTGATAGTAGGTTCATGATTAAAAATTACAAAAATAGTCAGTGTGTCTCCCTGTGTGTAAAGTAAATCCTAATAGGAAAAGAACTAACTTTCCTATTACTCATCATAAATATAACAATCTCTTATGTGAAACCAATACAATGCCAGCACTATAATAGACAATGTAGACAAAAAATAAACATAATCTGAATTTGCAACATATATGAAAAGTATTAAAAATCAAGCTAATATAAGGGCACCTGAGTGGTCATTCTGTTAAGTGTCCGACTTCGGCTCAGGTCATGATCTCATGGTTCATGGGTTTGAGCCCCACGTCAGGCTCTGTGCTGACAGCTAGCTCAGAGCCTGGAGCCTGTTTCAGATTCTGTGTCTTCCTCTCTCTCTCTCTCCCTCCCCTACTCATGCTGTCTCTCTCTCTCAGAAATAAATTTAAAAAAAAAATCAAGCTAATATAATCACGCAAAAGCTATGTAGTTGATTGCAAACACCACTTAGGTTAAAAATGCTCTTGCACATGTGTTTAATTCCATAGTGTTCTTCAGTCTGTAGCTTTATATATTAGAATTGAGGTTTTGATTCTTGTATCTTAAACCTTATGTACATATTTTAAAGAAAACATATTTGAAAATCCTCTTCGGTGCATACTCCCCACATCCCTCCCACATACACATAAAGATCTTATGAGGTTGGAATTCTGCATTAGCTAAGAAATTTACATATAACTTCATATCAACACTCCATTTGATAATACAATGCTGTATTTAAATATCCTATAACACAACAGACAGATCACTAATAAATTTTCATTAATAGAATGTTAACATAAAGGATAGGTAGAGAAAGAGAGAGAAAGGTCTTAAAAGAGTAAAGCATAGAAAGGAGGAAGAGAAGCAAGCAATGGGAGTAGGCAGAAAAATAACAGTAGAAGTAAGGGAAGAAAAATATTTTTTCAAGTGTCAAATATTCAAATAATGCTATAAAACATTGCATATGTGGCATTTGGAATTGCTATTAAAAATCTAAAATCAAGAGCATAAATTAAATTTCAAGGATTATTTTATCATAAGAACTAATTGTTCGATGCAGCTTTCATGCTTTAAAAACCCTATTTGCATATAATGTATTAGGTGAAAGCACAATCATGGAAGCTCACATTGCAAGAGAGTTAAAATCTCTAAGATAGATATATTTTGTGCTTATGTTGTAATTTTATTGCTCTTTTAAATTAAGGAAGGTTTGGTCATTTGTGGCACTGATTTTTTTTACTGAGTTTGCTTTATTATTTTGATCTCAAAAGTAAGACTGAAAATTAACCAGGAAAAAGTAGCGAATCTTGGCTTTTCAAAATAAGCATGTTCTTAATTCACAGGAAAGCTCATAATAGATTCAAAAAGAAAAATTAACAAAGCATACACTGTTATTATCTTTAGAGTATTTATAATTCCAATATGCTACAAATACAATGGAGTAATTATAATTTGAAAAGCAGCTTGTAAAATTTGATGACTTTACAGGAGTCCAAAAATAGAGAACCAAAAAACAATATGATTAAAAGGTAATTCTTTCATATAAGTATAAATACACATGCACAAGGCAACAACACAATGAGCTTCATAATTTCTGTGTATTACATTTTAATATGTTCATGTAAATTACCTAAATTAAAATCCTTAAGTACATGTTGGTCATTCAGCCTTAAAGATATTTTCCTTGTTCATATTTACTTAATATTTTAGTCATGTTTATATAAAAATAAGTGACTACTTTATCAGACCCATTCAGCCCTCTCATAATTTCATCCTGGGTAGGTAAAATTTATTTTTTTTACCTCTCATACTTAGCCTCGTCCTTTGTTCTTGTCACATCTTCCTTGCATACCTCCCAAACTAATTAACCTAAGGTACCATTTTCACAGTCTTAGTAACCAGATGCCAATTCATCCCACCTAAGGGGAAGGCTCTTACTATTTTGAATTCTATGACAGTATCATTATAATAATTTATGATGTTTTAAAATTCTACTGTAGAATCATAGAATGACAGATATGTAAGGAACTTTAGAGATAATTTAGTATAATAAAATACTTAAATTTTGCAAATGATCAGTGTGATGAAAGAGTTTGAATAACTTGATCTTGGTCGCACAGCTAATTTAGGACACAACAAAACTTAGAATCTCCGAGGAGGTTTCACTCTTCCCAGAACTTTTCTGTATGTGTGCCTCTTTGTGCCTGCATACCAGAATAGTTCTATTTCTTCTTTTCTCTCTTTCCTTCTGTCCTTCCTTCCTTCCCTCCCTCCTTCCTTCCTTCCATCTTTTTCTTTCTTCTTTCTTTCTTTCTTTCTTTCTTTCTTTCTTTCTTTCTTTCTTTCTTTCTTTCTTTCTTTTCTTTCTCTCTCTCTCTCTTTCTTTCTTTCTTTCTTTCTCTCTTTTTCTCTCTCTCTCTTTCTTTCTTTCTCCTCTCTCTCTCTTCCTTCCTTCCTTCCTTCCTTCCTTCCTTCCTTCCTTCCTTCCTTCCTTTTCTACCCCAACCTCCACAATGAGAAAATGGTTGCTACCTCCCCTTATTTGAAACATTTGGAACAATTTGTTTCCAGTTTTACCCCCTTAAGCTGTTGAATAATATTATGCCTGCCTTAATTTAATTCGTATCCCCAAACAATATGATCACTGAAGTGAACTGAAAAATAGTGTCTATTAAACAGCATATGACACAAATTTGGTAGAAATTTGTAAGGATTTCTGTAATGCACTCTATATGTTTTCACAGTGAACTGTTTAAGTTTTCTCTGCCGTTTTGCCATATTGGCATGAAGCAGACCAGAATATGCCATGTGACATTTCTAAAAGAAGCATAACATGTGTGCTTTGATCAGTCTAAGTACAGGATATTCAGTTGGCTTCATTGTACTCGTAATTGTAGAGTACCCATCTGCCCCCAAATGCCATCCTTTAGGCCCTACCATGGTGTCTGAAACCATTATAAAATCACTTTGATAACTGAAACACCATTGGAATGTATGTGTGTGCATGTGTGTGTGTGTCTGTGTGTGTGTATGTAATGAGCAGTGCAAAAAGGCATTACACTAGTCATTTATATATTTACATAAAATCAATAGATGTCAGAGGGAAATAAAACATTGCAGATTACCTAGGATGCAAGCATTACGGTCTAGATGTGTTGGGAGATATTCCAAGGGAAGTGAATATTTAGGAAAGGGACAGACATATTCTTTAATAAAGCTGGAAAGGAAAGTTTATTGAAAGCAGAAAAAAGGAAGTTCCCTTAGAAGCAAAATTATCTTTTTTTTTTTGCTAATTAACTTTCAAGAAAGGATTTGTGTATATGTGCCCATTAAAGAAATGTGTTTCCTCAAGTAATTTATTAAATATTGCAGAAAATCAAATTTATCATGTTTCTTGATAGAAAATAAACAGGTGTACTCATTTCATCAGAGTCTCTAAAAACACTCCTGAGTGGATCCAGTGCAGAATTATATTAGACCCCAGGAAATCAGGATATATGCATTTTGATGGAAAACAATGTATTGCATGCTATGAAATTTCTTGAACAAATGACTTCGTTTGTGAAAATATTTAGTTGCCCATTTCTTTGTACGAGTAAGTCCTGCTGGGTATAGGTCGGACATGTGGACAGTATATGAATAATGATCTTTCTAGGTGATTGATTGCTTCAGTTCACTAAAAGTATTTGTTTACAAGTTTAAACAGTCAGGAATCTGGCATGGCAGCCCTTTCTCTTGCTATCAAGACCCTTAGAGCTTCACTGGAACAAGAAACATCACATATACTGAGAGAATTGCTAAAGGCTATGAATTGCTTCCAGCATACCCCATCTTTCATAGAACAATTGATATATTAGACATAATAAATATTACATAACCTTCAGGATTTCGGCAGTGGAAGTTGAAGCTGAGAACTTTCACTTTTTTCATTATTAAATGATTTTTTTTAACCCTGGAATTTCCAACTTCACATAGCTTAACGATGTATTCTAATCATAAGAATGAGAAGGAAAGATTCTGTCGATCCTATAAGAACACATGAATTCTGATATATGCTATACATCATTCACATAAAAAATAAGAAAAGATTCTGTTTACGAATGATGATGAGCATTGCTAGCTTTCAAATTTTCTCCCAGTGCTCACTGCAATTTTTTTTCTCCTAAACAAGTTTCTGCTGCAGCGACTCCCTCTAGCAGCTCCCTGAACCGAGGAAAGGGAACGGAACACCAGACACATCCTTTCAGCAAACAAATGGTAGGGAGCAGGAGGAAAGTTTGGCCAGAAAGATCAAAAGGAGCGGGTTTTTTTGTTTTGTTTGCTTGTTTTTTTTTTTTGTTTGTTTTTCTTTTCTTTTCTTTTCTTTCTTTTTTTTTTTTTTTTTGAGTGGTTGGATGCATTCATTTCTTCCCCGGTCCCTTCCCCACCCGCCTCCCAGCCTCTCCTCTCCGTGCTCCGCTGCCGCCACCCCCCGCCCCTTTTCCTGGCAGAGCTGTGCCAGCAGCGATCTTTAGAGCGCACAGAAACGGCAGTCCCAGCGAAGCCAAAAGCTCATGCCGCGTCAAAAGCATTTAGTTTCTTCAGGACCGGCTGTGAATGGATTGTGAAGTCCAATGAAGCCCACGTTGGTCTTAAGCCTGGATTTTGTCGTCTCGGTTGCCTCAGCTGACCCTAGCCGAAGCCCAGTCCAAGGGGCGGCCCCGCACCTCTCAGGGAGTTGATATGCAAAATAGTTACGTCAGATTATGGGGGCGGGGCACGCCCGGGTGAGTGGCAGCCGCTTTTGCTGTGGGAGGAGGCGCGAGAATCAGCCTGGTTCAGTGACTGAGACAAACTGGAGGTGAGAGGAGCTGGTGCTGTCCACGGCGCTGTCGGTGCTGAACCTGGGACGCGAGCGGACGGGCTGCTCCCGCACCTCGAGGCAACGCCCTCTTGCACTCTCTGTGCCCTGCGGGACCCGCTTCACCAGCAGGACCGTATCAACTTGACAAAGGAGTGTGGTGTCGGACGTGGCAGAGAGTCCTCTGTTTGCCACCTGGGCGCCCATTCAAGCGTGACTTTGGAGATTTCTATAGTTTTAGACCAAACTATTTTCCTCTTTTCCCAGCTAAAACGATCTTTTAGGTTTTTTCCTTTTTTTAACTATTGTCATTACTGTGATTTATATATCTACACCATTTAAGAATCTTTCTGGGAGACTTTTTTGACTCTTCAAATAAGGTAAGAAAAAGAATATTGTTATAAAACGTTACAAAGGGGGGAGGAATGCAGAGTGCCATACAAAAATTTAAAAGCGAGTTTGATTTTTCTAATCTGAAACAGGACTTTTGGCAATGATTGCAATAATGATTTTAATAATTGTTATTATTATTTTTATTACAAGAACAGCTATTGGTTTTAATAACTGAATTCTGCAGGGGAAGTTGTGGGGTCTTTCTGTGTGTGTGTGTGTGTGTGTGTGTGTGTGTGTGTGTGAAGTTAATATCATCAGGTTACATCGTGCTTTATATATATAAATATTTGTAGAGCAACACTTCCAGCATGGTTCAAGAAACAAAAACCATTCAATGCAAGCCCCAAATATGTTAGTAAATTTCAGTAAATAAATCATCCAACAAGTTGTTTAAAACAAATGCAATCTTGAAAAAATATTTGAGTGGACTAATCTCTTATTAATCAATTTTACCTCTGGTATCTCCAGCATAGACTGCAAAGTGCAGAGCTCTCTTAACATTTTTGGAGGGGAGGTGGTAAGGATAAGAGCATTTATACCCTGTTGGGTTCATTTAGATGTGTTGTTATGCAGTAGAACCAAATAAAACTTGTGAAACTCAGTCTGAGAATTTTACATCCCAAGGTCATGTGTATTTCTAAGTTGGGGGCTGTTTGTTCTCCTATTGACTAGTAAATGTCATCCCCTCTCCACCCCCTCAGGTTAGAGGTAGATGTAAATGGGAAGCTCTGACTTAATAATACAGTATTAGCTTGTATTATAGTCGCCACTGCTGTTGGTAATTGAATGGAACTGGGAAGCGTGGGCTGAGAAAATGTCTCGCTATTTCAGAAATGTTTAACCTCTTGCATGTTTAACAGAGAGCATTTCTCTACTTACGAGGTTTTCTTTTGAAGCTGTGTTTCTTTTGTCAATTGGCAGTGTGTTTTGAGTGTGTATGAAGAAGGAAGGCAGTACAGAAAACCACTGAACAGTACTTCTTATAGTGAACAATTATTAAATGATAGAAGTTAACTGTTGCTCTGTGTATTTCTTATCACTATTCATGACTTTATATGTAAGGCATGTTATTTGTCTGATAAATAGAATTATGATTTTTCATTTATCTCATTTAGTGGCATTAGATTAAGGATAAATGATGGCTGGAAAACCATACAATGGAGGGTTTACTTTCCAGGGGGAGAGTTCAGGTTGCAATTAGACGTCCTATCTTAATAGCAATGTGTAAAATATAAGCTGTTTCAGACTTACTAAGTATCATTCAACTGACTAGGGCTATGTTGTTCAGCAACTCAAGAGTATACTAAGTTAACTTTATATATTTGTATATCTTTAATTATTGTAAACATTTCTACTCTGGTGGCATTACACTTACTAGTATGAACTTTAGCTTTAAAGTTTATGATATAAAATAATTCTTCTGCGTAGAGATTTTTCATTTTATTTAAGCACAGTACTACATCAGAATGATTGTTACAAGAAATGGCTATTATTGCAAACACTAGAGGTTAAATGTAAATCCCTTTACTTTAAGTTGTTCCCATGTTTTACCCCAAGCAGATTGTTCTTTGTAGGATTCCTGCAAATATTGATATAAAATTTTTAAAGACTAAGCAGGTAGAGGAGCAAAGGAGGGAATATATGTAATACTGGGCCATGAAACTCCCACTAAACAGCCTCTTTTAAATTAATATATAATAATTCTTTTCTTCTATATGTTCTTAAATTCTCTTTTGAAAACTAATTATATGGGTATACACATCCAAAGTTTGGAATTTCGAACAGAATTATGGCTTCTTTTAATTTCAGTTTTCTTTTCATTGTTATAATGAAACAATATATCTCTAAATTTTATAACTTACTTGAAAAGCATAACAGAAATAAACACTAAGTTCACCTAAATGTATTTTAGTATCTCATTGACTTCTTTTTGCATAAAGTTTTCCAAGATGTATGTTTTCGTTTGAAAATAAACAGGTCTCTTGAACTACCAGTATCTGGAATTCTTTCAGGTGAAGTTTAGTGTTGTCACAGTGAGATGGTTAAACACTAAAATCAAAATATGCTGTTGGCAATCATGAAACTAATAAGGTAGATTTGATGAGATTGCAAATTTAAAATATTAGATACATTTTCCCTGGTTTTTAACCTATTTAGCTTTTATATATTAGTTCTGAAGTAAAGTAAAATTAGGTGACCGTAATAAGCCCAAACTTAGCTTATAGGGGATACTATTTGGATATAGAATATGATTCTTACTGTAAACAAATAAAATTGCCAACTTTGAAGACACCTATTAAAGATATTCAAGTGTGGTGTCCCTTCATAAATTTTTTGCTGCACAAAGAAAATGACTGTATTTTAGAATTACAACTTGTCCATGTGAAATTCAAAGGGATATTCAATACCACAGTAGGTAGTCTGCTAAAAAATGAATTCATTTCATTGGATAGGTACTACAAGTATATACAGTGCTTTTTACTTCAAGATGATGAAGTTTATAAAGTGTCTAGAAAGATCATTGAAATAATTTAATTATATGTCACATGACTTGAGAAGCACGTAATTGCTTCTCAGTTTCTTAAATCACATTAATCTAGTCAAAAATTTAAAAATGATATTGCTGGACCGATTTTTTTTTCCTTACAGATAAGATGAATAACTATGCATGCTTGGTTATATTTAAGGCAAAGACGAAACAATTTGGGTTTTCTGTTAGCAAGGCTATACATTGCTTTCTTTCTTTATCTATTTACTAACATGTACAATAGAGAATTTAAAAAAGTAATAATAAACCTGAAATACGCTAAAAAGTTTTAGTGAATTGACTTTTTAAAAGTAACTTTTAAGATTATTCTTAAAAGATTATGGACATAATAGTTTATTGAGAACTGTCTTTGAATAATGACCACTTTTCATGTTTAATGCTTGCTTATCAATGAGATCAAAACACCTTCAATAATATATGTTTCTATTAGTTCTGCTCTAAATCTCAAAATCTACTTCTAGCATTTTTAATTTTAATGAATTATAAAATTCTAAAGACTCTTGTGAACAGATAGGTCAGAAAAAATACTTCCTGTTGTTAACATTATTGCAATAGCCATGTGACCAATTATCTTGTACCAAGCAGACTTAATCATCTTCTGCTTCAACACCTCCAATGTCCTTTGGGCATAGGCTAGTTAAGGTGAGCTGTAGGATCCCTTGTGGAAAGTCCTAATTTTCCCATTAAATTGGTCACCATACCATGCAACAAAACAATTGGTCCCTTTGTGCTTTAGTCACCCTGGCATTGAGGAAGTTAATATTATTATAGTAAGTGAGATAATGTTTTTGATAAATTCAGAATGCCAATGAATCTTAATATGTTTTTTTTTAAAGAGAGGGAATTAAACAATAGTATAAGAGCATAGTATAATGAGTGTATCTGTGTGTACATCACGTGTGTGTAAACATGTGCATTTCTTGGCAAATTATGCTCTACCATAAACATCCAATGGGAATGATCTTGAACATCCAAGTTCAAGAAATGTTACTTAATACAAAAATAATTTACATAACAAGCTGAAATACAATATATAATTTTAGTGGCAAATGTGTTTTTTTGTTTTTGTTTTTGTTATTGTTATTTAGGCTGTTAATGCTTTAGCACTCACCAGTTTTTTGCCATGAAAATGTCATTCATAAGCTCTCAGGCTGATTGGCAAGGGAAGGGACAATTGGAAATGAAAATTTTCCAGGAATAAGAAGCAGAATGGCTGTGTACATAATGAGGAGTTTATATTACCACACTGATTCTGAAAAAAATATGAGTGCTGGTAAGGATTTGAAAGTTTCTATCTCTGAAAGAGATACATCAGGTTTACTTCCTATATCTCTGGGTGATAAGCCATGCACTTCTAAGGGATAGAACCTGGATATTCCTATACCTAAGATATTTTTATTCTTTTTATATCAATGTTTCATGCATAGATGTGTTAAAATGTGGGAAGAAGAGAAGCTTAACACTGAACTTTCTTGCTTTAAAACAGGTAATTAATATTAATTTAATGTGGCTTTTGGTATCAAATTATGTAAATCTCTAAAGCAAAGTAGTTGCTTACTGAGTTCATTTGCATGTCAATACAGAGAATATTATTCCAACTCATAACGGGTTCTAACACTGCTAGCAATTCCAAAACACAATGCAAAAGATTTGAAAATACTTTTTTCATTCAGTTTTATTTAAATATATCCATTGTAATTGACAGTTAAGAGAAACTTACTTTAGTGATATATTTTCTCTGTGTAAGTAACACTAAGGTGGTAATTAAAACATACATACAGTAGCAATTAGAACATACAGGCCTGAATTGTGTTCCCCAAAGATGATGATGAAATGGAAATAATTTGCCTTTCATGATTCAACCACTTCCACAAAACACATTAGGCAGTGTTTTAATGACTACTAAAGCTTTATTTGTTCTAATTTCTAAAACCTTCAAGGTAAAGTCTTTTACTAACATGAAGTGACACATGTCCTCATGTACTCTGTAGGTATGTTCCTCCTTTATCAGAACTACAATAATTTCTGTGATCCTGACGTCAAACAGAGTCTGAACCGCCTCATTTAGGAATAAGGAAGGGGTCCCATTCATCTTTCCAAAGAAAGAGAGAGAGTGATTTGCTACTAGTGAACACATTTGCTGTCTCATGGTAAATTACCTATTGATATTTAAACAAAAAGTCTTTGAGCTTGGATTTACTTATACAAGAAGACAGAAAAAGATAACATTCAAAGTGTTAATATGTGTACACATATATTTTATTTATATATATGTACATATATGTTTTACTCATACTGGGCCATCTTATCTACATTAAGTCATTTAGCATTTGTATAACTGAAAAGATTCATGTTACCTTCATTTTAGATAGGAGACAGCAGAAACTCAGATCAAAGTTGCCCACCTCCTGAGCACCTGCATGTGCTCACACAACCAGGAACAGGTGGATTAGACAATCAAACCCTGCTCACTCCTTTTGCAGCTCTGCTGTACACTTCCAGCACCTCTGTTTAGGACAAATATTCAACTGGCTGTATCTTAATTAAAAGTACGCATTTTCTGTGAGACTTTCATTACTAAATATGAATGTCTACTTTGCCCTCTTTCTCCGAGTCTTCCCTTAATTACTAAATTATGTTGAAGTGATTTTGTGGTATTTATTCTTTAGTATACACACTTTAGAATGCACAATACCAAAGCTTTTAAGAAGTTTTTCCTCTGTATTTAATGTTAGAGAGATGCCATTATTCTGTCTCATAGACCATTAGTAATAGTAGGAGCAGGCAATAGGTAGAATAAGAAACAGTAGAACGGAGTAGTTAATGTTTCCTGAGTTCTAATTTTTTTCCCTCTAAAAAGTCTACTGAAAATCAAATTCAAATACATCTTGAGCTTCAGCCCACTTTAAGCAATTACCACTTGTGCTATCAACTGGTAGTCATATTGAAACTTTCAGACTAGTTAGCTTCTAATATTTCAAATGGTCTGTGAGAGGAAATAATCAAAATAAAATTAGTTTTGAAGCCCAATACAAAAAGAGGTAGTATAAAATGGGCACTTGAGCACTGAGGAAACATTAAATACTTCATTTATTGTTTTTTATTCTTTTTGAGGTACAAAGGGAAATATTGACCACTTTTTGTTTTCATATAGCATTAAGCTCACTGAGTATGAGGAAAGATGAGTACTGGTGGCAGTAATTATAACACAGTTCCTAGGTGAGCCAGAGAGTTGCATCAGATTCCCTAGTGAATCCCCATTATACAAGTTTTGGGTTGTCCTTATTAAGTGGATCCCCAAGGAGGTAGAAAAGTTTGATTTATAGAGAAAGTTAACTTAAAAGTGTAAGATTATATGGCTTTTATTAAATATCTTACATGTTGGTTTGCAAAATATAGTGTTTTACTTTTGAAATGAAGACTGGTATAAAAGTTGTTAATCTTGAAATTTCAGTACCATTTTGTATACTATTCATTTGACTCACTTTTCCTCATTCTCTGTGGAGCCCTGAAGGAAGTCCATTCACTCCAACAGCTACAATTATTCTCTCTTTACAGGTATCTTCCAAATATATAGCTTTGGCCCAGATTTGAACTCCATTAATGTATTTACAAAGGTCTGATGGACATTTTAACTTAGATTTCATGGTGACAGCATAAACTCCATGAACTCATCATCTCATCCCTAAGATGGGTCCTCCATCTTAATTTTTTCCCCTGTCAGTTAATGACACTTTTTCCGTTCACCTAAGTCTGAAAAATTCATAGATGTTTTAAACTTACGTCACTCTTACTATACTATATGCAGTGACTTCCCAAGTTTTGACATTCTTTGCTTTGTAATATAGCCTTTATCAAATTCTCTATTTCTGTTCCTTCGTCATATTACTTTTACCTTGACCTAGAGCACTCATCTCAATTAGAATTATTTTGACACTCTCTGTATTGATCTCCCTGATTCTTGTTTCTTCCTGCAGTAATAATAATTAGTGATCTTAATAGCAAGCACATTTTTTGAAAATTCCTAGTATGCCATACAATATGTTAATTTTTATAAGTGGTATTATATTTTATATGCACAATGCTATTCATAGAGATGGATAGTAGATAGTGAAAGATCAAAACTTAAAGAGCTATGCTGCCCACAGAGCTGGGACTCAAACCAAGCTCTGTCTGAAACCAGCTGCATGATCATCATCATTATGCTCTCCTGACACACACTTCATACCTCTTCTAGATTCCTCTGAGTTAAAGTAAGCTTTTAAATGTCACTGTGTTCTTCAGAAATCACCAGTGGATCTCTAATTTTTATTGTATCAAATTGAAATTCTCTACTTGTTGTTAATATCCTTCTTTGTGGTTCTATAGCCTTCAACCAATCAATCTGATTTTCAATTTTCTCATATGTACAGTGCACATATGTAAAAGAGAGATTGATCAAAAATAAAGTATGATCCTTCCCTCTATAGAAAACCAATACCCTGTGTAGACCATTGCCTTTTCAAGAATCTCCACCTACATCTCACTCCTCTAAATCCAGCCAAGTTTTTCATAGTATAAGAGCATATTGTGCTCATATGTGCTTTTCTGAGTATCTAGCTTTTGTTGCAAGTAATGTCATGTAGTGTTACCCTAGATATTAAACCAAGATGTCTATTTTTCTTTATATGTATGTATTTGTTTTCTATTGTTGCATAAAAATTACCCTAACCTCAGTGGTTTAAACATTTATTATCTCACAGTTCCCATAAATCACAAGTGTGAGCACAGACTACCTGGGTCCTCTGCTGAGGATCTCATATCAAGGTTTCAGCCAGGCCTGGGCTCTTAGCTGAGGCCCAGGTTTGTTGTTCTCTAAAATCACTGGCTGTGATTTTTTTTCTATTCTTTTTTCTTTTCTTTTCTTTTCTTTTCTTTTCTTTTCTTTTCTTTTCTTTTCTTTTTTCTTTTCTTTTCTTTTCTTTTCTTCTTCCCTCCCTTCCCCCCTCCCCTCCTTTCCCTTTCCTCTTCTTCTCTTCTCTTCTCTTCTCTTCTCTTCTCTTCTCTTCTCTTCTCTTCCCTTCCCTTCCCTTCCCTTCCCTTCCCTTCCCTTCCCTTCTCTTCCCTTCTCTTCAGCTTAAAACTAATGGAAGTTTGTTTCTTTAAGTTCAGATAAGAATTTCACTGATTCCTTCAGTTTCTGACCTATACATCCAGTTTTAAAGGGCCTCACCTCATTAGGCAGGTCCAGCTAGAATAATCTCTTTTTTGATATACATAAAGCCAATGGACTTGGAACCTTAATGGTATCTTAAACTCCCTCCTTTCTGATAAACATAAAATAACCATAAGAACAACATAGCTCCTTTGTCATATTCTATTGATCAAAAGCAATTTAGAGGTTCTGCCTATACAAAAGGTGCTTAAAGTGATTATACAAGAGTGTGGGTTATTGGGATTCATGTAAACATACTACCTACCATACCTGACTCAAGTTCTGCTTGAACCTTGGAATATTTCTCTACTGCTGTTGTGCCACTAATCCCAAGCATTTATTACCTAAGCTAGGCAGTGAAGAGGCTGGTGTGGCCTTTGAATTTTTAAAATGTGTCTTAGGTTGTTCTTTCTAATTAATCTTAAACTCTTTTTAAAAGAAGAACCCTAAGAATTCCTTCCATGTGTGCAAAACACTGTAGTTTAAAATCCCTTCTGGAGGACCATGGGGGAGAAGAAGGGAAAATAGTTGGGGAGACGGAAGGAGGCAAACCATGAGAGACTCTTGAATGCTGAGAACAAACTGAGGGCTGATGGGAGTGGGGGAGAGGAAGGGGGGTGATAAGCATGGGGGAGGTCACTTGTTGGGATGAGCACTGGGTGTTATATGGAAACCGACTTGACAATAAACTATTTAAGAAAAAGATAAAATCACTTCGTATACATTTTATTGTATAATTCTCATTGGAGTTGATTCTTTTTTATATTTGCTTCTATTATGTAGTATTTTGTATATTTAATGGATTGATTTTTGGACAATGATTTTGTACATGTATGCTCATGGATTGGTTAATGTTTTTAGAATTTAGATTTGTTTATCTACTCTGATGGGTTTTTTTTTTTGTTTGTTTGTTTTTTGTTTTGTTTTTTTTGTCTTTGATCTTCAATGAGTTGAAAACCACATGAAGGGTTTATTGTTATTATCTTATTTTATGCAACATAGGGTCTTTCCATGCAAATTGGGGATTTATATTTAATATTATACTGTAGAGAAGATATAGAAATTATATAGAAAGTGAAAATGATATTTATATTTGTTTTTTAAAACAGAAAAATTATTTATATTTACTTTGAAAGAAAAACTTTACATTTTAAAAGAATGTCATTTTCAAAATAAACATTAAAAAAAATTAAAGGGCACTTGGGTGGCTCAGTAGGTTAAGCGTCCAACTTTGGCTTAAGTCATGATCTCACGGTTTGTGGATTCAAGCCCTGCATTGGGCTCTGTGCTGATAGCTCGGAGCCTGGAACCTGCTTCGGATTCTGTGTCTCTCTCTCTTTCTGCCCCTCCCCAGCTCAATCTCTTTTTCTCTCTCTTTCTTAAAAATAAACATTAAAAAAATTTAAAAGACTGTCATTTTCAAAACCATATCACATTTATGATACTAATGATTTTGTTCTTGTTAATTTGTCTAAAGACTGGTTAGTATTTAGACAATTACTTTATTAACATTTATTATACAAAAATTATTACATGTATCTTTTATAGTTTATATACAATTAAGGTAATTTTATCTTGATAAAAGCTAAAAAATTAATTAGTATATAAATTCAATTTTTAATTTTAAAAACAATCATTTTCTTAAAAACATTAAGATAATATTTATTATAACATAATTATTTCACTAAATATTGATTAAGTGCCTGCTGTGTGAGGTGCCCTTTTGGGTGCTGGGGATTGAGTGAGAATGATAGAGACAAAGTTGCCACATTGGTCTTTCTGTGGAAAGAGAGACAATAAGCAAATTAATAGAGACAGAGGATCATGTCTATTATTGATAAGTGTCATGATCAAAAGTAAACCAGGGAAAGGATTATTAAGGAACAAGAATGGTATCTAAGGTAGGGGTTTTCTTGGGTTGCCCACTCTGGCATTCTGTGGTCCCTATTCAGTAGTTTCTAATGTTGACACTACTTATGGGTGTTGTGAATAATGCTACAATGAACATGGGAGTACAAATAATCTTTCTGAGGTCTTGCTTTTAGTTCTTTTGGATAATAGCCAGAAAGAGTTGGATCAGTTCATCATATGATAATTCTATTTATTTTTTACTTCTCATTTCTAAGGACCATCCATACTGTTTTCCATAATGGCTATACCATTTTACATTCTTCCAACAGTGCCCAGGGTTTTTGTTTTGTTTCTTTGTTTGTGTTTGATAATAGACACCCTAACAGATGTGAGGTGATATCTCATTATGGTTTTGATCTGCATTTCCCTGATGATTAGTGATGTTGAACAGCATTTCATGTACCTGTTGGCCATCTGTATGTGTTTTCTTAGAATTTTTCTCTTATTTCTGAATGTCCAATTATTGACAAAATCCAAAAGGCTCCCATCATGAAATAAATGATTCTTTTTATTTATGTTTGTCTTGTTAATGAAGATTAGCATCCTTCTTTGCTTGGCACTACAATATATGTGAAATGTGTTATTTAACTTTTCTTTCCACTTTTAAATATATACCATACGGAGCATATACTGCAACTAAATTCTGAGATTTAAAGCTAATTTCTGAAAACTCATTTGTACTCTTGGTGCATTATACAGTTTATTTGTTCAGAACTTCACATTCTTTCATAGAAAACTTAAATGCTTAAATGATCCACTGAGCTGGTATTTATATCAAGTGATTCATTATCTTAAACACTATGGCATTATTAGGGAAAGAGAAATGCTTAGCATGCCTTTTGGGTTTGTGCACATGCTTGAGAAACCACAGTGTTTATCAAAAAGTGTGACATCATGGGACCATGTAAGGAGAGAGCAAAAGAAAATAAATGAGATATAATATATCCAGAACTTTATGAAATAAATGCAACAATTACATGCACAACCTCTCAGTCCTTTGGCAGAGTCTCAAAAGTTAGTGAATTTGCAAAAAAAGTAAGGCTTGAAAGAACTTGCACAAATTGTGGCAGTGCTTTGCCTAAATTACTTCTTTTGATGAGATTTCTCATGAAGTCATAATTAAGAGAGCTAAAAAGTTTTAAAATGAAGTGAAAAAAATTCTAGACATGCTTTGTATTTTACATCTACATATTTACAATTAAATGACAACAAAGATTTCAAATATATGCCCTCTATGACTGTTTCTCTTAGCAAGTATTCTATTTCTTGTTTCCTGAGGGCTGAGTATAGGGAAAGTCTTTCACTGAGTTTGTTTTCCTATCTGTGCACAAATAGTATAATTTAATTGATAATGTCTGAAGTAGAAGTCTGTGCCCAGCTGTGAAAACTGCTCTTAATGCTAGCACTCGACTGGACAGCTTGATAATTATATATGCTTTGCTCAGTGTCTTGGTCAGGTGAACAGCTGTCTAAAAATCAGTAGAGGGAGCTCAAGAAGGCAGTAGGGATATTTTGATACTAGCTCTCTAATGTCACTATGCTTTCCTTCAATAAATGGTTTTTCCATAAATAGGAAACAAAAATATCCTTAAATGCAAAATAATCTTTTGGAAGTTATGAAGTTCATGGCTATTTAAGCACTTGAAGAAGCTTCCCCATTTCCCCCTATTTTTTGTCCTATTTGTTACAGGACGTAAACAGATTTGATTTATGAATTGCTGGAACACTATGAAGACCACAGTCTGTGATCCTGAGGCTTTACTGCCCCAGTTTTTAGATTTCTGCTCAGAGTTCTTGATCTAGAAAAAGAAAATGAAAACTAGATGCCTGGTATTCAGAGACTTCTATAAAGTATTAGTTGGCTTAAATTAAATTAAATTTGTGATAATCTTAAAACTAAGTCTGATCTTATCCTAAAATGTTACTGGTTAGCTTAAATACACTAGACTTAAACATATTCTCTGCAGGATTTATGGCAGCATCCTTCTAGAAATTTCAAAAACTGGCAAAAAGATAAAGGACATCCATCTGCAGAAACTCTTAAACAGACCTGATATTTCATTTAGCAACTTCATACCAAGAGCCAGGTCCCGTATTTATATATTTCATAAATTTGAAAGCAGCAACTCAGGCTATTTTTGATTGAGACTTTGCTCCATGATTTTCCAGTTTTGCTGAAAATATAAAACTGGCTAATTTAAAACATTTTTTTCAAATTAAAATTTTAATTTTTTTCTGTGCATCAGAGAGTATTATATCCCAAGGGTTCAACTGAAAATCTCCCATGCTGTAAGAATGAGCTATTACATACAGCATTCTTGAAAAGGAAAAGATTTTTTTCAAATACTTGAAAAAATAAAAAAATTTTGTTATTAGTAACTTCTTAACATAGTTTCAGTATTATTGAGTCCTTACTAATGCTAAATTAATAGATTCTTTCTTTGCATAATGATATTTTTGAAATTAATTACCATTTTCCATAGGACATTTAAATTTAATAGCAGCATGTGTGATTTATTAAAAATATATTGAATTCGCATTTTAGTAATATTGCTATATTATTTTCTATTGCTTAGCATGCAGTTGTTATATGAATGCTGAGTGATCTACAAACTTTTGAAATGTTTGAAATCCATTCCGAGCTTTTATTGTTATTTTAAAATTTCCCCAGAAGTTGAATTACTTGGTTATATCACCTGATCCCTTGGTTATTGCGGTTTTATTTTCTATAATGATTACTATAGATTTAGGCTAGTAATGTTTGAGATATTTGATCATAGTGTTCCAGGTTATGATTTTGTTAATTGAACAGTGAAAATTATACTTTATAGATTTCTTACATTTGCTTATTAGTGAATATGATATTTTAATGTTTTCTAAAGTAATTCTTGGGTTGTAAATTTTCTCTGTATGCCTTTTGGCCATTAATTTAAGAGAACGTTAACTTGATTTTACAAAGTCAAAGAAAATTTGATTTTATTAAATATATTACTAATATTATTATTACTAGTAGTTGAACAATTATTGGGCCTTAAGTCTGATTCTAGACAACCCTTAAATTTCACTATAACTTTAGAAGAGTTTGTAAGGTAGAACCGAGGTTGAACCAAGGGCTTCTGGGCTGGTTAAAGGCGACACTATCACAGCTGTGGACCTCCCAGGCTCAAAGGCTTCAATGCTGTATGACTACATATTAAGAATTCTATAATTTTAGTTTAATAGTTTTCATGCAAGATGTTTTTTTTTTCAGTCTCTAAAGTCTTCAGTAAAATATTGTAGGCACAGAAGGTTTATTCAGAAAACACTTGAGTTTCTCAAGTATATCAGATTTCTTCAAAGTGACTTTTCTGTTAAATATCTAACATTCTAAACAAAGACACATTACTCCATTGCAATCCTGATTATTCATTATTTTTTAATAAAGAAATTCTCCATTTAGCAAAAGCACTGTGAATTAAAACTTTCTGTAATTTATAGGGAAAATAAAACTAAATTTATTCATGCAATTTTATCTGTGTTTTTCATTCAAGCTTTATCATGAAATAATGGAATATGAGAACTTCTATTTCTGGTATACTTCAACTATTTTATCTTAGAAACGTGTCAGACTAGACATTATATTGCAGCTGACTTACAAATTAAGTAAAAATATAAACTGTTTTTTTTTTTTTAGGAACAATAATATTTTTTAAAAAAGTGTTTTTCTAATAAAAGCTAAATATATTTATATCTATACCAATGCATATAAAAGTGTATAGAAAAATTACCTGAATCTACATTGATTTCTCAGGGTGGAATCATTATTATCATCTAAATAATAATGGAAAACAAAGATTAAGCCATTTCATTTATGTGGGATTAGACTCAACTGTGTATGGGTTTCATTCCAGTCAGTGCACACTTCCAGATTTTTGTGTATAATCCTGAACTAGATACTTTCAGTAATTTCATGGGGGGGGGGAGGTTGTAATAACATTTGAATGCTAGAACTCTATTTGTGACTCTCATACCTGTAATTGTACAGCAAAAGGTACAAACAAAAGGTTTTGACTTTGAACTTGCAGTATTATTCCTGACACAAGCTTTGGTAGAATAATGTTGAACATTTAAATGTATATGCTTTTCAGGCTGGGTAGTACATATAATATTTCTTAAGAGTTTACCCCTTATAATCCTTATAACACTTAGAAATAATTTCAAATTATATAAATTGTATTCATTTGTATAGTGGCTTGACAGTCACTCCTTGGAAATGCAAGTTAATGTCTGAATGCCAAAATGTGGTACTAAATCACATGGACTTCAAAAATTTTTATATCAAATTTTGGCTACATTGTGGAATACTTTTACATGTTTAAGATAAAAATGATTGTCTCTGTGGAGGGTGAACTATATATATGATGATTTATTATTGGCAGTGAATACTCTAACTTTATGTTTACCTTGAAATGGGTAGTATTTTATGTTTATATCAGGTATATATATATATATATATATATATACATACATATATCCTCTAAAACTCTCAGGTTAGTTGGAATTTTTATACTTATTAATATGTAGATAAGTACATTTTCAATGGAGTATTATATTGATCTATTAAAAATTGAAGATCCACTAGAATCATGCATATACTGAATATAATAGTTGAAAAGCTCCAAATTCAAGATATAATATAAAAGGAAATTCAGATGACACAAGAATTATCACACTAAAAAATTATCAATAGCGCATTTCTCACTTTATTTAGAAGTGTGTCTGAGAGTTTCTTAATGATAAACTACTTGTGGTTATCAGAAGGAAGAATTGGTTAACTAGTACGGAATAGTCTTTCATAAGCTCATCCAATATGATAAAGTTCTGATAGCCTCAATTTTTAAGTATTTATTTAGTAGTTTTATATATTAAATGTAGTTAAATATTGATCATAATCTGCCATTTTCTAGGTATGTCAGATTGTGGGTTAGGTGATGAGGGTGGGTCAATTGTACAGGTATGAATGCCTGTCATTTACCTAAGTGGTCCATATAGTTAAAACATTAATTTTGTAAACACAAATGAATAAAAAATAGATATACTAAAAAACAATATAAACAATACAAACAATAAAAAATACTTCCAGAAAACCTCTTCTGTGAAAGGATAGTGTAGTAGAATTTTAACTTAGATGGTGCACAAAAAATATGAATCCAATTGGAATTTATCACTCTATTTTGTATTTTCTCACAATAGTGGAGTGAATTTATCATTCTGTACTACAAGGAAATCTTTGCAGCATTTATTATAGGACACACTTGGAAAATAAATAAGCATCAAATCACTACAGTAGATTTAAAATCTAATTTTTGCCTGTTGTAAAAACAGGTTCTTGTGAAGTGCTTCTTGATGTTGGACTTGATTGGTATCATTTGAAAAGCAACGTTTCAATGTTAGGTAGGTGGAGTGATCTAAAAAGATAAATTTAGAAACTATGTCTCAGTTGGTTAAGCATTGGAGTCTTGATTTCAGCTCAGGTTGTGCTCTCATGGTCCATGGCATTGATCACGTGTTATTGTCAATGCAGATCCTGCTTGGGATTCTCTCTCTCCTTTACTTTCTGTCCTTCTCCTGTCCAACTTTCTCTCTTTCAAAATAAATATGAATGAACTTAAAACTACTTAAAAAAAAACTAATTCCTGGATAAGAATAGTTACAAAATTTCATTACAAAAACGAAACTTAGACAATAAGTGAGGTCACAGGTAAGAAGGGTCTATAGAGACATAATCACTAACTGTCATGTGACATCCTCAATGAGATCTTGGAAAAGAAAAAGGGCATTAGGGAAAACTAAAGAACTCAGAATAAAGCATGGACTTTATTAACCTTAGTTAATAGTAACATATATGTGTTGATTTATTAATTGTGGCAAATGTATCATACTCACATAAGATATTTACAATAGGGGACACCAGGTGTTGCTTGGGTATAGGGTTACTATATGTCATGATGTATAAACTATCCCTGCAATTTTTCTGTAAACCTAAAACTTATTAAAGGGGCTAGCCATTAAGTAATGTGAAAAGAAGGCCATTTTAACTATAGATATAGTGATTTATTTTATTGGTAGTTAGTAATTTTATGTATATAGAAAACCATAGAGTTGAACATATTTTTAACTCCTCTTTATAAAGAACATAGCAATTTGTAACAGAAAGGTATTACTAAGGAATTTACTCTAGAAAGGAAATGTATTTATTTCTCCCAATAGAATAGAATCACTCTAAAACTTTACAATCACTTCAATTAAAGAGGATATGCTCTTCAGAAAAATTGATGATAGATAGCCAGATAGAGGCACAGAATGATAGAGATGATATAGATATATAGATATCCCCATTCAAGTGTGAGAAATAAAATGACATTGGCGCTTAATAGGTTAAGGTCTAGGTTACAGAAAATCATTGTCATTTTCTTCATTATCATGCTATAAGAATAAGTAATTATAATAATTAGATGTATTTCAGTAATAAAATTTAAAATTTTAATTACTATAGTGCATTTGTGAATTATTTTTAGTTTATATCTAAGTTAAAATACCGCATAAACTACTATTTCAATATGTTCACAGAAATTTAGTAAAAAATATTCCACTTAAAAATCACTTTTTCAGAAAGTTTAGGAAATTCAATATCATCTCACCACCAGCCTTGAAGAATCATAATACACATTGGGATAGCATAAACTTTAAACATATAAGGTCCTATAAGGTGCCTGGCTGGCTCAATTGGTAGAGCATGCAATTCCTTTATCTTGCGGGGTGTAAGTTCAAGTTCCACTTTGGGGATAGAGTTTACTCTTTAAAAAAGTCCTAAAGTATGGTAGGAATTATGTTTTCGCACCAATATTTTACTCTACATACTATTTGAGCATATATTACAGTGTCGTATTCCTGAAGTTATTAGATATGGTCACGTGACTTGTTCAGCCAGTGAGAAGGGAGTATACATAACAGAGACACCCCTATATAACAGTATTTAAAAGCTGGTGCCTGATTATGTTTTATTCCCGTTGAGATGAGTGTCGTAAGATGGGACACTGTTATCAGTTTATTTATTTTTTAAGTAATTCCCCCAAAAGACTTTTTTTCCTGCCAATTATCAATGGATATATAGCACAGCCAAAAATTCACTTTGAAAAACAAATAGGTTTCTGAGATTTAGAATTGTTTGTTAGGTAACATAGGAAATCTAGACTATAAATGCTATATAAAAATTTCTATAAACTTGCACTTGTTATAGATAATTTGAAAATAATGTTTTATTTCTGTCATACTTACTGGTAATATTCTATGCATTTGGGCTTAAATGTTTCTCAATATGTATATTGACTTTTACTTCTTAAAACCAATAAAGAAGCGGAGATCATTACAATATTTCTGTTTCATTTGTTAAAAATAAATTTCAATATTTTATGTGTATAACTATTTTTAAGTATTTATTTATTTTGGTAGAGAAAGAGAGAGGCAGAGACACACACACACACACACACACACACACACACACACAGAGAGAGAGAGAGAGAGAGACAGAGGGAGACAGAGAGAGAGAGAACCCAAAGCAGGTCCTATGCTGTCAGCACAGAACTTGACATGGGGCTAGAACTCACAAACCATAAGTTTTGGCTCATGACGTGAGCCAAAAATCAAGAATCAGATATTTAACCAACTAAGCCATCCAGGCGACCCGTTGAGTCTTCTATTTTTATGTGTAAATATGCATGTTTGTATGGATTTGCACTTGTGTATTTGTATGAGAGTGTGTCGGTGCTGGTACTAGATGTGTGTTACTCAGAATGCTATTGTATTATATAAAAACTTAGATTAAACTTTTTTTTTGAAGATTCTTACTTTTTAATTTACAAATGATAATACTTGTGTGTGGATATCTGCTATTTAGAATTAACTTCACATTCTAATGTATATGCTTTTACAACCATTTTTATTAAAAAATCCAAAACAAAAATAAATTTATAAAATAACAATTTAACAAACCAGATTACAATAATTTGTAAGCAAATTTTACCTTGTTCATCTTCTGTATTGGCTCCTTGATGAAATATGCATACACTTTTTTCCTATTGATTATTATGTTTAATCAAATTTTCAAAATAACCAGAATGTGCTTAATGTTTACAACCTCATCATGATGAAGCACAACTTTGAATTTGGTGTCAATTTCCAGAGCTGACAAAGTTATTTAAAAAATTAAGTTGAGTTTGATTCCATACTAATCACACACTCTGAGTGATTGTATGCAACAAAGTATATTCTAACTTATTTGATTGTAATGAATGGAATACAGCTCAAATAGTAATGTAGAAATAAATTTCCATTTGGAATAGCCTTGTGGGAGAAAAGTTCAAATTAAATCCTCTTAGTGCATTAAAATGCAAATACAGGAAGGCAATCCAATTGAGTTACATCGATAATAGAACATATAACACAAATGGAAATTCCTCCCAAATAATTAAGTTATAGCTATATAAATCACTGATGTGTGCATTTGAATTTTGTTCCTTTCGTGCATGCTTGAAAGTTCATTAACTTTGGATCACATTAGAATACGCTTTGTTTATCTCCTGCAGACCAGTCACTAAGCAGGTCCTTTCCCCTACTGAGGCCAATGAAGGCCCTTCACTGCATTTCATTGCATTCAAAATATGATAACTAAAGCTTTGAACTCTATTAGCAGGTTATGTCTTAGCCATAATTATGGAACCTCCAAAACTGGGTCATCACCCTGGTAGTTTCAATGTCTTGAATTTTCTCAGTAAATAAATTTTACTCTGAAATATGCAAATATTGTGAGAACAGTAATTTTCATATGACAGTTGTGTAATCTTGAGAGAAAAAAAGCTTTAGAGAAAATTCTGTTTAGAAATTGTGTAAGAGCAAGTTTAATTTGCTTTACATATATAAAACATGTACAAAAACCTTACAAATCAAGCTACAGCCAATAAGTTTTAAAAGTGAGAATTTTTGGGATCGTTGTAGTATAATATCTTATTCTAAAAAAAAATGACCCAATTAAATATAAATTGCAGACAGTTACTTGAGGAAAGTGTAGATGTTGTTTGAGGTAATATTTATAATGTTGTATATCATTGGATATGAAGTTTTTAACAGAAATAGGCTATTTTAAGAAATTGCTAAACAACTATAGATATTGCATTTGAAACTTTAACTGATGATAACAATCGGACAAATACCTCAAGGATGAAGTAGTTGATTTTCTCATTAAAAACTCAGAATACTACTAGTTGTCATCATTTGAGAGCCTAATATCTCTCAAAGCAAATTGTTAGGTATTATCCATACATTTCTTATTTAAGTCATACAATAAATTGAAGTAGAGAGAGGTTTAAATAGTTTAACCAAAGATACATGATTAAGAACTGACAAAAGTCAAAATAAAGTTAATTCATCTGAATGATAATGCTTGTTTTTTGTCTTCTTCTTAAAAAAAAATCTTTGGGACATATCAATTACTGTACCACATCTTCTCTTAGGACATTGCTCTAATAATTCTCTTCATTCTTTCAGTCTCATCAATTAGTTCTGCTTTTCCTGGGTTATTTTTATCAGCATAAAAGAATGATGTAGTTTTTCCCACTTTTAAAAATCAACAAATAACAAAACCTTTTGACTATGATTATCCTTCATTCCATTTCTCTCCTTTGTTTTATGACAAAATTCCTTGCAAATCTCTACCACTCTATCAAATTTCTCTCTTCAGATATGTCCTCTCTTGAATCTACTTTACCAGTCTCTGGAATCTATTCCATTTGAGGTCAGCATATCCTGCATGCTACTAAATACGTTGTTGTTTTTAGTCTTCAGCATGCTTGAACTATTAGATGATTTATTATAATCAGTCTATCACTTCATTCTTCAAACTTTTTCTTCATTTGCCAATATCCACACCCATTTTTTTTTTCAGGGATTTTGAGACATCTTGCCTCTTTTTATTTCCATATGCAATTTGAAATCAGCTTATCAAGTTCTGCAAAGAAGCCTATTTGAATTTTCATTGGGATTGCACTCATCCTACACTTCAGTTTGAGGAATATTGGTATATTAATGAGAGTTCTCCTCTCCAAAATATAGTCAATGTTGCCATTTATTTAATATTGTTTAATGTTTTCAGTTAAACCTTTAAATGTATTCTATAAGGGACTTTTCTGTATTTTTACTGGTACTCTAAATGTCAATTTAAAAAAGTACATTTTCTAATAATGTTGTGTCCGAAAGAATTGCAACTGACATGTTGTCTTTTTCGTTTGGTTCAGCATTACATATTTATCCTAATAACCAAAACAGATTTGACAATTTTTATATAGACAGTCACATAATTAAAAATAGAATTTTGCCTTAACTTTGTGATTATAGGTTTTAAAATACTTCTACTTTTTAACTGCTTTGATTAGTCTGCCAGTACAATCCTAAACATAATAGATAATAACTAACATCTTCTTGTTTCTGATCTTACTAGGGATTATTTCAGTAAGTATGATATTGTTAATATTTTTAAAAATTAGATGCCCTTTTTTAGGTTAAGTAGATTCCATTTATTCTTAGTTTGCTAAGAGTATTTTATCTTGCCTTATCTTAAATTTAATCAAGAGAATTATATCTGCGTATATTAAGATGAGCTCCAGTATTAGTATCAATGGCCTTTAATCTATAAATGTGCTGTTATAATACATACTAATCAAATTCATTAATTCAGTTAATTACTTAATTGAAGTTTCTGTAACTCTGAAGTGTTCTTTCCTTCACACCATGATTTTTCAAAAAACTGCTTCAAATTTAGATTAGAGCTAGATTACTGAACTGCATATATTACTTAGTAGATTTAATAGAGAGAAGATTTATGTTGTATTTATTTACATTTATATCTGCTATGTGTATGTGTGTAGAACTGACCTTTGAAGAAGATGAGTTTGAGCTTACTGGGGTTCACTTATATGTGAGATGTTTTTATTTTATTTATTTATTTATTTGAAATGTTTTTTAAATTTATTTCTGACAGAGAGAGATAGCCTGAGCAAGGAAGGGTCAGAGAGAGAGGGAGACACAGAATCTGAAACAGGCTCCAGGTTCTGAGCTAGCTGTGAGCACTGAGCCCGAAGCGGGGCTCGAACCCGCTAACCATGAGATCATGACCTGAGCTGAAGTTGGACACTTAACCGACTGAGCCACCCAGGCGTCCCTGTGAGATGTTTTTAAATGCATGTTAAAATGTGGGGACATATTTAAAATTGCTCATTTTGTAGAAAATGTCCACCAGCTTCTATTTATTTATTTATTTATTAATATTTTATTTATTTCTTAGAGGGAGGGAGAGAGAGAGACAGCGTGAACAGGGAAGGGTCAGAGAGAGGGGGAGACACAGAGTCTGAAACAGGCTCCAGGCTCTGAGCTGTCAGCACAGAGCCCAACGTGGGGCTTGAACCCACAAACCATGAGATCATGACCTGAGCCGAAGTCGGATGCCTAACCACCCAGGTGCCCCTTCTATTTATTTTTTGATGAGAGAATCATGATGATAGCTCTTGACTTAAGGCCAACATAGAAAAATAGTCGAGAAAAAATTAAATTATATTTTAAACAAGTTTTCTTTATTCTTTAGTATACTGCATTTTTTAAGATCTTGTTTTACTTATTACCCACTATATGCAACTGGGTTGCATGCATTTATTTATAGCAGTCTATTTCAAAGTTTAATCACAAATCTAATTCCCTTAATATAGCCTTCTTTTTAAAATGTAAGAATTGTTAAGTATATTTAAGAAATCCTGTATATTACTGCTTCTTCTTGAAATTTACAATACACATTATCATAGTGAACTCTCTGAGAAATCGTTTATAAAATTATTTTTTATCCTAGCTTTCCTAAATTTTATTTGAGCATCTCAGTCTGTTTCCTTCCTACATAACCCCAGCTAATATATCCCTAGTGTTCTGCGGAATGCATTTTAGAATACATAATTTTAGGTAAGAAATATATAATTTTTCACTAATACTGTAAATTCGATTACTTCCTTCGGGCATATAAATGTCTATATTCACAAACTGAATTTCCTGGTGTAGAGTTATAGCTTTAGTAACTTGTTTGGCTTATTAATACAGTCTACTGCTATAGAGTTTTGTTTATTTATTTATTATATTTTTGGTTATACTCTAACCCAGTCCCCCTCTCAATTCCAGCCCATTTCACAGCAAATTTTATATCCACAACTTCTCCAACTCTAGAAATGTAAAACCTAAATTTGACAGACTCTTAGTAAATAATCTGATTTGCTGCTGCATTTACATCAAAAGCAGTCATCACTGGCATGTCCTCGAGACAGTCTTCAATACCTCTGTTTTTCACTTTTAACTGGGGTCTAGTCATCCCTGAAAGCCAAGCCCATTTCTGTTATGACTATTTCTTAAAGACCTCACAAAGAGTTGTAGTTACTTTTTAGGAGGTGAGAGAGTAATTTTCTTGGCTTAGGACATACTGTTTCTAGGATGTATACATATTAAAGTTTAAAACTACCATTAAATTTTTTTTTAAAAGGGGGGGCACTTGGGTGGCTAGGTCAATTAAGCATCTGATGTTGGTTCCGGTCATGATCTTGCAGTCAGTGAGTTTGAACCCTGGGTCAGGCTCTGTAGTAACAGCTCAGGACCCGGAACCTGCTCCAGATTCTGTGTCTCCCTCTCTCTCTGCCCCTACCCCACTCACGCTTTGTCTTTCTCTCTCAAAAATAAATCAACATTAAAAAATTTTTTAAAACTACAATAGTCAATTACATTTAGGCATCTGGGAAGAGAATATCTACAATGGATATTGACTTAGGAAAGATGATCCTCTAGATCACGAACTCAAAATTGTGCATGGAGAGTCAGATGGAGTGGCGTAGAAAGATAAAGATTTAGAATAGAAAGTCATTAGCTTTGGAAGTACTGACAAGCAATAGACAATGAAAGAGATTTTGGATATTCTTCTAGTAAGTAGTGGAAAATCCACAAGGTTTATTGCCATAAAAGAAAATGGAGATATTATTTGAAAATGAAAAATATGCCTGTTCAACAAAAAAATCCAAGGAGCCATACTTACGTGCCAGGCACTGTACTAGTACTGGACTACAAAGGTAAATAAGACAGGATGACCTCATAGAACTTGAAATATATAATGACACCCAATTATTTAGGGAAAGCCAAGGCAGATAAGAAAATATGTAGAGACATTTGAGACTCAGAGAGATGAGTTTTTGTGGACTAGTAGCGGAAGAAGCCATATTGAAATGGGTTGAACTGTAAGGCATTTATTTTAGATTATATGCATAAAAATATTGAAATACACCAAAATATTACACATCATTGAGTCTAGACTGTGAAATTACAAGTACTTTTTATTGTATGTTTCTCATATGTATTTTGTAAATGATTACAATCAAGATACATCTTTTTAATAATAAGAAATATTATTTTAAAAAGAACTACAGTGTTCTAATAATAATTGCTAATTAAATTTTAAATGTAAATAAAATGAAGGTATAACATTTATCTGAATAATAATATAAATATAAGAGATTAAATAAAATGATTCAAATACTGACAGTAACAAAACCTTAATAAACTTACTCTGAGGACCTCATTATTCTGATTGGCTCCATAATGATCTAATTAAGTTGATAATTGCCAAAACTCAAGTTGTTCTATGCGGACAATACACCAAAAAACTAGAGCTGCTTGAGCCCACTAGAAGTTTTTAAAAAGTGGAAAGCAAAGCATTAATTTATGTAGCTACTAAGTTGGCACTTGCTAATGCTTTCAAAATGTAGAATAGCTTCAATTCCCACCAGTTTAGCAGCTGACATGATTATGTACATGAATCCTCTAGGAAATTGAAGAAACGGTAATAACAAGCCCAGTTAACAAGAGAAAAAAAGGACTGCCTGGCTTACTGTCTAAGTTTCCTGTGTTAACACTGATTATAAACATCAGTGGTGGTAAACACAGCCATTCCATGAGATTGAGCTGTGAACATTTATGGGAAAATGAGATCAGCAGCAATGATTCCATTCTATTTAAACAACTCCTCTGAGGCCTTTGTAGGATAATACCTTTGTTATTCTCCCTTCCCTCCCGCATGTGAAAGGGACTATGGAATTAAAATTGCCAGAAGCTAAATGAGAAGGGGTTAAATTGTTAATTTCTTCCAATGTTATTGTATTGTTAAAAAATTACACCTTGGAAACCAATGAACTACTAAGTTTTTTTTTTTTTTTCTTTCAGATAGCTTTCACAAACAAATTAAAACATTTTTGAAATATTCTCAGGTAGTTTCCCATGTCATTTAATAGAAAGAGTGTATAATTACTAGCCTGAAGCCCATCAACCAATTACAGATTAAAATATATCTTATGAAATGTGAAACTTCCAGGGAAGTGTAATCACATATTTTAAAATTGATTATTTTGCATTTCTGAGTACACCTCTGAGTCTCCTGACTTAAATTTATTCTCCCCCTACCCATTTCCACCAGGCCTCCATGGCCTTATGCACCGCTGTGTTTATATTGCCAGGATTATTCCTATTTTTCAGCTTTACAGTGCAGTAGTCCAGAGGTAGGTTTGAGAGAAAACAAACCATGTTTAGGAAAGAGGGAAGACCGCGGGAGCTATGGGTTAGAAACCAGAATTCTGAGCTTTAAGAAACCATGAAGATCATCCATTCCACATCTCGTGATTGACCAAAAAGACATCAATAGAATTTCCGTTATTTGCCCAACGTGACCCAAAGGTGGGGCCACATCCTAAATCCTCTCAGCTGTCAGGATTAGCTGCACTGAACTGCAAGGAGCATGAGTCTGCTTCCTTTAGAGAGAGAGACTCTAAGGAGTCAGAGAGCCTGGGAGACCATCAGGGGCACTGGGCACCCGATGAGAGTGAGTCCTGACAGAGAAGAAGGGAATAGCTGGGCATTGTGATCTCTGCTCTTTATATTTTAGAGCTGCTTACGCAAAGTTCCTTAAAAGCAGAAACAGGGGAAATGAAGCATCTCTTTATGGCCCAGTTATCACAAATATGGGAATTCATAATTGCAAGGGAATTGCTTTGACAGAACTTTATTTTTTCACTTTTCAAATATTTATCAAGTCTACCATATGCCTAGCACCAGCTGAAACACTGACCTAGTCTGAGAGAAGGGCTACATTTTAAAGTGAATGCTATCAGTATTTATATGAAAATAAGATGTTACTGCCTTAAAAGAGAAAAAACTGAGAAGAAGCAAGAGGGAGGAAAGGAGGCACAGGGAGATGGGGGTGTGGACGAAGCCATCCATAAACAAGGGTAGTGTCTATCTCTACTGCATATGTTGTAGAAAATATGAGTAAGGAACCATAGAGCTGAGATTTAGGGTGACCTTTTATACTCACCTGCTTGTCCACAGTTGCTCAGTTGTACACTCTGTAGACCAGAATTCCATACTCCCTTATTTCCAGTGTTTCTGAGAATCACAAATACAGTTAAGAGCTCAGGTGCATGTAAAAAATGCATTAAGTTCAATACTAAGCTTTTGAACAACTATTAGAATTACATTACCACTACTTCTCTGCAACATACTGAAACACTTTTGATCAATTTCTAATAATTAAGCAAAAGTCAGACTTAAAAAATAATTACAGTCTCACTATATCACCTAAGAGTTTATAGGTTGACAATCTCGGGGGCCCAAACAACTTTTCCTCTAGGAGATAAGACAGAATTAGCTCCTGCTGCAGAGCAGAGGGCAAAATCCCAAAAAGAAATATAAGTACCTGCATTTTTTTTATTGCAACTTCTCCTCATGCTTCTGAAGATGATTTCCTTTGCCACCTATAGCAAAGAAGCCTTATTGCTAAGCTCAGGAACAGTTTTCAGGGCAGGCATTTTATGTTTATTTTTATTTTTTAATAAGAGAGAGAGGAGAGAGAGAGAATGGGTTGGGGAGAGGGGCAGAAGGGGAGGAGAGAGAGAGAGAGAGAGAGAGAGAGAGAGAGAGTCCAAAGCAGGGTCCACACTTGGTGGGAAGCCCAACACAGGGCTCAATCCCATGACCCTGAGATCATGACCTGAGCCAAAATCAAGAGTCAACTCAGATGCTCCAGGGCAGGCATTTTTAATGCCGCTAATGATTTCATCTCAGGTTAGAAAGATTCAAATTTTTTCCTAACTATTGAACTATAGTTGACACACATGTTGTATTAGTGCCAGGTGTAGGACATAGTGATTCCACAAGTGTATACATTATGCTATGTTCACCACATGAGTAGCTGCCATCTGTCATCATGCAGTGCTATTCAAATACCACTAACTATATTCTCTATGGGGTGCCTTTCATCCCTATGACATAGTCAATCCATACTATAACTGTATTTCTCACTCCCCTTCATCCATCTGACCCATCCCTCCACCTCTCACTCCTCTGGAAACTGAAAGATTAGGTTTTTAAAAAATTCTAATGTGTGCAATATTTTGGCTCTGTGGCCTCAAGATTTTTTCCCTGGCTATTAGCCCGGTAAGTGAGAGTACCTAAATAAATATGTTTCAGACTACCCCTGCTTAGATCAAGAACAAAACCAATATTCAGGCACGGAAATACCACAGTGAATTTCATCAGTGAAATGAAAAAATACTCTGGTAAACCTGGGAATGCAAGTTTAATTTATGTGCTTTGAGCTTAATCGTTTTCCTACTCTGGTATAGCAGATAGTATAAAGCAGTGTTTCACTAGTATGGGGTTTGCTCCACCAGTATCGGAATCCCCTGCGATGCCTGTTTAAAATAAAGATTCTTGGATTTCATCTAAGACCTCTGGAATTAGAAACTCTTTGGTTGGGCCTAGGAACATTTAACAAGCAACGAATTCTCTAGCCCACCAAATTCTGAGAGCTGTAGGCATGGCATAAGGTGTACTGCTTTAGAAATGCGGAGAGAGGAAAGCCACAGGCTGGAAAGTCAGTGAGATAGAAACAGGCACAGAACAGTCTCAGTGCTGACACCCCTGGGCCCTCTCATTGTGCCTGGAGCTTTTGACTTTCATTCTGATGCTGCTTGCGTCCTTCCATCCTAAGGATATTCTCTCAGTGAGAAGCGTCTGCTGTGGTGGGTAGTCTCCAATTCCATGGAATAATTTTATATCATTGTGACATTTGATTACTATAATCTCTATAAATAGAGTTGAATGGCTTAGCCACATCCTCAGAGAACCACAGTACATCTTTCGGAACATGACTTCAATTTGAAATGATGTCACCAGATGGCCAGCTTTAGAGAGCATCAAATGAACTTGTCTTTAAGTGACCAAAAAGTCCCCACATTCCAAAATTTAGTTGTTTTTTGATATTAAACAACTGTGACCTCGTTATAACCACAATCTATATTTTTCATTGCCTGAATACAAACAAAGTCTGTAGTGGATTCATTAATTTAATATAAAATATTCATACAGCTTTATTAGCCCACAAATAACAGAACATCCTACTCTCTATCTCCAATGAGAAATCATGTCCCATGATTACTTAATTACCCAGATAATATCTGAGATTCTATTTAAGAGGTGAGTGTTCACTAGTGTGTTCCTGCTTGTTTAGGTACATTTTAAATCCAGTGGGATTATATTATGGTTAACATAGCAGACAGTGCTATGCTCACATTTGCAGTGAGCATAATGCAAGTCATATTGTAATTCAAATGATATATTTACATAGGCTATAAGTCTTTGCACTAGAAAATGTGGCTCTGTAAAATAATAATGATATTTAAAATTAGTTTTCTTTTCCATTTAATATTATCATATGTAATGAGAAATATGGCCTAAAGTGACTACCATGTTAGGATTGGCATGCATATATTAACACACAGTAAATTGTATGTCTAAGGAAAGAAATCACGTAAATAACCAGAGAAACAGGTTCAATGAATAGTTATTTGCCATATTTAATGTTTCATACAATATTTATATTATGGAAATGTTGATAAGGTGAATACTTAAAAAGTACATAGCCAGTGCCTGTTTCATAGTGAATTGATACTTAGAATTGTTTGATTTTTGGTCGTCGTGAAATAACAAGGATCCAAATCTTGTATTAGTGTGGACACATCTTGGACATATCACGACACATCAGTCTCAGTTGTTTTGTTTTGTTTTCCTTTAAAAATATAAAATTGAATTATTCCTATGACCTACTTAATGTGAAGCCTGCAATAAGTCAAATCTTAGCAAATGTTTGCTATTGCTATTAATATATTGTTTTAACTATGCAGGCCTTGACATATCTGGAAGGGCTTTTTCTATAGTTCCCTTTGAACTGACACAGCTTATTTCAGCACAGAAAACTAAGAAGAAAAAAAATCACATTCATTTGGAGGTTTTCTTATTTAATGTAGGCTATCACTCATTAAAAATAAAAAAAAAAACACCTGATTGTAAAAATAATTAACTTTTGTTTACATAGGCCATAGATATTTAGTTCATGCACTTTCCTAATCAGTTGCATAGGAAATGCTTACAATGTTCAGGCTTGATTGTGCTTATTTTAAAAGACTATAATTTTCAAACCCATGAACCTTATTATTATGTACTTGATGAGGGGTGAATTTACAGTTATGATGAAACATTTTGTACAGGTAATTCTACACTTACAGATATGGGAGTTTTCTTCCTTCTGAAGAATGAACTCATATAGACTCTGAAAACCAAAAACAAAGTGAAAGTTTTTCAAAGACCAGAAACAGATGATGTTTTCCTAAACTCTTTGTCAAATGCTCAGGGATAGCAGAATACAATCATTTTACAAGACCTTCATTTTGTTTCTTCAAATGGCAGGATGATTTTAGAAAATAAAAAATGTTCAATACCTGTGTGGACTTTATCCCTCTAGGTTCTTAGAATTCTATTGCTTCATGTTTGTAATCTCACTGTATTGTCTTCATAAAATATATTTATAGTGCTAGCATGGTCCCTCTTAAAAAAAAAAAGCACATTTTAAATCTTGTGATGAGTAAATCTAAAAGGAATTGATGGTTTTGTTTGATTAAGCTCTTCCTCTCCTCCTGCTATGATGATAGCAGGCAGGTTATTGAGCGCTCTCTTGAGGCTACACAATTTGGAAAATTATTATTTATTGAAATTTAGCATTTGCATAAGATATTTAAACAAAACTGGATTATTTAATTTACATTAAATTATTATTTGATTCAAATGTAGCAGTTTATTCCTTTTTGTTTTAATTTTCTTTCATTTTCCACATGGAACTGAGAGATGCCCTTTCTTATTAAGACTGCCATGATACAATTTGAGGCCAATTTTGAAAAGTTTTACAATTACACAGCATTGGTTTAAGACTCTTTTTTTTTGGTTTTGTTTAACGCTTTTTAAATATTTATTTATTTTTGAGAGAGAGAGAGAGAGAGAGAGACAAAGCACGAGTGGGAGAGGGGCAGAAAGAGAGGGAGACACAGAATCTGAAGCAGGCCCACAACTCTGAGCTGTCAGCATAGAGCCCAACACAGGGCTTGAACTCACAAGCTGTGAGATCATGACCTAAGCTGAAGTCAGATGCCCAACCAACTAAGCCACCCAGGCGCCCCAAGACTTATCTTGGGGGCAGACTGTAAATAATGTTCTTTTTATATTTTTGATTATTACATGCTTTAGTTTGTTGATAGCTATGCTTTAATTAAGAATTTGATGTGTAACATCAAGGGTACCATCAAAGGTTTTATTTTATTTTTTTGCAAAGAATATTAAAACTTGCAGAGATTTGCTTGGAAATATTAAATTCCAAATGAATTCTCTGGGAGACATTTTCTTTAAACTTCAGATAAAAATGATAATAAGTTACCAATACAATATTCAAAGGATTATATTTCATGTAAGATGTGGATTTGAACAAAATAAGTGAGTTAATTAAACATAACAATAGATTAAGTGTTGAACAATGAGGTATTACAGCTAAATTTAACTTGGAAATTACATACTGCCAAAATGTGACCAATCTTGTGTATATAAAATCATTTCTACAAGGAGAAAAATATGTAACTTACAAACAGCATTACAGAAGTATGCATATTAAATAACCAAACATTGGGTGAGATCAGGACAAAGAAAATTCCAGTAGCATTATTCTGTTTTTTTTAATCTAATATCTTTCTTTTGCATATTCTAAAATACAGGGTAAATGTATGGAGTTATTATATTAGAATCTTCAGGAAATCTTGAAAATAATTTTAGGTATTAGGAAATTTTATGTCCAGACATATTCCTATATATGTATTCAGAAATATTCTGGATGTACTACTAAGTAATTAACTAAATAGCTATCTGAGAGTTCAGCTCATTATTCTGACCCTTTTTCCCTCGTCTGTGAGAAAAGACTTTGGATTACCTAATTCTCGTATGTCTTTCAAATATAAAATTCTAGTTTTTCATGAGACTTGATTTATGTTGGTATCAGATTAAGTTTAGCATAATAATTACTTGCTCTATAGTTTTTGAAAATTAATAAAAATAGGATATGTTTTAAAAAAGAAACTTGTAAAATCTTCTTAGTGCATCATTTGAATTATTTCCAGGGATGTAGATCAAATAAAGTCATGATCTTCAAATGTTATCATCAATTTTCTCTACTCAAGCATTTTGGTTAGTGTATGAATTGAATAATAATATGTCAATTCTTGCCTAATAGTTATAAAAGACCTCACTAAGATTGATACTTTCTTCTTTTCTCTCTCAGATTTTTACAATGAAGGCCAAGTTATGGCCTTATAGTATGTATTCATTAGCATTTTGTATTTACATTTGTATTTTAAAAGCTTAGTAGGACAAAAATTTCCATGTAACATTTTTAAAAATTTATTTATTTTGAGAGAGAGAGACAGAGAGAGAGAGAGAAAGAGAGAGAGAGAGAGAATGCATGAGCAGGGGAGCTGCAGAGCAAAGAGAGAGAGAGAATCCCAAGCAGGCTTTGTGTTCTCAGTGTGGAGCACAATGTGGTGCTCCATTTCACGAACTGTGAGATTATGACCTGAGCCAAATCTAGATTCGGGTGCTTAACTGACTGAGACATTCAGGTGCTCTCCACTTAATTTTTATTATAGAAAGGTAATGAAAATAGAACTAAATTTATCTAAGTAAATAGGAAAACTAAATACTTTTAAGATATATATACTCACTAAATGACTTGCAGATGGTATTTCTGTGAGATCTATTTTTATACGTTTATTTATGAGAGAGAGAGAAAGTGAGAGAGAGAGAGAGACTGAGAGACTGAGTGCTAGTGGGGAGGTGCAAAGAGAGAGGGAGACACAGAATCAAAAGCAGGCTCCAGGCTCAGAGCTTCAGCACAGAGCCCAATGTGGGGCTCAAACTCAAGAACCTTGAGATCATAACCTGAGCCAAAGTCAGATGCTTAACCAGCTGAGCCACCTAGGTGCCCCAAGATCTGTTTTTTGTTTTTTGTTTTTTTGAATTATCAACAACTCTTTGTGTTTGTTTTTTTAAATTTACTGATAAATAGTTAATAATGGTTCCATTCTTGCAAGTCCAATAGCCACAGATGGAGTATAATATGGGCATGCCTCAGGCAAACTCAAAAACAAACAAAACAAAACAAAACAAAAAAACCCAAAAAGTCTGTTTCCTTATTTATCCTTTGAGGGTTTTCCTAAACATAAAGCATATAATCATCATCATCATCATCATCATCAAATCAAAAAGGGGGATATCAAAGAGGCATAACTTTGGGGTAAGATGGAGGAGTTGCTTGTAAAAGCCAAGGATATGTAGGGAAACAGGTAAAGTTGCCTGAAGAATTAGCTCTTTGTGTTAATGGTAAAAAGAACTTTCCACGCAGATTCATGGAAGGTGCTAGAATCAAACAGAATTCAGTGACTAAGATAGTATTAATTTGAGATGAAGAAAAAAAGGCTGATCATTGCTGTAAGTTAAAGTTAGCATTGAAACAAGTGGCTGCTTTAAAAACAAAGCAAACAAAACAAAACAAACCTCATCAGACAAGCTAAGCACAAGCTTGATAAATGACTGCACTTGTCTCAGCATCGCGGCCTGGGAGAAGTCCACAGCTGCCCATTTTAGACTGGGGACGTAGGGTGAAACACAAACATCCATCTGCTCTTAGGAACACACATACACACACATGCAACAACATAATGCAGCAAGTAAATACATAACTGAGTTGATTATGTCCTAGAAGAAATGTGATATAAGAAAAAAGCCTGGAAAATTTTGAAAATGAATATATTTCAGAACATCAAGTAGATTAAAGAAGGCATCATATTAAAAAAATAACAAGACATGACAAAATGAAATCAGAATTAATTAAATAAAAAGAACAGTTTTTTAAAAAAAGACGAACTAGAGACACCTGAATGTCTCAGTCGGTTAAGTGTCCAACTTTTTTTTTTTTTTGAGTAGTAATATACTAATTTGTTAGAAGACTTAATGTGGACATTTAGTGTGAATTTAGAATGGTTATTCTTAATGACCATTTTTTTAATTCAGCGGTTTTATTTTTTAATTTTTAAAATTTTTTAAATTTAAACTTTAGTTAACATACAGTGCAATATTGGTTTCAGGAGTAAAATTCAGTGAATCATCGCACTTACATACAACAACCAGCGCTCATCACAACAAGTGCCCTCCTTAGTACCTACCCATTTCCCTTCCAGCCCATCCCCCACCCATATCCCTCCATCAACGCATAGTTTATTCTCCATCATTAAGAGTCCCTTATGGTTTGTTTCCTCTGTTCCTTTTTCCTCCCCCTTCCCACATGTTCATTTGTTTTGTTTCTTAAATTCCACATATGAGTGAAATCATATGCAATTTGTCTTTTGCTGATTGACTTATATCGCTTAGCATAATACATTCTTGCTCCATCCACATCACTGCAAATGGCAAGATTTTATCCTTTTTGATGGCTGAGTAATATTCCGTTGTGTGTATATATGTATGTGTGTGTGTGTGTGTGTGTGTGTGTGTGTGTGTGTACACCACCTCTTCTTTATCCATTATTCAATTGATGGACATTTGGTCTCTCTATATTTTGGCTATTGTTGATAATGCTGCTATAAATATTAGGGTGCATGTATCCCTTCAAATCTGTATTTTTGTATCCTTTAGGTAAATCCCTACTAGTGGAATTGCTTGATTTTAAGGTGGTTTTATTTTTAATTTCTTGAGGAACCTCCATATTGTTCTCCAGAATGGCTATGCCAGTTTGCATTCCTGCCAACAGTGCGAATGGGTTTCCTTTTCTCTGCATCATTTGTCAATGTTTTGACCATTGTTTCTTGTTTTGTTAATTTTAGCCATTCTGACAGGTGTGCAGTGGTGTCTCACCATGGTTTGCTTTGTATTTACCTGATGATGATTGATGTTGAGCATCTTTTCATGTGTCTGCTAGCCATCTGAATGTCTTCTTTGGAAAAGTGTCTATTCATGTCTTCTGCTCATTTCTTAATTGTGTTGTTTGGTCTTTGGACATTGGGTTTAATAAGTTCTTCATAGATTTTGGATACTAACCCTTTATCAGATAAATTGTTCACACATATCTTCTCCCATTCCATAGGCTACCTTTTAGTTTTGTTGATTGCTTTCTTTGCTGTACAGAAGTCTTTTGTTTTGATAAAGTCCAAATAGTTCATGTTTTTAAGCTATATTACAAAGCTGTAGTCATCAAGAAAGTATGATAGTTGCACAAAAACAGACACATAGATCAATGGAACAGAATAAAAAATACAGAAATGGACCCACAACTATAAGGTCAACCAATCTTTGACAAAGCAGGAAAGAATAGCCAATGGAAAAAAGACAGTCTCTTTAACAAATAGTGTTGAGAAAATTGGATGGTGACATGCAGAAGAATGAAACTAGACCACTTTCTCATACCATACACAAAAATAAATTCAAAATGGATGAAAGACCTAAATGTGAGACAGTAAACCATCAAAATCCTAGAGGAGAAAGCAGGCAACCACCTCTTTGACCTTAGCCAGAGAAACTTCTTCCTGGACACATTGTCAAAGGCAAGGGAAACAAAAGCAGTGGACTCTTAATTTGGGCGAGGTCACTATCTCATGATTTGAGAGTTTGAGTTCCACACTGGGCTCTACACTCTCTGCAGAGAATACAAAGCCTAGTTGGGATTCTTTCTCCCTCTCTCTCTCTCTCTCTGCCGCTCCTGTGCTCGCATGTGCTTTCTCTCTCTCTCTCTCAAAATAAATAAATTTAAAAAAAGAAAAGAATATAATTTCAAATCTTGGCAAACATACCTAAAGGCATTTAAATGAAAGTTAAATGGAGACGTTACACATTAGGTTATGCACAAAAATTAAAATGATGAATTATAGAATACTACTGAGAAATTTATCAAGAATATAGTGCTAATAATAAATAAATAATTTTAACAAAGAGGGTTCCAAAACCTACCAAGAAAAAGAATACAATCCCTACAAAGGAATGGCAATTAGATTAACAAAAATCTTGTCATTAAATTAATATAAGCCACAAAATATTTGAAAGTGTTGGAGCAAAAGTACTCCCAATCTAGAATTATGTACCTACCTAAATGATTTAATATTAAGTGCAAGACAACAATATTTTAAAACACAAAGAATAATACAATTTGCCCCTTATTTACCCACAGTGAAAAATTATAGAAAGGTTTCCTCAGCATGGAAGTAAACCAGTAGAAATGTATGGTATGCAAGGGAAAAAATGGAAAATGCAGAAGTTAAATTAACTATTGACTTTAAGTATAATATAATAACTGATTGTCTTTTAAAGGTGAAGCTACTTAAACACTAATTTCATGTAAGGTCTAGTATTTTTGAAACATGTTGAAAGCTTACACTATTTTGTGGTTCAGGTGAAAGATTTAGTGAATATTTAAACAGTAGAAATCCATCTTCAGCATCTAAACAGAGTGAGAAAGAAGGGAATATATACATATATGCATGCCAAAAAAATCTAATAGTAGAAATGTTAAAATATATCGATAATATTCATGAACGTAAAAATCTTATATTAACCTCCTAAAGATAAATTTACATATTGGTTAACCAAAACTTCATGTGCTGCTTTGAAATTAAAAACCTTAAGTAAATAGCACTAACAAAGATAAATAAAAATTAAATATGAATCTCAACAAGCTTTGATGAAGAACTTTATATGTTCATTTTAAAATGGATACAGAAAAGAACCAAGGATTTTCCTTGAATAGCAAGAATTATTATAAAACTCTAGCAATTGAAGTATATACTATCTGTATAGGAATAGATAAGTTAATGGAATCAAATAGAGTATTTAAAAACATAACCACAATGCAGAGAAACTCAACCTTCAACCAAGATAAAATTATAAATCAGATAAACTTCTTGAAAAACTTTCATTGAGGAGAATACTGTTAAAGGTAAACATAAAATTAAAATACAAGAAAAATAAAGCAAAAGCTTGTCACCATACTATGCCCCAAGTTAATTCCAGATCAATGAAATGACTAAAATGAAAAACTTCAGATGAAAATACATGTATGGGAATATTTTTTTGTGAAAGGGAGGCATGCTTTTTAAATGTTACAGTTATCACAAACCATTAAACAATAAATTGTATACATTATAATTAGAAATTGCATATATTACAATTACAAATGAAAACAGAAAATATAATTCCAAATTTATTTAAAAAATCAGAAGTTGTTCAGTAGAGGGGAAGTTATCTCCCCTGAGCCAATTTCCTTTCATTCCTAATGGGCAATTACGCCCCCTAAGGGTTGGCCTCAGCTATTTTTGTGTTGACTGTAGGACAAAAAGTGGGCTGAGTCAAGCTTGTAGCTTGCTTTTTCAAGAAAAGTAATGAAATAAAAGAAGCATTTGAGTGTGCTTGAGGGAAGTTTTGATAGATTTTCCAGCTACCACTCTGTATTTCTCAGCTGCTTTCTGGGTGTTCAAGGACCCATTTTGCAATAGATTCCCTTATTAAAGAAACTTGAGAGGTATTTCTCTCAGCCTCCAGCTGCAAGGAATCATTATGGTCATTTCTGGTTCTAATTCCATGAGAACAGGGGAAGGCAGATAAATTTTACTAGCAGTCTTGAGCTCAGCCAGTTCTGTTGGGAGGTTTATATTCATTACCCAGGAAAAAAGAATTGGAGAACCTAAGTTGCTTTAAAAATGGGAGGAGGGGGGACGGGAGTATTGATTGTCAGGGTTACAGGATTTTGCAGAATTACAAGTGTCCTGAAGCAGGTCATCTGAGGGTTGGATGTTGCTACTGAATTTTGTTATCTGCCTTTAGACTAGAGACAGTATCTAGATGTAGTTGCAGGTTAGCTCCAATTCTATACAGGTAAATTCCATGTAGTATATGCTCCTAAATTTAATTAGAAAGAGACATCCCAAAGAACCCTTTGTGTGAAATTCTTAGAAATAAAGCTGGTAACTGTCCTTTTGCCTTTATTTTCTTCTTGAAACATTTGCTTCAAAAGATGGATACTCTAGAAAGGTGGTAAGCACAGATTGCCTGGAATCACATGCCTAGTCTACCTACATCAGTGTACTGATTGACTGTTATCAAGAATGTGCAAGCACTGTTATCAAGAATGTGCAAGCACATGGTGTACTTGGCCTGGAGCACTGTAAATATCCAATAGACACTTTTTACTGTTAGGTCATAATATGTTACATTACTGCTCTTTGTTTTTCATCTTTCTTCAGGTTTCTTTTATTTCAAAATCTGTTATTTTTTTAAATCCAACTTTTAACCTGTAGTTTATTTTTCAAATTTGAAACATAGGTATAAAATATAATGCAAGTTCTCTTATGTCCTTAAAAACTTATTGAAATTAGCTGTGGTTTTGCTCATGACTTGTATTTTAATTGTCAGCCACCATTGGCCACATAACTAGCTAATATAGTTTCTGTTAATTCCTGTTAGGAATTAATTGGAAAGTTTCAACTACTCTTGTGTGCTTTGGTTCAAATCACTGGGAATGTGCTCATCTTCAGTTGACTTAACTGAAATGTGTCTTTATGTTTGGTTTACTCACTACTTTCTCTGTCTTTCATGAAAGCACAGAGGTTTTGATTTTGAGAAACATTTGGAAATCCTGCCGGCAGAATTAGGTCATGTTAACCTATATTCCGTCTTTCACTTACACACCATGGTGGCCCAGATCTCTTCTTTTGGGAAGGCATTAAGTTGTTCTGAAAAATATTCAGATCCCAGTGATTTCTATTAAATAACTGTGGACTCCATCCTTGGACTTTCCCATACTTTTCTGAATATGAAGTAGAATACCTCTGAGACTCAGCTGACCTGAACAAATGGGCAAGTTTTCCCCATGGTATTTCAGTTTTAAATACAGAAGAAATTAACATGTTCCCTGCGCAGCACTTCATTGTTAAACTGTGACAGAATATTATTTTTTTTCTACAATAAATGTAGTCCCAGATTTAAAGAACATAGGCTGTAAGAAACCTTGGTATGGAATAGGTTGAATTTAAAATCTGTCTGACATTGACAAAATTGCAATGATTTTTTTAATAGCAAATAAAATCTGTAACATAGTACCTTTGGGATTTTAGACAGAGTCAATCCTAAGAGCTGCATTCTTCCTTAATTTACATTTTAAGTGCTCATCAAGGTAGAAGGCAATGAATTCAGAAGACAGAGCTTATAATGATTTTCTCTTCTCTTGAACTAGGGCAATATCTTCAAGGTCATATAATATTATTTTTAAACTTTTAAAACATCATTTTTCATATTATGTCAAGCATAATGTCAAGCTTAGATACAAACTAGGGTAACAGGATTTTGACACCAAACATACATGAAATTGCTAATCCTTAGCTAACATTTTGTAGTGTGCGATGAAGTTACATCCACAGTATTTAAGAGAAAACAAACAAACAGTGATCAATGTGATTGGTTAGTTTTAGTGTCCATGATTACTTCCAGTTGGTGCTTTGAAAAGAAGAAGGAAATTATTTAGAACTCTCAGTTTGTATTACCATGATCTACAGACATTACTCCTTAAATTTTTCTTGAAAAATACAGATTAAAAGACAAAGAAAAAAATGAACTTTATCATTCTGATTTTTTTTCTTTTTTGAACTTAACATACCAAACCTGTGAGATATTAGCTTTAATAGATCAGATGAGTAAAGAAAAAGTGGAAGAGACCATGGAAGGAAGGTTAGAAAAGTGAAGAAAGATCATGAGAGTCTTGTATGATTGAAGCTACAGGGAAAAAAGGTCAAGTAAATTTAAAAAAATGTTTATTTATTTTTAAGAGAGAAAGACAGAGTGCGAGTGGGGGAGAGGCAGAAAGAGAGGGAAACAGAATCCAAAGTAGGCTCCAGGCTCCAAGCTGTCAGCACAGAACCTGATGTGAGGCTCGAACTCATAAACTGTTAGATTACGACCTGAGCCAAAGTTGGAAAATTGACCAACTGAGCCACCCAGCTGCCGCTGACAGAGAACTTTCAATGAATTAGTTGGTGGAGCTGGATTTCAGTGGGTTGAGAATTATGGCGCAAGTGTTAAGAAAATCAGTTTATGAACACAGACACAGGGAGAATCCATATCTTTTTTATTTTAGCTATTGTTCTTTCTATTATAGCATGCTGCTGCTCAGCATTACAAATACTTTTGGTACAGTTTTTTGCAATGAATATTTTCAGTTTATCAACCACAAGAAGAAAAGTGCTTGTTTGATGTCAGATTTCTGTGAGAATGAGCTGAAACTCAGAAATTCAACATGTCAAATAAACTGCATACAAAGATACAGGAACAATATTGAAGTTGCTTCTTTTTTGAAAGCCAGGTGGACATATAGTACAGAGAAGCTAAGCACAGCATACTAAGATATATTATACTATCTTGGTTATATTAGTCAATGTTTTTTAACCAGTCATTCTGCACCATGTTGCAGACTGCAGCTTTCAGGAAGGTGGGGAATTGATGCCTGTTTAGGTGTACGTACCAACATATATAATCCAGAATAATCATGTCAAATTTATTTTAAAATAACTCGTTTATTCATTGTGAAGAAAAAACCGATAGCAAATGATTTAATAAACTATATAGAAATAATTGCATAAAGTTCATTTTTTAAATATTGTCTATAGAAGGCCATTATAAAAAAAGACATATGGACTTAACTTAATCTCAGCCTATATATAATATATGTTTTTACTATTGAATCATGAGTGTAGTGTAAAGTCAAGTCTGGGGACCTTCTTTGGGAGACTGAATGTGAGTCACTGTATGTTGTCTTGTTTTTTTTCTACCTAAGTTTGAGGCACCAGTACATGCGATTTGAAGTCAAGACTATTGTAAGGTTATATAATTTAATAAAATTCCTTATTTAAGTCAGCCAGACCCAAAGTTTCATTCTGTTTCAGTTGTCAAACATGCTTTAAATATATGTGTGTGTGTGTGTGTGTGTGTGTGTATATAAATATCCTGTTCTATATATAACTATTGTATAAGGCTATAAACTTCTATATGGTTATATAACTGCATCCCTCAAGTTTTATACATATATGTTCATAAAATCATTTATTCGTATAATACTCTATATTTACTTATATGTAACAAATATATCTAAAACTACTGTATAACTACAGTTACATAAGCCCTACTGTAACCATGTATATATAACTTTAACCCTAGCTATATATAGCCATCTTCCCAGTGAAGATCATTTTGATCAAACAAGTGTACAAACAAAATTATATGAAAATCCTGCTTGAATAATATGATTCTTTTTTTTTTTTTTTAAATTCTTTTTAATGTTTTCTATTTATTTCTAGGAGAGAGAGAGAGACAGCGTGAGCAGGGGAGGGTCAGAGAGAGAGGGAGTCACAGACTGAAACAGGCTCCAGGCTCTGAGCTGGCAGTCAGCACAGAGCCCGACGCGGGGCTCGAACCCACGAACCACGAGATCATGACCTAAGTGAAAGTCGGACGCTTAACCGACTAAGCCACCCAGACGCCCCTTGAATAATATGATTCTGTAGAGATGATGACACAAGTTCTTTCTGTTGGCTTTCGGAAACTCGAGTGAGTAGTAAATAGGAAGCTGTTGGGGTTCACAGAGATGCAGCTTCTGAACAGTGCCTTAGACACTTAAAGCATTTGTACACGTGTGTCCTTTCTTTCCATAGTGAATGGATTCTAGTCAGAAGTGTTGTAGCATTTAAAATAAAACTACTATATTTGGAATCAGGGCAGCGACATTCGAGGCCCATGACTACCTTCATTGTAAGCACAAATGTTACTCTTCCTGCTTATTAGTGTCCTCCCATATAAAAAGAAGGGATAACACTAGGTGTCTAATATGATTTTCATTTCTGTTATCTTGTATTCTGTGTTGACGTTAATTTTTTAAATTCTAAAATGTTTTAGTGCACCAGAGTGATTAGTATAACTGCAGCATAGTTTTGTAAGGCAAATATGGCTTTGGAAAACAAATATTTACCACCCAACATGGCTTTTCTTAATGTGGGATTTTCATTTGTTTAAAGCAGAGTACATACGTCTTTTTTTTTAAAAAATTAAATGGAATTCAGTGTGAATACTTTCTCCTAATGCAAGCTTACGTTATTATACATTTCACAGTGCAGTCCTTCCAAAATGCCAATGAATATATTTTATCTATATTTAGCTTCTTTCTTTTTCAAATTAAGCTGGCTATTGAAAGGTATAATTGGTTCGACTCTGGGCAGTTTTGTTCATCCAAATTAATGACTCAGATGTCATTGAAATCAAAGTTCCTCTTTCTTTAAGAGTTAAATTAATTTAATGGTCGTAATTCTTATTATTCAACACTTATTAGTGTCGTATTCAACACTTATAATTCTATTCTTAGATGTTAAGAAAAAAGTATACTGCACATGTTATACTCTTTCAATAAAAAGTTTTACGTTTAAAAATTTTGGTCTCTTCAGCAATATGAACCAGTAAGATAGGATTAAGAACTAAAGAAGCTTCCATGTTTATAAGTGTTTCCAAATAGAATTGAAAGACATTCATTCATGCAGTATGGACAGAGATGTCACATAGCTATTGCTGTCTCATTATCACTGCATTTGTTTATCCTTATCTCCATTTACATTGATCCAAAGTGAATGTCAAGTGAAAGATTCTCTCTTCCACTAGTATTCAGTCTGAATAAGTAGTTGTTTGCTTTCTATGGCTACTTTGTGTACAGGCTACTCTTCTATATCTGCATCATTTTGTGCATGTTAAAAGTAGAATTATCACAGAACCATGGGTCAAATTTGATTGGAGTCAGCCTTGGATTCAGTTTTGACAATAACTAGCTTTTTGAACTTGGACACTTTATCATAAGTTTCTCTTCCTTTATATTTAGTTCAAATAAGCAATAATCTCTATTAGAAAATTATTCTTGGATAATTAAATATTATAAGGTACCATTTTAGTATGTCTAGTAGGATATGTATGACCTGATTTTCCTTTCCTCTTCTCCTGTATGGCTTTACAATATGAAGATGGTGACTCTTAACTCTTTCTTTTTTCTTTTTAATTACACTTATTAGAGTGGATATTTGAAGACAGAGCAATGATTAGGAGATTCTGTTGCTCTGATGAGGGTAATCCACTAATAGAGGGAAAAAATCTACTTCTGTGATAGTGAGAATCTATTGTCCATAACAAAAGTAGATCCTTTGGAAAAATTTTTATCTTAAGAGAAATATTAAATTAGAACTCAACCACAGAGTTCAAAAGGTATGAAGTTAAAGTGGGTCAAAAGATACAAACAGGTACTGCAACAGATCTGCCTGATAGATGTAAAAGAAGTCTCTCTGGTCCTTCCAATTTCAGTTGAGCTAAGGAATGAAAAGTCAGTCCTTGACAAGGGAGGCTTTTCCACAGGAACTTCCCACTGAAAACCTGGTTTTGATCCAGTTGTAAAAGAAAAGATTTTGAATTCTAGATTGATTTCATAGTCAGTTTTAATGAATATTTTCAGTTACATGAAGAATATTAATAATACCTTAATGTATGCCTACTATTTCAAATAAATTACTTATCACCATTAATTTATTCATTCATTTATCTATCTAAAAATATTTATTGAGCTCGTGCCATATGCCAGATACTGCTCTAATTCACACAGGTAATTAACAAAGTCCTGTCTTTATGGAGCTAACATTCTGGTTGGAAACAGAGAATGCACAAACCAGTTAAAATATAGCATGACAGATAATAAGGCCTATAACTTCTAGTCATTGCAATCCTATAAAAATTTCCCTCCATCTTTTTCTTCAAAATTAAAATCTCACTATTTTCATTTTCTCTACCTCCTAGCAGCATTTATTCCTTATTTTGACTAAACTTGTCTGAGGGCTTAGTCTTTGGGCTTATTCTCCAACCTTTTCCCATCTCTTACCTAAGTTAGATGACATGTAAATGCTAAGGAATCCAAATAGGTATATCTAGCCCATACCTCTTTGCTGAACTTCAGGTTCCTATATTCCAGTAACTATTCAACATCTCTAATAAGAGTACCAAAAGACCTCTCAAAAAAGGAGTAATAGTTTTCTCACTCAAACTTGTTTTCCCCCATATCCTTATACAATTCAGTAAATCTACCCAGAAGGAATAATCTGGTACAGATTCTAGACTATATAGTATCATAAATCCCTTCCTGCAGATGGGACCTAGGTAATGCAGTTGATTTTTTTTAGGTTATACGATATGACACGAGGTAGGTTAGAAATCAATTTCTCTGTCTCATAGAATTATAGAATACCAAAAAGAAAAAAAAAAACAGTAGTAATAATTTAGCCACGTCCCTGTTACAGAAGAGAACAGAGAGGTCTATGGAAGTTAAGGAACTCCCTAGATTGTGACGGAACCAGTTTAGTGTATCTCCCTCTGCAGCTATATAAGGATGTTAGCCTTCTTAAATCAATCACCACACTGCAAGGTGAAAAGACACTTAGGGGAGATATGTAAAAATTGCAGCAGAGAGCAGCAAAGTCCATGTGAAATTGACAGGAGAGATTTCATAAAGGAAGTGACTGGGGATATTTCTTGGAAGACCTATTGTAGTTTTCTAGGCCAGAATGAGAGGCAGTGAGGGTACTCCAGGTGAAACCCTCAGATACTTGACTTCTCTGCAACCGTTGATAATGTTGGAAATTGCTTCACCTTAATATTCTTTTCATTCATAGGCATGATACCACAGTTTCCTTCCCCATCTCAACTGCTACATTTTGTTCCTAATGCAATACTTGAACACTCTTGGTTTGTTTTCCCAAGTGGTTAGATGTGAGATTCTAGAGAATGTGTAAACAAATCAAAATCCCTGAAATCTGAATCTACTAAATCATGTAACGACTCTAATCCTACTGCCATAAGCAGCACAGCATGTTGCACCATATGGTGAATAAAATAGTTGATTCAGAGAAAAATATTATTGTTTGAAAGAAAGAAACCTCTATCCATTCCCCTTACAATTTTCGAGTCTCACTTTGTTAAATCGAATGTTAAGGATTCTAGTTTTTAGATTTGTAAACATTTTGTTTTCTCTAAGTTAATAAAGAGATTGTGTTCTGATGCTTCCCATATACATGTTGGGGTTACAAGCAAAAGCCATAAGATCATTATTATACCATCTGTTCCAGCTGGTTTGTCTTAGTCACATGCTTTTCAGTGTGCTTTCTGAGCTATCACAAACTGCCAATTAATTATGAAAACCTAACAGGTTGTCAGAGGTTATAGTACTGAGACAGTGAGATCATGAGTCAGTATATCCTGGGATCGATTACTACTGATTTACAATTTCCAGAACACCTTCTGTGGATGAATGAACTTTTAAAGACATAATGATGACATCCTTTGCATCTTGTAGCTGAAGAGAAATAAGAAAATAATAATTATTTTCTGAGCATCCATCAAGAAGAGTCATCTTTTTATTTAGTTTGGTAATTGATAGCTATATAATTGGATTCAATATTTTTTTAGTAACATCTGAGTGAAGAAAATATTGTAAGGTAGCCATTCACAGAAGATAAATACAGAAATTGGTTGCGGTTTTTTGTCTTCTCTAATACCCAATGTTGAGCTCAAATGCCTATCTGCAATAGAAATCAGAAACAAAGAGATACAACTTTTGATATTAGTTGTTTCATTTTATCTGTGATATCAAGTAAATCACTCCAGTTGCATGATAGCTTTTGCTGAGATAAAGCATTTATATTTTATAATTTTTGTATAACTTGGTATTATAAAGAAATTTTAGACTTGAAAAATATAGGACTATCAAAGAAAAAATTAATCATGGTTAATAATATGAAAAGTTGATTTAAATGGTATAAATAAGTTTATATGATGCACTGAAGGTTTACATGTTGACTTGTTATTAACTTTTACTGAAATTTCTTAAAGCAGATATTCCTAGTTTATTGCCTCTTGGCAGAGAAAATATGTGGGGAGATTGTTATCTAATTACCAATGTGTGGAAGTTTACTTACAAAAATTTATGAGATTTTTGTTCACCTATTAAAATCAATTGTTCATTTAATCTATATTTTATAGTATATGAAATATTTAGTCCTGTGAAATATATGTGTGTGAGTATGTGTGTGTGTGAGAGAGTTAGAAAGAGGAAGAAAAAGAAGTGCCTGGGTTAAGCAACTGACTTCTGTTCAGGTCATGATTTCGCAGTTCATGAATTTGAGCTCTGCATCAGGCTCTGTGGTCACAGCTCAGAGCTTGGAACCTGCTTTGGATTCTGTCTTCCTCTCTCTCTGCCCCTCCCCTGCTCATGCTATGTGTCTCTCTTGATTTCTCAAAGATAAATAAACATTTTTAAAAAGAGGAAGAAAAAGAGAAACTCTTAAATGAGCAGTTTAAGAAATTTATTACCTCACCTTTACCCCATCATGATGGGACAAGGTTGTTATTATACCTCTTTTCTCCCTCTCCTGGTTGACAACATAGTAAAATAGTATTTAGAACCCTTAGAAAATATCCCCTCAGCTCAGTTTGTCCTGTTTGCTTTGTTCTTGGGCTCTATCTTGGAGTTAAAATATTCCATCCAGTTGTCTTATAAACAAATATTTGCCTCTGAAAGAAGGATTAGACTATACATCAAAATGACAGCAAAGGGATGGATTGCAAATGAAATTATTTAGTTTTCTAGGCTAGTTTTCAGATGTTTTGTAGCGGTAGTGATATAGGGATTGCATTCAATATCATCAGAATGTAAGAAAACACAATCTTTTTTTTTACTATTGAATGCAGGATGACATTCATTTATGCATTCCCTTATTGAGTGTCTAGTAGGTACCAGACAATTTGCCAGGCCAGATGATATAATGCTAAAAAGAAAATACAACCCAGATCCCTGCATTCATCAGATTTGAAGGAGAAGATAATTATATAATGTAGTGAAGAAAGCCAACATTATTCAAATTATCACATTAATGATGTATAATTACAAATGGTTGCTCTGAAATGAAGGGGAACTGACCTATGAGCATGAGTAGCTAAGAAATGCAATTCAGGCTTGGTGTGATAAGAAAAGACACTTAAAGGATGTTTGATATGTGAAGGTCTTTGAGTGATAAATGGGGGTTGGGAGAGGTGAATTTCAAATGGTGGAAATAGTGTATGAAAGTCCTATAGTGAGAACACACCAAGTAAGTTCAGTGTGACTGAAAAATATGCAGAGCCTGGACTCTATGGGCACTTGTAAGTTATTTCAGAGATTTTGATTTTGATTTTAAGGGTAAATGAGTATACCCTAAAGTTATTAACAAGGGCAGTTACATCATGATATTTGCTTTTGACATGATCACTCAGGCTGTTGGGTGGGGAATAATTCAAGGTGCATGTGCATAAATGTGGATGACCAGTAAGGGTATGATGGGGCGGTTTACGGTCAAGTGGTGCTGATAGTTTGAACTAGGGTTGTGACAGTAGACTGGAAAGAAACTGATGTTTGGGATATATATTTTGAAGGTAGAACTAACAGAATTTAAGAATGGGTTTGATATTAAAGGTAAGGGAGATAAACCTGTCTCTTTCATTTCTGTTTTGAGTAATAGATGGATGGAAATCTGGGAAAGCATGATTTTATGTGGGGTTTGTATGTTATGAACTGTTGTTGAAACATAACGGTGGAGCTGTTAAGTAGCCTAACTATACCAATCTGGAGATTGAGTGAGAAGCAATAATATAAAGGTTTCCACTGCTATCTGAAAGTATAGCATTTCTATGAAAACTTTCATAAGCCAAAAAGCATAAAATGAAGAAGGAATTGCCATTAATTTATAGGGAAAAAATTTTTAGTGTTCTCAGACCCCCCCAAACCCCTCTTAGTCTTTTCTGATACCTTAGGACTCATCTTGCTAATGGATAAACAAAATAAATCAAGATAAAGCACAGTTGCTCACAGACACAGTTCAAAGCCCTGGTGTCTAGGTGCTGAAATGTTGAAGGTAGTTAGTTGCCTAGGAAGGAGCTTGGTTGAGCCACTCTCTCTGCTCCATGCTCCTGAGGCATGCTGCTTCTTTAAGGGGTGACTGCAGAACAAACTCTCAACACCATTAACCCTTTTCACTGTGTGTTTGTGTGTGTGTGTGTGTGTGTGTGTGTGTGTATGTGTGTGTGTGTGAAAGCAAACATTGTTTTCATATTTCTTTTGGTTAATGAAAATAGGTACATACGTAGGTGTTCAGTAAAAGCAAAGTGTTCTAAGGTAAATTTTGAAAAGCAGGAGGTAGCTGTAATTATAACCACAGATGTTGTTGAATGTTGGCTGGATGAATAGAGTAGGTATGTGGCTAACAACAATATTTGATAAGCTATAATATTAAATGGTGAAGCAAAGGAGTGGGATGAACTTGCAAAATGGCTAAGAAGGAGTTTTCTTTACAGAAATTCTACAGAACTGGAAGTGAGGAGTGTCATAAACATCAAGTAAAGTGACTATTTCTTGAAAAAAAGAAATGTTATTTGGATAGAGTGATAGAAATGCTTGAGTGGACGAGGTTCAGAAATTAGCCAGAATGTGATCCACAACTCTTTCATAAAATTCAGAAAGTAGAGGAGAAAAATAATCTTAAAAACCTGCGTGATTTGAGCACCTTTAAGGATAGAAGTTAATAACTGAGTGAGGGAGTTTAGAAAACAGTAATCAGCATGGTTAAATAATTGGTTAAGTGTCTCAAGAAGTCAGACAGATGTACAGTATGGATTAGATAGGAGAAGGAGCTCCTTTTTTGTCACAATAGGGGCAGAGATATGTTGGTGGAAAATGATAAAACAGAATATAGTTTAATTCAAAGCATTGATTTGTTGGAGCACCTAAGGGCCTCAGTCAGTTAAGCATCCAACATTGGCTCAGGTCATGATCTCATGGTTCAATGGTTCAAGCCCCGTGTCAGGCTCTGTGCTGACAACTCTGAGCCTGGAGACTGTTTCAAATTCTGTCTCCCCCTCTTTCTGCCCCTCCCCCATTCATGCTCTGTCTGTCTCTCAAAAATAAATAAAATGTTATAAATTAAAAAAAAAAACATTGATTTGTTGGTTTGAAAGAGGGCTTAGAGTTTATATGATTATACATTTATGCTATTTTACAATTTCTCTGGTGTGTCCAAAGACACAGAGCAGTGGAAAGACTCCTATAGGTTTTAGTTTAAAGCACTTAGGAATAAATTTTTTGAAGATATTCTTTATGATAGTGTTGGGAAAATGCCTTCACAACTCAATATAACTGTCTGCTTAATTTTTGTTGTACCTCAGTTTATTAAGTGCCTACCATAGAAAACTACCTTATCAAACTCTCAGCAATCTTTACTAGTGGATTATTTTAGTTAAGTGTTATTCATCAAATGTACTCAAAGAGGAGTTAAAGATTTATAAGTATGTTGATAATTGTACTCTATATAGATGCTTAGAAAATTAGCCATGGTTTAAAGTTTCTTTCATTTTCATTTTCTTTCAACTTGACTTTAATAAATTTTTCCTCAATACATTTTGGTTGGCTTCTATATTTTTATGTATGCAATGTTGTGTAAAGCTGTATGAGTGAGAAATGTTAAAAAAAAAAGTGTTTGTTATGATGAAGGGGATTCTAATCTTTATTTGGAGAGGCTTACCTCTTATGGAGGTTGGCAGTTGCCTACAAGTTTTGATTAGATCTGTGAAGATTTCTATGCTCTATTAAGTACTTCTTGATGCATTTTTCAACATAAAATGCATTTTCTGATTACTTGCAATGCTAATTTTCACAGGTGAAAAGCAATAAGAATGTTTAAGTGCTGGTCAGCTGTTTTCATTCTTGGATTCATTTTTCTGGAGTCAGAAGGAAGGCCACCCAAAGAAGCAGTATATGGCCTTAAATCCTACCAACCTCTAATAAGATTGCGACACAAGGTACAGTCACCATTCTGAATTTGCTCACAGTGACTACCAATTACGAACTAAACTACTAGGTGTCTGCTTTATTATTCACTCAGGAGCACTTATGTCAGTGTATGCCTTCAGAATTTTAAAATATAAAATGGCAGTAATTTAGACATTTATAATTTGGGGAATTAAATATTTCTTGACAAAATACAGAGATGGCTTATTGAAAAAAATCATTAAAAGTTCCATTAAGCCATAGTAACGGATTTATAAAAACAAGTAAGTCTGTTAAGACCTAATCAACCAGATAGTTTCTTTCATTCCCATATTAAGTTAGGAATTTTTAAACTAAAACATAAGTATCATGTTTTCTAATTCACAATAAAAGTAACCAAAAAGGGATGTCTGTATCATCTGGAGATATATAGGTTGGCAAAGAATTAGTATTTGTAGAAATCATTAGACATTTTAATTTCATAAAAATCATAATGTTATTTTAAATTGGGCAAATACCTCACTTCCTTATGTTAAATAGTTTCAAGTATAAAATAAGTTGATATTTAGACATCCTATAAATTATATAGATTATATAGTTATATTATTAAGCTAATGGTTTTTATTTTAGTAACAGATCATGATACTAAAGCAATGCTTAATTCAATCAAGTTAAAAATTTATAATACATTTGGTCTTAATAGAGAGAAGATAATAATAATTACAGGAGAAAAAATATATTTTAAAATTTCATATGTTACTTGTCTTAAACAAAATACTTAAAATAAATATAAGTATGGTTGATCCTTCAGCCATGTGGGGTTAGGGGCAGTACCCCTATGTAGTCGAAAATCTATGCATAACTTTTGACTCCCTCAAATCTTAAATAACAATAGGCTATTGTTGACTGAAGCCTTACTGATAATATAAACAGTTGACTAACACAAATTTTGTATGTTATATGTATTATATGCTACATTCTCACAATAAAGTTAGCTAGAGAGAAAATGTTATTAAAAAGTAGAAGGAAGAGAAAATTTACATTTACACTACTGTACTACATTTGTTTAAAAATAGTGTATAATTGGACCCACCCAGTTCAAACCTGTGTTGTATACATACAAATATATATCCATGCATACATTTTTGTTAAAATTCTTTCTTAATATTACAATGTTTTTGATTAAAAAGCTAAGTTTTACTTGGATTTTTATGTGCCAGACCATAGGGTAAGCTCTTTAATGTCATATTTTATTTAATAAGCAAACAATCTTATAAAGATCTACCTGTTTAATTTTATAAATGAAAAATCAATTTGTAAAAACATTAAGAGATTCAATGAATGTATATATGTATTAAATATATTAATTGACTGAGTTAACATGAATATAAGCTTGATAGCCAGAAAAAAGCAAAATAAGTAAAATATGAAAATATACTAAGTGTCAAAAATCATTGTTAAAATTTAGTCATGTGTAAAAGGAAATAAGTTTCTAGATAAATGCAATTGGATAATTCGACTTGTTCCACTACTTTTCAATTATCATTGTGTCCCCTACCTCACAGACTAGTCCAAAGTTTAGAAATAATAACTCCTTTATGAATACCCTGAAAATATTATTAATCCAATATATTGACTTATTTTGTTACATACTAGTGAATATTTATTCTCTGCTGTTTGTCTCCCCTAAGTTATATGTCTTGAGGTAGGAAACAATGCCTTTCTAATCTTTACTTTCTGGTGCCATGAGCATAGTTGAGACTGTTTATTTGACTCCATGGCAGAAAAATGACCAGCAGAATGCATGGCTATGCTGTTTTTATTTTTCTTCTGCTAAATAAAATACCACAGGTTTTTATGTGTCAGTATACATTTATAAACAAACTATTTTAAATTAAATTTGGATGTTGAAAATAAATTATTGATCATGCATTATTTAAACCTTTAAAGAAAAGAAACAACACAATGAGTCAAGCTTGTTTTAGAAACACTGATAATCCCCCCAAATGATCAAAGTTACCTCTCAATCTTTTCAATCTCTATGGGTCTTACCTTAAATAGTTAGCGGTAATATATTATTACTGTTATTTAAAACAGAGAGGCAGAGAATGTTAGTAATACCTAACTTTCAAACAATTTGAGACAGAGGTAATATTAAGTTATAAAAGGCATTCCATGAGTGTGTGTGTGTGTGTGTGTGTGTGTGTTTGTGTGTGTATTTTGACAAGAATAAAGAAGTATCCTAGGTTGTCAAAGTCCCTGCCAAAACCTCACAAGTACTTTCTACTCACTAGCAACACCCTACCCAACCACAGGGAATACAGGTCTTTATTTCCCCCAAGACTTTGAAGATTAATCTCATTATAGTCTTTCTATCTATCTATCTATCTATCTATCTATCATCTATCTATCTATCTATCTATCTATCTATCTATCTATCTATCTATCTATCTTTTAAGTAGGCCCCAACACTAGGGCTGGAACTCATGACACTGAGATCAAGACCTGAGCTGAGATCCAGTCAGATGCTCAACCGACTTGGCCACCCAAGCACTCTGCCTTTATTTCTATTTGAATTAATTTTTATTTAGATCCCAGAAATGCCCTGGTATCCTTTTTTCCACTGATTCCCATTTCAGTTATGGTTAGATGCAACATTAGTGGTGAGGATTTCACAAACCATAATTAAAAACGGTAGGGTCACAGGCATTTTCTATATCTTCTTTTAAAATATATTTTCATCCAGAGGCACCTGGGTGGCTCAGTTGGTTAAGGATCCGACTTCCGCTCAGGTCATGATCTCATGTTCCATGGGTTCCAACCCCCTGTCGGGCCCTATGCTGACAGCTCAGATCCTGGAGCCCACTTCAGATTCTGCATCTCCTTCTCCCTCTCTCTCTCTGACCCTCCTCCACTCTCTCTCTTTCTCTCTCTCTCAAAAGGAAATGAACATTTAAAAAGTTTTTTTTAAATAAAATACATTTTCATCCATAGAACTTATCAGCATTTGACATATATATTTATATGATAAATACATATAATATGTGTATGTGTATATTATATATGTATATTTCACTTATTTATTAGTTTATTAGATTGTTCCTTTCCATAATGATGTGAGCCATTATTCATCTTGAAATCCTGCAGGACCTAGAATTGTATTTGGCACATGGCCAAATTTAATAAATATATATGGAATGAATGACTCCATCTACTGACTAGAATAAGGCTGAAATCATACATATATATATCATATATATATAATTACATTATAGGGTTTATTATAATTAATAATAAATTAATTAGGTATGATTTTTCTATCATTTTATCATAGTAAATACAACAAATACTTAATAAAATGTTTAAAATAAATTATTTTAACCTACATAAATTAATTTCCTATTATTTGTTATTTTTTGACCTAGAGTTTTATTTAAATAGCAAAGAATATAAATGTCTATATTTCTGTAAGACTTAGGGAAGATTTTCTGTTTGATTTAGGCTCCACTGTATTGAATATATTTATTGACTAATAAACTATAAAATAAAAAAATAGATAAAATAGATCTTGAGATATAATTAGCTATTTTCCACATTTTCCCCAGAAAGATGTCAGTACTTTGACTCTGAATAAATGTTATATTTAAGATTCATTTTTACCAAATATTTGTGTGCCAACTGTATAATGAATCCTCTTTGAGGAAGAAAAAATAAAATGTGACTTATTTGTCAGATTACACAGAAATATATTGTCGATCAAAATATAAATATATATACATGTTTATGTTATTTATTACTATATGTACACATAAATGTGATTGAAACATATTTGTCTGTGTCTTAAGATAAAAGTGAATACCACATAAATTCATCATGCTAATTCTAGAAATTTTAATTATAGTCTGCAGTATGTCTGAAGGAGCTGATCATGTATTTTAACTGTTGAGTTATCCAACAGACACTTATGGAACATCAAATGTAGGAATTCATTAACTTTATTCCATTCATTAGGTCATTTAATTATGAATATTCATATGTAGTAAGGAATTTTATTATTTCTTAAGTGAGGAAACTAGATTCACAAATGTATAGTAATTTTTAATGTTACATACCAAGAAATTTAGGAAAAAGTATTGAATACACAGACTAAATAATGCAGAGTGTACAATGGGAACTTTTTGTAGTAATTTGACCTGTGTATCATATATTTCCTACTCTCCCCACGTTCTGATCACATGGTAGGAAGGTAGGATGTTATATCCCTTTGCGGTTGGATGGGACTTTGTGTCTAGTTCTGGCCAGTGAGTTAATAGAAGTGCCATGGGATGCATCTGCGTTGAACATTTGACTACAATTACAGAATGGTCCTGAGCTCTCTTTCCTCTAGCATCACAAACAGCATCTGTTCAAGGTAGTGGTTGCTCAGTCAACCCAAGTGTCTAAATAACTAGGAGTAAAACACTCAGGTAATTAGTAATTGTCTTGAAAGATAAAACGAAAGAGAGAAAAAACAAAGCAAAACACTATCATTTTAAACTACTGAGATGTGGGAGTTGTTTGTTATCTCAGCATGACCATAGCCTATCCTCACCAATAAAGATATCCTCACCAGTAAAGACAGAACTAGAACTTAAACTCATGTCACCGAATCAGCAATCCCAGGTTCCTTTGTCTATACCATCTTGGCTTCTTATTTCATTTCCAGTCTTTGGCTTTTTCTTACTCTCTCTTCTCTCTTTCTTGTCCCAACTTCTTGCTGGGTCATAATTTTTGACCACAGGGTAATTTCCTATTGTGTTTATAACCCTGTAACATGCATGTCAAAATATTTTAGTATATTGCCATATACTCTCATTGGTTGGTTGTAAATCCTATTAGGAACAGTACTATACCTCATATCCCTTTCCTTACCTATAGCACTGATCACATTGCTGCATTGTGTGCTGCTGGTGATAATCAAAGTCAGGCTTGAAGGAAGATCTTAGGAGGACAACAGGAGTGTTCTTTGAGTATACCTACTGTCCTTAGAGACCTTCAAATTCTTACCTCTTTGTGTGACCAGAGAATGCTATGTCCAGCTTCATGGTACAAAGCTATCCTGCAAACCAAAAGGGCTTTATGATTCCTTTGCCTTCTAAATCAAAATGTTTGTCTATAAGAGTAGTTACTGTGTAAATGGGGAGAGTTGGCATAATTTAATGTGTCCAGAGAGTGTTGCTATGCACCGTCGTACAGAATAATTCAAATACATCATTTGTGAGAGATAAGTTTTTTCTGTTGGTATTAAAGAATGGTAGCTGTGGATTGGTCAGAGTAGCAGGAGAGAACTCTAGGGAAGGAGACAAACATTAAACAACACATCAAAACCATGACTGCTTAGAGGTTGGAAACCTTCAGGCAAACCCAGGAGCATTATTTCCTGACTGAGGAAAAATTGTTCCATTCCATCTGAAATAGCTGACTGCTTGCAGCATGTTTAACGGAAGGCTCTTAAAATGTTAATATATTTTGCAGAAGCCAGAAAGCACTCTATATAAAAGCAACCAATGGTTGTGATGAAGGGGGTGAAGGAGTACTGGTCAAATAATTAATTAAATATTAAAGACTGCACTAACTAATATATAAATTGATCTGTTTATGCCATATACATCATAATGGCTTAATATTATTAATAAAATTTCAGATTTTTTTTCTAGTCAAGTAAGTTATGTTTGAAAAATAAGAACATTCTTGGAACTTTATTTCTGAGAAATGGAATTCCAGTATTAACTGAGCTAGTTCCCAGACCAGGTTAAACAGCACATAACACAGAGAATGTTACATGAGAAGATCTGTGAGTTGAAGGATATCAGCTCTATTGTATGGCCCAGAAGCCTGCCTATTCTTTGTACCAGAGAAAGACATGATCTTTATTATACTGGATGGCAAGTATTCCTGCCTGTTGCTGTGAATGGTCATACAAACTATGTCTTTTTAAGGTTTTAAACACACTTGCCCTTTGCTCTAGCGAGAGAGGTTATCTCTATGTTTCAAGGCAGTTTTCTACCCAAATATTCCTGACCAGATAGTCTAGAGCAAATGGCTCTGTGTCTCTACATGAGGCCTCAGAAACATGAGGGGCCATGGAAGATTGTCTCCCAATGCATATGGAAAGCATTGCCTTTAACAGGAAGTTAGAATTGCCATCAAGTGTATCTAAAGCCAAAGTTAATTCTGTGTGTGTTTCCAAGTTGATTTGAGCACCCAGTACATGGTTAAAGGTTCATCTTACCTTTACCTGGTTACCGTACCTTTCTGGAACTCTGAGGGGAGAGAAATATTTTGCTCACCTTTGGAGGTGTTGCTCCATCAAACTAGGGTATATTTGATATATTGGGGGAGATTGGCAAGCAGTAGACTGAATCATTCTGCTTAACAAAACTAAGTCAATAAAGGGATATATCTAACTTAAAATTCTCAAGATGAGGACCTGCTATAGAAAATTATTTTATCCCTTCAAGAATGAATTCTCAAAGCAGTACTATTATTATAGATGTGTAAGGTGGTATGCAAAAAAGCGTGCTCCTTCACACTTCTCTGACTCTACATTAAACTATTTTTTGTAAAGCTTTAAAAGTAGCTATAACTTGAAAGAATAGAGCTACTTTCCATTGAAGACTTAAAGTTTTTAAATGTTAAAAATGTGATGTTTTAGCATTCTATTTACATCTATTCACAAAGTACAACAAAGTAGGCAAATAAAGTCAAATTTATATAGTACATCAAAGCCAAGCTTCTCAGAATTTCAGAAAACTCTTATGTATTAGCCTCGGGCACATATCATGCTTTCAACCACCCCAGTATGGATTTTCAATTGACTTGTGTTACAGTGCTTCCTTTTATCCAATGCACAAATTTAAAAAAAATATCCTGATAGTTAAACAATCAAACAAACAAACACACAATCCTACCCCTGTTTTTCTGAACAGTCATTGATTCACTTAGGACCTAGGTACAGTGAAATAAGTTTGTCATTACTGTTCATTGTCTTTGGATTGACTTCCAAAACCTTCTTATCTCTAGATATAGTTGTCTTTTTTCACCATTTCTGTGGCAAGGAGAGTGCTACATTATGCTAGTTTGATAGAAAAAACCACTATTAACATACCCATATTATCTGCTAATTAAGCATTCTTTTACCTTATATTCAAGAAATAAAATATAGGTATGTTGATGATAACAGGGTCTAATGTGGATACACTACACAGTAGATGTAGGAAAAAGGATTGCGAGTTAACAGGTCATGAGTTAAAGGCTGTGAATGAAGTAGAAGTGCCTTTATCTAATCATTAATATTAATGTATTGCAAGCTAGCATTTGCATTCACTACTTCAATGTGTAAATTAATTATAAGTTGTTTTGTACATCTTCAATTATTAAAATTCTATTGTGAATTCAATTACCACACCTCTGTATTATAAATGAAAGGAAATATCCTGATTTACGAGCTTGATATTCAGCACATTTAAAAGATAAACACCCTATGGCATATGAACCACAAATGAGTGTGCGGTATTACTTTTAACTAATATTACTCACTGCTTATTTCAGGCATCAGCACCCTAGGTATGAGCTGAAAGTTAGATTTTTGGAGCCACAAGATAGTAGAAAATATTCAATCAATTTAAAAAATATATATAATGCTAAGGAGTTGAGGGGCAAAGTTCTCTGTTAATTACACAGGTGGGTGTGGCTCGGCTAAGATTAGAATCCATATTTTCCAAGTTCCAGAACAGTTTTCTTTCCCTTAACACACTACCCCCTTAAATTAACATGTTTCTTCAAGCCCAGCTTCTCATCAGCAAAAACATGCATTCACTCATATCAACAAGTGTTTATTAAGTAGCTGCTGAGCAAAATGATTCAAATTAAGTTCTTCAATACACATGTTGGTTTGCCTGTGATTATTGGTGAAGTAAACCTCTCAAATGAATGGATTGAAAATACAATAAAAGACCTTACTTAATAAATAGCAAGGGAACTGGTCCACAGGGACAGCCAGTGCCAAGTTTGCTTCATAGAGACTAGTCTACAGGAAAATAAATGGGGTGATTTGGGTATTTGCTGGGGTTGGCACTAGAAAAAACATGCTTAGTTAAGTTGTTGAACTAGTTGAAAGTGATTGTGAGTTTACCAGTTGTGTGGGTTAAACAAACAACCCATTCAGAGATGGGGCTGTCCATCATTACATTAACAATTGATATAAATAGCCAACGACCATAAAAGCCTGTTTTAAACATTCTGTCAGGGGCTCCTGGGTGGCTCAGTTGGTTAAATGTCGAACTTCAGCTCAGGTCATGATCTTCGAGGCTTGTGTCAGGCTCTGTGCTGAAAGCTCAGAGCCTGGAGCCTGCTTTGGATTCTGTTGTCTCCCTCTCTCTCTGCCCCTCCCCTGCTCATGCTCTGTTTCTCTTTTTCTCAAAAATAAATAATAAACATTAAAAACAATTAAATATTCTGTCAGAAGTTGGCTTATATATGCTATCAGAAATCCTGGCAATGTGGTTTTGTTTTCTTCTGAGGCAGGGGCCTCTTTTAGTCTTTCTCAATTTTTTAAACAGGCTTTTTAAAAATGTATTTTTACAAAATAATTCATTTTTAATTTTTTTATTTGAATAGAGTTGACACACAATGTCATGTTAGTTTCAGTTGTACAGCATAGTGATTCAGCAACTGTGCATTTTATGCTCACGACTGTTTTTGGAGCAGCTTTCGGTTAACAACCAAAGTGAGTCCAGAGTTCCAAGCACACATATCCTTCTTGGCACCACACCTTCCTCTACTATCAACCTTCTGCTGGATGCTTTGCCAATTAGGTTTATATAAATCTTTCGTAAAGACCGCACAAAAACAAGTGTTCTGAAAATAAGTAAACAGATACAACACAAACTTTTTTTTAAATGTTTTATTTATTTCTAGGAGAGAGAGAGAGACAGCGTGAGCAGAGGAGGGTCAGAGAGAGAGGCAGTCACAGACTCAGAAACAGGCTCCAGGCTCTGAGCTGGCAGTCAGCACAGAGCCCGACGCGGGGCGCGAACCCACGAACCGCGAGATCATGACCTAAGCGAAAGTCGGACGCTTAACCGACTAAGCCACCCAGGAGCCCCCAACATAAACTTTTAAAATATATTATCTGAAGTGGTGTAAACATTTATTTTAATTGTATAAAGGTTTAGGAACTTTTTGTATCCCTTATATTTTATTTCTCTCAAATTTTGGAATTAGGTTTTAAATATATAGCAAATTTGAATGAACTTTACAGTGAATATTCATGTAACCAAGACCTAGATAAATATTTTATTATGCTTGGTTTTCACATGTATATGTTTATGTTTGTGTGTATTTCTATCCCTCTTTTCGTTTATTAATCTACCTTATTATTTATTTATTTCAACTTATAGACAGTAAACTTTTCTTTCTTAGATATTTTAGTGCACATCACTTATTAGAGTTAAATATTTATTTAGAGATTTTGTTTCTTATGGGATACATTTTACACACAATGGAAAGGCCCAGCCTTATGTCTATATTCTTTGAATTTTAACAAATGGGTACACATCTGCAGTAAACATCAAAATACATGGGGCACCTGGGTGGCTCAGTCAGTTGAGCATCCGACTTTGGCTCAGGTCATTATCTTCCATTCGTGGGTTCAAGCCCCATATCAGGCTCTCTCTGTAAGTACAGAGCCCCCTTCAGATCCTCTGTCTCCCTTTCTCTTTGCCCCTCCCTCACTCTCTCAGTGTCTCTCAAAAATAATAATCTAAAAAATTCAAAATACAACTGTATCAAGATATTGAAAACCCCTGCCCCCAAGAAAGTTGCCTCATGCCTCTTCCCTGTCAATCTCTGCTGCCCTCCTCATTCATTCTGAGGGCGCCAGTATTCTGATATTATTCACCATAGTAGAGTTTTGTCTGCTCTAAAATGTCTTGTAAATGGGATCATCCCATATATGCAGATTTGTGTAATACTTGTTTTACTCAAAATAGTGTTATCGAGGGGCGCCTCGGTAGCCCAGTCGGTTAAGCATCCGATTACGCTCAGGTCTTGATCTGGCGGTTCCGGGGTTGGAGCCCCGAGTCCGGCTCTGTGCTGACAGCTCAGAGCCTGGAGCCTGTCTTCAGATTCTGCATCTCTCTCTCTGACCCTCCCCTGCTCACTCTGTCTCTCTCTCTCTCAAATAATAAAACGTTAAAAAAATTTTAAAAAATAATAATGTTATAGAAATTCATTTATGTTGGTTTTTCTTAATAGTGCATTCCCTTTTATTGCTGAGTAATATTTTACCATATGAATATATCACAGAGTCTAATTTTTTAAAATCTATTTCCTGTTGATGGAAACCTGTCTGTAACTCTTATAAATAAATTGAGTTTAAACATTCTTGTATAAGTCTTTTTGTTATATATTTTCATTTTCTGTAGGCTAATAGTTAATAATCATTAGGAGTGGATTGCTGGTTCTTACACTAGTGTTCCTTTAAAAAAAACCCCACCAGAACTTCTCATAATATACAATTTTATATTCTCAACAGTAATGTATAAAATTTCCAGTGACTCTACATTCAAGGCAACTTTTGCTGTTTTCTGTTCTTAATTTTTATTTTAGTCATTCTAAAGCATGGTATTTTTTGTAGTTTTAATATTTTTTTTTGATGACTGGTGGTGACATTGAAAATTTTTTCATTTGTGTCCTGACTATTCATAAATTTTGTTTCGTGAAGTGTCCAAAAATTTTTGTCCATTTTTTGTATATTGTTTTTATTTTCAGTTGTTGAAGTATTTTACATTCCTTCAATACTTCAAAGAATATATAAGTGTTTTATCAAAATATTTATATCATTGTAAAATTTTAAACTAGATAGAACTACTGTTAGAGTCTTTAGTGTGATTTAATAAAAAAACAATGTGGGGCGCCTGGGTGGCTTAGTCGGTTAAGCGTCCGACTTTGGCTCTGGTCATGATCTCGCGGTTCGTGGGTTCAAGCCCCACGTCGGGCTCTGTGCCGACTGCCGGCTCGGAGCCTGGAGCCTGTTTCAGAGTCTGTATCTCCCTCTCTCTCTGACCCTCCCCTGCTCACGCTGTCTCTCTCTCTCTCCTAGAAATAAATAAAACATTAAAAAAGTTAAAAAAATTAAAAACAATGTGAAGAATAGAGTCTACCTTTGGACAGGTTTATATCTATGTATATTTAGAATTATACATACTATATAATTATATATCAATGTCTTTATAATATATGATAATATATATACTTCAAAATATCATATTTATTTCACTCATGTTTCATTGTTAACAAATTTAGGAATTCATCAATTGCAGTTAGTTTATGAGCCACTAAAGTTAATCAGTCACACCCAATTTAAGATCTGAAACAGTATCTCCCTAGTATGTCATCTCTATAACTCACTTCTGTGAGATTAACGATATGCAAACCAGAAATGGCAGAAATAACACTGATGAGAAGGAATTAAAACTCCAGTTAAGAAAAGAAAAAATAAAACGACATATAACTACTGTAATGAGAAAATGTTTCTTGCTTTATCACATTATATTAGAATTTTAATAAGTCTAAAAATGAAGTTTCATTTCATCTTTGCAAAAGAAGAAAGTAAAAGATATTTAATCCTACTGTGTTCTATGTTCCTGTTGCTACCATAGTTATGTAGCAAGTGTTGATACAGCATCGATAGTATACCACTAATTGTGTCAATTCTGTTTCACTAATTGAATATTTTGGACTTTTTAATTATTCTATTCTTTAAATTTATTTAGGGATTATAGATATTTAAGAAGTATATATGAACAAATTTTATAATTGTTAATTTTTAAATTCTATTTAAATTCCAGTTAGTTAACATTCAGTGTAATATTAGTTTCATTCAACAATTCTGTACACACTCAGTACTCAACACAAGTGCATTTCTTAATCCCTCTTACCAGTTTAACCCATCCCATCACCTACCTCCCCTCTGAGAACCATCAGTTTTTTCTCTATAGCTAAGAATCTCTTTGTTTGCCTTTCTGTTTTTCCTTTGCTCATTTGTTTTGTTTCTTAGATTCCACATGAGTGAAATCATGTGGTATTTGTCTTCCTCTGACTTATTTCACTTAGAATAATATTCTCAATCACTCTCTGAGATCACCTCTTATTCATCTGTTCATCAGTTGATGGACACTTGGGCTTTTTTCATAATTTGGTTATTGTCGATAATGCTGGTATAAACATCAAGGTACACGTATCCATTTGAATTAGTATTTTTGTATTCTTTGGGTAAATACTTAGTAGTGATTTACTGGATGGTAGGATAATTCTATTCTTCACTTTTTGAGGAACCTCCATACTGTTTTCCAGAGTGGCTACACCAGTTTGCATTCCCACCAACAGTGTAAGGTGGTTCCCCTTTCCCCACATCACCAACACCTATGGTGTCGTGGGTTGTTGATTTTAGCCATTCTGACGGTTGTGAGGTGATATCTCATTGTAGTTTTGATTTCCCTGGTGATGAGTGATGTTGAACATCTTTTCTCATGCTTGTTGGCCATCTGTATGTCCTCTTTGAGAAACAAAATGTCCATTCATGTTTTCTGCCCATTTTTTAATTGGATTATTTGTTTTGGCGGGTGTTGAGTTTTATAAGTTCTTTATATATTTTGGATGCTAACCTTTATCAAATAATGTCATTTGCAAATGTTTTCTCCTATTCTATAGATTGCCTTTTAGTTTTGAGTGCTTTCTTCACTGTGTAAAAGCTTTTTATTTTATTTTTGCTTTTGTTTCTCTTGCTTCAGGAGACATTTCTAAAAAGGAGTCACTATGCTCGATGCCAAAGAGGTTACTCCCTATGTTCTCCTCTAGAATTTTTATTGTTTCAGGTGCCATGCAGAGGTCTTTAAATTCACTTTTTCAATATATATCTTAAATATTTATATTTATTTTTGAAAGAGAGAGAGTGAGTTGGGAAGTGGCAGGTGGTGACACAGGATCTGGAGCAGGCTCTGTGCTGACAATATAGAGCCCAGTGCAGGCTCGGACTCACCAGCTGTGAGATCATGACTAAGCCAAAGTTGGATACATAATGGACTGAGCCCCTTAGGCTCCCCAAACTCCATTTGAATTTATTTTTGTATATGGTGTAAGAAAGTGCTCCAGTTTGATTCTTTTGCGTGTTGCTGTCCAATCTCCCAACATGATTTGCTGAAGATATTATCTTTTCCTCATTAGAAGTTCTTCTCTTCTTTGTCAAAGATTAATGGATCAGATAGTTTGGGGTCATGCCCGGATTTCCTATTCCATTCCAATGATCTATATGTCTATTTTCGTGCCAGTACCATACAACTTTGGTCACTACCGCTTTGTAATATAACTTGAAGTCTGGAATTGTGGAGGATTGTATATGTAGAAGATGGAAATTGAGGAGGCTGGAAATGTGGAGGATGTGAAGGCTGCAGGAGGATGATGCCTCCAGCTTTGTTTTTCTTTTTCAAGGGTGCTTTGGCTATTTGGAGTCCTTTGTGGTTCCATACAAATTTTAGGATTGTTTGTTCTAGCTCTGTGAAAAATGCTCTTGGTGTTTAGAGATTGCATCGAATGTGTACATTGCTTTGAGTAGTTTAAACATTTTAACAATGTTTGTTCTTTCGGTCAGTGAGATGGAATGGCTTTCCATTTCTTTGTGTCCTCTTAAATTTCTTTCACCAGTATTTTAGTTTCCGGAGTACAGGCCTTTCACCTCTTTGATAAGGCTATTGCTGGGTATCTTATTGTTTGTGGTACAATTGTAAAGGAGATCAATTCCTTATTTTCTCTTTCTGCTGCTTCATTATTAGTGTAGTCTAATAATGTAGTCTAATAATGAAAACAAAATTCACACATTTCTGTACAATGATTTTGTATCCTGCTACTTTATTGTGTTTGTCAGTTCTAGCTTTTTTTTTTTTTTTTTTTTTTTTGGTGTATTCTTTGTGGTTTTCTATATAGAGTGTCATATCATCTGCAAATAGTGAGCTGGACTTCCTCCTTTTATTTCTTTTTATTTTCTGAATTTAATAACTCTTATTAAGCTTATTTAGGTTTAAGCAATATTATATTGAAAAAAATGACTGCATTGCTTGTCCACTGAACTATTTCTTTCCTTTGAAAGAAGAATATGTTTTAATCAGGTATTAGCGATACTAAGAGAAAGAGTATGTAGACATCTCTGAATGACTGTACCAGATTACTAGTTTTCATTCCATTTTATGCTTAGGTTACAGTTACATGGATGTGACTAGGAAATAATACATGAAAAAGGAAGCAAGCACCAAGTTGAGCAGAAAGGCCTCCTTATTCTACTTCCATTTCACTTAGAGGATTTTTTTTTAAGTTTTTGAGTCATAATAAGTTTCACCTGGATAAAATTTGTTTGTTGCTTAATAAAAATTAAACATAGAAGTGGATGGCCTTAATTACTTAATGATTTTTGTGAATTATGGTTTCAAATGATTTAGCTAGTCCCAGAACTCAAACGCATCCACAAAGGATATAGATGAGCTGAAACCAAATATAGCTTTGTAAAAAATTGAGGACAATTTTAAAAGTTTTTTTCCCAGGAGATAAAATTAAATATTTTGAAAAACGTTTGTATTTATTTACACACCCATTTCAAAGGCATCATTGAAAGTGAAAGTTGAGATGTATCTTATTTATCTACAAGTCTAATATCTTCATTTTGCTAGTCAGTTTAGGTCTGAACCTGCCCAACTTGCTAAAATCAGGTAGTGATAGATTTGCAATAACACTCCAATCTCCTAACAAAGAATAGATTAGAGATTCTACGGGTTAGCACATTTTTCTGATGTATTTGTTTAAAACACTATCACCATAATTGTACACATGCAACATATATGTGTATTATATGTACAAATATAACATATATACCTATTGTACTAGACTTTCAGCTTCTAAAAATTTCTCTTCAAAACTTAATATGACAAATAACTATGTGTTTTCAAAAAAAAAGAAAGAAAGAAAACACCTTTAATTCTCACTCTTCAATCTTAGCCATTGTTTCAGTCCATTATTATACTAAAAACAGCCTCTTTAAATTATAAATAGAATTTGTTTTGTGCTATAGTTCAAACCCTGTTGTTGCAGCTAGTGTCCCTTTTTTTGAATACTGTTCCTTAAGATCTTATGATTTTTCCTTTTGATTGATGTAATAAAGTCACTTATTCACCTCCCAGAAGCCTGTATTCATTGCTCCTGAGAACATTATTTCTGTGAAATGTTTTGCTGAAAATGGATTCTAATGACCAAGTCATTTGGAGAAAACTGCAGAGTGTGTTTCTGTGGAAATCCACAATGCACAAGAGCATAGTCAAGTCTGAGAAATATTCTAAACTCTGCTTAAACTAGAATTTCCTAATTAAATGGACTATAGAAAATTTTGAACACCTTCTGGTATTCTAGGAAATGCAATTTGGTAAACTATGCTCTAGTGGCTTTAGAATTAATTGCTGCTATACACATCAGCTGACTCTGACTTGTCTTGAAACTAACCATATTAAAGTTCTGGCTTACCATCCTTTTATAGTTACAAACAATAAAGTGTTATAAGTCCATTTTTGCTCTTTTTTATCAGTCTCTATTTTAAGTTTTGTTTTCTAGAAAGAATGTTGATATGATAGTATAAGAAGTATGATACATGTATCTTTTCAAATTTGTGTTTTTATTTTCCTTAAATCGCATGCTATGTATAATCACCACTCTTCAAAATATTACTATCAGCAACTAGGCTGTATTATTAAATAAAAAATCAAAATACAACAATTAATTGAGGTAATTTCAATACAGTGAAACATATAAATCATCACTGTAAATTTAAATACATTTTTACATATGTACACATTTGCAGTGCCTCCACTTATATTATGATAAAAAATAGTTTTTGGAATCTAGAAATTTCAGTTTGTCAGTTCTATTCAATGCCATTTTCTGAAAGTAACCATTATTCCAGATTTTTTGCCATAAATTTGTATTCCTTTTGAACTTCATATGTAAACAGCATCTTGATGCAGGTATTCTTTTGTGTATGGCTTGTTTATTTTGCTAAACACTATGTGATGTTTGTCTATATTGATGAATGTAACAGAAGTGTGTTGTTTTTGGTACTCTATAGTGCCTTGTTACACAAAGTTCACAATATGTTATGCATTCTGTTCTGATAGGTATTTGAATTCTTCTAGTTTGGGGCTATTATGACATTCTGCATATGCCTTTTGTTGGACATTTGCATTTATTCCTCTTGTAGAGTAATTATAAGATCATGGGGTTGGCACATATTTAGCTTTAATAAATAATGCCAAAGAGTTTTCCAAAGTGTTTGTGCCAGCATATTTGTTTTGTAAAGTATTTCAGAAAGACTTTTAATTATTTTAATTCTAGATCTTTCTTTTGTCTACCTAGATGGAAAAAATGAGATGTGAGCAGATGTTATATTATTGTTGCTGCTGACTAATGGATGAGCAAAACAATTACAGGATGATTAAGTGACTGAATATTCAGCTTTTTAGAAAACAGTACTAAAGTGGAGGCTCCAAAATTTCTTACTAAGTCTATTTTTGGAAATTTAATACAATGTGAATCAGTATGCAATATTTGACTTGGAAAAAGAGCCATTCTTCCTTTATGAAGTTACCCGAATTATAAACAAATCACAGAATTATAAGTTTAAATTTTTCTTAAAGGTTTTTACCCTTTTAGACATGTGAGGAAACTTAATTTTTGTCAGTTTAAGATTCTTACGGCTTTTGTACATAATATAAGCATCAAATTTCCCAATATCTATTTATTTAACATAAAGTGGTCTCTCAGGTATGGCATTTTATATTTATACTCTTTAAAGTAAGTCATTCCAAGCAGTTTCCATCTCTTTTCAACCCCCAGTAGGATTGACTTCAAGATTTTATTTTTGTAGTGTCTGCTAATAATTAGTAAAGCAAGATTTTATTATAGAATAGAGATTTTGTATCTCTTAAACAGTATTTGCCACTGGAAAGCATTATACTTTATATGTGAGAAGTTTGCAATTTCTCAACATTTGACCTGTTACCTAGTACTTCTTAGGCCAGTCAAATTCCTTCTAAATTGAAAATTAGCTAAGAATCTGAGAATAGTAAAGCATTTCAAAAACCAACAAATAAACAAGCATAAAAAAGAACAAAAAAGAGAGCACGGCCATCCTTTGTTGTTTTTTTTTACTTTTTTAAAATGTTTATTTTTTAGAGAGAGATAGAGTCAAGCAAGTGAGCAGCAGAGAGAGAGAGACAGACAGAGAATCTGAAGCAGGTTCCAAGCTCTGAGCTGTCAGCACAGAGCTTGATGTGGGGCTCAAACTCACGAACTGTGAGATCATGACCTGAGTTGAAGTCGGAAACTTAACCGATGGAGCAACCTAGGCACCCCTTTGGTGGTTTTCATTTGGAGTTTGGAACACAGAATTCCTCTTATACTGTTGGGCTTTCCCACTGGCACCTCTAGTTCAATTAAACATTGAATGCCGCGGTATTTATTTTGTGAATCTCTTGTTTTATTATAATAGTATTGCTTTTAATTATAGAGACTCGCTGACCCTAGTTTATTGAAATTATCTAAGCTTATGATATATAAGCTCCTATGCCACTGGGAGACATAGGCTCAGGCATCTTTTGAATTATGTACCAACTGGTAGAATTAGTTGGTTTCTAAATGAAGCTAATGTAGCTTAGTGATAATGATAAGCTTTGACTTATAAAAATTTAGGAAAATGCTTGTCAATTCAGGCTGATATAATTAAAATCCCATAGACTGAGTTGCTTCGGTGACTTTTATCTATCACAGGGAAGTCAAACATCAAGGTGCCAGTAGACATGGTGTCTGGTGCCTTACCAGTTCATACACAACAGTCTTCTTATTCTGTTATCACATGGCTAAGAGAGAGTGCCAATCCCATTTATGAAGTCTCCATCTTCATTACCTAATTACCACCCATATCCTGCACCTCCAAGTACCATTAAATTGGTATGAATTTGGAGGCAGGACACAAATATACAGTCCCTGGCAATGATATGAAAATTACTTACCGCCATTGTTGTGCTCTTGCTGTTATCAGGGGTGTAAGCCATGTGAAATAAAATTCTGGCAACAAAATGATCATCTTTTGTGAATTTTAACTGTTATCAGTTTAAAATGGTAACAGACACTACTGACTCTTTACAGAAAACATTTTTAGGATCCTTATGATGAAACATTGCAGAAACTTGTAGAAGATTGTATATTTCTGTCAACTTTGTTTCTTTTTAACAATCTAAGACTATTTCAAGAAAGCAATTACAGGTATAGACTGATTTTAAGGGCCTCTAAAGCAGTGGTTATCAATAACGACTACATATTAGAATCATCTAGGAGCATATAAACATGCAGATGTTTGGTCTGTTCCCTTAGGAAATTAAATCAGACTTCTGGGATTAAGTCCCAGACATGGATGTTTATAAAGTTTCCTGGATAATTCAAAAGTGCAGTCAGGATAGACAACCACTGGGTTAATGACTAGAATTCTGTATCAAGGAGTTGAATGTCAAGAAGCTATAAGAATATTAATTTGTGTTTAAAAAAGTAATATTAAGTATTTTTAAAATTTAGAATATTGGAAATTCTATATGTATTATAGAATTTTATATTCTCTCTCCACATATTCTTTTTATATATCAAATAAGATATATATTATATAAGATAGATAAGATATATGTTATATAAGAATATATGAGAGCAAACATAGAATTTTTATAAAATAAAATATACAGGCAGAAAAGAATATAAAGAGAGAGGATATAGAATTATATAGTACATATAGAATTTTCAATATTTCTAAATTTAAAAATATGTATAATATATTTTCACATAAAATATTCATATTTGTACTAAAATATGCATTATTTACCTTATATATGAATGTATATGTGAATACATTGAATATAACCACTAAAGAAAAATGGTCTTTTATAAAAAGAAACCCATTTTGGTGAAAATTTTGTACTGCTTGTGGGTATTTTTCTTATTACTGTGGTTGTTGAAGGACCAAAGAAAATAATAATGCAACAACATTAATTAGAGAGAATGTTTATGTGTGATGCATGAAATGGAAAGTTGACTATAATATGTACATGATATTAGCAGAGGAAAACCAAATCTATAATCTGTCAAGCCACAAACAAGGCCTGGGAGAATGAATCCCAAACAAATAAGAAAAGAACTTTCAGAGGGAATGTTTAGATCACCCCTTTAATTAACATCCCTTTAATTGCAAGGTTAGCTGGGGAAAAATACTTAGAGACTTTTAATGGCAACTTAGAGTGAAAGAAATCCCCAAAGTAGATAATGCCTTTGTTTAGGATATGTTGGTTCTGTCTGTAATTAAGAAAATCTATTTGGTTAAGTCACAACTGATAGCAGTTGAAGATTATGAACCACAATGTTCATTAGGCTTAGAAATTTAAAATCTTCCAATACTTTTATTTAAATATATATTAGTGTGGAGGTTTGAACAGTATATAGTACTTACACGTTCAAAGAGATAAAATATTAAACAAAAATCTTGAGGTAACTTCAGGGTGTAATGGAAGTGCGTAGGATGGTTATTCAACTTTATTTTGAGGGCTGGCATAAGTGAAGACACAACTTAGGACAAACTTGAAAGAAAAAATGTTGATGTTACTTGTTAAAATGAAAGGATAAAAGTGTTCTGAGCAGGTGGAAGGATATTTATTCAAAAACCCTGAGAATGGTTTCAGTGTTTTCAAAAATTAAGTATTTGGCATAGGGAAATGACTCAGTTTAAAATGATGACGGGCATTGGGTCATGATGCGTGGGTGGCTCAGTTGGTTAATCTACTGACTCCTGGTTTCTGATCAGGTCATGATCTCACAATTCATGAGTTCAAGCCCTGAATTGGGCTCTTCACTGAGAGCACAGAGGCTACTTGGGATTCTCTCTCTCTCTCTCTCTCTCTCTTTGTCCATTCCCTGATCTTTCTCTCTGTGTGTCTTTCAAAATAAATAAATATGTAGGGGCGCCTGGGTGGCTTAGTCGGTTAAGCGTCCGACTTTCGCTTAGGTCATGATCTCGCGGTTCGTGGGTTCGAGCCCCGCGTCGGGCTCTGTGCTGACTGCCAGCTCGGAGCCTGGAGCCTGTTTCAGTCTGTGACTCCCTCTCTCTCTGACCCTCCCCTGCTCACGCTGTCTCTATCTCTCTCTCCTAGAATAAATAAAACATTAAAAAATAAATAAATATGTAAACTTTTTAAAAATTATAAAAAAAGAGATGAGGAGCAGAGAGGTGATGAAAGATACTGTATATAAGCAGTAGTAAAATTTTGAATTTTATCAAACGATTGGCAAGTGATTGATGGAAAGGGTTTAAGAGGAAGGAATAGTATAAGGTTAGTAATTTTGTATATCTTGAGGGTTAAACATATCTTGCCAAGTTTTAGGGTAACATAATTTTGTAAAGAAGCTAATTTTTATCATGCTTCGGTTTTATCATGCTTTGAAAAGGCTGGCCATTCTGCACAATAATCTGGAACTCAAATTGCACTGTTGAGTAGATAGAAGCCTAACCTGCTTGAAAGTTGACAGTAATACTACAAACCAATTTCCTTAAAAAGTTCAGAAAGTGTGGTCTCAGAATCAACCCAGTCAGCATCGCTAGGGAGCTTGTTAGAAATGCGAATTCAGATCCCACCCTGATCTGCTAAATCAGCCTTCCTGGTAATTTTGACTCCTGATAAAATTTGAGAACTATTGCCTAATGGGAAAGGCATAATTCAAAATGTAGCAGTTTTCTTCACATGAGGATTTTGACAGAAGGTAATTCCCCTTTCCCAACATTAAATAAAAATTTCTAATAGTAAGTATCTGAGAATTTAAATCATAACTCTTCCTTCTATTAACATAAGATAGTTGAGTACATTATATTGTGTCTTTTGGATATCTTAAAAATCATCTAGTTTCCTAGATGATTATCCTTTTCTAGATTGAATATTCTCAAATATGCCTGTAAATTGTCATTCTGCTTATACTGTTATTTTGAGTAACTCAAAACCACTTCCTGGTGGGTGAAACTCTTCATTGCAACTTTGAAAACTTGTTAGCTTGAACTCAAATCTATCTCCTTGTAACTTTCAATTACTAATGCTAATTTAGCTCTGCACATTTTTCAGAGTATCTAATGTCCTCACCACAGAGAAGCCCTGTGAAATATCTGAACATGGCTTTCATATCACCTGAAATGCTCTATTCCTCAAGCTAAAATCTCTGGTTCTATTAGCCGTTTTTCATGACTTTGGCTTCAAGTTCTGATATTCTTAACACTGCTGACTGTGGTTCATCACCCTTCCTGTGAAATGTGGTGCCTGGAATAAAACTCAGTTCTCTCAACTCCAATTTCCTTCTGGATATGACATTTGTATCAAAGTACTAAGTAATTAACAGCAAATTAATTATTTCTTTTCCTTTTTTTTCCCATCTTATTAAAGAGCATCTACATTAGGTACTCTAGAATCTATAATCTAAAATCTAATTTTGTGTTCTTGTTTTTCTGTGGATTTTGCTTGAGGGTGAGATGTTTTTCCTACCATGTGGTTAAGTCATACTATTTTATTGTGAATTTGGTGGACTCTATTTATTAAGAGTTAAACTGGTATTTTACCTTTATTATTGTTATGGATCAAAAATCCTGCTTCATCCATTTTTTTTCTACTTAGATTCATTTTATTCTCAAATCAATATATCATTTTGTATATATCTATCTAAGACATGACTACAAATGTGAAAATATTGATTCAGCTGTTGATATTGAAGATTTGAATAATTATTCAAATATATGCAAGGCACTGAGTTATTTTAGAATCAACCTGTGTAATTCAGCATTCCGTAATGATACTATAAAATATATTCATTACTTACTGAAATGAAGCTCTGTTGTATATCCTTTTTTGATAAGAAGAAATAAAGGGAATAAAAATTAGCAAATGGTGACTTTTACTGAACCCATTCTGCTTTGTATGGAGTCTCAGTTTATAGGTGTCCAAAGTGTCATTCAATAAACATGTGGAGAAATGGACAGCCTCCTACACTGTTGGTGGGAATGTAAACTGGTGTAACCCTCTGGAAAACAGCATGTGGGTTCCTCAAAAAATTAACAATAGAACTCCCCTATGACCCAACAATAGCACTGCTAGGAATTTACCCAAGTGATACAGGAGTGCTGATTCATAGGGGCACATGTACCCCAATGTTTATAGCAGCACTATCAACAATAGCCAAAACATGGAAAGAACCTAAGGGTCCATCAACTGATGAATGGATCAAGAAGATGGGTATATCTATACAATGGAATACTACATGGCAATGAGAAAGAATGAAATCTGGCCATTGGTAGCAAATGGATGGAACTAGAGGGTGTTATGTTGAGCGAAATAAGTCAGACAGGGAAGGACAGATACCATATGTTTGCACATATAGGTGGATTAGGAGGAAGTTAACAGAGGACGATGTGGGAGAAGAAGGGGAAAAATAGTTGGGGAGAGGGAGGGAGGCAAATCATGAGAGACTCTTGTATGCTGAGAACAAACTGAGGGCTGATGGAGTGGGGTAGAGAGGAAGGGGGTGATGGGCATGGAGGAAGGCACTTGTTGGGATAAGCACTGGGTGTTATATGCAAACCAACTTGATAATAAATTATTTAAGAAAAAATAATTACTTTAAAAAATTGTTTGAAACTAAATTTAAACTTTTATTTCTGTGATTTGATAAATCTGTGTTTTATTCTGTCTTGTTTTTGAAAGAGAGGAAATGGAAAGGATGGAATTCATTTAGACCATGAAATTTAAACTTGACTGCAATATTAGCTTTTATAATCCCCTTAGTATTCCTGGTATTTTACCTTTTATGAAAATTTTCTAAAATTTCCTTCTCTTGATTGAACATAAAACAAAGCAAAGGCAAATTGAAGACTTTTTCTTTCTACGTAACAATCATGACAAAACAACAGACCTGTTATTTGCTTGATTTTCCCCAAATACAAGCAAAATTATAAACCAATAAATAGCCAAACATGTTTTTCTCAACTTAGGTTTGATTAATTAGAGTAATCTTATATATGCCACTATTACAAATTATTATTGAAGTGTTTCATTTGGGAAGAATTTAAATTGCTTCTAAAAAGTCTCTTATTCAAAGAAAATAAAATTTTAGTTTATTTTCTCTGAGTAGACATAAGATAGTCATGATGGAGAAGAACATAAGAATCTAGAGAAAGTTCTAAAATCTCCTTATGATACATTTTATATACTCACATTAGTACATTTCCTCACAGATTTACTCATATTTGGTGCATTAGTAAATGAAATATTTATAGATGCAAATATAAAAAATTTCTATCAGAAAAAAGTTATGGTAAAATATCAATAGAATAGTCATCTTAATAATTAATAGGATAAGGTGTTATCCCAAAGTAGTGCTTACATATTCGGATTTAACTAAATATTGAGATATACTTTTTCCATTTTCTTTACTTCTATAGCATTGCTAAAATGTTAACTAAAACTTTTAGAATTTTAAATTATCTTATTGTTTCCTTAAATGGAAGTATTTGATGAGTACATAAAAATGAAGTTTTGAGCTCTTTGAAAAATGATAAAAATCTATAGCTCTCAGATCAATAAACATTTTGAAAGACATAGGGAAACCAAAAGGAAAAAAAAAATCAATCCCCCAGGAAAAATACATTTGGAATAAACCATAAAAATTGCCACAAATTCAGCATTAAAAAAAGTAATAAAAAGGGAATTACATTTTAGATAGTGTCAATTTTCAAAAGCATCCCACAGAGATACAAGCCATAATGCTTAAAAAATATATATAATAGCATACCACACAGTCATTATTGCAGAACTGAAAGTTTTACAAATACCCTATATGTTTTTAACGTTGCCAGTGGCATTCTGGGTCAGGACATAATTGGGTAAAAACATCCATTTTCAAAATTGAAGTTTGAGAAAGAATAGCAAAGGTAAATTTGGGAGTATTCAAGTAGAGGTACAGAGGAGAAGAGAAGGGAGAAAATATAAAAATAAAGGCAACATGCTGATATTTTTTCAAAATGCTGATTAAATTAACAATTTTTGTTACTTTCTTCCAGGAGCCCCTATTTAATGTAAATATGAAAGTTTGTGATGTGAATTAGTGATTTTTTTTTTTAGAATAGCATCACACAGGGGCGCCTGGGTGGCTCAGTCGGTTAAGCGTCCGACTTCGGCTCAGGTCATGATCTCATGGTTCGTGGGTTCGAGCCCCACGTCAGGCTCTGTGATGACAGCTAGCTCAGAGCCTGGAGCCTGCTTTGGATTCTGTCCCCCTCTCTCTTTGGCCCTCCTCTGCTCACGCTGCCTCTCTCTCTCTCTCTTTCTCTCTCAGAAATAAACAAAACATTAAAAAAATAAAAAGAATAGCATCACACAGCATGTGAGTTGGGTATCTCAAAGGTATCAAATCCAAAGCCCTGTATTTTAGTATCCAGGAGACTGAATCCATAGAAGTAGAATAAACCATCACCTAGTTGACAGAACTATTCAATGGTGGGGCCACCAGGAGCAGGCAGAAATTCTGGGTGCCTCACTTCATCTGTAGAAGTACTGTTATCTTTCTTTTTCATACCGTATGTCTGGTAATGTTTCCTCTTAATGAATCAGATACTTAAGCACCTGGCTAATGATAACATACAGATACATTGAATATATACCAGATGAGGCATATACATATGTAGGTTATACAGTATACTGGCAAATATAATTGTAAGAAAATAAGAAACATGTGGTTTATTTTCGTCTAGAAACTGTTAAAATCAGTATATTTTTCCAAAATGTCCATATATTGAACCTGAAATAATCACCCTGTTAGTAGTTTTATTATTTATTTTAGGTGACAATTATTTTTAAATGTTTTTTGGATATTTGAATTTTCTTTGCAATTTTTCACTATAGGTATTTTAACTTTTATTAATATATAGTAATTACTGATATATTAAACACATTAACCCTTTGGCCATATTTATTACAGAAGTTTTTTCAATCTGTTAAATGGCTTCAAAGGCTTACAGTGAACAGTATTGTCAGGGATGAAAATTTATAGTATTTATTGTTCACACTAAATTCCTGTCAGTTTAAAAATATTTTATACTAGTCACATAGGAATGTTTCCCAGTATTTTAGTCCTTATGACAACTGTTATTTAAGAGGTTTTTTCCCTACACTGGCACAGTGCTAAAATTAAGATGTCATTCTAGAGTATTTATCCTAGAATTAACATGATTTTACAATTTACATTTACACTAGAAATTGTAACTATACATTCCGAAAGTTGGAATCCATGCTGTTATTTTTATCTTAATTTGGGGGTCAGAAATCTGTACTTCTTATATCCAGGTTTTAACCACCATCTCAAATGTTATTTCTAAGTGATTCATATTTTCCATATTTGAACGCTACATAGTCATAAACTAAATTGCCAGATAAACATGAATCCAGGAGATAATAGTCTAAATGTTCAAAAATAAGCATGGTCTGAGCAGTTACCAATCAGAAGGACTGTTGTATGTATTTATCAGCTAACAGTCAACCCTGCACAACTGCGTCCAAAATGTATAATTTATACCATTGATGTGTCTGTTCACTTTGGCATGGGTGCAATAGCTTTATTTATTATGGCTTTATGATGTACTTTACTCACGAACTTTGCGAGATCATGACCTGAGCTGAAACCAAAAGTCAGACACTTAATTGACTGAGCCACCCAGGAGCTCAGTTTAGATAATGTTTTAAACATTGGGACTATATTTCTTTAAAACATTCCTTGCAAGTGTATAAAGATCTAGATTTTTTGCAGTTATTTTGTTCTTGGATTCTCCTATTGGTTCTGGTACATTCTTAGTTGAAAGTCTTTGTAGGAGAAAATCTCTTCCTAAAAGATGAGATTTTTCTGCATTAATTCCTTTCACCAAATCTGTTATCTTGAACCAGCTATTTGAATGAGAACACATGTTTATCTGCTATCCAACTCTGCTCTTGAAGAAAGGCAATATTTTATATCCTAAAGCTAACCTATCTCAGTTTTATCATGCTTTGAATGAAGTGATAACATTCATTCATGAGAGAATTATTGCATGTCATATGCTAATGATTATTCATTGGTTTTTATGAATCAACATTTTTAAAGACTTTCATTACACTTACTTAGCCATTAAATACAAAGCAATCATCAAGTAAATTTTAGTAGGTATATGTTTTCTGCATGTTTCCAATAGAACTATCTTAAATCTATGTTGTAAAAGATAACATCCACCCATTTTGTTCAAAATGTAAAAAGGATAAAATAATATATTATCTCTGATATGAATAGCTTTATTATAAGCTCTTTTCCAAACAAATGGATCACAAAATACTTGCCATGGAGTATGCACTAGATACTGGCAGTAGCTTTTACTGATATCAGCCATTTAGCAACTTTATACAAATCTCACTATGTGGTGTCTTCAGAATTTTCACTTACCATTCTATTTGATATTGATTTACTTTGAAGAATTTTTTCGGTGGTTAGTTTCTGAGTGTGTTTGGATGCCACATGAGGTTGAAAGAATATTTTGCTTTGTCACAAAAAAAAAGGAAAAATATTTCATATATCCTGGGCTTGAGTAGATATGGATTAAATTTAATATGATGGTGACATCAAAAGATTTATATATTCAATATGCTTGGAGTCCTAATTCCCATAAATTGATGTGTCAATGTTCAAGACTTGCAAATTCGAATGATTCTGGAAACTAAGGAAGTGACATAAATGGACAAACTGGGCCTGGTGAGTCCTGTAAGAAGCTAGAATACATGAAAGAAAAAATGTAGTCTTAAATACCTTCTTTGTTATTGATTGCAGAAAAAAATAATGAACTTAATTGTTTATTCTAAAGTTGGACAAAGAATAAATAAAATAAACTTTAGGAATAAAGGATTTATAAACAAAGTAGAAGCAGAAATTTATATGCTAGACAATAAAACTTAGTGAACTAGGTAAATATAGAGAAAAGCTCTTTATTTAATTTGCTAATAAAATACATAACCTTTGGGGCACCTAGGTGGCTCAGTTGGTTAAGGGTCTGACTTTGGCTCAGGTCATGATCTTGCAGTTCATGAGTTCAAGTCCCACATCAGGCTCTGTGCTGATAGCTTGGAGCCTGGGACCTGCCTCAGATTCTGTGTCTCCCTCTCTGCGGGTCTTCCACTTGCAGTCTGATTGCCTGTCTCTCTCAAAAATAAACATTAAAAAAATAAATAAAATAAAATAAAATAATAAATAATCCTTTTTTAAACCTGACCAATAAGTAAGTGAACAATACTAAGAAATATCAGGAGAAATGGAAAGAATCATAAGCAATTCTGATAGTGATTCAATTGAAGAAACTTAAAAACTTTGAGAGATTGTTTTATAATTCATTTAAAGGAAAATTCCAATCTATCACACATTTATAACGAATTATATTTTGTAACACTTTATAAAATGTCTAGAATGGACCTTTCCTATAGAATTTTTCAGATTAGTGTTTATAACTCAGTACCTACAGAGTAATGAATGACAGCTTCTCTGATACCCCTGTTTTAATTTGTTAATACACAGTTTTGTGCATAGAGGGAAAATACCTCTTTAAAACCCTCTAGCAATCTCTGGAAAAAATAAAAATAAATCCTCTAGCAATCAGCTTATGCCCTGCAGCACGAGATTTAATTATTCTTTCAGTTTTAGGCTACATTTGGTATTAATTCAGAATAAATCCTTATACAATTTGCCATAAAAAAGTATAATGAAAACTCTAAGTAAAATTATCCTTAAAAGATTGAAATAAATCATATTTGAAAGGGTTTGGGGAACCTAACACACATAGATAATCTCAATACTGTGTTGTTTGAAGAGATATTGCTCAATTAGTAATAAATAAGACAGAATATGGAGGCCAATGTGGAACAGAAAAAAACATATATATATTATTTTAGGGATAGAGGGAGAGTTTTCCTGACTGTCATTTGTATCATTTTAATTTGGAGGAAGTCATAACACCTTTAATAATATACACATTCCCTTTTTCATCAGCTAAATCATCTTTTATCTGCTATAATCCCTTAATCGTTGTTTTCCTGAAGTGTATACTATAGTTTTATCTCTTCAACCAGTGTAATGTATTCCAAAGCTGTTAATTTCTTGCGCCCCAACCACATATCAAATCCAAAGTGCCCTTCGTTATTTTAAAATTTCTTCCCAGTTTTATTGTCCTGTACATTATTAAGTATTTTTCTCCTACTTTTTCTCATTTTTCTTAAACTTTACCAAAATCCAGCTCCAGTTCTCATTTATATAATTTTTCTTTTTGGAAATGTAAGTGCTTTGAAGTTGCTCTGCTCCCGTCTAAAAGAATACACCGATTAAAGGGTAATTTTACTATATACACCTATTTATACATGCAAGATTAGGGGTGAACAAACATGAATACATCCTCATTACATTTTCATTTAACTAAAAAATAACCTTTTAAGCACATAGAATAGTACAGAGAAATATGTAATAGGAACTCACAGGCTCATAAATATATAAATAGACATTAACGTTTTTCCAGCTTGCTTTCATATTTCTAAAAAAAAAAAAAAGGAAAACCCATATATACTTAAAGACCCTGTCTCTGAGGCACCTGGGTTGCTTAGTCAGTTAAGCATCTGACCCTTGGTTTTGGCTCAGGTCATGACTTCACAGCTTCATGGGTTCAAGCCCCGTATCAGGCTCTGCACTACAGCACAGAGCCTTGTTGAGATTTTCTCTTTCTCTCCCTGTCTCTGTCCCTCCCTGACTTGTGCTGTCTCTGTCTCTCTCAAAATAAATAAATAAACTTAAAAAAAAAAGAAAAAGAAAAGAAAGATCCTCTCTCCATTCCCCTCCCCTGTCTTCTCCTGAAGCTCTTTTCCCTATAGTGCAAGGCAGCCAATTATCTTACAACACAATCTATTACCCATGAGACACACTGAGCTCCTTTAAAAAAATTTTTTAAGGTTTTTTAAAATTTATTTCTAGGAGAGAGAGAGACAGCGTGAGCAGGGGAGGGTCAGAGAGAGAGAGAGAGAGAGAGAGAGAGAGAGGGAGATACAGACTCTCAAATAGGCTCCAGGCTCTGAGCCGGCAGTCAGCACAGAGCCCGACGCGGGGCCCGAACCCACTAACCGCGAGATCACGACCTAAGCGAAAGTCGGACGGACGCTTAGCCGACTAAGCCACCCAGGCGCCCCACACACTGAGCTCCTTTAGACGTAATGCGTCCTGAAATGATATTCATTGCACTAATTCACTCCTATTCTCAACTTGGTACACTCTAACCTTAAAACTAAATTAGATAGTTAACCACCACCTACATACCTTATGTAAAAATCATAGAAGGAAGGTAGATTAATATGAAAGAAAATTGTTTGATTTTTACAGTAGGCACAGAATAGAGCAAAGTAGAAGATAGAGGTAGTTTTAAAGTTTGTAATTTTCAACTGATCACAATATCATAAGTTGGTATTTATAACAACCCTCCTTCATTAAGTATTTCATGCTTTCTGGATCACTAGACAATATTTCAACCACTAGAGTACTGTTGTTTTCTCCAATAGGCTGGGCTCTAGCTTCTTTTCTGAAGGTCCTGAGACTTTAGTGATTTTTTTTTTTTCTGCATTAGGTTGCTAAAGTCTTCTTTAAATATTTGGCAATGCTTGTGGAAATATTATGAGTTAGTCCAAAGGAACCTCTGAATTTCAGACAGATGTTTTGTGTCTTCAGCCCTATTTCCTTGATCATAATCAGTCTCCCTATTTTCTTCTTGTTTCAATTGCATGAAGATATACAGTTGTCAAGTAGCAATTTAAACATCCAATTCAATGGAAGAATTTTTTGTGCCTTAGTGAGAGCATTTCTCCCTTGAATACTAAAATAACATAACTTGAAGTTGGAAAAGGAGTGAACAAAAATTTGAAAATACACTATTAAGTATAATAATAAGAAATGCCTCTCCCACTTTTATTCCTTTCTTTCCTGGCATTTGGGATATGAGAGAACAGCATCATATATTGGCTGTCAGTTGATAATATCTATTTCTTCTTGAATCATTAATTTGCAAGCGATTATTTCCTCCTAGCTGGTAATATAACTACTCAATAAAATAAACTATTAAACTCTCTCTAAAGCCTGGTGCTTTTGAGTATTGGGATTCATGGAAAGATTAGTGAAGTTCATACGTATATAATCACTTCTTTTACATGAAAATTAGTTATTTGGGCTAAAAGCAATATTATGTAGGCTATATAGCAGTAAATAAGGCATTTGGTGAATCTAAAGAAGGTGACAGCTTCTGTACTATTGTTGACAGGAAAGTTACAGGTTACTGTCTATCCTGGTATGGAAAATATCCATATCCTTCATGATGAAATCTGACTAGTGTAATCAACTTACCTCAGATAATTGGCTGGTTCATCTAGTTACAGATGGCATATTAGAGATTTAGAGTCAATTTCTGCTTTGGCATATCCACAGCACTTTTCAAGGGTGCTCGTAATCAACTCAATGCCCTTATAAAAATTCCACACTCTGGTATTGGAGGGAACATCATTAAAGAGCCTGAATATGTAGTTGACGATAAGTCTATTCTAACTTTACTATATTTTGAGTATTTTATTTCTTTTGAACTATATAAAAAATATTAGGACTCAACATTATTTGATATAAGGCACTGATAAGTATTCTAGTTTTGGTCAATAAATCAAACTAAAGAATCAACTGTCATATTCTGAAACTAGTCTAATAAATCCAGAACATTCATAATTATACCCATTTTGATAAATATAGATGAATCTATTTTTTTTCCTAGGTAGGCCATCACTCTTAGAATTCATCTTTACCTGTGCCATCCAGGTTTCGCTGGGACCAATGATCAACATCTTACAATTATTATTGTGTTAGTTACTTCTTCCTTCATCAGATTTTATTATTGTTTCCTCTGGGGTATATGGATATGACACTTGGGGATAAGTAGGGGGTAGAAAAGTATTGGTATATCATTGTAAGATAACTATTGCAAGTGAGGTTACTATAATGTCTTTATGATTTTACTGGCAATGGAGGTATTGTAGTGTGTATCTGAAACTATCCATTTGGGTCCACTCTAAATTTCAGAGATCTACTTCCTCCAAATTGATACGTTTAACTCATAAAAGACATGCCTTGAGATGACAGCCAAATACTGGAATGCTAATTCTGGTCATCTCAACTATGTCTATCATTCAATGTCATTACATTGCTTTCTGGCAACAGTAACATCAGGAAAATGGCCTCTGCCACAGCAATTGTGTTCCAAATCTCCATGCAAGTGCATCTAATTGGAATAACCCAAATCACATCTAAACCTTCACAGAGAAGCAAGTTTGAGAACTATAAATATTACACTTTCTATTTATCCAACCAACAGTATGTATAGGTGGTTGAAAGATCAGGAGGCTCTGATACAACCTGTGGGAAAGACCTCTCTGGAAAGCTTTTGCTTTTTATTCTATCTGACACCTTAGCAATATCCAGCCAGGGGCAAAATTTGTGTTAATATCTTACCCTGGGTTTTCCTACAGCACAGATAAAGCATATTTAAAACTCACCCTGGTTGGCTTATAGTTATTATTATGCGCTTTTAGAGATTTCTTCAACCCCCTAGAAATGAATTAGAGATAGTTGCCTTGTTTTCTTCATGCTCCAGTGGATATATGTTTTTATTTTTTTCCTAGTTCAGACTTTCATTAAGGGTACAGACCACTGATGGTGCAGATTTTTTGCAATCATCACAGATATAAAATTTCTGGAAGCCCTAAGCTTTATTTCCTGTTTCATATGCGCAATATTCTTCAAACCTGAGAATTGCTGTACCAGCAACTTATGAATTGTGCAGTATTCATCTTGACTCCTACAACTTGACTTTCATTTTCCTGTTTGTTTCTGATACTTTTTGTTTCTTTCTTTCCTGAAAACTCAGATATGCATTTAAATAAAATTTGTTATGTTTCTCCCAGAATGTCTTAGAGTGTGTGTGTGTGTGTGTGTGTGTGTGTGTGTGTGTGTGTGTGTGTATGCATGCATGTGTTTGGAACAGATTTCTGAAGCTAGGAGCCAAATTATTCTTACTGTAATCACTTCATCCCACTTAGCATTACCTGGTAAATTTCTTTCATTTTGTATATTTATAGATATTTAATTTTTGTCTGATGGGAAATCGGTAGTTTTCCCTGTAGCTCTCTCCTAAAAATGTTATCTTAATTTTATTACTGTATTATTTGATGCCAATTTCCAGTAACAAACACTTTCTGGATGAGCTTTGGACCATTTTCTCATAGATATGGGAGAAATCAAGGCAAAGCAGTGGTGCAAGCTTTAAAACATCTTACTTGGAACATGAATTCCTTGGAAATGTTCTGCTGAGGTGGTTTCACATCTACCTAAAGATGAAAATAATGGCTTCTTTTTCTACTTAATACTTAATATCATTAAGTATCTAAGATGTTATGGATAAATAATTGGCCCTTTCTCTACTTAATACTTTTTGTTGATCTCTGGTGCTGATTACTTTGCCCTAATTAAAAGCTAAAGGAAGAAAATATAAAGGATTTGCTTGTAGAAAGTTTATATAATAGTAAGATACTATTTCCAATAATTATGCAATGGGAGTATAGGGTGAGGAATAATTCACTTATATTTTAGGGAATTTAATTTATTAATAATTTAGGTTTTATATATATTTTAATGTTAATTCAACAGATATTCATTAACCCTTGGTACATGATACCACAGGTATTTCATATGAAATTTAGTCTTTGCTGAAAAAATCCTTTGGTTATACGTGTAAAGTCCACATAGATATGTTTAGGAGGGAACAAAAAATTCAAATTAAAAATAAATAATACTTAGCTTTATGAAGAATACCATCACATGAACCCCAAATACTAAAACAAACAGCATAACTATGATTATACAAAATAATGAATGTAGTTGAGAGTAAAGTAATTTTAAAATCTCCTGGGAATGATAAATCTATAAGTTACCAAATGGTGAGCAAAATACTTGGGTTTGGGGAATTACTTAGAGTCACTTAAGGCATAATTTAGAGTCACCTAAAATTAGAAAATAGCTGTGTGTAATCCAGCTGACCTTGTGAAGGGTTAATTATGCTGAACTAATTTAATTTCCCTTTATAATAGATTAAGAGTTTTCATAAGCAAAGGAACAACTGAGAGATATAGAAATGCAAGAAGAAAAGGTAGACTTTAGCATATAAGACTTCTCATTGACAAGCGGAAATTTACAAAATGCACATGTTTATTTTTTAAATGCATTGGCTAAAGAATCTTAAAATTCTCTAGAGATAACAGTATTGCTTTGGCAAAACTTGAAAACACTACAAACATTGCCTGATATGTCCTATCTTATTTCTATAGGAGAGGAGTATTGCAAGAATATTCAATTTTACATACAAGGATACCAGAATAAGTAGAGTATTTTATTTAGAGCCATTAATTTCCCTGAAATTTTACCCATTACACATTATCGTGACAAAAATTAATTCACCAAAGTAAACTATAATACAACAAATATTCATTTTTTACACTTGCTATTATAGTCAAATATTATCTATATTCTTTTTAATCATAAGCATATTTTTAAAGTACATCTACTTGGGTCCTATGCATTGCTGCTTCTTGAGATATTTCTTGATAAAAAATTTTTATGTTTTTGCAGAAATTAAAGATATATCACAAATAAATGCATCACAGTTTGCCTTAATAAAAACAGCTCTACTGTACTGTTGCAATTTAATCAGTCAGATAGTTTACTAAAGAAACAAACAAACAAAAAAAAAAACAAAGAAAGGAAAATGAGTTTCCTAATTTGTTCAGCGTAAAAGAAGTTATTTTTTTTTAAATCAACCTAAAATTATTGTAGTGCATTTATACACATAACACACACATGAGCATGACAGTATGATTAACAACAATGTATTAACAACATCTGTTTTTTATATTCTGTACTAGGGTGCTCCAGGGAAATAGACCCACTAGGATATATACATATTTTGAAATAGACTTATTACAAGGGATTGGCCCACATGATTTTGGAAGCTGGTAAGTCCCAAGATCTGCAAGGGGAGTCAGTAAGCTGGAGACTTAAGACAGCTGAAAACCTGAAGGACCAATGGTATAGTTCCAGTGCAAATGTTAGCCGACTCAAGGACTAGGAAGAACCAATGTTTCAGTTCCAGTCTGGAAGCAAGATAAAGCTGATGTCTCAGATATAAAGGAATCATACAGGAGAAATTCTCTTTTCTTTGGGGAAGGTGATCCTTTTTGGTCTATTTAGCCCTTCAGCTGATTGGATAAGGTCCACCCACCTTAAGGAGGGCATCTGCTTTATTCATTCTACCTATCTACATGTTTATATCATCCAAACACCTAAGATAATGTTTTACAGAAACACTTAGGATAATGTTTGACCAAACATCTGGGCACTCCTTGGCTTAGTCAAGGTGACATATAAAATTAACCATCACTCATTCTAAACAAGAAAGTCAATTAGGTTTTGATCGAATATATCTTGGGTTTCAACAGTCTTATACAGAACAAGTATTTGCTATTGTACAAGAATGAAATTACATCGTTAAAATCATCTTCCTTGAAGGGTGCCTATATTTGTCATATAAGTATAAAACTTCTCTCTGTTCAAAGAACTTGATCACATATTTAGAAAAAAAATCATGTTGTATATTTGTTCCTTAAATTTGTGGTAAATAAATGAATAATTATTACTGATTAAATTAGTCATTTATTTATTAGTTTTTACCTTATAGTATTCTTAATAGATTTCAGAGCAACGTTGTTCTTATTTATATATAATTTATGTATGTCACCTTTTTATGTTTGAAGAGTAATTCATTTATTCATTAATTAAATATTGAACCAAGTTTTCAGGTATTCCAGCAGTAAAGGGCCAATTATTTACCCATAACATCTTAGACACTTAATCACATCTAATGCATATGTTATATTCATTTTAGAAATTACGCAGAAAAATCAGGCAGGAAAATTTTTTCAATAATTTATCTCTACATTTTAAAAGAATAACCACAGCTGGAATTCTCATGGTAAGGTTATAACTTGATTTTGTTCTATGTGTGTTAGTGGAAAAAGAAAGATATGCTTTAATAAATAAGCACACATACTTCGGCTTTTTAGATGTGAATTAATATTATGAGCTCTGATTAGATGTCCCTTATGAACTATGCATTATTTAGTCTGTGGAACCAATGTCAATTAAACTGACACTCATTATTGAAAAAATGACAGGCTAAGTAATTTAAGACTCCTGCATATTTCTTCCACTGGTGAGAGTCCTTAGTATCACTCACTGATCACTTGCTGTAAATATTTATGTTATGATATCCCAGTGGCATATACAGTATCTAATTAAGTAACCATGCCATTTCATCATAAATGATGCCAATCCTCACCTAATTTTTCTGTTAAAATATTACATCAAAAGATGATTATTTTATTGTTCTGGTTCAGTTTAGATGTGTTGGATGCATATTATAAATAAAAGGAATAATGAAACCAAGAGTTCCATTTAAGCCCTTGTATCCTTCTTAGCTACCAATTTCCTATAAACCAACATTCTATGTCCCAAGTCATGTGACATTCAATCTTATTTTCATAGGTGAAATATGGCTTTCCAATTCACCTTGTTTTTCACCAAATTCATACTGAAAGAATTGTGCTCCTCTCAGTGTCTAGTCTTTTATTTACTGGCACATCCTGTTTCTAAGGTTTTCACCAAACAAAATAGGTAGTATACTTAGAAATTATAGATTTTAGAAACCCAAAAGCAAAGGGTTGCAGGGAATATGTTATTTTAATAAACTAAATGTACATTTACTTGGGATGAATTATGATTGTGTGGACAACTCTCAAACATGTGTTTCTTGGGGCACCTGGGTGGCTCAGTGAGTTGTGTCCAAGTTCAGCTCAAGTCATGATCTCATGGCTCATGAGTTCCAACCCCGTTTTGGGCTCTGTGCTGACAGTTCAGAGCCTGGAGCCTGCTTCAGATTCTGTGTCTCCCTCTCTGCCCCTTCTCTGCTTGCAATCTGTCTCTCTCTGTCTCTCAAAAATAAACAAACATTAAAAAAAAAATTAAACCCATGTGTTTCTTTATTATCATACCCAGGAAATCTTCTTTAATAAACCAGTCTCAGAAAGAATGAGACCAGAGTCTCAGGGATAAATCTAGCGGCAGATATAGTTATATGGGAGAAAGAGGGAAAGAGTGAGCTTTTCCATACATCCTACTCCTCTGTTTATTTCCGTTGCATTCTCATTATACAGTGCAACTCTGGGGTGGGTGGAGGGAATGTTTCATTTTTAAGAAATACAATGAAAACACTGTATTTGGAACTGATATGTATGTATCCATATGCATACAGTTCCCATTGCTTTTAGTTCTTTTGTGTAGATCCATATTTCCAACTGGTATCATTTTCCTTCTGCCTAGAAGACTCACTTTAATGTGAGTAGTATGACTTAATATTGGATATGTTAAAGTGGCAAATAACTCCCTAAATAACCAATAACATTTTAAAAATGGCTAAAGAGTTAGAACTAATAAGCTAAGAATGAAGTTAACTCAAATGGAACATAGACCTAACTGAGAAACATAAAAGTATAAATCTCATATAAGATAACATAGGAGAAAACCTAAAAGACCTTGGATGTAGCAATGACTTTTTAGTTACAGCACCAAAGTCACATTCCATGAAATAAATAATTGATAAACTGGACTTCATTAAAATTAAAAACCGTGCTCTTCAAATGACACTGTCAAGAAAATGAGAAAACAAGCCACAGACAGGGAGAGATATTTGCAAAAGATATATCTGATAAAGGGCTTGTATTCAAATATTCAAAGAACTCTTAAAAGTCAACAATAAGAAAATAACCTGATTAAAAATGGGCAAAATATCTGAAAAGATATCCCACCAAAGAAGATAAACAGATGGAAAATCAGGATATGAAAAGATGTTCAATTAATCCAAAGAGAAGAAGAAAAAGATAAGTAATCAGACAACAGAAAGGACAAATGCAAAAATAGTGAGATAATAGATTCAAATCTAAGTACATTAATATCCCATTAAATATAAATTGTCAAAATCTTACAGTTCAAAGATAGAGATTGTCCTCATTGCATCAAAAGGCAAAGAATAATTATATGCTGCCTATAAAATGCACTTTAAATATAAATATCAAAATAGATCAAAAGTTACAATAGAAAAGTATATCACATGACAACATTAATTAAAGAAAAAAGCTACACTAGCAATATTGTAAGCAGAAAGAGTAAAAGATCTCCGGAGAAAGAATGAGGAGATATAACTTTCTTGACAAAAGAAAAGTCATTTTAGCCTCCCAGCTTATTCCCCAACCCACCTCAACTACTATGCTTTACTAGCTCCTGCAGAACTTCCCTCAGAGGTGACAGAATTACAAAGAAATGCAAAGCCCCGGTAGTTAGAGGTTTTAAGGGAACAGAGGGAATGTAAAAGCTAATACCTCTACCAGACCAGAAACTAGCCTAACTCTATCAGAGACAATAAATCAGTTGTAGAACTCCCAGTACCGTTTCAATAATAAGCAAGACAATAATGAGCTCAAGATATCTTCCAGTTTATAAACCAGCTCTCAGAGCATGCCCATAGCCCCTTCTCTTTGTCTGATAGTTGTCTCTGCTTTATTATAATACTAAAATCTCTGCTCTAGGAGGACTACAAGTTTCATTAACATAACATAGGATACCTGTATAAGCATGTGTTCTAAGTATAGCTGAATAACTTTTTGCCTGCCTTTATATGCAATGACAAAATTTCCTTTCTGAATATTCATTCTAAACCTAAATAGAAGGAACCCACTCACCCTCTCAGAACTAAGGGTTTGGGTCCCCCCCCCGCCAAAGAGATCTCCTTATTTGCTGCTAACAGTTTCTTTTGTGTGACAACACTACCTGGTCCTAGTCTCTACCTGTAACTCATCAAGTAGCAAACTCATGTTAGTTCAGTTACAATATCAAAGCTGATTTCAGGGTAAAGTATATTTACTGTAGCTTAAGAAAGTCATTTCAAAATGATAAAGGGATCAATCCATCAAGAGGGAAGAACAATCCTAAACATTCAAGTGTCTACAAATGATACTTCCAAATACATAAAGTAAAAAGAGAGAGGGAGAGAAAGGAAGATACACATTATAAAGAAATGGCTGACAACATTATGGAGAATAAGTCTCAGAATCTGCAATTGGCAAGCTGGAGACCCAAGAGAGGCCTGAGACCCAAGAAGAGCCCATGTTTCAATTTAAGTCTGAAGGCAGGTAAAGACCTATATCCCAGCTCAAGTGGTCAAGCAGGAGGATTTCCCTCTTACTCAGAATCTTTGTTCTATTTAGTTCTTCAGTGTATGGGGTCAGCCACATTAGGGAGAACATTCTGCTTTACTCAGTTTACTGATTCAAATAGTAATCTCCTCCAGAAAGTCCCTCACTGAGGAACCCAGAATAACATTTGAAGAAACGTCTGGGCACCCTGTGGCCAGTGAAATGGACACATAACATTAACCATCACATGTACTGGGGCGCCTGTGTGGCTTAGTCGGTTAAGCGTCTGATTTTCGCTTAGGTCATGATCTCGCGGTTCGTGGGTTCGAGCCCCGCGTCGGGCTCTGTGCTGACTGCCAGCTCAGAGCCTGGAGCCTGTTTCAGTCTGTGNCGAGCCCCGCGTCGGGCTCTGTGCTGACTGCCAGCTCAGAGCCTGGAGCCTGTTTCAGTCTGTGACTCCCTCTCTCTCTGACCCCCTCCTGCTCAGGCTTGCTCTCTCTCTCTCTCTCTCTCTCTCTCTCTCTCGTAGAAATAAATAAAAAACAAACAAACAAACAAAAAAAAACCCATCACATGTACCATCCGCTGATAAATGTTCACACTTTCTACAAACAAGCCTCAGATGCAGTCAGCAAAATAACATACAGGTTCTCAAAGGTTACTTTTGATCAAGAATTTTTCATCAGTAAATAATCCTATTTAAGAAGAAAAAAACTGGCCTGAGGGTGAACAGAAAGGCATATGAGCATAGTAAAAGCTGTTAAAGTTTAGACAGGAAAGACAAGAGAAATAAAATGAAAATACCAATGGAAAAATAGCTGAATAATGAAGAAAGAAAGAAAAGATAAAAAAAAAATGTAATTAAGGCAAATATTGGACAAGGGGAAGGAAAGAAAGTGTACTTCTTAGTTTCTCAGTATATTTATCAGTAATCTGCATGTGAAACATAGATTTAGAAAGTTGACACAAATCTCTGAGAGGAAGAACACAGTACAGAAAACAAAACGTTCAAGAGGAGTTTAATTTTAAGAATTCATTTCGTAAGTAATGAGAATAGCTTCCTAGAAAAGATTCATGAAATGGGAACTTTGTTTAATTCCAGAGATAAATTAAAGGACCATATTTGTCAAAATATAAGGCTCTCAAAGTAAAGCATTTATTGTTTTAGAGTAGTACAAACATTTATTTTTTAAAAGACCACAGTTAAGTTTGATCAAACAATAACAAATCAACAATATTAAAAAAAAGAAAAAACTCAATGATTTAACTGTCCATGACAAATTTAAGATAACTAATTCTCTTATTATAATGACATAAGTTGTTTATTTTAGAAATTAGCATCTAAATTTAGAATTTTTACTATGTATCATAAGAATCGAAAGGATGGTTTTACTGTGTTTTTTCATTTCAGTATAAGGAATTTTAGATGATACAGCACATTGATCAATACAGGCTATCAGTAAAACTCAAGAAGCCATTAAAATAGGCCTTTTGAAATTAAAATGCAATCATTGTTTTATATATGGAAAACAGGAATGGCAAAGTTCTCTTATATAAAAGAAGTTTATAAAAACTTCATTGAAAGAGGGTTTGTTATTCAAAACTATGTATTTAAGTAGGGAAATAAGTGGAAAACAAGTACTTCAAAAACGTGTTCGTAATTTTTTAAAAAAAATTCATATTTATTTTTGAGAGAGAGAAAGAAAGCCTGCAAGTGGGGGAGGAGCAGAGAGGGAGGGAGAGACAGAATGCAAAGCAGGCTCCAGCTCCAAGCGGTCAGCACACAGCCTGATGACCCCATCAACTGTGAGATCATGACCTGAGCAGAAGTTGGGCACCTAACCAATTGAGCCGCTCCACTCAGGTGCCCCAAAAACTTATTCACAATTTAACAGATATGACAAATGAAGGAATGGAGAGAAAATGATGGAACAAGACAATAAACACATACAGTAATAACTGCATTGCAGTTAAAAGACTAATCTCGGAAGAGTTAAGGACACATAGGTGTTAAAATGATGTGAAGATGTAACAATGGAATTGGGGGAGTCAGTAGGAAAATGTGAGGGCATTCAGAATATATCTCTAAGAACAAAGGGAAAAACTCCATTTAAAATAGTAGCATATAGGGGTGCCTAGTCTTTTCAACCTAGGACTCAGGTTTGGCTAAGGCGATGATCTCAGTGTTTGTGGGTTCGAGCCCTGCTTAGGATTCTGCACTGATAGTACAGAACCTCCTTGGGATTCTATCTCCTTCTCTCTTTCCCCTCTCCTGCTTACTTTCTCTCTCTTTCAAAAATAAAAAAATGAAAATGAAAAAAATAGCATATAATAAAATAATAAAGAGATGAATTTTATGAACTTAAGCCAAGATATCATCTCAGAATCACTAATAAGAAACAGGATAGAATTCCACAAATCAACCAATGTGATACATCACATCAACAAAAGCAAAGATGAAAATCATACGATCCTGTCAAAGATGCAGAAAGAGCATTTGACAAAATACAGCATCCCTTCTTAATAAAGACTCTCGAGAAAGTAGGGTTAGAAGGAACTTATTTAAACATCATGAAAGCCATCTATAAGAAGCCCTCAGCTAACATCATCCACAATGCGGAAAAACTGAGAGCTTTCCCCCTGAGATCAGGAACACGACAGGGATGTCCACTCTCACCACTGTTGTTTAACATAATGCTGGAAGTCCTAGCATCAGCCATCAGACAACAAAAGGAAATCAAAGGCATCAGAATTGGCAAAGAGGAAGTCAAACTTTCACTTTTCACAGACGACATGATACTCTACATAGAAAACCCGACAGACTCCACCAGAAGCCTACTAGAACTGATCCAGGAATTCAACAAAGTTGCAGGGTACAAAATCAACATGCAGAAATCAGTTGCATTCTTATACACCAACAATGAAGCAACAGAAAGAGAAATCAAGAAACTGATCCCATTCACAATTGCACAATAAACCATAAAATACCTAGGAATAAACCTAACCAAGGATAGAAGAGATCTGTATGATGAAAACTATAGAAAACTTATGAAGGAAATTGTAGAAGACACAAAGAAATGGAAAAACATTCCATGCTCATGGATTGGAAGAATAAATATAGTTAAAATGTAATTATTACCCAAAGCAATCTACACATTCAATGCAATCCCAATCAAAATTGTACCAGTATACTTCTCAAAACTAGAACAAACTATCCTAAAATTAGTATGTAACTGCAAAAGACCCCGAATAGCCAAAGTAATATTGGAGAATAAAACCAAAACAGAAGGCATCACCATCCCAGACTTTAGCCTCTACTACAAAGCCATCATCATCAAGACTATTGGCACAAAAACAGACACATAGACCAATGGAACAGAATCGAGAACTCAGAAGTGGACCCAAAGGTATACAGCCAACTAATCTTTGACAAAACAGGAAAGAGTATCCAATGGAAAGAAGACAGCCTCTTTAACATATGGTGCTGGGAGAACTGGACAGCAACATGCAGAAGAATGAAACCAGATCATTTTTTCATGCCATACACAAAAATAAACTCAAAATGGATAAAGGACCTGAACGTGAGACAGGAAACCATCAAAACCCTAGAGACAGAGCAGGAAACAACCTCCTTGACCTCCACTGCAGCAATTTCATACTTGACACATCCCCAAAAGCAAGAGAATCAAGAGCAAAATTAAACTATTGGGACCGCATCAAGATAAAAAAGCTTCTGCACGGCAAAGGAAACAATCCATAAAGATAATAGGCAACCAATGGAATTGGAAACGATAGTTGCAAATGACATATCAGATAAAGGGTTAATATCCAAAAACTATAAGGAGCTCACCAAATTCCACACCCGAAAAACAAATGATCCAGTGAAGAAATGGGCAGAAGATATGAACAGACACTTCTCCAAAGAGGACATCCAAATGGCCAACAGACACATGAAACGATGCTCAGCATCCCTCCTAATCAGGGAAATACAAATCAAAACCACACTGAGATACCACCTCACACCAGTCAGAGTGGCTAACTCTGCTAAAATGAGCAAATCAGAGAACTCTAGATGCCGGCGAGGATGTGGAGAAACGGGCACCCTCCTACACTGTTGGTGGGAATGTAAACTGGTGCAGCCCCTCTGGAAAACAGTGTGGAGGTTCCTCAGGAAACTAAGAATAGAATTCCCCTATGACCCAGCAATAGCACTGCTAGGAATTTACCCAAGGGATACAGAAATGCTGATGCATAGGAGCACATGCACCCCAATGTTCATAGCAGCACTCTCAACAATAGCTAAAACATGGAAACAGCCTAAGTGTCCATCAACAGACGAATGGATCAAGAAGATGTGGTTTATCTATATGGTGGAATAATACATGGCAATGAGAAAGAATGTAATCTGGCCATGTGTAGCAACATGGATGGACCTTGAGGATGTTATGTTGAGCAAAATAAGTCAGGCAGAGAAGGACAAATATCATATGTTTGCACATATAGGAAAATTAGGAGGAACTTAATGGAGGACCATGGGGGAGAAGAAGGGGAGAAATAGTGGGGGAGAGGGAGAGAGGCAAACCATGAGAGACTCTTGAATGCTGAGAACAAACTGAGGAGTGATGGGTGTGGGGGGGAGGGGGGTTGATGGGCATGGAGGAGGGCACTTGTGAGGATGAGTACTGGGTGTTATATGGAAACCAACTGAACAATAAACTATTTGTAAAAAAGAAGAAGAAGAAGAAGAAGAAGAAGAAAAGAAAAGAAAAACTGGATAGAATTCAAATAAGATCATATTTTGTATATAGAGAAACTTGACTTGAGGACCATTTGCAACACCTATGGAAAGAGAATCATGTGACTTTTACTGTTGTCATTAATCTTATTAGAAAACATGAAGGGATTTGAAAACATTGCTTACTTAGTATGACTAAAAAGCTCAGTCATCCAACTAAATTGTGTTAAAAGGACACATTTTGTAAACACTCTCAAGTAAACTTTATTTTATCCTACCCTTTAATTGCAAAGGTGGGGGCCAGAGGAAGACAGCAAAGAAATTATTCAATAATCAATCCTAAATGATTTCTTATTTAGGAGATACATGACAATGGATAGGAAATGTGAGGATGGAAATGTCAGATATGTGATTGTAAACTTTTAGAAGAAACATCAAAGAGAAAGCACATGTAAAATGCTTATTACCTGCATTTACTAAAGCAGGTAAAGAAAGTATGGTGTTGGATAGGAAATAATATTTTGGGGTTTTTTTGTTTGTTTGGAAATTCTAATAGGAATTGAACTACAACCTCCCCCCCGCCCCCATAATTATCTGAATGTCAAGGCAGTGTTAAGAATTTCCCTTTCTGTCTATATGGGTTGCCTGCTTAGTGTATTTCTACACTTGAAAAAAGACACCCACTCAGGGGCGCCAGGGTGGCTCAGTTGGTTAAGCGTCCGACTTCAGCTCAGGTCATGATCTGTGCTGACAGCTCAGAGCCTGGAACCTGCTTCAGATTTTGTGTCTCCCTCTCTCTCTGACCCTCCCCTGCTCACACTCTCTGCTCACCTGCTCTCTCTCTCTCTCAAAAATAAATAAAACATTAAAAAAACTTAAAAATAAGAAAGCACTCCTTGATTAAGTAGTCATTTTATTAAAAACTAGAAAATATCTCAAAATAGTTATTTGTTTAATGTTCTAAAAGTTATTATTGAAAGGGATACTTTAAGCAGATTCACCATTTTAATTTTTAAGACAATTAAAAAACAAAATTAAAATTTTATGCTTTCAAATAGCTATCGTACTTACTGAATGGAGGAATTACAGGAAATTGATTGCATATTTAACTAGAATTTCATTATGTTAGAATACTATAGCACATCAGTGCCTCGCCTTTATCTGCTTATAAATGAACCATATCCAGATGGGGTCAGCTTTATGAGCATGTGACCTGTACAATTGCTTGAAACCCCATGTGAGGCTAGGACACATATTTAGGTTCTTACTGTGTTGTCACTATTTTGAAATTCTTAATAATTTTTGAACAAAGGGCCTTGCATTTTCCTGTTGCACTGAGCCCTGCAGATTACACAGCTGATCCAGACTCCAGGCCACAAATACCTCCTTTATTTATTTTAGGGAACCTAGGGTGACCGTGCCTCCTGTGTGCTGTCTCTGCGGCTTTTGCTTTTCCATGGAAACACAAATGGCAATAGGAAGGTTACTGTTGCTTGCTGCCGCTCCTGACATCAGTTTTCAACACCCTGGGTGCCTGAGGCTTGTTGTCTGTTGACCTGGAATGAAGAGAATGACTCTTTCCATATGCTATCTGCATTCCGGAGCAGAGACTCAGAAAATTGCTTACCAAAGCAGTGCCTTTGGATTTATCATTCCCTTTGTTACTTGTGGAGAGGCTGGGCAGTAATGTGGCCTCAGTCATAATTCCTTCATAACCTTGCTGGCTAGTCTTGTCTTTCATTATTTCTCATTCTTGTCTTTATTTTTTCTTTGTTCTCTTTGTGTGTCACTTTTATTTTTTTGCTTCCTCTTTTTTATCGTAGCAGCTTCTTGCCTTTTATCTTGAACCAGACAGAACCCTTCATTTTACTTCCAGGAGAAAACCAAAACAAAACAGAAAAAACAAGCAAGCAAAATAACAACTCAAAACCAGCAAAGCATATAAACTCATGTGTGATAGATGTTTAGAAGTGGAAGAACATTGTTTCAATCTTCAAAAATACTCAAGACCCAATTCAGTTACAGAAAAGGTACTTTGTTTCAGAAGTACCCATGGAATTTCAAGTGTTTCCCAGATCAACATAAACCAGTATTTAAAAAGAGGGGTGGTCAATTTTCAAAAATGTTTATGTCAGAAACTGTTTTTTACATGACAACTTATTGGTACCAAGCAACAAAGGTCACTCAAGTAAACTCATGTTCCACTTAACAAAAATGATCCTATGCTTAGAACAAGAGAAGTATCATCCAGCAGTCTGGAGGCTAGAGGCCTGAGATCAAAGTGTTGTGAGGTTGGTTCCTTTTTGACCCTTGAAGGAAATCTGGTCTAGCCTTTTCTTCTTTCTCTGCCCCTCTCCCACTTGTGCTCTGTCTCTCAAAAATAAATAAATGTTAAAAACAATATTTTTAAGAATCACTAATAGAAAAACCATAGATTCACAAATATAAAGTGAAATACTTTATCTTTAATAGCATCCAATTCATAATTTGGGTTCTGAGAAATTGGATATAACTACACTGAGGCAAGAATATCTCTTTCATAAGTTTTATTATATTTAGGTAATTTTATCAATAAAAAAATGCTTATCTTGTATGATGTTAAAGTGAGTGTGGTCAGATATGTGGAAAGTGTTCTGAATTTTAAAAAAATATGTCAAAGATTTTAAATAAGATACATGATATATCTCTTGAAGAAATACCTTATAAATAGCAAAAACAGACAAAAAAATTAATAAACATCAAATATCAACCCAGAGAATTTCAAAAATGTAATAGAGAAAATGCCTATAACCCAAACAAGAACAAAAGTTTCTTTTCTTTTTTTTTTTTTTTAAGAGTTCATATATTCTGAGAAAGGAAGCTAAGGCAGAAACTGATTTAAGAAATAAAACAAGACTATTGCAGTCAGAGCCAAGTGAGAAACTCCAAGATTAGGGAGAAATTCTTTTCAAAAGCAAAATCAGTCAAGATGGAATAAGATAGAGTTGCAAAGTCACATAGCCTCTGGCCACAAATTTTCTTTTATTTTATTTTGGCACAATGAAAATCAATGGCTTAAAACAATCGCTTCATAGCTATCAGTTAAAAGTGAAGTAATTTCACATCAAACAGGAAGAAGAATCAAAACTATCACATTTTTCAATGTTGATACTGTAAAAGGAGAATGTCAATCCTGAGTGTTGTAGAAAAAGTGGCCAGAGGACTATTTCCATTACATTGAAAGAATTTCCATGTTCAGTCTTGATGTGGCTGAACATGGGATTCTAGACACTTGGAAACTTGTTTTTCGGTTGAAGACTCAACAGTACAGCCATGGAATCTTATGCTTTGCAGTCATTTCTTTATATAGAATGCCGCTGTAGTCTGAAGACTGAGGACAGCTGATAGGAACAATGCTTATTGATACCTGACATAATTTCAGATATGACTCAGATATGGAAATGACCAAAATCAGAATAGAAAAATGAAAGCAAATGGACATTATCTAATAGATAAGCAGATAATTAATTAATTAATTAAAAACATATTTAAAAGCTTGTGTAGATTTGTACATGATAAAGTTAGGTTTATTCTTATCAGAAACTAATCAGGATGCTCTGAAATTATACTTGAGAAATCCCATCACTTTTCCAAAACTCAAAGAAGATAATGTGAATTATAGAGATTCTCCTATCCTGTGATACATATAGTTTTATCTATGTATCTACAGATTTGAGTATAAATCTAATATGAGACCACTATTATTTCTAAGATTTTAGACCCAAAATATTTCAACTCCATTTTTAAGAAAATTATGGAATGAAAGATGCTTAGGGACAAGAAAAAATAGCAGGACTGAAAATAAAGAATTAATTTAATCCCAAATTAACACAGCCAACTTATTGTAACTTTCACTTGTGTTATGTTTTTATTTTACATTTTCAAGATAGTTTTGAAAGAACTATAAAAATGGCTCCTATGAGGAATTTATTTTAAAGATATTTTAGACGAACTATGCTGAATCAATTCACTCTTCTTAAAGTGGAATCCAAGGAAGACTGCAGGTTAATAAGTTCCCCGGTGATTCTTATGCACACTGAAATTTAAGAAATTTGAGACTTTTTTCAGATCTGTGACCTTTATCCAGAAGTCAGGCATCCTGTGTATTTCTGTTCTCTTAACCTTTTTTGCAGCCCATCTTTCCCCACAGTCCACTTAAATCTTGAGCATGATCCTTCTTTGCCTTCCTCTGTTTCTAGACATAATTGTTTATCTGTCTGAGTTATAGATTATGCTATGTTTAGACCTTTTTAGCATTCCCATTCCACAGTGACTCTTGACCTTTTTCTTGACCTTTGTGATTGCTTGTGCGCTGACTTAGCAGACCAATATGATATTACTGTAATTCAAAAAAAAAATGTGGTTTTTGCATTTTATTTTAAAGTGCTGATGGGGGCACCTGGGTGGCTTACTTGGTTAAGTGTCCAATTCTGGATTTTGGCTCAGATCCTGAAAGCCAGGACCCTGTTTGGAATTCTCTCTCTCTCTCTCTCTCTCTCTGTCTCATCCCTAAACCTGACCCTCTCAAAATAAATAAATAAACATTTGAAAAATGCTGATGATATTTAATAGACTTGATAAATAATAATTAATATTATTTTTTCAATTCCAACTTCCAACGGAGGTTTTTCTCCCCCGTGCGGAGGTTTTTCTGTTTCGGACTCTCTCCTTTTCCCCTCTCACTCCCCGTAGAGGGTAGAGGGGGATCGCCTCCCACCCTGGAGTCTCCGATCCCGGCCCGATTTTATCTTCCCCGGTTCGCACTCACGTTAGAAGGCTCTCTCAGTGGATTCTGCGTCTTTTTTCTCCCAATCTCTCAGGTTTTGTAAGGTTTCCAATGTCTTCAGATCTTTTCTGTGTGATGTATGGGCGCGAGTGCAAGTACGGAGCTCCTTACTTCTCCGCCATCTTGCCCTCTCTCCCTCAATTCCAACTTCCAATATGAGGTTAATTTAGAGCGTTGAACCTAATGTGATTTAATCTATTGCAACTTCATTTTTATTTGATTTTTAAATAAATTTAAAATTTGAATGCTTTAATACAACCACAGCACTAATCTATAAAAATGTATGACTTCTACATATGATGTTCTATAACTAATATTTCAGTTTTGCAAACAAAATTTTTGAGTATTAAGTATGAAAAATTAACACATGACTCCTAAGTTTTCCCTTTTTTCTTTCACTTCTGTTGTATCACAAATATTACCCACTCAAAATCTGTTGAGATTTAAATATCAAATAGTTTTAGATTGTCTCAAAATTCTGACACTGCCAAAGTCCAGCTCCGGCCAGGTCCAGGGCTTCCTGAAGGATGGATGGTGTCGGCAAGGGAGAGAGTGAGAGAGCTACAAGAATCTTTATGGTCACTAGGCAGGCATCTCTGTCTTGTCAGTTTTGGTGTCCTTATTTATAGGTCAAATGTTAATATGGGCAGAAAATGGAATTTTTACAATGGATAATTCTCTGTGGTAAAATGCTTTGGAAAGTATGCAGAAACAGATTTTACAGAAGTATTCTTGCAGAACTGCCCCAGTTATAGTGAGGTTGAGTAACTAAGAAAATAACAGGGTGTTCTTAGTGAAAAACAGGATAACATACACATCTTAATAACGCTAAGATTAAGTCATAGGTTTGTAGATACTCTTATCCATCCTCATCACAGTTGCCAGGGTAAAGGAAGGTGTTTGTGGAATGTAGGTCTTAGGCAAGGGGCTGCTATACATCATCAGTTAGAAAAGGTATATGTAGTAACTTATGTTCCATCCTTATCTGTTCCTTCTCTCTAAGTTAGGCTCTTTGTCTCTGGGCAAGACTTGATTGTTCAGTTATATTCTTTATGGCACCGGAGAGCCAACCATACATTTAAAGAGTTCAGCTCATTTCCAATACATAGAATAGCCACTTCTAGTGCATTTACCTTTGTGTCTAGTTTTTGGTCTATGATTTCTTGGATAGCTAGGGCATGAGAGACATTTTTGGTTAGTTGATTTACATGTTGAGCTGTATGAACCTCTTGGACTAACACAACGGTAGAAACAGAATTGTACACGTAAAGGTCAGTCTTTTATGAGTAAGGGTCATTAGCCTGTTCATAGCTCAAGGGAAGTATAGAGGGAAACAGGACCTGCTGGAGACACAATGTCTGTTCCTATAATCAAAAGAAGTTCCCACAATAAGTTCCTTCACAAGATGCAATCTTCATACCAGGGCCAGAATTAGGGGACAAGTCACTCCCAATACCAATCAACAAGGTACCTTGGGGGTTGGTACTCAAGCAGAAATAATTGAGTGGGGGTGGATATTGGTCATCATCTGATGGCAAGAGACCGTGCAAACTTGCCTTAACCTCACCAGGAGCTTTGTCGACTTGTGGGCTCAGAATGGCTCCCAACATGACACTTCCTCAGACTTTTTAGAAATTTTGTCTATTATTTAAAAGATATACATATAGTCCTTCAACTATTTAATAATTTTAAATGTTATGAGATTTCTATGCTATTTTAAAAGGATTTACTCAGTTATTTTGAAGTATTATTTTTCTTAAATTTAAAATTGATTGAATCACACCTGTTCAAAGAACTAAGAATTAGTGGACTTGCTTTCCAATATAGTGATGCTATTGAATTTTGGATGTAATAATAAATTATATCATTGAAAGCCTATAGACTCATTGATTTGCTTTTTTCCCCCTATAACTGAGCAGATAGTGTGAATATACCACACATTTATTTGACTTTACTCTTTGACACAAAGCAAGTAGTATATCCTCCCCATATTAGTTTAAAAATCTAACTCTAAATGTAGGATGTCAACTCTATTTTAATTGAATAGATAACATGTTGAATCTAAAGTTGATAAGATTTGGGGCACCTGGGGGGCTCAGTCGGTTGAGTGTCTTACTTTGGCTCAGGTCATGATCTTACAGTTCGTGGGTTCGAGCCCAGCGTCGGGCTCTGTGCTGACAGCTAGCTCAGAGCATGGAGCCTGTTTCGGATTCTGTGTCTCCATCTCTCTCTGACCCTCCCCTGCTCACGCTGTCTCTCTCTGTCTCTCAGAAATAAACAAAACATTAAAAAAAAACATTAAATTTGATTGGATTTAAAACACAAATAAACAAATGCAGTTGATCAGATTTATTTTCATTTTTTGAAAACTGGCATAAAGGTCTGATCTATTTTTCTATCATTTTATATTCTTGCTTTCTTTTGAACCCAATAATTCAAATAAAATTTCCACATTCCCAGTCTAGGTTTGTCCCTAACTGATAAAAAATGAGTTTGATTCCCCATGTCAATGATGAAATATGGGTCTTACAGCTATCCCTAAGCTCATCCTCATGTACCTATATCAATACTCACAATCATTGTATATATACACCTTAGCTAGTCTATAGCCATAAATGAAATCAATTAGGAATGCACACCCATGTGTAGTTGTAAAATACTAAAATTTTCTAATAATAATATCATACTATTTAAGAATGTGTTTGTGGCATACTACCTTGACATTTCTAACACCTCAGCATTGTATCTTTTAAATAAGAAAATATTAAATATTAAAGTTCAATTAAAGGTTAGTTTAAAAGACCAATTGTAGGAATATTTAATAAACTCTTGGGTGCATTTTTATTGTCTCTTTAAACAAAATAGTCCAAGAAGTTGTAAATATATTTCACTTTACATGTTGGTATTATGCATAATGCAAAAGTGTCAAAAATATTAGAAAATGAATACTTTTTAAATCTCTTTAAAATTAGTTTGTACCAGTCTGAATAAGTGTCAAATTATTTTTACTCTTTTGCTTTAATTTTAGTTCAGGGGAGGTTTTGTTGTTGCTGCTGTTTTTCCAACGTCCTAGTGGTAGAGGATATGGAGAGTTTATCAGGATGGCAGCCATCTGCGAGTAGAGCTTTTGAGACAAATCTAGATTAAAAAGGAATAAGCAGAGGGGAAGCTTTTACAATCCTGCTAGAAAACTATGATTTAGTGAAATGAGGTTCCTGGAATTTAAAGATCAGATAAAAATAGAAGCTGCTTGTCAGCTCCTTTCAGCCACAGTGCTAATCAGGCAGGTGGGCCACACACCAGTGGGGTTGGTCCATCCCCTCAGGACCTGTTTCCAACCTGGTGCACACAGGTCTTTTTAAGCGTCAGTTTAAATCATATGCCTGTGCAGTCACACGTCAAATGTCTGCATGTATCGGTATATTTTGTCTATGATAATAAAATTGACATCTGTTTTAAATTAATTACATTATTTTATTAGTTTGTTGGACTAAGTCACTGAGATAAAGTTTCTTTCCCTTTAATGTTAGAAAATATTTCTGATGTACAATAATGTAAAAAAATAACGTAATAAAACTCTTTGAATTTAGCATCAAAGTAAGAAATAAGATTATTGTAAATATTGTTTAAGCTCCTCTGCACCTCTTCCGAATCATATACTTTCCATGACTACCTCTTGAAAAGAAAATGTTTTCTTGATTTTATGTTTAACACTCTTATAATATTGTTTATAAGTTTAATATATATGGATATTTTGATAATACATAATAATGAGTTAGCATGTTTTAAAACTATATGATTGTAACATCTTATTTATTCATAGTGATTCCTATAGCTTCAATTTATTTATTTGCTCTATAATTAATGCTTCACTTATAAGTATGTCACATTCACATGAGGATAGTTTATTTCACGTATTTTGTTATTACAAACACTCTTTCCAGGAGCATTCATACACATTTTTACTTCAACTGCAACTATGCAGAAATTAGGATACATTATCTAAAGTTAGTTTGTTATCTCATAGATATCTGCATATTCTAGCGTAGGTGATATTCACAAATGACTCTAAAATGTGTTACCGATTTTCTTAAACAAAAATATTTCTCATCTAGTAAAAATCATCAGCAATCATTCTGATTTCTTCCATGGACCTGTTCATATTTATCTCCTAGTTCTCCAATTCTCTTCAGCTTGGTACTGTTCAAATTATTAACTGGTTAGGTTAGTTCTCTCCTCTACTTAAGTCTTTTCCTTATTGTCAACCATTTTATTTTCATTTCTCTATTCTTTTCATCCTCATTCTCTAACTCTTTTTCTTATTGTTAATCATTTTGTTTGATGACTGATTTTTGTATGTATTTCTATAAAAATGCATTTTCTTGTGCTTTTCTGTGTTTTGAATTCACACAAATAGTGTTGGCTTTGTTCTCATCCCATTAATTAATTTTTCACTCAGTACTTTGTTTTTAACATTTTCCATATTATTTGATTACTTCTTCCAATTGTTGAATTCTTGATATTTACAAACCAGTTTTCTAGTGATGACCATGTCAGTTGCCACCAGTACCTTTTACCACAAACATGCTGTAATAGTCATTCTCCCTCCCTCCTGCTCCTTATAGAATTATGAGAATTTCTAAGTTTTTGTAATAGATGGATTGCAGTGGTCGATTCTATTCTATTGCTCTGGTCCTATGCAGACAGCAGTGTATCTTTTATAATTATACATGTTTTTTTTTAAAAAAAATTTATATACAAAAGCTTTACTTCTTATATGTCTAGTAGAATCTATCTACAGAAGTTTGGGGGTCTGGGTATTTGGAAAGAGATTTTCCATGGTCATTTTAGGCATTTTTGTTTTGTTTGGTTTTGCATTATAGTTTTTAAATTTGACTTACCTATGCACATTTTCTTTTTCTTCTTGTGTCATTTTGTAATTTTTAATGTTTTCAGAAGTGTATTATTTACATCTGAGATGTTTGTCTCAGACACCTTATTAATCTTAATAAAAATAAAATCTCAATTGAAATTGTATTTCAATTCTTCATTTCTTTTTGTTCTATATTTCCTTGATAGCTATTCCATTTTATGTTTCTTTCTGTTTATGATGTTAATAGCTTTTAACTTCTGAAATTGAATTCATGGTTTTTACTTTATAACCTTTCTTGTGTCCTGATAATTAAAGCTACAAATTTTCCCACAAATATTGTTTATCCAGAACTCCATGATTTTTGTCATACAGTGTTTTATTTTACTTCCATATTAGTATTTGAATTAATGTATGGTTTTCTTTTTAATCAAAAGATTATTTAGTAGTAATCATATTTATATTCTCTCTATAGGGTGCTAATGTCAGCATTCTTGTGATATTATTCTAATAGTATTGAATATTATCTGATTAATTATATGTACCATTTTCATATTTTATAGTATTTTTGTTATCTTTGTTATCAGAGTATATTACCATATTCTGATAACTCATAAATTAATTATATTAACTTCAGGTGTACAACATGGAGATTTAATATTTTTATACATCACAAAATGACAAACTGTATACCTCTGGTTACTCTTTGTCACTATACACTTATTACATTATTGAGTATATTTCCTGTGCTGTAAATTATACTCCCATGACTAATTCCTTTATAACTGGAAGTTCGTACCTTTTAATCATTTTATCTATTTTTCCCATCTCCTACTCCCTTCTGGTAACCAGTTGTTTATTTGCTGTATCTATGAATGTGTTTCTGTTTTGTTTTGCTATGGGCTTTTTGTATATGGCCTTTATTATGTTGAGGTAGGTTCCCTCCATACCAGCTTCACTGAGAGTTTATACCAAAATGAAGTTGAATTGACAAATGCTTTTTTCTGCATCTATTGACATGATCGTATGTTTTTATCTTTCCTTTTTCTATGTGCTGTATCATGCTTTTGATATGTGGATGTTAAAGAATCCTATTCCTGGAATGAATTCTATTTGGTCATGGTGTATGATCCTTTTAATGTATGATTCAATTTTGTTTGCTAATACTTCTATTGAGGATTTCTGTATGTATGTTTATCAGAGACGTTGGCCCATAATTTTTTGTTTGTAGTATTTTTTGTTTTGGTATCAGAGTAATTCTGGCTTCATAAAACGAGTTGGAAATGTTCCTTCTTCAATTTTTTTGGTAATAATTTGATAGGTTTTAACAATTAAATGTTTTGCAGAACTAATTGGTGAAGTCTTCTGGACCTAGATATTTGTTTGTTACAAGTTTTGTTTTGTTTTGTTTTTTTCCTGATTCAATTCCAAGCAATTAGTCTATTCAGATTTTCTATTTCTTCATGATTCAGTAGGAGGATTATATTTCTAAGAATTTATCCATATCTGCTAGGCTGTCTATTCATGGCATATAATTTTTATACTTTCTCCTGTATTCTTTTTATTTAATTAAAAATATTAATTTATTTTTGGGAGACAGAGAGAGACAGAGTGTGAGTCAGGGAGGAGTAGAAACAGAGGGAGGCATAGAATCTGAAGCAGGCTCCAGGCTCTGAGTTGCCAGCCCAGAGCCTGATGCACAGCTCCAATTCATTTCTTCCAATTCTTTGTATTTCTATGCTATCAGTTGTAGTTTCTCTTTTTTCATTCCTAATTTTATTCATTTTGGATTTCTCTTTTTTCTGATGACTCTGTCTAAAAATCTGTTGATTTTCTTTCTCTTGACAAAGATCCAGTTCTTAGTTTATTGATCTTTTCTATGTTTTTAGTCTCTTTTTCATATTGATCCACTCTGATCTGTGTTGTTTTTATTTTCTACTACCTTCAGGCTTCATTTGTTCTCCTTTTTTGTAGTTCTTTAGCTGTAAAATTAGATTGTTTATTTGAGGTTTTCTTGTTTCTTGAGGTAGGTTTGAATTGCAATGAAGTCCCTCTTAGAACTTCTTTTGCTGTGTTCGAAAGATTTTACAATGTTGTATTTCCAATTTCATGTATTTAAGGTACTTTATTATTTCCTCCTTGATTTATTATTGGCCCTTTCATTGTTTAATAGCATGTTAATTAGTCTCCTTACCTTTGTGTTTTGTCTAGTTTTCATCTTATAATTAATTTCTAGGTTTACACTATTATTGGAAAAGATGCGTGATATGATTTAAGTCTTTTTAAATTTATTGAGACTTGTTTTGTGGACAGCTTATGATCTGTCCTGGAAAATGTTCCTCGTGCATTTGAAGAAGATATATATTCTTCTATTTTGGTTGAAATGTCTATGTATCAGGTCACCTGGATGGCTCAGTAGTTAAGCGTCCAACTTCAGCTCAGGTCATGATCTCGTGGTTTGTGAGTTTGAGCCCCACATGGGGCTCTGTGCTGACAACTCAGAGCCTGGAGCCTGCATCTGATTCTGTGTCTCCCTCTCTCTCTGCTCCTCCCCAGTTCACGCTCTGTCTCTCTCACTTAAAGCTAAATAAACATTAAAAATAGTTTTAAAAGGAAAGTCTATGTGTCATTTAAGGCTAATATTTCCTTACTGATTTTCTGTTTGAATAATCTATCTATTGATGTAAGTGGGGAGTTAAATTCCCTACTATTATTGTATTGCTGCCAATTTCCCCCCTTAGGTCCCTGAATATTTTTTCTATATATTTTGGTGCTTCTTTTTTTATTTTTTAATTTATTTTTTAATTTTTTAAATATAGTTTATTGTCAAGTTAGTTCCCATATAACACACCCAGTATTCATCCCAACAAGTGCCCTCCTCCATGCCCATCAGCCATTTTCTCTTCTCCCCCACTCCCCATCCACCCTAAGTTTGTTCTCAGTATTTAAGAGTCTTGTGGTTTGTCTCCCTCCCTCTCCTTAACTATTTTATATTTTGGTGCTTCTATGTTGAGGATATATGTGTGTGTCCTTACTTATTGAAGTGAGTCTTTTGTAGGAAGTATATAGATGAGTCTTGTTTGTTGTTGTTGTTGTTTGGTTGGTTGGTTGGTTTTCATTTGTTTTTTTAACCCATTCAGCCATTCTATGTCTTTTGATTGGAGAATTTAGTCCATTTACATATAAAGTAATTATTGATAGGTACGTACCTATTGTTTTTTGTTCATTTCTTTCTGGCTATTTTTGTAGTTCCTCTCTTTTCCTTTCTTTTCTTTCACCCTTTTCCTGTAGTTTGATTGCTTTCTTCAGTGAAATATTTAGAATCCTTCCTTTTCTCTTTTGTGTATTTACTATAATTGTGTGTGTGTGTGTGTGTGTGTGTGTGTGTGTGTGGTTACCAGCAGTACACACATAACACTTAGGTCTATAATAGTCTTTTACAAATAGATAATACATTACTATGGAACCATTTCAAAGCTTTATATTTTACCCCCTATTTTATATTTTTGATGACACATGTTACATATTTTTATTTTACATATCCCTTAACTAATTATTTCATTTTAATTAATTTTGCTTCTTTTTTGTACTCTTTATACATGCTCCATAAGTAGTTGATCCACTCCCTTTATTATTTATTTACCTTTTCTAATGAGTTTTTACATAATATGTTTTCTTAGTATTAACTAGTAGCTTTCTTTTTAATTTAGAGAGGTCCTTTTTAATACTTCTTGTAAAGCTGGTTTAGTGGTCATGAAATCCTTTAGCTGCTGCTTCTTTGGAAAATTCTTAATTTCTCTTTCAATTTTGAATAGCCTGCTGGCTAGAGACATTTTGATATATTTTTTTCCCAGCACTTTGAATACATAATGCTGCTCCCATTTGGCTTGCATAATTTCTATTCAAAAATATGATGATAGACTAATGGGTTTCCTTTGTACATAATATATAGCTTTCCTTATGCTTTTAAGATTTGTTTCTCATTGGGTTCATCTTATTTGGCACTCTATGGCTTCCTGGACCTGCAGATTTCTTTCTGTACATTAGAGGGGTTTTCATCCATTATTTCTTCAAAAACATTTTTTCTGACCTTTTCTTTTTCTCTTCTCCTTTTGGTACCCGATAATGTAGATGTTATTCTGCTTGATGTTGTCTCAGAGGTCCCTAAAGATTTCCTTACTTCTTTTAAGTCTGTTTTTTTTTTTTTAATTTTGCTGCTCTGTCCAGATATTTTCCATTGTCTATCTTACTACTAACTGATTCATGCTTCTGTTTCATCCATTCTATTGTTGAACTCTTCCAGTGCATTCTTCCATTCAGTCATAACTTGTTTGCCACTTCTTAATATTTTCTGTCTCTTTCTAAAGTACTTCCTGTGTTCTTTCATTTCTGTCCCGAGATTAATAAACATCTTTACGATCATTATTTTGAACTCTTTATCAATGAAGTTGAGACTTAGGGTGTTTATCTACCCATTTGGGTCTCTGCTGAGCAAGGAAGACAAGATTCAGGACAGTGATTTATCCTGGCTGTATCTCTGTCTCTGTGTAGGTTGGGCAGGATTCAAGCACTCATCTAGCTCTGCTGTGACTTAGGTATGTTAGCTATTTTGATCATGGTAATTATTCCATGATGTATGTGTTTGTATGTGTGTATGTGTGTGTATTTGTTTATATATACAATACCACAATATATATTTCAGACATATACAAATATATTTGTCAATTATTCTTCAATAAAGTTAAAAAAAGTAAATGGTTGTAAATATAATGCCCTAGACTTTACTAACCTTTCAGTTAAAATGAGGTTGATATTATAATAACTGCTACCACCTACCTGCCCAAGCAGGAATGGAAATCCTATCAAATATTCTTTTACTTATTTTAGGGATATCTCACTTAAGGAGATGATCTTTTAAAATGGCTTGGCTCTGATATCATGTAATCACATTTGCTTGAAAATGTTGCTGTGTATACCATGGTTATCATCTCCTAGAGACCTCCATGTACCCACAGGTTGAGGATGTAAGTAGGAGAAACTAGACCATGACTTTGGTCACCTCACTGAGATAAAATACATAAATAACTTAAACATTTTTTTACTATGTAGTAAGACTAATATACATGTTTTAATATTCCCCTTATTTGCCTTTCCCTCAGGCTCCCCTCCACCTCCCCCCACCTCCGCCTATCTCTATTTTTATTCCTCAAGTCTTAATCTTCTTTTCATAGACACTTGCACACAATCTGTCCACCTACTAGGATGAACAATGGTTCTGTTTATGCTTAGAGGTTATCTATTGACTTCTGCTGTGCTTATCTTCCCTATCGAGGTCCCTTGGTTGCCTGTGCCCAGAATATCTTTTACGCTGGGATACTTGCCTATAAGTCTTTATATTTTCTACATTGCAGGATATATTTTTTGTACAAAGTACATTGTCAATAATAAATGTTAGTCATTGGTAGTCTCTGAAAAATGTATATTACTAGAAAAAGCATACTGTACTCCAGATCACTGGAAATTTACAAATCAAATCATTAGATTCACATAACAATTATAATTGAGAATCCATTTAGAGACTTAATAAATTACAAAGTTAAATCTTTTAAGGGATAAATATAAAATAGAAATAATTCTAATGTAAATGTATGCATTTTAAATACTAAATCACTAATTTCCATTCAAAATCATTAATTAGTGATTTATATTTATATTTATTCCAAATCCTTTAATTAGTGATTTCTGTTAGGAAAATCATCATTATTTTTCACACTTCAAAACCACACTGTGAAATCTGTTATAATAATTGGCATGTTTATTTAATTTAGATGGCTTTTTACCGAATAGCTTTAGCTATAATACTTAAGTAGTCACAAATGTTCTTCTGAAAATAGGAAAGAAGTTTCTTGAGTATATTTTTATATAATCCTCATGTATACAGAAGTATGTAGCTGAACTTTGCTTACCTGTTCTGTTTCTCCCAAAGAATTAAATATTTTACAATTCTGTGCCTTTGCACTGCTTAATACTCTTTTCCCCATCAGGTTAGTTTACTGCTTTTTAATTCTTAGCTCAAGCAACAATTTTCACTCTGAATTCTCCCTTTGCTTCAGCACAGACAATTGCTCTTCCCATCCTTGTTTCCTCATCATCCTACATATTCATTCTTTTTTCCATTCTACAAAGTCTTTATCATTGTTTTACAACTAATAGCTATCAGTGTCTCCAGACAGAATGTGAACATCTGAGATCAGAAATTTCTGTTATACATACTTCATTCCTGTCTCATTCCTGTATATTCCAAAAAAGACTTCACTAAAGGAGTAGTTTAGTATGCTAATGTCTTATTAAAGTGGTAACATGATCACAAGATTAACACTTTCTACTTATAATTTGAATTTTTTCACGCAATAATGTGATAAATGGACAAAGCCAGTTTGAATATATATTGTCAATTTAAAAAATGTAATCTCCTCCATTCTCATTTTAGAAAAAAGTTCAATATTTCAAAAATTAAATTTTTTAAATGTTTTAATTATCATTGAAATGTTTCTATATTCTTCTGGATATCCTTCACAAGGAAATATTGTCTACAACACACAATTAAATTGTCAAACGTACTTAATTTTAGATATATTTTCTTTCCAATTCAAATTTATAGCTTCAAAAAAAGTGGCTCATCAGCATACTATTTATTTTACATTTTCTTCATACTTCAACTCAAAGTCTAATAGTGATGCTACAAAAAGGGACTGCAGAATTATCATTTTTATTTTAACATTACAGGTTGAGTTAAATCACATTTTTTTCCTAACAATTTTTAAATCCTCAAATCTGTATTTATTGTAAAATAAATAAATAATTGCATACTTTATAGAGAGGAGTACTTATATATGTGTGCACCATGTATGGACTTTTAAATGAGTAATTTATCTTTTGATGATTTTAATCATCTACTATACTTGTGAGTCTGAATTATTTTCTACCTAATATTTCTCAGTACCTAATTCCTCATTTTTAAAAGATATTTTTTGCCCTAAATGCCCATAATGCCTTCACTAGTTAAATCCTGATCATCTTTTAAGATCTAGTTTGTTTATGATTTTCATGAGTACATGAACCAAAGATGTCTTTGTGACACATTGTGAAAATTCTTATTGATTGTATTTGACACAATATGTAGTGATAGTCTAAGCATATGTCGTATCCATTTAACTTGAAAACACGTACTCTTGTTACAAAAAACAGACAAAAATATTTCTAATGTTTACATTAGACTTAAACCACGAATATAATTATATATTTTCTATAATAATTGACTTTATGTTAAATGCAAATACAATATTTTCCATTATAAACTTATAAATTTAATATGTACATTTTTAATATGTATGTAACAAAAGGATAATACAAATATTATTAGATATGGGTTTGATTTATAAGTAAATTTAGCCCTAGTTTGATTTTTTTTCAAATCTCGTGCATGTCTCTTGTTACCTTGCTTATGGACTTTAGAATTCAGAGTAATATTGAGGTTGGTTATCTATCAATCCAGTAATAAGATATTTTTATCTTTTCTTACTTAAAATCACATAAACATATCAAATATAATATGAATCTACCATAATAATGTATATTATTTTTTGTATATATCAGAAATATCTGATATTTCTTTAAAACTTAAGCAAATTACTTTGACTTCTCCATGAAAAGCTGAAGCCTATTAGTTGGCCAACTTTATCATCCCATTGTGCACTTATCATGACACACTATTTGCCATCTTGCAGTCTTACCATGCACTCTCATAGTTTCTTAACTTAACTTTGTTCAAGCTATATCTTCTGATAGAATCCTCTGCTTCCCTTTTCTGTACAGATGAACTACTTATTCTTACAATATCATCTGCTCTCTGTATATACCCCAGTTCTCCACATTTTCAAAGCTTGCTTTCATCTAAGTTAAGAAAGAAGGCATTGTTCCCTTGTCTGTGCTCCCAAGATTTTATACATAATTCCACTGGTGAAAGTCACATTTTATTTTACATATTTCTTGAGTGTGTGTCTGTCCTGCCAACAGTGTGTTAAATTCAAGTGTTCAGAGACTGTATTAGGAATCATGCCCACTCTTTAGCAGATACATTTCTAGACATGGTAGGTAAACCAGTTAAGACTGCAAAGTCCCTTTTTCTCAGGGAATATACATTGGAGGAAAGGGAACATAAAATGAACAAATAAATCCATATTATTCCAGGAAGTAGCCACTTCTGTGTAAAATGGATAAAAAGCAGCTAGTAATGGGGGTGTTGTTTTATAATGGTGAAGGTTGAGGCTTATTGAGGAGGTGATGATATTGGATCAAAAACATTATTCAAAATCTAAGAGGAAATATTTTAAATGAAAGATCAGAAAATTGATTAAACTAAGTAAGCCTGAGAATTCGCCATTGGAATTTACTGAAAATATGTCTGTATCTCCAAGATTTAGGAGGCCTGATATACTGCATTTTCATTGCCACTATTTTCTTATTTTCTGGGCATTTTATGATTAAATTGCCACCAGCGAAATAGGTGTTTGAAAAAGTATGTGCATATGTGTATGTATGTGTGAACATGTGTATATGTACACACTCACTAGAGCCCGAAGGAGGGAGCTCCTGTGCTCATGGGTTGCTTGGATCAGAATAGACAAAATTTGCAACAACATTGTGGTGGAGTGATTCTGCTGAAAGTGTCGTATTCTCAGCTTCAATGAATTTAATATTGCTTATTATTAAATATTAATATTACTTAATAGCTCTAACATAAAAAAACTTTAATATTTTACATTTTAACCACCTAGCACATAGAAATGTTATATATATAACATATACATATATATTGTTCAATATATATGTTGAACATGAGTCGTTTGGGTGCAAATCAACATTTCACAACTTTTGTTTGGTTGTCTTTGGTAAACAGTAATTACATCAAAGAGAAGGGAAAAATCCTAAGAAATTTAAACTAGGCAGGCATCTAAAATTAATAATCTTTACCGTTATGCCGTTTGCCACCAAAACTTATATTTGTGTATCCTTTCCCCCATCCATTGACTGTTTTCACTGTTAGGGTCTATTAGCTCGGTATATTGTGTATGTGTGTGTATACAAATATATATATTTATTATATAATAAATTATATAGTATATATTTGCTACAAATTATATATATATATACAATATACTTTGTATAGAAGCTCAGTATATTGTGTATATGCATACACAATATAATTTGTAGCAAATATTTTTTCCTTTTTTAATGTTTATTTCATTTTTGAGAGAGAGACAGAGAGTGAGTGGGGGAGGAGTAGTGAGAGAGGGAGACACAGAATCCAAAGCAGGCTCCAGGCTCGGAACTGCAAGCACAGAGCCTGACATGGGGCTCAAACTCACAAACCACAAGACCATAAACTGAGCCAAAGTCAGCATTTAACCAGCTGAACCACTCAGGTGCCCCGTAGCAAATATTTCTAACATTTTATGCAATGCTGCTGTATGTTAGACTATTAGTATATATAATGATTCAGGTTTGGTGAATGATAACAATCTATTTACTTCAATAACAAGTGTGGATCATATGGATTGGAAGCAAGATGACTTTAGCCAGGACATGTCACTTCTGGATATGACAGATTTATTTGTTTCTTTTGTTAATATTAAATTTTAAGATTCATTAAGGACTTGATTAAATGTCAGTAAAACTATTCTGTACATTTGAGTTTTCTTAAATCACATGACAGAAGTGTTTTTTGTTTGTTTGTTTTGTGTTTTTTTCAATATGTGATTAACCCAAACACAGTTTGTGCTTTATTATACACTTTAGGCAATGAAAAACAAACAAACAAAAAAGGCAAAGACCATTTTCCCACCATGACTTTAACGAAAGTCTGTAGTCTCGCAGGATGTGCCACCCATTTAACCAAAGAAAACGATATGTTTGAAAGAGACTCTTTAAAAAGAAAATTACTTTCTAATATCACGTTAATTATCTAGGTAGCATGGCCTTATGATATGCTTTTTTATTAATGGCCAAGTGCAAACCATGTCACAGTAGGCTGAGGAAAAACAGTAGCAACCTAGAAATCTTTTCTTTTTCACTCTCATATCAGAAGGGGAAAAATGCTGCATTTTACATACTAGATGTTCCCTACTTCCTTCCTGTAGTATAGACATTTTTATGTATATTCAAAAGAAAGACTAAGTATATTCTTTCAAAGTCAGAGAGAGAATTGTTTTACCTCTTAAAAGGACCAAGTCGATTGCACCTGTACTTGCTTCATTCTCACATCCCTCTTAGTATAGGGAAGCCTGTGAGATGACCAAAAAAGGCACATCATTAGTGTCATTAATCTACAATATGCATATGCAAATTTAAAATAAGAGTATAATGGGGATTATTTGTATGAGGTTTATGTATTTTTTAATGTTTATTTATTTTGACAGAGAGAGAGAGAGAGAGAGCACATGTGTGGTGAAGCTAGGGACAGGCAAGGAGAGAGGGAGGCATAGAATCCCAAGCAGATTCTGCACTGTCAGTGCAGAGCCCAATGTGTCATGTTCATTCTTTTAAGTGATTTAAGCTTTATATTATGGAATGAGAGGACAATTCACTGTCTAATGTTTATCACAATGCTGTTATGATGGAAATGATTCATTTAGCACTTAGAATGTGTCTTCTATTTCTAGAGAGCATGTACTTCTCAGTAAGAAGGAAGGAACCAGGTAAACTATGGAGATATTGTGGCCAGGCATTTACTTTTAGTGACTGATGAAGAAACATCAGTTTTTTTATGTTATAGGCATCATGAGATGTAAGTAAATGACATGCTATAAATCCAAATTGTAAATAGGAAGTATTCTTAATAATAGCTTCTAGACTGATAGCATTCGGCCCTTAAATGGAACTAGCAACCTGTACATTAGTGTTTTAGGCTATAGTCTTGTTAGCTTAGATGCTTTAGAATCACCACATCTCACTTTAAAAATTACTGTGCACCCCAACTTGACTTAATTTTATACTGGCTTAGCTAGTTCTATTTATTATGTTGTATCTTTTCATATTTAAGATATTACATAATCATGTGTTCTTTCTGAATTCATACTGCTACCCAGATTGTCTTTGCCAATCTTTATCATACTGTCTGCAAGGATCTATTTACTCATTCCTACCATTAAGCTGGATTTCATGGAGTCTATTTATATAATTAATACGCACTTTGGGATTCTTCCAAGAAGTGGTGTAGTACAAAGTAAAATACAAATGGTTTGCTATTATTTAATTTTGATATGTGGCCAAAATATATTTCTTATTTTAAGACAAGATCAATTTATCAGAAAGTCTTTTGAAAGAATATTAAAATTGAGTTATGTCAAAGGATTGGCATTCTATCATTGCAGACAAGACTAAGTTTTCTTAATGTAAGAATGTTTTTAATGTATCATGAGCCCAGAATAACAAATCTTTCTGATCTTTTAGGAGTTCTCACATAATTAAATAATCACAATTTTCTCCTTAACATTTCCCCATTAAAAGATTAACATTAAAAACATGAGGTAATAGTATATAAAATAAAATTCTGGGAAGTATATTTTCAGGTAGATAAAGCAACATTTTAGTCATAGAAGCAAGTTGGACAGTTATTACTTTGAAAATCCTAAATAATATTCATTAAGTTCCTACTGAGATGGTTTTAATACAAGGTTTGCAGTGAATGAGGTAGTTAATCCTTATTTGTTTCTTGCTTTACAGGTTTATTATTCTCAGTCCATTAAATTAATTTCTTTTTTAAAATTTTTAATGTTTTATTTATTTCTGAGGGAGAGAGAGAGAGAGAGAGAGAGAGAGAGAGAGAGAATGTGAGCAGGGAAGGGTCAGTGAGACAGGGAAATACAGAATCTGAAGCCAGCTCCAGGCTCTGAACTGGCAGTCAGCACAGAGCCCAATGCAGGGCTCGATCCCACGACTGTGTGATCATGACCTGAGCCGAAGTCAGACACTTAACTGACTGAGCCACCCAGTCACCCCCATTAAATTAATTTCTATTTTTTCTTTAAATACATGCTACTTAAACATTTCTAGTTTATTTATAGAGCATTTAAGGCTATTTTCATTGATGACTTATAATTATGTACAATTGTGTAAATAGAGAATTAGGTTTTAAGAAACAGATACAATAAGATATGATATCAGTATTAAGCCTGTTTGACTGTAGTCAAAATAAAGCTAAGTATCATATAAACTTATGATGGCAAAACTCAATTAGGATTTTGACACTACCAAGCTGTCCTACTCACAAAAAGCAGTGCTTTTAAAACCTTCTTTATCTCCTTAAATTTCTGACAAATCAGCCTACATCATCACTCAGCCAACTTTCCTTCTAATGGATAAAGAAAATAAATCCTCACAGATTAAATGCTTAAAATTAATCACATCAAACCTATAAACCTCTTGCATCTATGACCACCTCTCTGTGTCCACCTGTTATATTAGAGGAACTGATTCTCCTTCCATCTAAATGTCTCCACTTATGTTCTGTGCTACATCAATAAATAACCTTAAAAAAATCAGTCATACCATCTCTCCCTTTATCATAATCCCTTCCGTTTCTACTATGTATCTCTCCTAATTTATACATTCTCAATTCTCGCTGATATAAATGATATAAAACTAAACATGAACAAAGAGATGAACAAAAAACAAACACAATACCTTGTTTGGATTTCTCTTTACTCTCTAGCCACACACCACTCCAGGTTTTTCTTTCCTATGCAAGTTTTTCCCATTCCATTTTTTACTATTTCACACATTTCCCAACTTCTGTATCCTTCCTTGAGGAACTTCGGTTTTACTTCCAAACCCATAATACCACAAAACCATGCTTCCTTTGAAGTCAATGATTACATCTATGTCACTGTTTTCTAATGGGCATTGCCTTAGACATAATCATACTTGGTCCACCAGAAGAAGTCTATACTATTGAAAATTTCTCCCTTTCTAAGATATTCCTTGGGAGTCAATGATTCCATCTTCTTTTGCTTTTTTCTCCTATGATTTGTCTATCCTTCTATTCTCTTTTGTTGGTTAATTCAACTTTATATTTTTCTTATATTGTTTCCAGTACTCAATTCTAGATCATTCAACTCCACTATATGTTCTTTAGATGCAGTACTGATGCTTTATACATAGCATGATGATTTCTAAATTTATACGGCTTGTTGACATATCTCTTATGAGTTCCAGACATTTTAACCATCTGCCTACTTTGCATCCTCAGAGTGATATTTAAAGTAAAATCAAAGTCAGCATGTTCAAATATCAAATCCATGAAAAATTCAGGCTCTTCACCTTTTAAGAGATAGAGTAGATAAGGATTACTTTAACCATATAGAAGAATGGAGAAATGAGGAAGATGGAGATAAGAAAGATGGCCAAAGAAGTAAGGAAAAATCAGAAGTTCAGATTTGGACAGATAAGTAGTCTATTACTGGACATCCAAATAGGGATGTCAGAAATACAGTTGAATGTATGAGGCTGAAGTTCAATGGAGAGAATTGGCTAGAGATATAAATTTGAGAGTCCTTAGGAAAAGGATGGTGGTTAAGGCCAGAAGACTAGGTAAGATCACCAAAGAAGTGAGGTATGTATGGGAAAAGGTAAGAGTTCAATGTCTATGAAACTAGTGTTTAGAAATTGAGGGGATGAAGATGAATCAGTAAAAGAGATGGAAAAGGGGTGGTCAGACAAGAGAAAAAAATCACAGAGTGAGACAGTATTAGAAGTCAAGTGAAGAAGGGATAGAAATGTTTCTTTTTGGGGTACCTTTTTCATTTTAGAGGCAACTTCATCCTTCTAGTGACTCAGATCCTTGAAATCATCCTCATCTATTCTATATCTCATACTCCAAATTTATTCTATTAGGAAAACTTGACAGTTCCAACTAATATTTCAACTCCACTGCTACTGCACTGTTTTATGTCATTATTACATCCCATCTGGATTACTTTCACCTGATCCCTCTAATTTTGTCCTTGCCCTATTTAACCTATTCTTGTTTTTTTTTTTAAGATTTTTATTTATTTCTAGGAGAGAGAGAGAAAGACAGCGTGAACAGGGGAGGGTCAGAGAGAGAGGGAGTCACAGACTGAAACAGGCTCCAGGCTCTGAGCTGGCAGTCAGCACAGAGCCCGATGCGGGGCTCGAACCCACCAACCACGAGATCATGACCTAAGCGAAAGTCGGACGCTTAACCGACTAAGCCACCCATGAGCCCCCTATTTAACCTATTCTTAATCGCCAGAAGGATTCTTCTTAAATGCAATTAAGATAATGTCACTCCTCTGTGAAGAAACTTACATTGTTTTCTCAGCTATCTCAGTGTATGAGCCAAAGATCTAACAAGTGCCCCAGCTGCCAATCTAACTGACCCCTTTGCTCCCTTATTGCATTTCCTACTAAACTACCCTTACTTAGTCTAGTCTAGTGACACTGTACCTCAGGACATGTGCAGTTGTTTCTTTTCCCTAGAATATATTGTCCCGAGATAAATGCTTGAAAATCCTCTCATTTCATTCAAAACTTTGTTCAAAAGTCATTGTATCAGTCTATGGACATTTAGGCTCTTTCCATAATTTGGCTATTGTTGTTAATGCTGCTATAAGTATGTGTCTCTTTGAATCAGTATTTTTGCATCTTTAGGTAAATATCTAGTAGTGCAATTGCTGGGTCATAGGGTAGTTCTATCTTCAATTTTTGAGGAATCTCCGTACTGTTTTCCAGAGTGGCTCTTGCCATTTGCCATGATGTGGATGGAGCTAGAGCTATTCTGCTAAGCAAAATAAGTTAGTCAGAGGAAGACAACTACCAAATGATTTCACTCGTATATGGAATTTCAGAAACAAAACAGATGGACACAGGGAAATTAAAAAAGGAGAGAGGGGGGCAAACTATAAGAGAATCTTAACCATAGAGAACAAACAAAGTGTTGATGGAGGGGAGGTGGGGGCGGGGATGTGTTAAATGAGTAATGGGCATTAGGGAGGGCTCAATTACTTGTATTGAGCACTGGGTATTAAGTAATGAATCACTAAATTCTACTCCTGAAACTAATATCACACTATATGTTAACTAACTAAAATTTAAATAAAAACTTGAAAAATAAAATCTTTTTATCATTGTAGACCTATGTAAAGTTGCAGTCACCTACTCTAAAAGTACATTCTGTGGATATATCTTTTTTCTAAATAGGACTTAGTAACATTTAAGCAGTATGTTACTTTAAGGACATATTTTTTGTTTTATTTGTTTTGTTTTGTTTCTGTTTTCTTCATACTTTGTAGCCTTACTACCTGAAGGAGTGTCTGGCACATAAAAGCAATCTATACATATTTATTCAAAGAATAAATGACTCAATGAATGAAAGAATCAATGGAGTAAAAGGAGGAGAGAGGACAGAGAGACCGAGAGATTATTTTTTTTTATTAACAAATATCTCTTTGGAAATTTTAAGCTTGCTTATCCTATATTATGAAAGAATAATGCATTTTTAAGTCAAGTAATTTACATTTAGATTGTAGCTTAAATGAACAACAGATACTTTAAATTAAAAATAAACCTGAACTGGAAAAAAAACAATTAGCAAAGAACAATACAGAATTCAAAAACAAAAGCTGGATAAACTAGGACAAGAGAAATAGCATGCTAAGTATAACAGTCTAATAGAATCATACACTGGATAAGCTTATTTCCTAAATACATATTTGTCAATATGCATTTTTAGTCTCAAATATGACTCTGGGATCAATGCCTGCCACAAAATAAGTTCTTCATTTTTTCACTATTTTCATAAATCTTACCAAAATTTATTGGGATGGATACAATGTTGAAGTTTTATTTCTATATGTGTGTGTCATTTTTATTAGAAATTTATTTCAAAATTATTTTTAGTATAGGCCCTGAAACTTTTAGACAGAGTAAACTATGCTTGAATTTTAATTGAGGAGTTATAGAGGGCACAATTTCTACTTAAAAACTTGAAAGCAAGCTAATTCTTTTGGGGTTGCCTGGTAACTAATAAGGAGTATGTCAAATTGAAAGACAGGTCTGACAGAAGCAGCCTTTGAATAAATAATAGGATTGTTGTCAACTTTAGCCTCTGAGAAGTGAGTCAGGAACCAATTCTAAGTTACACTGAAGAAAAGACAGTTGAAATGTATTTTGTGTTTTTTTAGTGAATTGTCCACTGTTTGCCCTTAAACAATTTTCCTCACCAACAATTTGTGATTAATGTAGAGAGGTTAAAAGAAAATTCTGAAGACACCATTGAATATCTGTTGAAATTAAATGAAAATGGCCTGAGGCATTTTGAGAGTCAGGATTATTTATTCATTGCCATTTATTTTTTTATAAATCCATATTAATGCAATGTATTAGCTCCTTAAAGAAATAAATGGACACCAAGAATGATTACTACTCTGATAAGAGATTTGACATAAGTGATTTTTAGGGTGACAGTCTTGTCGCAGTGACTCCAGGGTATATGTACAACAATATGCCTGGACAAGTCTTTAGTTACAATGATATATCAAGCTGTTGATCGTATACTCATGGATTGTGACCTATTTCTGTTTTAATTCCAGCAGGAAAAGAGTCAAGAAAGTTCAAGAATCAAAGGTAAGAAACGGCGGTTTTAAGATCATAGTTTCATAAATTCATGTGAGTATAGAAGAAAGAAAGCATGCAGCTTTGGAAACTTACTTAAATATGAGAAAACAAAATGAATTCAAAATTTTCAACGTGGCTTTAAGGTCATTGTGAGCCCTTTGGAAATTCTAGGTCACTGGGGATCCTCTATTGAGGTTTCATTTTTTCATATAATGCTGTTGGGAACTTCAGCAGAATTTTCTGTTAACTCTCTGAATTGTTCTCATGGATTCCTCCATCAGGCATTGTCCAGAACCGTTGGCGTTCTGTTACATCCATGGTTTACCAGATAAACTTTACAAAATATATCTCATGGAAAAACAATTATTAAATTGCTGTTATCTCATTTATTTCTACAAAAAAAGCAAGAACATATTTATGTATTAAAAATTGGTGATAGCATGGTCAACTCTAGTCAGACATAGGGAAACTCTTTTTCCCATAATAACATTCCATGTTTTGATGTTTACTTTTTGAGATAATAAATTACTCCAGGTAGATTACAGTTCTTTAGCAAAAGGTTTTCATTAGCTTGTTCTCCTGCTGATCATAATAATGAAATTTAACTGATTTTTCATGAGTTAATTCTTCTGGCTTCGCCATTCAGGTGCTGGCCCTTCTTATTGCACAGTCCCTCACCAATTCCTTTCCAGTAGATGTTTTGTCACAAACCTGACTATGGAGTGAATGGTTGTCTTCCCATTTCCTTCCATCCTTTTTGCATAGAAAAATAGGTTTATTTTTATTTTACTTTTTCTTAGAGTTCTACAGAACCAAAACAAACTAACACCAAAACAAAAAACAAAAAACAGAACAAAACAAAACTGTGAAGTTACCAAGTTTACATATACTTCTGAAACAATGAAGGGGAAATTATTCTTCTGAGGGTCTCTAAATTGATGGTATTAATCTTGCTTACTAATAACAAATCCAAATAGAATCTTCCCTGCACATTTCCTGCAAGCAATTGAATTACTCCATTTGGTTTCCATGTTTGGTCATCTGTATGTGTCTGTATTCCTGAAGAATATGAAAAGACAGACTTTTTTATTTTGCTAGGTATGTTTTATTCAAATGAATTATGTAAGACTGCCCTTCCAGGGATTCCCAAACTATTTGTGTTCTTTTTCAGCAAACTGAAGTATGTCTTGTTATTTTATATGTGAAATTATTACACTTATTTATCCTCAAAGCACTAATATTAACTCAAAATTTCATACTTTTGTGTTACAAAAGGGAATTTCTATTCCAAGATGTTCTGTATGATGTGCATTTAAATGATATATACATTTTAAGCATATTGAGTACACATCTTCCTTCCCTTGAAGGACCCCAGTGTTTCAAGTTAAACTTAAATCATATTTATAATTCTGTTATAGTTGAAATAAGTATAGCTTTCTTCTTGATGCTTTATTGTCTTGGGATATATAAATCCTATCATCTATAGTAGCAGAAATTATATTTTTTCAATGACTGCCTAGGAACATGTTTTCTTTTATAATGTAATAAAATTTTGAGATGATGCTTGTCACTTCTTTCACTGTTATTGGCTGACACATGGTTCAGAACTCTCACATTATGGCTTCTAGGCTACTGAGTTGCAAGTAAATTAGAGACATACAGTTTTGTTGGGACCTGTTGCCAAACTCTACTTAGAATTCAGTATTTTTCTTGACTATGGGAATCACCTTTAATGTTTTTTTTTACTTGAAATTACAAGTGGCATTAAATTTGTCTTTAAAGGCTAATATTAAGGAAAAAAGAATTGAATAAACCAATTGTTTACACATTGATAGATGAGAAAAATTCTAAAAATCAAATATTGTACATATTTTGGTAACCAATTGTTGAAATGTGAGTTTTGTTCACATGATATTAGTAATCAATTCTAATATCCAATTCCCCAGACTTCCTGACCAATTGGTATTCTTATTTTTAGAACATGTTTATTATACAGTCAGGAATGTATGCAGAGGAAGTCTTTAACCTTCTAATTTTTCTAATTCTGTACCTATTCATGATTATGACAAAAATTCCAACCTCATTATATAAGTGACCTGAAATCACATAAATTCACAAAGCAGTCCAGTGAAAATCAATCAATCTTTCCTCTGTGTACATGGAAATTTATATTGAAATGTTTAGAAACTTGCAATTCTAACCCTGACTAATTATTTGATACTCACACATGCTTTTATTCTAATATTATTTTGAGATGCCATAGAATCCAATCTGTACTAATTCTAAAATTACATTTATATGGAATTGAATTGGCAAAATGAATTTTGGTTTGATAGTTAGTATACCATTGAATTCTCAATTGATTTTCACATTTAAATTGCTTATGTTGTCAAATGAATTAGAGCTTAACCTCTATCTAGTTAGTACACAATTTTGAGGATTACAATGATGTAAGATATCCTTTCTTAAAGATACATTGAGAATGATAGCAGGATCATTGTCTTAATAGGTGTAAAAAATGATCAACTCTTTGGGAAGGCATATTTTGCACTGGATTTCAGTGACATTACAAATATATTAGGATACGGTATATTATGTGTTTAAAATTCATTAAGAATTTAAGGGGTGCCTGGGTGGCTCAGTCAGTTAAATGTCCCACTCTTAATTTTGGCCCAGGTCATGTCATGATTTCAAGGTTGGTGGGAACGAGCTCCACATTGGGCTGTGTGCTGACAGTGCAAAGTCTGTTTGGATTCTCTCTCTCTCCTTCTTTCTTTGCCCTTCCCCCATTTGTGCTGTCTCTGTCTCTCAAAATAAATAAACTTAAAAAAATTTGTTAAGAATTTGATAAATATTATTAGGAAATAATTTCCTTTGAAGAATAGTTCATTACAATACAAGGATCATAAGTCAGTTTTCCAGGGGCATATTTCTGCCAATATTTCTCAGGGGCATATTTTAATTTGTGTTATGTTTATTCATTCATATTTAAGAGCGTCTCTCTAGAGTTCTCAGTGATAAGTGTAACAGTTTTTGACAAAAAATTAAATGATTCTTCCTTTACAAAGAGCTTAAAACTTCTGTCAACTTAGTTGAGCTTTGTTTTTGTTTTTGTTTTTATGTTTTATTTATTTCTGAGAGAGAGAGAGAGAGAGAGAGACAGCATGAACAGGAGAGGGCCAGAGAGAGAGGGAGATACAGAATTTGAAGTAGGTTCCAGGCTCTGAGCTGGCTGTCAGCACAGAGCCCAACACAGGGCTCAAACCCACTAACCATGAGATCAAGACCTGAGCCGAAGTCAGACGCTTAACCTACTGAGCCACCCAGGCGCCCTAACTTAGTTGAGCTTTGAACTTTCCAAAAATAATTTAAAACACTTACTGCAGTCAGAAGGACAATATTACTGTGGGAAGTTTGAATATGATTATACTGTAGCATGTTCCTGAGTATCTGCTTCCTCTCTCTGTCATTAAAAGCATGTTCATTCATTCACCGAAAAGATTCAGGTCTTTTATTATGCATTTTTCCTTCCTCACTTTTCAAGTGGAAACTTTTAGCTCTTCTCATTCAGAAGTGATAAAAATAAAGTATAGTCCCCTTTCATTGCTAGTTATATGTTGGGGGACACTGAGGACTAAAGTCGGTTCCCTAACAGTTACTTACATGGCATATTATTAACCTCTTTCTTTTTTAAAAAATATTTTTTAATGTTTATTTATTTTTTGAGAGAGACAGAGAGATAAAGCAGAAGTGGCAGAGGGGCAGAGAAAGGGAGACACAGAATCCCAAGCAAGCTCTAGGCTTTGAGCTGTAAGTACCGCCCAACCCGGGGCTCAAATTCACAGACCGTGAGATCATGACCTGAGCTGACTGTCAGACACTTAACTGACCGAACCACCTAGGGGCCCCAACATCTATCTTTTCTTAAATATCTAATGGATGTCAGATATTTGGTGGGGCTTTTACAGGTATTATCTCCTTTTAATCCTCAAACATATTATTAGGTAAGATTTAGCATTAAACATGCCAGTGTTTGGGGGAAACACATATGAAATAAATAATTCAGAAAACTATTATCATTTTGTTCTATTTTTAAATGGGTTACATTTTATTTAACCAATTACCAATTATACATTAGGTACATTTAGCATGCTGTTATTAGCAATGCCTTTTTACATTTTCATGGATTTGATACATATGATTTTTATCATATAGGCATTATGTTTTCTTCAATGGTATGGTATTACAAATTAATTCTCTTACTGCTAATTTGTATAAATACTGCTCAGGGCTTTGTAACTTTAAGAAAAATTTGATCATTATCAATTATCATTACAATGTGGCATAGTAATGTTCTAAGGGACAGATGTAGAATTGTGCCAGCTTTTGCAATACATGCTTGTGATTTTGACAAGTGACTTAGCCCTCCAGAAGTAGTTCATTTTTTATAGTTAATGTAAAAAACCTACTCCATGATATCAAAAGTCCTTTTATATATATAGAAATTCTAGGGCTAAGACCATATCTAAACAAATTAAAGGTGTGTGTTTGGGGGTGTTTTGGTGGCTTAGTTGGTTAAGTGTCTGACTCTTGGTTTAGGTTCAGGTCATGATCTCACGGTTTGTGGGTTCAAACCCCAAATCAGGCTCCATGTGGCCTGCTTGGGATTCTCTCCGTCTCCCTTTCTCTCTGCCCCTCCTCTGCTTGTGCTTTCTTTTTCTCAAAATAAATAAATAAACTTAAAAAAAAAAGGTGTGTGTTTGGGACAATAACTGCTATTAAAGTACTATGGAACCTGTAGTTTTTACACACAAGCACATACACACACAAGCCATACATGCTATGTACTTTTATGGAACTATGCATTCAGTTTCTTTTTTTTTCTACATCACAAAATTACCAATCAAGAACACTGCAAATGATGTGGTACATACAGGAATGGATATACATATGATATATATATATATATACACATATATACATATGATATATATATATATATATATTGATGTGGTACATACAGGAATGGATATACATATGATATATATATATACACACATGTATACATATGATATATATATACACATATATACATATGATATATATGTATATATACACATATATACTTATATATGTAAAATACATATAATTTATCTCTATTATATACATACATATACATTATATATGTATGTAATATTGAATTGGAATTGGAATGCTAATAAACTTCTAATCTGAGTTGCTTAAATATTCAGACCTCTTTTCACTAGAATAATCTTATAGATTCGCTGAGGTTAGCTCACTTCCTCAAGAGCAGGTAACTAGTCAGAAACAGTTATGAGATAGGGATGGACCTTCAAATTTGTATTCCAGAAAGCCAGTGGACACATTACATCAATAAATGAAAATATTATATAAAACTGAAAAATGGAAATTCATATACATGAGACCTTCATGAGACTCTTTGTCTAATTGTTGGATGTCTTTATGTTTAGAAAATTAAATATAGCCAAACAATAAGTAATGCCTGAAAGAGACTGTTACCATTATGTGAAATTCAGAGTTGGTATTATTTTTAATGAATTATAATATCATACATAATTGATGGTAAGTATTTTGGTATTTGGTTTAAAAAGTTATTTCTGAGACAAAAGATTATAAATTTTATGATATAAACTGTGGTATTTTTGTCTATTATATTCAAGTTATAATTCTTCAGAAGTTTAAGTATCTAGAAGACAAGAAAACTCAGGTCTAGGAAATGTCAACCAAAGGATTATTTTATTTGTTTTTGGCCAACTATATTGGGTAAGCCCTAAAGAAGTGGACTTATGGAAGACTTCTGATAATAATAATGACTATTTTTTTAAATTTCTGAGAGAGAGAGAATGCAAGCATGAGCAGGGGAGGGTCAGAGAGTGAGGCAGATACAGAATTTGAAACAGGCTCCAGGCTCTTGAGCTAGATGTCAGCACAGAGCAGGACACGGGGCTCGAACCCACGAACTGTGAGATCATGACTTGAGCCAAAGTCAGACAGTCAACTGACTGAGCCACCCAGGTGCCCCAATAATTATTGAAAATTATATGTAAAAATATGTGAGGAAGTAATAAGATATATATAGAGAGAGACATACCTCATTTTATTACATTTCACTTTGTGTTTCACATATATTGTCTTTCAGATTCAAAGTTTATAGCATCCCAGTGTTGAGCAAATCTGTTGGCACCATTTTTCCAAAGCATTTGCTCACTTTGTGTCACATTTTGGTAATTTTTTCACTATGGCAAACTTTTTCATGATTAATATATTTGTTATAGCGATCTTCAATCAGTTATTACAACTTACTGAAAGCTCAGATGATGGTTAGCACCTTTGCACAGCAAACTATTCTTTAATTAAGATATGTACATTAATTATTCAGCAGTGCTATTGCACCATTAATAGACTATGACATAGTGTAAACATAACTTTTGAATGAACTGGGGAATTAAAAATTAATTTGACTCACTTTATTGGAGTATTTATTTGTTTTATTGTGGGTGGTCTGGAATTTAACCCTCAATATCTCTGAGGTATGCCTGCCATTTTACAATGTAGCAATTGCATTTTTAAAAATTGTATTTTGCTCTATTTATTTTATTACAAATGCAGTTGAAATTAGTTGGGAGAAAACATATTCTCATGAATGATTATTAATTACCTTGTTGCAAAATATCAATGTCATATATGCATTACTTTCTAGTGTGTGATTGATTAGCAGCTCTTAAATTACTAATATGTGCATCTCACATATTTTTATGCATTTTGCTTTACACTTAACAATATGAGTATAAATCAATTGTTGAATAACAGATCAATTAAAAATTTAATTTCCAGTTTTTATGAACACATTGCAATACTTTTCTGATTTCATTAGCTGAAATCTGTTCCATTTATGATTTTTTTCTATGAAAAAAACCCCTGATCATAATTCTTTATATGATTGATTGGTGTTTTGTGATAAGGTGAGTTTTGAAATAAAATAATAATACATAGATGTAATACAAAGATGCAAATTCTAGAAGCCATATATATAAGATAGTATTCGTTACTTTGAAAAACTTTAAAAAATATAGCAATTTCAGTTCCAATGTATAACTCTATAGAAGAAAAACTAATTTATAGGTATATGTTCACTATAAAAAATCTAAAAGATGCCGCCAAATATTTTACTAAATAACTTTCAAATAGTATAGATTTCAATAAAAGTAATAACTTTTCCCAGGGAATTAAGGTAATTTTCCTTATCCATTCTTCAAAAAACTCACTTGACCAACTTGGTATTATTTTAAATGGTCTTTGTGTGTTTCCTCCTGCCACAACAATCAAGAAGACAAACTTCCTTCACTACTTAATGATGTTATTATCATCAACTGGAAGATATTTCAAAAAGTAGGGGCGCCTGGGTGGCTTAGTCGGTTAAGCGTCCGACTTTCGCTTAGGTCAAGATCTCGCGGTTCGTGGGTTCGAGCCCCGCGTCGGGCTCTGTGCTGACTGCCAGCTCAGAGCCTGGAGCCTGTTTCAGAGTCTGTGACGCCCTCTCTCTCTGACCCTCCCCTGCTCACGCTGTCTCTCTCTCTCTCCTAGAAATAAATAAAACATTAAAAAAAATTAAAAAAAAGTATATATATGTGCATATATATAAGAATATATATAAAGATATACATATAAAGAATAATAGAATAAGTTATATACACATAAAGAATATATATAAAGATATATATATATATAAAGAATAATAGAATAATTTAAGGCTGCATGTAATATCAAGTTAATATTGTTCAAGTTTTTCTTTACAGAAACCAATAGTTTGTATACCTGTACAGTAGCATCTCAACATTGATCTTTTCTTCAATCACAAACTCAAAATACCATTTTTTAAATGTTAATTTATTCATTTTTAAGAAAGAGTGAGAGCATGTGCAGGGGAGAGGCAGAGAGATAGGGAGAGAGAGAATCCCAAACAGGCTCCGTGTTGATCAAGCCTGACATGGAGCTTGATCTCAAGAACCACAAGATGGTGACCTGAGCTAAAATCAAGAGTCCAATGCTTAACCAATGGAGCCACCCAGGCACCCTACAAAATGTATTTATTCTAGACTTTAGCAGAGCTAAATTTTCCTAAAGCTTTTGTTAATTCTATAGTTGGAAACAGTTGAATGGCATGTTTATTTTTATTTTTATGTATTTATTTTTTAATGTTCTTTTTTTTAAATTTTTTATTTTTGAGAGAGAGAGAGAGACTGACTGAGCAGGGGAGAGTCAGAGAGAGAGAGACACACACAGATTCCAAAGACAGGCTCAAGGCTCTGAGCTGTCAGCACAGAGCCCTATATGGGGCTCAAATCCACCCACGGTGAGATCATGACCCGAGCCAAAGCCTGAAGCTCAACCGAGTGAGCCTCCAACACGCTACTGAATGGCATGTTTCAAGAAAAATGAAGTAATATTAATCCAAATGCATTGGTGACTTCATTTAATTAGCTTGACAAATCACTTCATTCAGTTGTAATGGTTAGACTTTGAGACAGAGTAGTTCTTTAAATGGTTGAGGACATTAATTTTGGGGGAGGTTACGTCTTTATTTTATCTGCCAATGAAAAATTACATGGTCTATCAGTTCCTCTTAATATTTTGTCTCCTCAGGTTCTTTAGCATGAAATTTGACTCTATTAAAGAGATTATATTTAATTAGGTTTTTAAAATATATATTTCTTCTTTCTTACCACTTAATGAAATAATATTTAAGTATTTTGTAATTCATTTTTTTAATTATGAAGGATAGAAATTTTATATAAAAATGAGTTGTTACTTTGTGATATACTCATTGACTTCTATGAGGTAAAGTAGACATGCATTTCTTTGTCTAACTATGATAGATTAGTTAATTTAGAATTTTACCTAATATGTTAAAAGTCAAATCATTATAAGATACATTTTATAGTCTTAATTCATTAAATGGGTAATTTTTTTCAATTAGTTCGATAATTAGATATAAACATTTTTACTGGCAAATGCATGTCATTTTACTAAAATTAATATTGTTTCTTAAATTCCTAGTACATGGAATCCTTATCCATTGGATCCTGGAAAATAAGGGAAAACTTTGGTCAAATATGTTGTGTGATACTGCATAATTTTTACATACCCCTTTAGTGATACTTATCTTGCTTCATTAAGCAAGATTGTATTATAAGATAATTAAAAATTTTAAACATGCTGGCAATGTTGGTGGTAGAAACACATATATGAAAAAAGTGTTAATTTCACAAAGGGTTAAGAGGCCAGGACATGTTGATTTTATTTTGTCTCATTATTTTACATAATTCCAAATTAAAATCCAAGTACTTTCAAAACTTGAAGATATTTGACCTACTGATATTAAATTGCCTTCAAGTGTCCTGTTATATTTATTCTTAGAAGAAGAAAAAATAGTACAAGGCAGTGGCCACTGTTTTGAACATAAATGTATATAGGAGATGTAAGCTTAATTTGGGGGAAGGAAGGGGTCATTCTCTGAGCATATGAACTAGATATTGTAATGACTTATATTTAAATTTGAAGAAATTTATGAGAAATTTAAAACAAGAAAACCAAGCCTAATTTAACTTTTTGAATATAAGTTAACAACAAGTTAACAACTACTAGAGTTAAAAAGTACTATTCTATGTCAGAAATTTTGTGGTAATGTTAGCTTACCTGAAATTCAGAAAGGAAGAAGATATGATGCATTCAGCTACATCAATAATAAAGCATAGTTCAACAAATGCTTATTAGTTGTTTAAATATTAGAAATGAGGTTAGTTACCAGGAAAATTAAGGACAAAGTTTCTGACTCAAAGAATCCGGGAATATTGGGTTTGAGCTTGGAAGAATGGGATTAGAGCAAATAATCACACACAAAAAATGTAATGAATACTTTGGTAGAGAAAGGCCCAAGTGCTATACCTGGAGGTACCATGAAGTACAGGGAGGAGATCTAGGAATGGGCATTTGGAAAAGGTTAGCTCTTTCTTTTTACAGAGAGACAAGATATTGTCTGGAAGAATGGGGATGAGCAGGAGGGATGAGGAATTAGGGAGAGTGTTTTGGGTCGTGAGTCATTAGTGAAATGCAAATGTTGAACTATTAATGCCAGGCTGATGAGAATTAGAGAAGAAATCAGAGTGAAGTGGAGAATTGATGTGTAGAGTCATTTATAACTAGGAAAATATCATTAGCAAATCTGATGGCAGAACTTAAGCTAGTGTGAAGACATGACCTAAGCTAGATAGAAGAGTGGTATTGCTTAAAAGGTGCAGCATTGAGAAATATTGGGTACAAGCTAAGCAATTTTCCAATTTGACAAACCACAAGGTTTTTTCTTTTTTCTTCTGTCCTCTGAAATTGTTCCAATCTGCTTGCAACAAATAGAACAGAAACGAAGAACTGCACAATGATCATGAGATCAGTTTTGTCTGCTGGTTTAGCATTCAGGGTCTAGAAACACAGTAAATTTCAATCTTGGGTTGACTACTAAATAAAAAGCTGGGTGACTAATCACAAATTATTTGGCCTCAGTGCGCTAATGCCTTCATCTGTAAAATGTGAGTAATAATATTCCTTTCTTGATAGGTTTGTTTTGATGGTTAATCAAGAACTATATAGGATCTGAAATTTTACCCTCTTCACAAACTAACAAGTGAGGCTCACAGTTTCGTGGATGCTGGCAGAAGCTATGAGCCTCCTGTGTCAGAGGACCAATTTATTATATATTACTCATGGTAACAGTAGACAGACTATATAGCATTTTTGTTGATTTCTGTAGGGCTAGGAGAAGAAGGCTGGGTGATGCCTGCAGGGGCCACCATTTGCCCCCACCTAGCTCAGGACACCCAAGTATTTTATAATGAACAGGAAGCACACCTGACATTTGATGCATTGAAAGACATTTTATTACACTTGACACTTTATTACACTTGACAATAAACATATCCCCCCCTTGCTTTAGAGGGCAACACTTGGTCTATCGTCTAAGAATATTCACTGTACAAAATACCAAAAGAAATTATGGAATAAAAAAAAACAAAAAAAGAAAACAGTGTCTCTTCTTTCAAAATATGCAGAAATGCAACAGTCATAGGGAAAATTGTCTCTTGGAGCAGTTAGAAAAGAATAGTAGGGGCTCAAAAAACCAGTTGAATAAACAGTTATAATTGCCACCACCACAGCCATATCACCATCATCATAATTCAGAGTATTCCTCTCCCTCCCACAGTTATCCTCTGGGGTGCAAATAAATGTAGACTAGAGCAAATACAGGGTTCTCTTGTTTACAGCCTCTCTGTTGATGTTTCATGGAAGGAGAATTTGCTTCTATGGTAAAGTAAGTGTATACACATACAGCAGATGGATAGATGCACAGAGAAAAACATTATTTTTTAAAAATGTTCTGATTTATTTTTGAGAGAGAGAGACAGAGACAGAGAAAGAGGCAGAGCATGAGTGGGGCAGGGGCAAAGAGAGAGGGAGACACAGAATCCGAAGCAGGCGCCAGGCTTCGAGATGTCAGCACAGACCCTGACGCAGGGCTTGAACCCACAAACCACGAGACCATGACCTAAGCTGAAGTCATATGCTTAACTGACTAAGCCACCAAGTTGCCCAATTTTTTTGTCTTTTTATAATGTTAACGGATGGTCATTTTAGAAGTCACACATATTCAGAGAGTTAAAAATAATTGCACTAATTCACAATTAACTATGCAATTAATAAGTGCCATATATATATATATATATATATATATATATATATGTATAAAACCCTCTCTTTCTCACACAGGGGATTGTGGGTGATTGTCTCCCATGCTTGAATGCTCAGTCTTAGGGTGTGGAGTTTGGCAGAAATCAGTGATTTTTCAGAAGGTTGAAAGGTGCCCACAACTGGCATTAATTCACAATTAACTATGTAATTAATAAGTGCCATATATATATACACCTATATATACATAATACATACATTTATGTATGTTGGAAGGTGCCCACAACTGGCACTAGTGTATTTTTTGTCACTTCAAAGCACCTATGGACAGTTCTTTGCTTTTCCACACAAGAGTAAGCTGAGGAATGCTTTGCTTCATTCTAGGTCATTGGAAAGGTTCCTTGTTAAAGTTGCATGGAAGGAAAAAGATTCCATTGAGCCAATAGATAGCAGTGATTCCATTAGTGATAGAGAAAGTCATCCTACACTATAAACCTCCTCTCTTGTTTCGGTCACAACAGCAACAAAGATTTTCAAAGGGCAGTACAGCTTAATTCATTTATTTTTCCTTATATTTGTTATTTTCTTTATTACTTTGTGTGATATTATAATATTGTAATCATGTTTATATTAATATTTTTGCATTGTGGAATGGATCATCTGAGTTTCTATTGTTTCTTATGGGGAAATTCACTTTGATATACAAGTGCTTTGGATACTAAGTTTGTTTCCAGAATGAATTATGTTCACAAACCAAGATTTTACTGTATGTACACACATATATATGATATATATTTAAATATACACTTAAATATATACTTATGTAGTATATATATAACATTTATGAGTACTTATTTATTGTCAGATCTTCTGCTAATTGCTCATCATGTATTATTTCATGTAACCCTCAGAAGAATGTCATGTACTAAGAAGAGAGTAAATTTTATTGTCAATCTAAAAGTGACCATTATTATCATTTTGGTATATGTGAATTCAAAGGGTTTTTTTTTGTATATGCATATACTTCAGCAAAAAATTAAAAACAACTTGTATTCTTTTGAAAGTGTTAATGGATAGCCTTGTTTCTCAAAGCTTGGCAAACACTTTGTGATAGATACTGTGAATTGGTTTACTCAACAACCATTTCAAATACCAATTAGCATGCTTTCTTTTTATAGACCCATTACAGAATCTAGTAAATTCAAAGCTACATTTCTCAGATTTTCTTGCAGTTAGCCTTCTGGATGTGTGTTAGGTTTTTCCTATCAAACTCATACAAGCATGGACTTTTATGTAATTCTTATTGTAAAACAAGCACAGTTTGGGGAAGGAAATTTTCCTTGCACAATAGCAAAGGCAGTGTGGTTCTGAACGCGGCAAATAGGGTGACAGCTTACTTTTGTGTTAGTCCAGAATATCACTGGGGTAGTAAGTCTTTCAATATTATAGTTCTGTGGTGAGGTTTTAGAAGTTGTTTCTAAGAGTTCAGTACACAGCCCTTCTCTTCAATCCTGTGAGCTATTTTAATAAATCTCTTTTACTTACATAGTGAAGAATCTGTTGTCTGTAATAAAGAGCCTTGGTCAAATCATTGGTCCATTCCAGGACTACAACAACTAGAAACCTGGAATGGACAAAGTAAGTTCCCAAGGAAGCAAACCTATCTGCAAGGCTGATGCAGGCAGTGACACCCAAGAGGTAAAATTGTCAAGCTCAAATTGTAAAGCAAACATGCATCGTTCAGGCACACGTTACAACCATGTGGTTCTACCTAGCTAGCAAGCGTTAACAGTAAGGAATTCTTAAGTCAAGTGTAATTATGGATCATACGGTTGCTTATGCAACCTATTCATACTTTTGTGTTGAGCATCAACTTTGTGTCAAACATGAGTCTGGACACTGGAGATATAGTAGTGGGCAAAACAGGAAAAATATTCTGTCCTTCTGGATAGTTGTTCTTTTCAAAGAATTGCTAAAATCTAAGAAAAAGCACAGGTAACTTATCTTCCTTGCTCATCTTTTTACCATATCCTCTCTCTACTTTACCTCAGCACCTGTCTAAAATATAGAGCAAGACACCTATATTACTAGAGGGGATGGAGGCAAGAAAGTAAATGGGAATTGATAAATTAGAATCAACCTGATGAGAAATACCCTTTCTCTGAGAAATTCAACTGCTGCTACGTCTAAAGTACCCCTCTCCAGACCTTCCAACCTTGGAGATAATTTCTGATTCAGCAAAATATGAGTCTTTTAACCTTGCCCCCAAATCTCTTCCTAGTGATTCAGAATCATCGTAATTTTCATGAAATAATTCTCATGAGTCCTTAAGAGGAAAGAACTTTGTGTCATTTATTGGCCTTTTTGGTCTTCAGGAACATTTCATTCTCTCATAAAAACGAAGCAGCAATGCTTTCCTAGGATGACTTAGGGCACACAGCTGTTGGGCTTATGGTTTATCTACAGAGACATTACCTGTCTTGGTTTCTATGTGGTAATCTTTCTCTTTATTATATACATTTCCATCCTCTCACAGCCATGGTAGAACATTATTACCCCTGTATAATTTTAAATAGTGTTTTTATTTTCTTCTTAACAAATCTTGAAATAGAGGATAATTATATACAATATATAACATATATGTAAGGTAAATTGGTAATAAATACTATATATTATAAACAATATGATTTATATGGTATATAATATGGTGTGTAATGTATTATGTAAATAACATAACTAATACAATCACAATATTAGGTAATCACCAACATGATTTATTTTCTGTTTGCGTATTTTTGTTGTTGTTGTATCATTTGTACAGGCTTGAAATGAGACCTGATATATATCAATTTCTTACCATGTAGTACACATCTATTTATCTCAAATATTCAGCTCATTATATCTGTGAGAAAGCTCTGAGAAGTAGGCATCATATTTATGTATGGAAAAGGAATCTTGAAGGTTAAGTAACTCACTGAATAATATATAGCTAATAAATGCTTAATTTAAAGTAAACCTCCTGCTTTTACTTGGGGTCGTCATTCTCATAGTTATCCCTGTGTTTCCTGTTGCATGTGTAACACAGTGAAATTTTCTGTTTTTGGATAAATCTATTGAGAATATGGTCATTGCTTGCAAATACATAGTAATGACTATAAACTACATTGTCACTATAAACTACATTGTCACAAGATGCCTCAAAAATTAAATAAATAGTTTAATGATTAAATATCAGATTCCTTATGAAAAACTCATGGTTCATAGCCAATAAAAAAGTGCACAGATTGAAGAAATTAAATGGGAGTAAAAGTTAAACCTTTGCCCCCCAAAAGAATTTAATTGTCTTATGATTTAAACAAGTGAAAGATTAATTTTATTTATTCCAATATTAATTATAAAATTAAAGCATTGAATTACCTCTTATGAGGGGACTGATAAGGCAATAATCAGTTAGTTTGATCAGCTGAAAAAGCATGATTTTTATTCGAAATGCTTTTTCTGGGTTTGTTGTTGCTGCTGTTGTTGAATGAAGAGTAACTTTATTATCTTCTGCTATTTAAATAGAGTCAAATCATAATCTTTGTGATTAAGTAACACTACATAGATGGAAACCTGACTTTGACATTCACTAGACATGCAATTATACACAAATTAGCACATTAATTTGAGCCTTATTTTTCTCTTCCCTAAATGATGATCAATCAAGAGCACTCCTCTAATTGGGCAGATGTGAGGATTAACTATGATTACATATGGAAGTGTTTGGAGTAGTTTTAGCACATAGGAAATCCTTCATAACTGCAACCTTAAAATACCATTTTAAATTACTGAATGAGTTGACGTAAGAAGTAAGATTTGAGGAATTGTTCAATACCTATATCATGGGTTATCTTGGATAGGAGTGGAAAACATCTATAATAAGGAAAATGATCCCTTTCAATATTCATATCATTCACAACAGTAAACTTAATTATTGATTTTTCTAAGTATTGGATTCAATTTTGATGAAACAGATTTTTTTAACAACTTAAGTTGTTAGCTTTATCTATACTGTGAGTTTATCCCTAGGACTTGTGTCCTCTGACCCTGATTAATCAAGAGAAGAATGTTCAGTATTATTTATTCAACTTGAAAAAAAAGTATAAGTCATATATTTTTTTCATTTTTCTTTATAAATTTTCTAATTAATAATTTGGAGATTTTTTATAAGCTTTTCTTGTTAGGGTCAAATAAGATAATGCATGCAATTATATATGAAAAGTACTTAGCACATTATCTGGAATCTCACAGGAATTAAATTATGTTAATTAAATCTATATCAAATTTCAGTTTCTGAATATATGTAGATATTTGTATGTGTATTAGTATAGATTTCATATTACATATAGTATTAAATCTATATAATTCATAATAATTTTTAATGTTTATTTCTTTTTGAGAGGACGAGAGAGAGAGCAGGAGCAGGGGAGGGGCAGAGAGAGAGGGAGACACAGAATCCGAAGCAGACACCTGTCTCGGAGCTGTCAGCACTGAGCCCAATGTGGGACTTGAAATCACAGACCGTGAGATCATGCCCTGAGCCGAAGTTGGACACTTAATCGATTGAGCCACTCAGGCGCCCTTCTATATAATTCATAATAATCTCAATAGTTCATATAAAAATGAAATATATTTAAAATAAACTTATATTTTTTATACATATATACTTACATATGTAGAGGTATAAAATTAAGTCCCTTTCTACCTTTTGGAGAAGCTACTCTATATTATAACACACATATACAATCACTTTATGGTTAAAATCAGTACTTATATAGTTTTTCTCTCTCTATTAAACAGTGGCGTTTCATTCTTCATAAAAGTTATTCAGAAAATATTTGTGAATAAATGATGAATGAGCTAGAAGTCATATTCATTTACAAAATGTCAGTATGCGTTTACATGAGAACATTTCATGCAATCCATGATGAATTATTTAGAATATTTCTAATTAGAAATGTGATACATTATTTTTTCTCAAAATTAATTACTTTCACCAGTGTTCTTCGTTAAACGGTAGCAAATATATTACCTTTTCAGTTATCTTTTTCAGTGTATGATCTAGACAAACAATATGGCAGAGTCTATTATTAGCTTTTTACATTTATTGGCACACATTTAATTGCAAATGTTGAGGTTTGCAAATGTGGAAGCAAACATTTTCAACAAGAATTTTAAAAAATTAATTGATATCTATGTCATGTTATGTTTAAGTTTTTAAATGAGAAACATGTATAAATTGTGATTAGTTTAAATTTTTTTATTTTATAAAAAGATTTAAGGGTAATATGTATATACCGAATTTAATTTTTCCCTGTTGAGGGGAAATAGGTACCATATCAGTAAAAAATTTAAAATTTCAGATGTAAAGATGAAAAGCTTTCTTCACAGCTGACTCACAAAGTCAAATTTGCAAGCCAAAAATAATTTATAGTAATATCAAAGGACTATAGAACAAACAATAGAAAATTGTTAAAATGTTTGCGTAGGATAAATGTTTTTTTAATATATTTCTGCAGAAATGCAAAAAATAACATGGGAAATTTTGATTTAACAGATTATTTACTTATTTTCATGTTTCATTATTAAAGATATTATTTGGTATGAAATTGATGGAGATATTGAAAAAGACAGGTCTAACTACACAGAAATTATAAAAAGGAAAATATTGAACTCCCTCAATATGAAGTATTAACACTGGACCCCTTGAGGAACAGGAATGAGGTCTGAGCTTATTTAGAATGTTTCCTCAAGTTGTCTGGAAGTTAAGGAGGAACAGTGAGTTAGCAGATGACATTGATCTATTTTTAAAATTTTATTGAAAGCAATGTAAAACTACTGATGCAAGACATAGAGAAATATGCAGATAGACAACAAAGTTATAGTAATCTTACTTTAGTGTCAACAATAGTGAGGTTAAAAATAATCTAGATTGCACTTATGTTTTCCGTTATGTACTAAAAAATTTAACAAGAGCATCTTACACTTATTTAAGAATTCTTTTTCCCAATATGCTGCAAAATACAAAAACAATCACCTCCAAATAAAATGATATCAAATCACTGTCACCAATTAATACAATGTTTGGTATCAGTTGGGTTTTTGGAAATTAATGGAAAATAATATTCTAACAATGAAAACCTAAGACTTTGACTCAGCCTGTACTTGCATAGTCTTGCTTAATATGTGTTTTAAGCAGGCCCAAGTCTAAAATTGGTGGAGACTGGACCAAGAGTACAAATAAAGCACTCCTCCCACCTACTCCCACACTTTAGTTTGCTCTCTTCTTCTCTTATACATAATTGCATGCCCTTTTTTTTTATTATTTTCCCTCTTGGGAAAATTTAAAATTATCTTTAATGTTTGTTTATTTTTGAGAAAAAGACAGAGAGAGAGAGCGTGCATGAGTGGGAGAGGGGCAGAGAGAGGGAGACAAAGCATCCAAGGTGGTCTCCAGGCTCTGAGCTGTCAGCACAGAGCCCAACACAAGGGCTCGAACCCACGAACCGTGAGATCATGACCTGAGCCAAAGTCAGATGTTTAACCTGCTCCCCTCCTCTTGGGAAAATTTAAGAAACAAAAATATGTCCCGAGAAGTGACTTATGCAGGTCCAAGAAGCAGACTCAGAGTCATTGTTAGGGAATCTTGGGATCCAATCACCACAAGTAAGACCTGGAAGAGAGCAAGGTACAGACTTGGGCATGACCCCAAGAACTGATTGCGTTGCCAGAAGATGAACAACCAAAGCAAGGAGCTCAAGATAGGAACCCACTGCCTAGTCCCAGTTGGTGCTGTTGAAGAAGGTGTAATGAGCTGGAAAATACCCCTTCCAAAGGGCACAATGGATAGGGAAGCTTAGAAAAGGAAACTGCATTTGAAAGAACAATGGCTTACATGGGATAAAACCACGTGTTGAAAATCTTGAGAGTTTGATGACCTAGTTATTAAATCTTTGTATGTTAGGAAAAAGTGCTATCCACTGTTGTTTCATTCTCTAAAATATTTCACTGTTCTTGTTGACCCCAGCCTCCGTTGATTGTATTAGGCTGACTTAGTAAGTAGTCTGCTGGAAGTATGAAAATAAATGCATTAATTAAAAAATGCACAAAATCCTGAGCCTGATGGTGTTGGTGCTCTAAGCTGAGCCCACTTTAAACTGTTCATCGAAAGGGCAGTGGAAACTATGCCGGGTCACAATGCTTTCATTGCATATCTGGCACAACTTCTTCTTTACATGGTCATTCCTCGGGTAATAGTTATCTTTTATAATAATTTTACTGTCATGTAATAAAATTCAGAAATGTCAAGAGACACTTTATCAGTGAAAAAAATGCTTTCGCTTTTCTTTTGGGCTCTGAGTATTCAGTGAATTTATCTGAAAATACAAAAACAAAAACAAGGTCAGGTAGAGATGTTGCAAAGAGTTTGGCTATTGTCTGGTCATTCTGGAAAGAACATGCTGGCAGCTAATCTACAGGATAACAGCATACATTCCATCTGGCATGTGGTCCACATCCCACAGGCCCTATGATCTCAATCACGGCAGGAGCATCCTCACAGGGTAACTACACTCTTACCCTGCAAAGACTGACTCGAAGGGAAATTTACTTGAGAATAAGAGCAGAGAGAACTAGCACTTTCTCCATTCAGATTGCTTTTAGCTTTACTTTTAAGCCATTTGACTAAATTATTAATCCTATGTTCAATATGTAGTATGGGCATCCTCCTTGGAATTTATCAGCACAGTTACAGGACTTCATAAAATCACAAACCCACTATCAACCAGGACTATTGATGTATTGAGGTACGGGTAGATTTTGTCCCCAGAAGATCCTGAAATGAGTCAGAAAAAAATAACTGTGACTCTAAGACTATTCCCTCCCAACTGAATGTTCATTCCAATTTTCTTACACTTTCCAACCATGCCCAGCCATGTTTTGAGCTACATTTCATCCAAAATTTTATATTAAGATTATATAACATTATAAAGATACTCCAAAGAATGCCAAGACCATAGAGATACTCAAATACAATTATAAATCTCATTCTTATTTGAAGCCTGGGGAAGCAGTTAAAGAAATTTAATCGGAAGACTAAATTCCCATGTAAGTTAAAATCCAAATACTCTAAAGTCCAAAGGAGTTAAAACTAAAAAAATCAATTATCTAGTCCCTTTAAATCCCAAGAAAATAGATTTTTTTTCTACTTTTCTATCCTGCTCAGCATGAGCCCTAGGGGATATCAGATTCTGGCTGTAATGCAGCTTCTTTCAGCATAGTCTGGGCATCCGTTTTCCACAGGGTTGGTGTGGTTCTCTCACTAACTCAGAATCTCAGTGAGATCAATATCAGATCTGATGTGCCTCTCTTTTAGAGAGCCCAGAGATTATTACAGTCTGTATTCCTAGCCAATAAATCTTGTAAAGTAGCTTATTTCTAGAACCCAGACAAAGTTATTCCACTCAGAATTATATTTGCAGAGGCTAGGATTTGGGTTTGACAAAGACCCAAACAGAAGCCTAATGTTATCTGAAGAAGTGGAGCTAGAGCATGAAAATGAGCTTTGTTACAGCTACTCTCAGAAACCAGTTCATCTGTGCCAGTTACCCATTCCTATAAACTGAATATAATTTCAATCAGAAGAAGACTCTGTTCAAGAGGTTAAGGATGGCACAGTATTTACCATATCTGGGAAAAGAGTAAACTTACAGCCTCTTCTTTCCAGATAATGACTGTTGAAACATGATTGCCTTCTCTTGAAGTTTGAGCCTTATATTTCCAGCCCAACAGTGTTACAATGAATGTGGAAACATTAAAAAAAAATAATGTTTATTTATTTTTGAGAGAGAGAGAGAGCTGGGGAGGGGGAAAGAGAGAGGGAGACACAAAATATGAATCAGACTCCAGGCTCCGAGCTGTCAGCATAGAGCCCAATGCGAGGTTCAAACTCATGGCCTGCAAGATTATGACCTGAGCCAAGTTGGACACTTAAGTGACTGAACAACCCAAATGTCCCGAATGTGAAAACACTTTAGTGACCAGTCCTCCATTCTTCCTTGTGGACTAACATTTATAGAGCTTGGCCACAGGAGGCTCATTCTACTGGCTTGTTACTGCAAAATTGTTCACACCTATGACACTGCCCTCCAGGGAATGTTTTACCCCTATTTTGGTTCTAACATCACTCTCTGAAGATTCCTAACTTTAACCTACCATTAATGCTTCAGAGTTCACACTAAGAACACAGTGAGGACAATAGATTTGCCATGAGTTCTTCAAGTTTCTATCATCTCTCATATTTTGGGTGTTTTAGACCTTGAGCCTTAATATCTAGTTGCTGTTTTTTTGTGCAAAAATGGAAGATAACTTCTATTGTTTTATTTTACTACTCTTTTTCTTCTTCTTTTAGAAAAGCCATTGATAACATGTTTATAAAGTTGGTCTGTTTCCTTTTCTAAAAAAATAGCTCATTCCTGGATCTAAATGCCTTGTTCCTTTACCACCCTTATGCTTACATCCAGAATTTTTAAAATATTTTAGATCCAGTATATTGTGAATCTGCCTAATGCATCCATTGCCTGAGCAAATCTTCTGCACCTTCACTGTCTGGGCGTGGATAACCCCACTCAAGGAATGTCATCATCTAACCATAGCATGAACTGAATCTATCCATCTGCCTTCCTGTCATATGCTTTCTTTTTGCTATGCTTTCTTTTATTATCTTAACTCTACAAATTGATTATACACGTTCCTTTGAGTCACAGAAAATTCCTGGATGGCTAAGTAAAGGTAACTCCATTGCCCAAAATTATTTTATTACTTATTAAATCTAAGGCATATAGCCTAACTTCCTGAATTCAACTTGGTTCTTCTACCCTTTCTTCTTTGGCCTTGAACCAAAATAAAATTTCAAGCATCCAACCTAAGCCTGGCAATAATAATTTAAAATCAGAACCTCTTTAGTATTATGCAGCATGCCTAGAATCTAGCTGCCTTGCAGTATAAAAGTCATTCCCTGCAGACAAGACTGCAAAGCACAATGCAAATGACAAATAACTTGCTCTGCTTTTTAAAGTCTAAATGGCAGGTATACGGCAAGATATCTTTTTCCATGCAGCTAAACTTTTACTTCAGTTAAATCTGATGACTCAGGCCTCTGCAGCCCCCTGGTGGCATCTACTCAAGCACCACTCCCTTCACACACATACTGAGGTTGCATGCAAGTCAAACTACCAGACTGCACTCTGAACCAGGGTTCACCAGGATTGCCCCTTTACTAAGCCTATGGGGGCTTTTCAGTGTGTTCTGGAGTTTTCTGCCTGAATACAGTGTGGTTGGTTTCAGAGATCCATGCGGCTTATATTTTGCTTAAATCCAGAATGGCTAGTACCTTTGTCCATGTCAGTGCACATTTGCTTAAGGTCTGTTGTTTGCAGGCATGTCTTTACATCTCTTTTAAAAATTGCCCATGGAAGGGCGCCTGGGTGGCTTAGTCGGTTGGGCGTCCGACTTTCGCTTAGGTCATGATCTCGCGGTTCGTGGGCTCGAGCCCCGCGTCGGGCTCTGTGCTGACTGCCAGCTCAGAGCCTGGGGCCTATTTCAGTCTGTGTCTCCCTCTCTCTCTGACCCTCCCCTGCTCACACTGTCTCTCTCCTAGAAATAAATTAAAAAAAAAAAAAAAACATTAAAAAAAAATTGCCCATGGAAAAGTCCTTCATAAGCTGCCATGACCAGCCAAGGTAGCGAAATAATCACAACTGCTTGATTTAAGGCTGTTAACCACCTAAATTTCATTTAAATAACCTTGTCTAAACCCCTATAAAGGCAAAACAACAAGAACAACAACAAAAACAAACCAAAACACCACTCTGGTTACTAACATGTAAAGTAAAACCATGTCCAGATCCCAACTTGTAAAATCTAAATCATGGAGAATAGAAACTAATAAAAACAAACAAAGAAAACAAAACAGAGAACAAACCAACAAACAAAACCAAGCACAAAAAGGAAGTAAACAGAACAATCCCAGTTTTTTCTTCCCAAATTCAACTCTCACTTCCTTCTCCTGAGGATGAATGAAAGAGAACAGAAAGAAACCAGAAATAGTGTGTGTTATACTAATGGAGTTCCTGCATATAGATGGGAACATCAAGAGAGGAAGAACATTCTTCCGCTTCATCTCCACTCCTTGGTCTTCAACACTGCCTTTCCAAAATCTCAGAAGAACAAAAGGACAATTGAAGTGGTTACAGGAAACATTTGAAGTGTAATAGACACTTGTGAAGCTATTCTGAGAGGTTATATTTTAGTGAATACAATTCATAATACTGTAATATTCAAAAATTCTAATAACAGGTAATATCATATAGAGGAAGGGGGTGATAAGCATGACTCTCCATCCATTCTGGGGAAAAGTCTGCAAGCTTCCAATTTAATAATATTAAGCACTCAGATATTAGGTAGTCACTTGAAATGCATTTGATAATATCTAAGTTTCTTCAACTACAATTTAACTGAAAGATAAAATAAACCTTTTTACAGGATTTTCAAGTTTTGTCACATGGGGATTTTCCTATCAAAACTCAGCAAAGTTGAATTAAAATTCATATGCTTAGGACTGCTTCCTTGTAGTTAATATTGTGCTATAGATTTCCTTAATTGAAGAAATAATTGAGTGTTTTGAACTATGATTTAAATGGAATTTGGGTCACGTTATTCTATTTTAACTCTGAGTTTCTGTTTTCACTAATAATCCATGTTCATTTGAAGAATTTATGTATCCTGAGAAGACATTGTGAGATTGCAGCAAGGTAAGAGAATCAAGTGTTGATAATCTTTAGGAGTTGGAATAATGCTCTTAAAATTCAGGACTTGTACTTCCAGAAAATCATCAAGATTTCTGTGGGCATCATGTTCCTCAGGTTAAAACATATTTTCCTTTGCCCTAAACTGAAAGGTGATATTGAAGTTTATGTCCCACTTCAGTCTGCTGCCTTCCACTGTTACCCCCACAGAGGGTTGATGCATGTTCTGTATCAATATTTGATGTGTGATGGATAGTGTATTTCTGGCTATTACCCTTTGAACACCGTGCCTCACATAGGGATTCAGAGCCCGTGCACTTAATGAATATCAACCTAAGTGCAAAGTACTCACCTAGGCATACCAAAGATACAAACTCATAAAATATTTTACCTGTCTTTTCTAAGCTTGTGGGAAGCTTATTCCACAAATTCAAGTCAGATCTTTCAGAATATAACTCAAGGTGAGCCTGGGGATGGACATATTAATGGTTTGATGATAAAAAAAACAATAGCTCAGCACAAGAGTGGCACTGAATATCTGGCTTGAGATTTCCACTAACTCTGAACCCCCAAATTCCTAGTTTACACTGCCATGTACACTTACCATAACGCTATAGCCTGATAAAAAAATCAGTGAAACAGATATGTTCTTCCTTCTTGGGAGCATCTATAATCTGGTCTGGTGTTCCTAGCTTTTATTGCACTATATAACATTCCTCAAAATCTGATTAGCTTAAGCAGAGTTACCATATGGCCACCAATACAATTCCTGGGTACATACCCAAGAGAAATAAAAACACACATTCAGACAAAACTTGTACACAAATGTTAACAGCAGCATTATTCATAATAATGACAAATTTGAAACAATCTAGATGTTCATCAACTGGTAAGCAGATAGACAAATTTGGTAGAATGAAACGGAATATTATTCTGTAATAAAAAAGGAATGATGTACTGATATATGCTACAACATAAATAGATGAACCTTGAAAATATTGCACATGAAAAAAGCCAGACATGAAAGGCCACATATTATATGATTGCATTTATATGAAGTGTCCAGAGTTGGAAAATATATAAGGACAGAAAGTATATTACTAGCTGATTAGGAAGAGGTAAAGGCAAAGATGGAGATCGACTACTAGGAGAATTGGGATTACTTTTCACGGTGATGAAAATGTTCTTGATTGTAGTGATGGGTGTAACACACTGTGAATATATTAGAAGGCATTGAATTGTATACTCAAAATGGTGAGCTGTATTCTATGTGAAGTGTTTCTCACTTGTTCCTCTATCATTTTTATCCCTAGCATGATAATCATGAGTACACAGGACTGTACTTCTTAACTTCTCTATGATCTTCAGCATTAATGCATCACCATTCTAGGGTGCTTTGACAAATTTATAATTTTATAGGCATACAAACGCATTAGAAGATGGGGAGAAAAGGTTTGAGATATATTGCAAGATACAACTTTGTTACTTTGAAATAGTGATGTCTGATAAGCTCCTAAGTTTGGTGTGTGAACTTTATAAAAAACAAATTAACCTAAAAGCAGGAGCAAAGCATCAAGAAATGGTTCAGAATCACCAGTTATGTTAATATTCTGTACTAGTAAAGATATAGGAAAATTTTCAAAAGGTATCACGGGTTCTATTTCTTACAACAAAACCAAACAAAAGCAAACAAAAAAATACTAACAAAATTTGCTTAAAATTGCACGTCAGAAACCAAAATCCAACAATAGCATGCTACTTTTCATCTTTATAGTCTGCCACTACTACACCAAATTTGTAGAAAACTGGTCAAAAGTATATTGAGTTGAATGATTATTTATATGGTGTACATAGGAAGAAACAAAATACCAAATGATATTGAAATCTTAAAGCAGCCAGACTAATGTAGGAATAAAAAATAATTCTTGTTTTCTGTGTATAGCAGTTTTATTATTCTTATTTTTATGCCACCTATTAGCTTCAAGTCTGTGAGTTAATGCTTTTAAATATTATTAATTATATATTAAGATGTATTCTTTTCTCTCATATTGTCTACTGGCAATTTAAAGGGCAATCAGAGCTCACATATAACTTTGAAATATGAATCTAAGGAGGCTTTTTGGGGTGGTATATTTTACAACTGTAGCCTTCTGCATTATGCAGGTTCCTACTGAAACAATTATTGTAGTCATTCTGTGCTCTTGACTTTTCATACAACTGCCACATTTCATTAACAGTTAAGGTCATATTCTGGTTCATTCCAAGTGCACTCCTTTGCCCCTACCCTAGATTCTAGAATGCTATTAATAGTGCCAGCTCTGCTTAACGTTTACATCAGACTTGAGAGGAGATATTACAGTGAAGTGCAAATTAAAGCCTGCTAAAATGCTGCTGCCAACAATTATACTGGGGCGCAAGCACATTTTTCATTTATTTCAATGGGTCACATTAACAAGGCTGCATGCCACATTATCATAAAAGGTGGACCAGGCTGTCGGTTCTGATTATTGTTAAAGGAATGGCATTTCTAAGAAGGCTTTGCTAAGAGAGAACACATCTATTGCTAACTAGTGCTTTAAATGTATATAATTATTGGACACTTTTTGTAGAATGTTAAAAGCTTCTGTCAATCAAAGGTCAAATTTTTTATTTCCCTCCTTTTATGTATTTTTTTATTTAATTTCTCTACAAAATTAAATCCTTTTATGTAAGCTAAATAGAAAAGAAAAAGTCTTAGATTTCAATAGCTTCCTGAGTAACTGAGCCTGTTTAATTTAAAATACTATAATGCAAATTACTATCCTAGAGGAAGATTGTTCAAATCAAGCCAAAGTTTAGGCAATTTATCCTTTATATTAAATATTAAAAAAAAAGAATGACCTCAAGTCATTTGATCTGAAGGAAATTAGAGCCCGACACTTTTTCTTTCTTTTTTATCTAGTTTATTGTTTTGGGTAATGATGTCTATTTTCTGGAACATGGATGGAAATTCTATTTAAAAATTCATTATTTATTCCTGTATAATATGAACAAACATAATAGTGATTTTGTCATTGTTTCTACAGAACAGGAGATTCAGATACGATTTTTATGTCCCTGGCAGAAGAATAGTGCATGACTTTTAACCCATCTCTCTCTATATATGTAAAAAAAAAGATGACTTTTCTATTGAATCATCTTTAATCATTATAACCATCTTTTATTAAGTAGCACTCTTTCTTACCAAAATGAGTTGAACATAAATATTATAAAACATTAGAAGATAATATTGGAAAATAAGTAATGGATCTTAAAGTTAGGTTTTTAACTCCCTCAACTGTGTCTAAGCCTAGTCATGGCACTATGGTTCTTTGATCATTTAACTATTAGATCATTATGTAGAACACTTGTATTTACTTTTATTTTTAAATACTATTTGTTTGTTTTTTTTAGTTATGTAAAAATCAAGATGAAGACAGTTAGCAAGAGCTGCTATCTCATTCATGTTCATTATATTATTCCAGACACTCTGAATTTGAATTTCAGAATGTTTAACAATATACTTACAACAAACTTCTAATTGTATACAATTTTTTAAATATATTCCAAAGGAATAGTTTATTATAGGATATTTTAAACAAACAAATAAACAAACTGCAAGTATACATTTTGATGTATACCACATTACTAAATAGAATATTTCCAAAGGTCTTTAGTTCCTCTTGCCCCTCCCACTGTCCAGTTCCTAGCAAGTGTAAAAGTTAAACATGGCTATAAATTCTAAAATTGAGTTTAATTTTACCTGTTTTAACCACATATAAGTGAAATAATCTAATTATTCTATGCCCAAATCCTAAGATATTTATAACACTTGTAGCCCCAAACTGTGTTTTCTTCATTTTTATTGCTATCTTGTATTATACTGTATGCACATACCACAACGTACTGTGCTGTTGACGAGTGTTTGGCTAAAACAGAGCAGAGATTCACACTTAATTTTGCCTGACTTTTGAGCCTGTGCCATTTCTTTTACACTTTTAATTTTTGAAAATAAATTGAATATGATGAAATTTTGTGTTATGGACATTGCAGTTAACATAAGGAAATATACATAACGATACTACAAAACTTACCAAGCTGCATAAAGTGTGTTAGTACTAATATTTCCCCCCAAATCTAAGTATTCCAAAAATTAGTGTTCTAATACATTATTATTGTACACTTCTCTATATTGTAATTTTTATTTGAAAAATAAACTTGACTTTAAAATATCACGGTATCTATGATGCTTTTATATACTATGATTCTTTGTAACCCCTGCATATTAATAACTTCAGAATGTGGAGTACAAGAATTGTCTCTTTCATTTTCTTAAAAATAACTAATGTTATCAACCACTGATGAAATCTTGTTGGTTAATTGTAGTCCTGGCAACAAGTTACAAAAAAATGGGGCTACCTCCTTAAATCATCACGAAAATAACCTAGTCATCTGAAAATAAGACTCTGATTAGCCATGAGAAAGTCAAAATATCCCAAGGATTGACATGGTAACTGACAGATAATATATGTATGTATTTTTTTAATTAAAAAATACTGATCCAATAATTTAAAGATTTTGGTAATACCAAAATTTCAGAATCATGAAAGATTTTATTGTTTTTGCTCCTGTACATTATTGGATAATAAAAATATACCACAAAAATAGAAAATTGCAATATTGCAAATATGCTCCATAGGAATGGAATAATTTTTAAAGCAAGAAATCCTACTTGGAAAACAACATGAGCATGGCAAAACAAAAGAAATTGCATTGGCTTATTATTAAGCCACTTAGTACAATGAATAACACTCAGGCTTCGGAAATATGATTTCTTTCTTTTTACCAAAAGAATACTACTAATTCTTGAATAGTCATTTTGCTGTAGAAACATAAAAAATTGACATTAATCATATATTTTTCACTTGTATAATGACAACCTATAACATTCCCTTACAAAAAACCCAGAGAACATGTGTAATCTAATTTTTGATATAATGTATTTATTTATCTGAGTCTTATTTTTTAAACTCCAGTGCCAAGGTTTCACCAACCTAACTTTCCAAATGAAGGTCAGAAAAATTATTTTTAAAGCTTGACTATTATTCTAATTTCTTCCATTTTCCCTAAATTTATAGAAGTTCTCGGTCATAAATCATGTTTAGAATAAAAATTAATTATGTTTAGAAGAAAACTATTTTTTACATTTATTCAGGATATAAATGCTATCAATAGTAAAACTAAATGTTATATGATAATAGCTATAGGAGTCTAACCCCCAAATATAAATTACATGCAAATATAACTACAGCTTTATATTGGAACACTATAGTATCTCATTATTGTAGTTCATATATTATATAAAGCTCGAGTTTATGTTAGATTTGATATATGCTCAATATATAGCCGCAACCAGTTAATTGAATATGCATGTGTTAGGAGGAGGAATGTGTGTGTGCATACGCACAATGTGAGGCCAAAACATGAAAACAGTCTAACTTGTAGAACCAAAATTTTGGAAATAGTAGCAGGAAAAGTAGTTTACAAGGGAATAAGAGAGTGATATACAAAGGGTATAGAGGGAATGTACCTCAATGTAATAAAAGCCACATATGATAAACCCACAAATAACATCATACTTAACAGTGAAAAGTGGAAAGCTTTTCCTCTAAGATCATGAGCAAGACAAGGATACCCACTCTTGCCATATTTATTTATTATGGTACAGGAAGTTCTAGCCAGAGCAATCAAGCAAGAAAAATAAATAAAAGGCATTGAAATCAGAAAAGAAGAAGTAAAACTGCCTCTGTCCACAGATAACATGATACTATATATAGAAAACCTTAAAGACCCCACCCAAAAGCTATTAAAACTAATAAATGAATCCAGCAAAATTGCTGGATACAAAATCAATACACAGACCTGTCACAGTTTTATACACTGACAACAAACTGTCAGAAGGAAAAATTAGGAAAACAATCCCATTTACAATTACATCTAATACAATGTTAATCTCTTCTGGAAACACCCTGATAAAAACATCCAGAAATAATATTTAACCCGGACATCCCACATTGACACATAAAATTGATCATCTACAGTTTTCCCTTTGTCATCTTTGTACCCATATTCATCTTAAACCATACTTAATCTCTTAATAAGGCAATAACAAAGTTGTTATCCCATCTAACATGACAACTATCCTGCATACAACTGAAAACTTCCCCAGAAGAGAAGGTAAAAATCATGGAGTGGTGTTTGTTTTTCTCCTGTTATCTTGTTACTTACATACTATGAAATAATATACATACATTTTTTTTTGTATTGATAAGGGGTAAGAGAATAACGAGAGCAAAGATATATTAGAAGTTAGGTAGGTAGGTAGGTAGAGAGATAGATTTATGTATGAACATATTCATAGCAAAATAGGGAGGAAATACTTGTGACAATTAAAATTCTTGTTTCTGTAATTGGTCTAATGATCATACCTACTATTTATAACTACCTTCTTTCATTATTCATTCTGTGTTCTCTGCTTTAGCAAACACCTCAGCTTGTTAGGGTCCTTTACCCAGTAGAGTGGCCCAGACCTTCATTCCTGAAGTATCTGGGCCGTTAATAGCATTGTTTGGATTGGGTTGTGGGTTTACATTGACCTTAATCACAGGGCATGGTGATACTAAGTGATGATGTAAGGTATCTCTTGTATTCCAGACATACCCTTCCTTACTTCCTTACTTACATTACGGAGTAGCAGTCCAGTTTCTCCTTCATAATCAAGATCAATCACCCCAGCCAATTGTGTGTCTTCCTTTTTATCCTGTTGATTCAGTGGCATGAGGAGCCCAAAGGGCCCTGGTGGTGGTTTTACCTTCCAGTTCAATGGAATAATTATTGCGTCTCCTGGTAGAAACATTTCTTCTTCTGGACTAACGCCTCTTATCTTAAAGAGCACAAGGTAATAGAAACTGGAAGCCAAAATTTTGCTAGTATGTTATTAAGGGTAATAGTGGTGAGCGGTGTCACTCCCATTTTCATCCCTTAATTCCTAGACCCAAATATGGCTGTGGGAGAAATAACACTATATATCATATGCCAATTCAGAGCATATACAACCTGCTAGAAAATCTTGCCTCAGTCCTGCAAGATATTGTCACCTGCATGATGAAAGCCGTCCCATCTTTCTATCAAGCAAAATGCTTCATGATGGTAGGGAAAATATAAGACCAGTGAATTCCATGAACATGGAACCATTGTCACACTTTTTTGCTGTGAGGTGGGGTTGATCAGAAGCAATGACATATGGAACACATGACAGTGGACAAGGCATTCTGTAAGTCCACTGTGGATAGTTTTGACGGAAGCATTGCATATAGAGAAGGCATATCCTTATCTAGAGTAAGTGGCTATTCCGGTAAAAATAAAGCTTGGCCCCTTCCATGTTGGAGGCAGCCCAGTGTAATCAGTCTGCCACAAGATAGCTGACTGATCACTACAGAGAATGGTGCCAGCTGAGAGTGGAGCTCAGTGTTGGTTTCTATTGCTGGAAGATTGGGCACTGAGCTGTGGCCATAGCCAGGTTAGCGTTGGTGAGTGGAAATCCATGTTGTTGCCCCATGAGTAATCTCCATCCCTATGTCTATGGCCACTTTGTTTTTTTTTTTTTTTTAATGTTTTATTTATTTCTAGGGGAGAGAGACAGAGAGAGAGAGAGACAGCGTGAGCAGGGGAGGGTCAGAAAGAGAGGGAGTCACAGACTGAAACAGGCTCCAGGCTCTGAGCTGGCAGTCAGCACAGAGCCCGACGCGGGGCTCGAACCCACAAACCGCGAGATCATGACCCAAGCGAAAGTCGGATGCTTAACCAACTAAGCCACCCAGGCGCCCCTATGGCCACTTTGTTTTTGAGACTATTGGTCAATTATAGAAGTGGCTTGAGAATAAATTAACCCAAATCCATCATATCTACAGTCATCTCACCTTTGAAGGGATTATTAATCCCTTCAAAAAGCGGTCAAGAAAATAATACATCTAAGGAGAGGTATGCCACTGCCACTGGGGGTATAGAAACCTCTTCACTAACAAAGAAGGCTCACTAAATTTATAGGGGCTGAATATCCCCAGCAACATAGCATGAATGACTATAGAAGTTCTGAGGTCATTCATATGCTGCTTGAGTTGAGAATTCAAATCCCAGCATGCATTCTTTCCTTCACTGCTTTGTCCAGTGACATTAGCAGCAACCAACCAATATCACAGTATTCATCAATTTTCCAAAAAATATTTAAAAGTATCATACACTGAGTCTTCTAGCTTCTTGTTTCTTATAAGTAGTTGATTAGGAGTCTTGTAAAACATGTAGATATTTTGCATATCTTTATAAACAGCTCATGCTATTGACTATCAGTACTCCCTTTACTACTAGAACTATAGTCATTAGTGTCTTTAAAACTAATCAGATTGGAGAGCCAATTCCAGAAAACCCAAAAACCAGTTTAGAAAACTCATTCCATAAAAATATTTAACATAATATGATTTGATTAAAAATGGAAAGAAAACAGATGTGTGATATTTTAAAAAAGGTGTTCTGAAAATGCCTACCCAACATGATAATATTTAGGTAGACCTAATGATAAATACTTAGAAGAAGGTCTTATTATATGAAAAGGCGAAAGTAAAAACTCTGATGTAGAAATAAATTTAGCATGTTCAAAATACTGATTCTAAGTGACACATGCACCCCAATGCTTATAGCAACACTATCAACAATAGTCAAATTGTGGAAAGAGCCCAAATGTCCATCAATTGATGAATGGGTAAAGAAGCGGTATCTGTATATATCAGGCAATATTACTCAGACATTAAAAAGGACAAGGTCTTGCCATTTGCAATGACTTGGTTGGAAGTAGAGTGTATTATGCTAAGCAAAGTTAGTCAGTCAGAGAAGGATAAATACCATATGAATTCACTCAAGTGTGGAATTTAAGAAACAAAACATGAACATAGGGGAAGGGAAGGAAAAATAAATAGGACAAAAACAGAGAGGGAGGTAAACCATAAGATACTCTTCACTCTAGAGAACAAACTGAGGGTTGCTGTATAGATGGTGGATGGGGATGGGCTAAATGCATGTTGGGGACTAAGAAGGGCACTTGTGATGAGCACTGGGTATTATATGTAAGTGATGAATCACTAAATTCTATTCCGGAAACCAACACTATACTATATGTTAACTATCTTGAATTTAAATAAAAACTTAGGGGTGCCTGTGTGGCTCAGTCAGTTAAGTGTCTGGCTTCAGCTCAGGTCATGATCTCAGAGTTTGTGTGTTAAAACCCAGCATCAGGCTCTGTGCCAACAGTTCAGAGCCTGGAGCCTACTTTGGATTCTGTGTCCTCCACTCCCCCATTCATACTTTGTTTTTTTTTTTGTTTGTTTGTTTGTTTGTTTGTTTTTCTTTCTCTCTCTCTCTCTCTCAAAAACAAACAAACATTAAAAATACATACATACATACATAAAAACTTGAAAGAAAATAAATGAATGAATGAATGAATGAATGAAGACACATGTAATTATATCATTGTAAGTGAAGTAGAGGTTGGTATGAGGTTCAAGAAGTAAGCAGAGATGATTATGCTTGAGTTACAACAGTAAATTTGAAGGAATAGTGGAAGCAGACTCAGTAGGACATAGCATGAAATTTTATGATGGATGAGAGAAAAGATATTATGAATAATATTTAGATTTCTAACTAGAGAATCTAGGTAGTTATTTCTATAGTGGGCAACATGGAAAGAGAAGCAGGTTCAAAGAGAAGAACAACACTCAACATTTTTTTTAAACTGAAGTTGTACTGTGTGCTTAGCCAAGTGAATATATGTGTATGGAGGAAAACTTGATACATGAGTCTAGAGCTTAGGGAACAAAAATAGTAAGATTCATCCTATGAGATGAAGAACACAAAACATTGGGAAGTTACTTAATTTGCCCAATGATACATCTATTAACTGGTAGAGAAAGGATAAAAACACTATTTTCCTGACTTTTCAATGAAGTCTAATGCTATTCTTCTTGATTTTGCTCTCTAGCTATTTTCAGAAGACTTACTTCATCTATTCAAAAGTATTCTCATGTTCCAAAAGGTCACAATAATACATGTACTATATATTTCAATAAGATTTATGTGTGGGGTGCAGTAAAAAAATGAAACAATATGTAAAATACCACTTTATATATAAAGCATTAAAATAGTAAAATATATAATTTGTACATATATCATTTAATTAACACTATTTTTGTAAATAAAGATTTCACATTTATAATACATGGAATATATAAATACAATGATATTGTGTTATTCTTATGAGTAATAATCATACTATTTATTCCATCTTCATCATTTAATTCATTATAAATTAAATACTATACTCTCCTCTCTACCTTCCTTTCTGCTTGACTGCCTTGCTACCTTCTTTCTTTCTTCCCTTTCTTTCTTACTGTGTTTTAACTTTGTTTTCCTTCCTATCTTCTCTTCTATTATTTATTTAAGTATTCATTTCTTTAGTACCAAATTTGCTATGACAATATAACATAGTTATTGAGAGTCCAAATTTCAAAGCCAATCATCTAAATAAAAATTCTGAATGGCTTTGGTCACTATACCCTGGTTTCCCATCTCTTAAGTGGCTGAAGAACGGAATTAGTAAAATACATAGACTAGCCAGCATCTGGCACATGTAAATGTAAATATAAGTGTAATATATTATTATTCCTTGCTAGATTCGTTGATAGATAAGTCAAGATGGATAAGACAATGGATGACCCGTGCTAATAACTTCTAATATCCCAAGGTCTATGGATATAAAATCAGAGTCAGGAATGAAAACTAAGAACCTTAATATAATAATTATCTGAAGGGTGCCTGGGTGGTTCAGTAGATTAAGAGTCTTTTGATTTTGGCTCAGATCATTATCTCACTGTTGTGAGATCAAGCCCCATGCTGGGCTTCACCTAAGTGTGCTTGGAATTCTTTCTCTCTATCTCTCTGCTCCTCACCCTCACTCATGCTCTCTCTTTCTCTCAAAATAAAATTTATTTAATAATAATAATAATGTGATTGCTTACTTAGCAAAATACTACTGTAAGATAGAAGAGAAGCTCTTTGATATAATAGGGAAAACAACATAAAATAATATATTTGGGCTTATGTGGTAGATTGCTGTTATTTTATCTCATTCTCTTAATTCTCTTTACACCTAGTAGAACCATCTAGTACTCTTCTATGTGACTACCACAGAACATAGCCTGAAACAAGCTAGTAGTAGGTTCAATTTTGAATTTGTAGCCTTGTAGTCAGTCAAGATTGTTAACAAAGCACATACAATCCCATAGTTAACAAAGTAAAAATAAAATGGTTGTTAGGTAATTGATACGAGGGAACAACATGTTACAGACAGGGGTAGCAGGAGTTTCTATCCTATAGAGTGAGTATGCTGTGGTTGAATTCAGGGAGGGTTTACTAGAGGAAGTAACCACTAATCTGATACCTGAAATGTGTGCACAAAATTAACCATTGGATAGCTGGTTGGATTTGGAGAAAGAATTTTACTGATTCTAAAGTAAATCTCTTTATTAAATCATTTTGAAATGGAATTTTTGAGTTAGTTTCTAGTTATAGCTATATGATGGATCTGGCATTGCTCTAAGTTATAAAAGTTGTACATAAAATCATAAAAATGTCAATCTCTTTGAAATTATAGTAGAATTGATTCAAATGTAGAATTTTTGTATATCATAAATTAAGGTACAATATGTCTATAAAATGTTAAATTGTAAGAATCGATCAAACAAAATAATGATTTATTTTTACTTTCTTATTTTTTTATAAATTTACTTATTTTCAGAGAGAGAGGGGGAGAATAAGCAGAGGTGGGGCAAGAGAGAGAGAGAATCCCAAGCAAGCTCCATTCTGTCAGCACAGAGCCTGATGCAAGTTTTGAACTCACAAACTGTGAGATCATGATATGAGCCAAAATCAAGAGTCAGACACTTAATTGACTAAGCCACCTAGACGTCCCAATAATGATATATTTTTAAACAAATGAGTATGTGGTTTCAACTCTATCTTACAATATTATAAAATTAGGATTATGTTTGTAATAATAGTTTTTGTCCTAATGAATAGATGGTGTCTCCTTATACATCCTCAAGCTGCAACAGTGTCTGAAATGATATATCCAATTAAATATAGAATTTTAAATCACAAGAAAGGAAATGGAAAATAAATCATTTTTCTTAGTCTGCACCAAAGCAGGAGGAGAATGCAGTGAACATACTGGTTTTGATGTGAAAATAATACCAAGCTTGAATCCCTGTGCTAACATTTAACAATAATGGTATAATTTCTTAAAGTACAGAGCATGTGTACCCACACTTACTGAATGTAATCTATATATATTGCTTGTGCACAAGCACATACACAAGCACACTAGGCTTCTACTTTTATCAGAGAGACATCAGTGTATTATCCAGTTGACAGCTCATAACAAATTGCTCACTATCTTACACTTCATGTACAATGAGGAAAACAAAAAGTCAGAGAAACAATGCAATGTGTGTAAGATCTCATGGACACCAAATGACTGACTTGTGATTCAAATTCATGACTAGGTGACTCTTAACTGTTATTCAGCCATGCCTCATTTTCATAGCTCTTGCTAGTTACTGTCTTCTCAGCCCTTCCCCGTATCTATGATGCTCTTCATTTATACAAGAGGGAATGATACCAATTGACTTTCCAACCATGTCATTAAAAATAAATGTGATAAGCAGACACACACACTTACAAAACACTGCTTTTTTCCTCCCTACAGAGAATACAACATCTCCAATATTTTAACTGCTTTGCAATTGTATTCAATATACTTAAAAACTTGCTGAGGAGTTTTCCTCCTTAAAAAAATGAATGTGATAAAAATATAAGATACAATATTCAGTTCCTGGCCTGTAGTAGGTAGATAGCAATTAGTAGCTGCTAGCTCTCATTTGTTATTTTGAAACTAAATTAAAACTACAAAATCTCAGGACTCTTGTCATTATTGTTTGACATTTTGGGGGAGAATAAAATTAAAAATTGTTAGTCCACTTAGTTAAGATACATAGTTTCTAATAGATTTGAATCAAAGGGATAACAAATTAAATTGTTTATACACAATTGCATGTTGCTTGTACTAATCTCTATCCAACACTTACAGTTTTAACACCTTGGGAAGCATTTCCAGAAATATTCTCCCCACACACATCTTTCGTTTTCTATTTTAGTGTTCCCCTATTTTGTACCAAGGGCTGCAACTTATATTTTACACCTACTTCCACAATTCCTGCAAGAAAGTTTATAATTATGACCTCGTAGAAAATAATAGCATTCATTTTAGTAACAACTTCTCAATCCCCATTAGATTAGAAAGATCATTGTACAAAGGTGGTTTTGCACAATAACCAAAGAACGCTAACTTAGCTTTAATATTTTATTTCACAGAAGTTTACATTTAAAAAATGTAGAGAATATGGCATTTTTAGTTCTTTTAAAATTGTAAGTGGTACAATGGGATAAAAAAGTATTCAGTCTTCAATTTTAAAGCATGAACTACTGAACCTGTGGGTACTCGTATCTTTGTGCCTGGCAGGCATCGGTGTAAGTACATAGATTTTGGGTGATGCTGCCAGAAGTCAAACCTCTTGACATCTGTTCTCCTATAGCCCCTAAGCAAAAGAACTTCAAATCTAATATAATAGACCAGCTTATCAGAATTGATTTTAATCTTCAATCAGTTAGTACAGGCTGACCTTATGATACCTGAAACATCCAGCAAAAACTGTTACTTGCGTTGCAAAATTTACCTGTTTTATCTGGGAAATCAGAGGTGAAGTTGACCTCTGAAATCTTTCTAACTTTTGACTAGACTAGAGGGGACTGCAATGGTTTTCACATGAATTATCTAATCAAGAATGATGAGAAGTGGGCTTCTTACATCATTATTTCATGTAGGCTATTGAATTTATAAAATTTATGGATTATACTTGAAGCTTTCTTTTCTAGAATTAGCAATAATTGAGCCATAAATGAAATTTGTTAGCTATCATGGCATTACTTCAGCCGCATTAAAGTGTTTTATCCAAATGATCATTTGTGCACACCTAATGCATTGTAATTTTCCCAGAAGAGACTAATTTTCTTCTTATTAGACTTTTTTAGACAATCTATTTGCTGATGAGTACAAATATCTTAGTGGCACCATGAGGTGTTTACTAGACATAATTAGAAAGACATTTGCTATACACACAAAAGGAGATAATTTCTAATTTTTTTTAATGTTTTATTTATTTTTGAGAGACAGAGTGAACAAGGGAGGGTCAGAGGGAGAGAGGAAGACACAGAATCCAAAACAGGCTCCACACTCGGAGCTAGCTGTCAGCACAGAGCCCGACGCAGGCCTCGAACCCATGAACTGCGAGATCTTGACCTGAGCCGAAGTCAGACACTTAACTGACTGAGCCATCCAGGTGCCCCTAAAAGGAGATAATTTCAAAATGAATTTGTTTTCTCATCAATATCAATTTATTACCCGATTAAAGTTAATAGTCTATTTTCAGTGTTTACTTTCAGGGGATTGTTTTTTGGGCTTTTTAAAATTTTCTTGGTATTTTAAATATTCAGGTATTTTGGAATTTTTGGTTCACATGGCATAGCATTAATCTACATAATCAGATAATACATTTTTTACTAAAGTAGATAGTCTTTATATTAAATAGCCAACTTCATATTTCAGAGTGAAAATAAATTAATATCTTTACAAATAAGCTTTATTAAAACTTGAACATATCTAAGGACTTGAAATGTAACAGTGATTTGTTATTGATATTTTGGGTACTGGACATGCTTTTAATATAACCCTCATAATTTATTGATCAATATGTGTCTTCTATTATTTCTGTAGGTAATATACATATTATATATGCTCTTTATTTTTAGCAGATTTTATATTCTTATTTTTTAGCTCCCTTAATGAATTCAAAGTTTTAGTCGACATTTCTGAAAACATCATCATTTTAATTTAAACGCTATTTTCAGCCCATGTTGATTTTTTCCTCCCAGATCTTGAATAATTTACTCTTGACAGGAGGCCTGATTCCTCTAATGAAAGTAGTACATGGTAACATAATCATCACAGGTGTGTCATCCCATTTGGTTACCAGTTACTGGCAGTGTTATACCATAGGTGAGGGGATTATTTCAGAGACAGAGAAGGAACATTTCAAAGTCTTGAGTGCTTGCCAATATTTTTGATCTAATTATAGCCTCATTTATTTTCTTACACTGTTTTATAAAGTTTTATCTCAAGCATGTCACAATTGGCTTTGCATCTAAGATGTCAGGCGTTAGTTTATTTTCATACCTATGTTTTTGATGTTTTTATTTTATTTTTCTTAAATCAAGATGGTTAGAAGAAAGAGAATATTTTAAAATAGTTTTTACATTTAAGCGATTTTTTAATGCTTATTTTGAATTATATAACTTATTGGAAGTTTCATCTAGTTATATGACTTTGTGGTAATGAGCTTCTACACCAGACTAGAGGTCACAAAATCCTGTCACTTCTGCATGTAAAAAATGGTGTAATTCACAGAAAAATTGGAGATATTTTACCTAAGAAAAAGCATAACTGATGAAGAAAGCCAGAATCAGAAATCAAAAAGCCATAGATCATTCATCACCTTATCTAAATTCTTGGGAATATTTTTAGATATGTATGCTGAAAAGTAAATTTTCTACAGAATAGAGCAATGTAACATTTATTTTCAAATACAACTATAAAGCAGAAATAATAAAAGTATAAATTTAGAGTCTAATATTTTATTATAGATATTTCATATTACTAATTACAGTGTTATAATTTGCTTTATTTAACAACATAATAAATTGTTTATTTCACTTATATTGTATTCACAAACTTATTTTCTAGCGTGCCACTTTCTTTTTTGGAATAATATTACTCAATAGCATTTGAACAATTGACAAGTCATTTTTTTAAATCTACATATTCTTTTGAAAAAATAGTTTTTGTTTAATAAGTAAATACAGTGGTACATATTTCTTCATGCAGTTCATTTTGTATAGTAGGAGAAGACTGACCTAACTATTGAAGGCTCTATTTGCATAAATGAGTCAAGTGATTGAATTGACTGGATATTGATCCAAAAGCAATTCAATCAAATACTCTTTAGCTACAAATAATGAATAGTTATTGTAAAGTAAATTGCACTGGATACTTGTTAAAAATGGCAAAATTTTATTTAAGGCTATTACAATAGGGGTTAAGACCCTGGCAATAGAGGAGAGAGATTAAACTTAACTCCAGGAAAGCAAAAGACAGGAGGGTTGTAAATGGTGGAGTGAGGTAATGGAAAAGTACATGTGGCTCTCCCTTAATAGGAAAGTTGGTCAATGTGATTAGGCCATCTGTGTTTGCTAACGGTTGCTTATCTGAGATAGACTCCTACCTTCCAACAAAGATAAGGGAATGAGGGCACTATGTTTCTTGATAATTACATTTCAAAGACATAGCTCCCAGGTCCTTAAGAAAGACATTCCTGGATCACTTTCGTATACCATACACAAAGATAAATTCAAAATGGATTAAAGTTGTAAATGTTAGACAGGAAACCATTAAGATCCTAGAGAAGAACACAAGTAGCAACTTCTTTGACATCTGCCATAGCAACTTTTTACTAGATATGTCTCTTGAGGTAAGGGAAACAAAAACAAAAATAAACTATTGGGACTTGTTAAAATAAAAAACCTCTGTACAGCAAAGAAAACAATAAAGAAAACTAAAAACCTACTGAAGGGGAGAAGCTATTTGCAAATGACCATATTTGACAAAGGGTTAGTATCAAAAATATACGAAGAACAAATAAACTTAATGCCCAGAAAACAAATAATCCAATTCAAAAATGAGCAGAAGACATGAATAGACCTTTTTTATTTTTTTCTTTTCCTAAAGAGGGCAAAGAGGTAGCCAACAGACATGAGAAAAGACGTTCAGCATCAGTCATCATCAGGGAAATACAAATCAAAATCACAATGAAATATCATCTCACAGCTGTCAAGATGGCTAAAATCAACAACACACACACACACAAACCAGGAGTTGGTGAGGATGTGGAGAGAGGGAAGCCCCCTTACACTTTGGTGGGAATGCAAACTGATGCAGTCACTCTGGAAACCAGTATGGAGGTTCCTCAAAAATTAAATATAGAACTGCCTGAGGCACCATGGTGGTTCAGTCAGTTAAACGACTGACTCTTGATTTTGGCTCAGGTCATAACTCATGGTCATGACCTCAAGCCCTGTACTGCAGAGCCTGCTTTGGATTCTCTTTCTCTCTTTCTCTCTCTGCTTCTTCCAGTCTCTCTCTCTCTGAAAAAAAATTAATCAACTAAAAAATTATAAGTATTGTTAAAAAATAGAACTACTCTCTGATCAAGTATTTATACCACTAGTTATTTACCCAAAGAATACAAAAGTACAAATTTGAAGAGTTACCCCAATGTTTATAGCACAGTTACTTAACAATAACCAAATTATGGAAAGAGCCCAAATGTCCATCGACCGATGAAAGGATAAAGAATAGGTGATATACACAACGCAATATTACTCAACTATAAAAAGAATGAAAACTTGTAATGATGTAGATAGAGCTAAAGAGTATTATAAGTGAAATAGAATCAGTCAGAGAAAGACAAATACCATGTGATTACACTCATATGTGGCAAGAAACAAAACAATGAGCAAAGGAACAAAAAAAGAGAGAAACCAAGAAACAGACTCTTAACTATAGAGAACAAAGTGATGGTTACAAGAGGGGAGGTGGGTGGAGGGATGGATTAAATAGGTGATGGGAATTAAGGAATGCACTTCTTTTTTTTTTTTTTTTAGTTCTATTTTTTATTTTCTATTCATAATTCTTTGAAAAATTTCATAGATACTGGTTTTTTTTTTTACAAATAGTTTATAGTAAAAATATTTTACTTGTAATAGTAAAAATAGTTTATTTGTAAAAAAAAAAAAAGGAATGCACTTCTGATGAGTATCAGGTGTTGTATGGAAGTATTGAATCACTAAATTGTACACCTGAAACTATTATTACATTGTTTATTAACTAGAATGTAAATAAAAACTTTAAATTGAAAAATAAATAAATAAAAGAGTTAACAGAGTCTCTACCATTGAGCAGCTTTAGATAAAAGATTCTGACAGATATCCAATTCTGTTTCTTGCATGATTCTAATTGGAAGTATCTGAGGCTACTATTGCTTTATCTTGACAGTTGGGCATAGTACGGACCCTGTGATCTATACTCACATTTACACACTTAATATTTATGCACACACACACACACAAATGTACACATGTGTTAAATGAAGGGACTTAAAAAACATCGGCATTTGTAGTAGTGTATATTTGACTTGGTTTCAATTGAAATATCCATTGCAAAAAACATGTGTACAATATGCCCGTCATATATTTATATACACATACATACAAAAACATATATTATATGTCATTTGTTTTATGTACATATATATATTACTGGTATACATGCAGTAATGTATTTAGGGAATTTACATAGGTTGCATCTCCTTAGCGCTTCCCATAAGATATTCTTTCATTAATTGTATCCATTTATACTATACATCTTCAGGTATTTTCTGAGAATCATGAGGAAAAATCTTTTAAAACAAAGATTTTACGTGAGAAAGTAAATTGTTTAATTCACCAAATAAATTCTGGGATGAAAATTATGTTTCTAAAAATATTTATGTTTATAATCTCTGAGGACTTCATTAGCTCAGATTAATTTTAAAAATTTAATTTAGGTACTTGATTTGCTACCCACAAAAGTTATAATAAAAAGTTAAATAAAACAGTGTAAAACTATAAAATAATAAAATATACATACAACATACATCTATCTGACTCATCCCATGAGAGATCTAATTAGCATGTGTTTTGACTGTTCTCACGTAAATTTTATTGGAATGGTGATTTCACACTTTAAATATAATTAACTACTAAAATGTGGTACATATTTTTAACTATAAAAATAAGATTCCCCTGTCATAACACCTATCCTGGAAGAATGATTTTTGCAAGGTTAAAAACATTTTCTAATTAGCAATAGATACAATTGGATTACTTATTTATAATCAAACCTTCAAGACAGGCAAAAATATAGCCATTTAGTGCAATAATTGTAGAAAACAAAGTTGGCAGATTTATCAAACAATAATCTGAGTCAGTGGTTCCATTGTGAGGGAGAGTGCATGCCCGGTGGTACAAAAAAGGATGTATTTCTATGTCAGAAAAAATAAATGACACTGTAAGGCAAAGACTATTGAATGCTTTTAAATATGATCAATTTTATATGTCCAAAGGAAGATATCAGCAGCTATGTCAAACATGGATTAAACAAAGGAAAGAGACAAGGCAGGTGGAGGGGAGGCTTTTGAGAAATATGAACTCCTAAATTATGACAGTCACAGTGAAGTGTGGCAAGGGAGGGAGGGTTTAGATCTATGAAGGAGTGAGAGTCAACGGTGAACATTTGGATGGGAGAGGATAGGAAGAGATCTGCAGATGACACAGGTTCCTGAATATTTGCTGTGCATTATGAAGGTGAATCTTGGAAGTAACACAAGTTCTGGAGAGAAAAATGAATTCACTAGTGAGCAACCTTAGTGTAAGGAGCCTACAGGCCACCTGCATTAGTCAGATCATTCTTCAAATGTGCCTTGGCCACATGCAAGATATATTATCTCAAGCAACTTATTTAATATCTTTGAGTCTTAATTCCCTTGTTGTACAATAGAGATTGTAATCCCTGATTCATACAATTATTCTCAGGACTGCATTAGCAAAAGTTACCTTTTCTTAGGTACCACCCTTTACCTCTCTGATATTTTGGAGCCTTAGTTAGCAAATAATTGTTATTGCATTAACACCAGTGTACTTTAATCTCTCTAAAAAAGTGGTTTTTATATCCCTGTGAAGTGACTGCTGTGTACGAGTACCAGGCGGTCGTTTTAGAACAGCAGGCCTGAAGATTTTGATGGGCGATCTGAAGAATGGTATGGGTCTCCAGAGAGTTCTTTTGGCTAATTGAGAGAAGTAGTGTGTTTTCATTAGATATTAAAGGGAATATAAATCCAAATGCAAAAAAAAAACAAAAAAACACAACTCATTACATATCAGTAAATAGTTAGGGAACTGTCAACATATTTAGGGAAATATTTAGAGAATATAAATTAATAATTCATTAACAACATGTCTGTATCTTAGTTTATATCTTTGATGGGATATAGTATCTTCTGTACAAAAGGACTGATGCTGATTGCTCATTATTGCATTCTTAAGTGCTGACAAATTAGTAACTCTGGTGCATCTGTTTAAGGCGATAAGAATAATCTTCCCTTTATATACTAAGGAAGTATTTGTTCAAAGAAGATTGGACACCCAAAGGATATAGGCGATACATAAAATGTGACACATTAATAGCAAGCCAAGTGCAGGCTTTAGTGTTAGACTGTCTGGTTTGGAATCCTGAGCTCATTGCTCCACTCTATGTGAGACTTGGCAAGTCACTTTCTTTCTCACTTTGCTTATTGGTAAAAGCAAATAATTCCAAATCTGTCTATAGAATGGTTATCAGTAACCAAGGCAGTGCATGTAAACATATGCAAATTTTATGCAATTTGCTTTGTATTAAGACGTATAACATATCATTATTATTTTATCATTATCATTTGTAACTAGCATTTGATTTCCTTTCCTAGCCTTACTTCATATCAGAGAAGCCTCCTTTTAATAATCTGTAATCTAAATGCACAAATCTATAATATGTTGAGTCAATTATATTTTCCAAATAAAACAATTATCTTACCCACATGCAGCTGCACACCACACACACACACACACACACACATTCACAGAAACTGAAAATCAAGTCAAAGTAATTTTAGTGTTACTTTTATTCACCACCACTCCAGCCTTACCTCAATCTACACAAAAAAACAATCTATTACAAAGGTATTCTTAATCCAAAAGCCAGGTTTATTTAAAAAGCCTTTGCTAAGCCGTAATAAGGTATGACAAAGTCTTATAATCACACAGCTTAAAAATTTTTGATTTCCATACACACTGAAAAAGCAAGCAGTTTATTGTTTTTTCCTTTACTTTTGAACAGTTTACATTAAGATCAAAACCCAAGCTAAGATAAAATTTATTGCATATTTTTGAGAAGGACATGGATTTCCAGTTATAAATTATATTCTATTTAAGAGATTATACACCATTTATTTTATACCTCATATATAACTTTCAAAGATTTTCTTTTTTTTCTTTAGTTGACTTCTTGCTATTCAGTAAAAAAGTCAACTCAGAAACCTTTCTCTCTCTCTCTCTCTTCTTTTTCTTTCTGAAGCACAGTCTAGTAAGGACCTCTGAAAAATGAGTTCAGTTATATAATGCTATCATGCTTTTTTTCAGTTTGTAGACTAACCGTATCATTGAATTACTGAAAAAAGTATTTGTGGACAATTTTAATTTTTTAATTTTTTAATTTATTTTTGAGAGAGAGAGAGAGAGAGAGAGAGAGACAGCATGAGTAGAGGAGGGTCAGAGAGAGAGTGAGACACAGAATCTGAAGCAGCCTCCAGGCTCTGAGCTAGATGTTAGCACAGAGCCTGATGCAGGGCTCGGATCCATGAACCATGAGATCATGACCTAAGCTGAAGTCGGACCCTCAACTGACTGAGCCACCCAGGCGCCCCTGGACAATTATTTTTTTTAAATATTTATTTACATTTGACATTCAAGCCATGGAATGAACACTTGATATCAAAGGTGGGAAGTAAAACATATATACACACCGTTTGTGAGACACATTAAAAAAATCTATACATGAATATCTAAAGACATCTCAAATTTATCTTACCCAAAGCAGAATACATCTTCTCTTGCTGTATTTCCCTTCTCCATTAATGGCTACCCCTCTCTTTCATGTGCTCATTCCAGTCTTACAATCAACTTAGACTCTTCTCTTTCACTCAGCCACTTTCTTGGGAAATCTTAGTCTTTATATTTAAAGCTCTAAGTTGCCCCACAAGTCCGCTTTAGCCGCTCTTGCCCAAACTACTATGATCTCTGTGAGAAGATGGCCCCAATACTCTCCTTGTGCCTGCATGTTCTTCCTGTCCCGCCTTCCCCCCCCCTCAACTCTTCATAATCCAGCAGCCAGAGTGAGTAAGACAAAGTCACTCTCTTCTGGGGTTTTGGTACTCCACCCTCCCTCTTTCTGAAACCTCCCTTCCCCAGCTATCTACATGGTTTATTCCCCTAAGTCTTTGCTGTGCCTGCTTAAAGGCTATTTTCTCTTTGAGGTCTACCTTGACTGTTCTATTAAAAACTGACAATTCCCATTGGGCTAACTAACACTTTCTCTCCTCTACCCCTGTTTTCTCTTGCTTAATGGACTTATCAGCCTCTAATAGACTATATATTTCATTTATTTAACCTGTTTATTATTTGCCTTTCTCACTGGAATGTGAGTTACCTGAGGGCAGGAATTCCATCTGCTCTGGTCACTGTTGTACACCCTGTGGAATATTAGTATAAATAGATCCATGATGAATGTTTTAAATGGTTTATAATATAGAGGCTTGACTTATTTTTATATTTTAAAATATTTGGTAGAATACATGAGGAAGTTCCTCCAAATCTGTTGGAAGAAATATTAAAATATTTCTATGAAGTTTATTTATTTCTTTTTGATAGAGAAAGAGAGCATGAGCAGGGGAGGGGCAGAGGGAGAAGGAGAGAGAGAGAGAATTCCAAGCAGGCTCTGCACAGTCAGCACAGAATCCGATGCGAGACTCACAGTCACTAACCAGGAGATCATAACCTGAGCCAAAACCAAGGCAGAGGCTTAATTAACTGAGCCATCCAGATGTCCCAGAAATATTAAAATATTAAAATGATTGAGTGAGAGAAAGGACATATAGAATCGAGTATAGTTGGTGTTGTAGGCACTGACACAGCATTACAAAGTTGGGAATCCTAGTTTTCTGGGAACTCAGTGCTTTCTGCTTTCCCAAAGTTCTATTATCTTAGTTATAAAATTGGATGCAGATTATGAAATAACATTGATTGTTCAGTAGATATGAGACAAACTACTGCATTATGTGAACTAGTGAACTATTTTACATTAAAATGAAATGAATATTATATGAAATTAAAACATGATATTTCCAGTTTGGATATCTTAGTAGCCCTTTTATTTTTAAGTCTTGATAGTACTTTTCAAATCCCTAACAGAGTAATCAAGTTTCTTAGGAAATTAGTGTTGATAATTTGGTTCACATCTAGAGTTTTGTTTTTTCAGTGTCACAGATTCTATTTCCGTTCACTCACTTCTGGGATTCCATTGTTAACATTCAGCTAGTAGCTGCTATATTTTGATTTCCAGGTTAGTGGAGAGAGCAAGTTTGGACAGGCAAGTCTAACACCCAACTAGAAAGAGTAATCAGTTTAAAACTTTGTGAATTGTATCTCACATATTTCATTTGCTGGAAAGAGTTCAGAAGTGAGTTGTTGATTCAATCCATTTCTAACTAAGGCTATGATGCTTCACAGGGAATTAACTAAAAATATTTATACAATAAAATAACAAGATAATGGCTAAAAACCTTCCAGTGTAGTATCTATATTCTTATCATCCCATGAACTTTCATATCTACCATTGTAGTTTTTAAATGGTTTTACTGTTTTATGTTTTATTTATTTCTGAGAGAGAGAGAGAGACAGTGTGAGCAGGGGAAGGTCAGAGAGATATGGAATCTGAAGCAGGCTTCAGGCTCTGAACTAGTTGTCAGGACAAAGCACGAGGCAGGGCTCGAACTCACAAATAGTGAGATCATGACCTGAGCTGAAGTCAGCCGCTTAACCTACTGAGCCATGCAGGTGCCCCATTTTTTTTTTTTTTTTTTTAGAGAGGGAGAGAGTGAGTGAGCATGGGAGGGGCAGGAAGAGGGAGAGAGAGAATCCCAAGCAGGCTTCTTGAGGACAAGACAGAGCCCAATGTGGATCTCCATCTAATGGACTGTGAGAACATGACCTGAGCCAAGATCAAGAGTGGGGTGGGATGTTTAAGCCACCAGGTGTCTCCATCATGTTTTCTAAAGAACTGTAATGGAATGTGAGTCATATATCTATATATCTATATCTATATCTATATCTATATCTATATCTATATCTATATCTATATCTATCTATATCTATCTATATCTATCTATATCTATATCTATCTATATATGTATGTATATATTATATACATACTGTAATGGAATGTGAGTCATATATATGTATTATATATATGTATTATATATATGTATTATATATATGTACTATATATATGACTCACATTCCATTACAATATGTATATGTATATGTATATGAGTCAAACATATATATGTGTTTATAATTTATGTGTATATAAGTTGATATTAAATTTATAAAAGAATAATTGATCCACTTTACTCTATTTTCACTTATTATATTGTATTTTTAGTATATATATATATGTTTTTTAAAAGTATTTTTATTTAACAAGTCATTCACACTTAAAAGTGTATAAAATTTAATTAACCTTATTGATCATGATTTTACAACACCATTTTCTTTGAAGGTGCATTTTTTATTTTTAAAAAATAAACAAATGTGAGTGGCTTTCTTACAAGAGTGTTTAGGTAAAGAAGGCATTTTATATATAGTCTAATCTATCTCTCTTGCCAGGGGTGCCTGGGTAGCATTCAACTCTTGGTTTCATCTCAGATCATGATCCCACAGTTGTGGGGTTGAGTCCTGCCTCAGGCTCCATGCTGAATGTGGAGACAGCTTAAGATTCTCTTTCTCTCTTTCTCTGTCTATGCCCCTCTCCCATTCTCATGCTCTTTTTCTCTCTCTCTCAAAAAAAAACATAAATAAAATAAAATAAATATATATATCTTTCTTGCCAAAAATGTAGCTTATTTTATAGTTTTATTACAAATTGAAGCTCACATAGAAACAGTTTTAAGGTTGTTTAATTAATCTAATTTCCTAAAACAGAGTTGAATAAATAAAGATCCAGTATCACTAGGTTGAATAGAAGTCACTAGACTGTGTAGCTTTAAAATTTCATTTTGTTTTATTTTGAGTATTTAAATTCTACTTTAATTTAAAATTATGGGAATAGATTCTCTAAAGTTATTTTCTGTATGTGTAAATTTATACATAGATATAATTTTAGCAATAACTTTGAGGTATAATTAAATATGGGTATTTTACATATATATATATATATAAAAAGAGAGAGAGAGAGAGAGAGGGAGAGAGGGAGAAAGAGGGGGAGGGAGAGAGAGAGATATGTGTGTGTGTTTTAATGACATGTATACACCATTATTGTCTCATACTGAGTAAATTCACTGCCCTGAATTTCTTTGTGTTCTGCCTATCCACTCCTCTGTCTCTTCTAACTCTTGAAAACCACTGATATTTTTACTGTCTTCATAGTTTTGGCTTTTCCAGAATGTCATATAAGTTAGAATCATACAGTATGTAGTATTCTTAGACTGGTTTATTTTACTTAATAAATATGCACATAATTTTCCTCCATGTCTTTTCATGACTTAATAGCTCATTTCTTTTTAGTGCTGAATAATATTCCATCATCTGTATATACTACAACTTATAATTCCATGCATCTAATGAAGGACATCATGATTTCTTCCATATTTTGGTAATTATGAATAAAGCTCCTCTAAGCATTCATGGACATGTTCTGGTAGTTTGACAACATATTCTCACATATACTCACCACCAACATAATCAAGAGATATATAAGTAGATGTTTTTCTGTACCTATCTTTTAGATTTCTGTCCACCCATACACATACACACTTGCACACACACACACACACACACGCACACACAATTTATTATTAGTTATTTTCAATCACAGAGCTGTGACCTTAAAGACCTATTTAGCATCTCATAATCATCACCAAAATCAAGATACTGAAGAGATCCATTACCCAGTAATAATCTGTAATACCTATCCTTTATAGTCAGGTCATCCCCAAACCTCTGTCAATCACTGATTTGATTTTCTGTCCCTGTACATTCACCTTTTCAAAAGTAACATATGAACAGAAGCATGCAGTATGTAAGTTTTGGAGATTGGACTGCCATCTCTACCATCTAATGCATTTAGAATTTCAGTAAAATAGCATGTGTTTTTTATTTGTCATAGTAGATACATAAAAGTCTATTTATAGTCCGACATACTTCTTTTAGCTTTAATTCCATAGCTATGCTTTACTGCTATTTGAAGCGTGATAAGTATGTTAGTAAATTATAAAACATGCTGTAATATACTTAACAATATCTTCATTGAAATATACTAGGTTATTTTTCTCATTGAAACATTAAATACTTAAATCTAATTGAGTATTATATTTCCAGAACATATTGATTACTTGGTATACAATTGTCTGACCTTTTCTATTCTCTTCTCCATTTATTCAGAGGAAAGAAGCTTTTCATGTGCTAGTTTGTCTCTTTGAGAAGTCAATTGCAACCTTAGGCTTGCTTGCTTTGGATCTCCTGAGAAACTTTATGAAATATGAGGCCTGTTTATTTCTTCTAAGCCTTTGTTGTACTGGCAGAGACTGCCCTTTCCCAGACGTCTATTTTATTTCTCAAGTTGTGGAAATTGTTTAAAGGTTAGCAGAATCAGAGATTCAAGTGGAATACACCCTTGGCATAGGGGGTGTGAAGGTCGTTGCTGCTTTCCACAAAATGATTATAGTTTCCCATCAGACACTTTTCAATCTGATCCACTTGCTATCAGAAAAGTCAATATTTGCATTCTGTTGAATATGCATAACCACTAGTGTTTGTAGAAAGGGCTACTTGATATATGCACTTCTATGATTATCTTGTTTGCATTCACAAGAAATTATCTGAAAATCCTCTAATCATTCAAAGACTTGCTGTAAGGGGTTATTTCATTATTAGAATTAGTTCTGCTGCAACTTTAAGTTAAACAGACTTTGCATTTTATATCGCTTAATTTAAAGTAAATCATGAGAAAAGGGAAAACATTTAAATGTTTTAATAAAAAAACCCTTCTTTATTAATAAGATGGCTGCATATGTGGAAAGAACTTTTCACAATTTTCATCATGTTTCTGCTCTTTTAAATCTCAAATGTATGCATTGAAAGCTTCATTTTCCCTGGGGAAGCGCTCATATTTTAATAAATCCAATTAGTTTCTACTGAAATTATAACATGGCAGTTTTTTTTTATTGATAAACAATTTTCCAAGCTTTATTTTCTATAGCATTTTCTTCTTTTAGAGATTTTAGCTTTTCCTTGAGAATTATTAACTGTCACTCTAATTCACTTACGTATATTCTGGAGTTTTGTTGTTTTGCCCTGTATCAGGGTGAATGGTCCATTTTCTGTTGTCAGTGATTCTGTTACCTTAAGTAGTGGGAAAACTTTTGCTGCTTGGTTATCTTTGACTTCCCCTTTCTAACCCTCATGTTTTGTGGTTTGTACCTATGAAAACAATCTTGTAATCACCTCCTAACATCAACATTTTCTACTTCTTCTAGATCCTATTTGCTTTTCCAATTTTGTGAAATCAAATAAAATTATAACCTTTATCTGAAATGGGAAGCATATTTCAGCTCTCATGAGTTACGTCTATTTTTCTTTTAGTAGTTTCTGAATTCAGTCATTTATTCTCTCACTATAAAATTTGTAGAGGCCTCTTTGAATCTTCAGTTTGCAATTTCAAACTGAAATAACTTAGAAATAGGTTCTTTAGTTCTCTGAGACCCACTTTCTAAGTCTGTAAAATGGTGAAGTTGGACTATGTAAATACTAATTTTTTTATGATTTGGTAGTCTAGGTTTTATTGATCTCTCAAAGTCAAGCTAAAGGTGAAAGATCTCTTGTTAAGGGACATTGTCATTTAAGGTATGCTCAGGTATGGAGTTCTTCACTGAGAACTCAGAATCTTGCAAGTTAGAATTTGTTGGAGCCATTGAGTAGGAATATTCCTTCTGATTCTGACCTCCTCTGCTGAGCTCCCTAACCCCCCTGGATTCTTTTCTTATGTAGTGTTTAAATTGTCACTTAAGAATTATAAACCTGCTCTTGTATTTTGAAAGTTTCTTCTCCTTTCCTTACCATTCCAACCTATCTTCCTCACAGCTTTGTTAACTGTTCCTGAAAACTCACTAGAGGAGCTACTTTTATTTGGGTTTCATAAGTGCTTTTTAGAAGACAAACAAATAAAAGTAACCATCACCACCATCACTGTAGCCTGTGAGCTGTAACACAGAAAGCTATAAGTAATAAAGAAATAAACTGGTTTATTTTATTTTTATAGATTTTTTTAGAGAAGAAGAGAGATAGACAGAGTGGGGAAGAGTGGCAAAGGAGAGACAGAGAGGAATCTTAAGCAGGATCTACGTTCAGCATGGAGTCGCGTGTGGGACTGAATCCCACAACCCTGGGATCATGGCCTGAGCAGAAATCAAGAGTCAGGTGTAACGTTAACAGACTGAGCCTCCCAGGTGCCCCAGAAACTAGTTTATTTTTTTTAAATCAGGTTTTCTGTACATGAAAGTTAGTGGATTAGCTTTGATAAGGCAAAACTAGGGGTAGGGCAGTAAATAAATTGGAACACGAATAGGAGATTCTTGGAGTTTGCACTCCCTTGGAATTACTGCTTCTAGGCTCCTCCTTCTGTAATCCATCACTGTCAATTTTACAACTTTTAGCTTTCAGATATCTTATTTTTAGGATTTTTAAAAATGGTTTTTAACGTTTATTCGTTTTTGAGAGACAGAGACAGAATGTGAGCAGGGGAGGGGCAGAGAGGTAGGGAGACACAGAATCCGAAGCAGGCTCCAGGCTCCGAGCTGTCAGCACAGAGCCTGACGCGGGGCTCGAACTCACAGATGCGGGGCTCAAATTCACAAACAGCGAAATCATGACCTGAGCAGAAGCCAGAGGCTTAACCAACTGAGCCACCCAGGCGCCCCTATTTTTAGGATTTAAATTCCAAAGTCTATGAACAATCTGTGGTAAGTTTCCCCAAACTTCAAATGTTAATTAAATTTATCAAATAAGAAAAATTCAACTGAGCACATTTTAAAGATCTAAATGGTTTCATTGAACAATTCATGAATCGGGCAACATACGTCTAGAAAGTACAAAGCAACTTCAAAAAGCTACAGAAAGGGAAAGATTTTTCAAGGCAGGACAAAGAAGTCATAAACAATAACAACAAAGGGGTTATTTTGGACAAGACCATCTCTTTCTGGGGGTCAATGGATCTTATTGTATGGATTATCTCACCCGTGCTAACCTGGAAATTCCAGACTGACCAGTTAAGATACGTTCTTGGGGAAGGTTGAAACTATAGTTAGGAGAGATATTAAAATAGCCCTGGTTTGGTGACATGGGCTTAGAACAAATGACTGTTTTGGGCCTGTGGTTTATTTTTAAATAAATCTCATGCTTGTCTTCAGCAGTTATTTGAGGAAGAATAGTTAAATGCACACCAGAACCATAAATGTCAAATGTGGTGCTTGTACCAATGCTTCTAGAGTCTTGGTCACCATGTCCTCCACTTTTCAGAAAGCTTTTGAGGTGAAAAAATTTACCTCAACTCTCCATTCAGTCATCTCACTTGAGAAACTAAGTTTGAACAAAGATGTCTCTATATTTGAAGCAATTACGAAATCTCCCAATTAATTTTCAAATCTGTACATTTATTCTTCTAATCTCTTCAATTATTCATTTTTCAAACAAATACTTATTTGGTGGATACTATATACCATCACCTCTGGCAAACACTAACATTATAATTGTTAAGGGTCCCATCCCTTACCTCCAAAACACCTTATATTTTAACAGCAAAGGTGTGCAAAACTAACATTATGAATTAATTACATTAGGTCCGAAAGTCTGTGGTTGCTTTGAGGAGCATAGTCATGTTTGTCAGTTAAAAACACAAAAAGCTTCATAAAAAGGTGACATACACATGGTATGACTAGGTGGTCGGGGAAAGTAGTTTCATTGAAGACTCATGTTTCATGGGAATGCGTATTAAAATAATGTCTGTTTTATTTTAAAAAGCACATGTTCAAACTATTAAATATGCATGGAATACAGATATGTGGATAATAATAAATATTTTTATATGCAATTGTTCATAAAATTACCCTTTCTTCCAATAATTTTAATGCCATTCTACTTAGTAAAGTATAATGTGTCATCAAAAACAATAATTAAGTACTTCCAGAATAATAGATGGATATTTAAAAGTATAGTTATAATCAGTATTAAATTCATTTATATAACCAAGTTTAGCTAGTTTTATTTCAGTGAAGTCTGAGCCAATTATATTTTTAAGAAAGTTTTTTTGGGGCCCCTGAGTGCCTCAGTCAGTTAAGCGTCCGACTTCGGTTCGGGTCATGTCTCGCTGTCTGTGGGATCGAACACTGTGTTGGGCTCTGTGCTGATTGATAGCTTAGAGCCTGCATCCTGCTTTGGATTCTGTGTCTCTCTTTCTCTCTGCTCCTCTCTTGCTCATGCTCTATCTCTTTCTCTGAAAAATGAATAAACATTAAAAAAATATGTTATTTTATTCAGAAACACATAATCACTTATATCAAGAATTGAATTTTGTGGTGAAACCATACAGTAGTAATAGATAGAATAATTGGGTAAACCATAAATTTGTCTTTTAAATAATACAAAGTCTTCAAAAAATACACCCTTTTCTGAAAATGATTCATAATTCACATTATTTTACTAGAGTTTTTCATGAAGTTGCCAAAATGTTAACATTGTTGATAGTGAGATTAGAGAATTTTAAAACACATTATACGATGAGATTTAAAAACAATGGATTCAATCAACTCTGAGGGTACTTTTTGTTTACAAGAAAACAAATCTTGGTTAAACATAAAAATCACTCAAATAACATATTTTAGAGAGATAAAGAGAGAGAGAGAGAGGATAAGAGAAAAACTCCTTAGCTTTATTTCTAATGGTGTTAATTTAGTAGCTCTGAGTGAAGCCAAGGAATCTGGATTTTACAAAGCTGTCCTGGTCATTCTGATGTACAATGAAACTTGCAGAACGACTGCTGTAAAAGTAAGTACACTACAGATGTGTTTACCTTTTCTTCTTATTAAAAACAGTACATGATTATTGTTAGTATTATCTTAATACTAACATTTGGAATACTAACATTTGGAAATGACTGAGGATCTGGAAACTAAAGTCAATTAAAAACAATGAGTAACGTGATGAGGACTTGATTCTAAATTGAAGTAGATTATTTCTAGCTTTTTAATTTCTGTATTATCAAGTTTTATCTGAAAACAGTTGGCAGAATAAGTAATAAATGAATGACATTCATATTGTAGGTACTGATTATTGGTATACTGTCTGTAATTATATCTGTAACAGAAAATTAAGTGTATGTGAAATGTCAGAAAAACGTTAAGTGAAATGTGTAACCAAAAAACAGAGCAAAAAAAAAAAAAAAGCAAAAAACCAACATATAGTAGAAGAGCTTGAAAGCATATAATACTAGTTTATTGCTAATTGATTTCATTTTACATATTACTTGATTGGAAAAATGTTTTGGTAATTTTGACTCTAGAAATTTAAATAATGTATGGAGAAACACAAATTTTAAAATAGCATGATATGGGGGCACCTGGATGGTTCAGTGAGTTAAGCAGCCAACTTCAGCTCAGGTCATGATCTATCAGTTAAAGAGTTCAAGCCCTGCTTTGGGCTCTGTGCTGACAGATCAGAGTCTGGAGCCTGCTTCAAATTCTGTTTCTCCCTCTCCCTCTGTCCCTTTCCCATTCACATTCTCTCTCTCTCTCTCTCTCTCTCAATAATAATAATAATAAACATTAAAAAGTAAAAAAAATAATATAGCATGATATTGAATATGGAAGTTCAATTTCTTTTATAACATTACAGAATATTAGAGTATTTACTATAATTTTTTTTATTTTTTTTAATTTTTTTTCTAATAGTTTATTGTCAAATTAGTTTCCACATAACACCCAGTGCTCATCCCCACAAGTGCCCTCCTCCATGCCCATCCCTCCTCCCCCCAACATCCATCAGTCCTCAGTTTTTGTCAGCATTCAAGAGTCTCTCATGGTTTGCTTCTCTCCCTTTCACCCACCATTTCCCCCCTTTTTCTCCCCCTTGTTCCACAGTTAAGTTCCTCCTAATCCTCCTATACGTGCAAACATATGGTATTTGTCCTTCTCTGCCTGACTTATTTTGCTCAGCATAATTTTTTTTAAACTTCATTAGGAAACACTAAGGAAATGTGTTTATCAGACAAGAAGCAAAAAGATTTAGACCTTGGATATTGTCTTGAAGAGTAAAAGATAAAGAGAATGGTGTGATATGAGTGTTGACTATGTACTCATTTTGTGAGATTTTCTGCAGATGTTTGTCAAATACAAGAGAATGAGAGTATGTTTTAATCCAAACAATATAACTGTGCTCTGTGCTTTTAAGAAGTTTGCTTTGCATGTTCGGGGTTGTCTTGGTGAAAGGCATATACTGGAAAACAAATATTAACAAGACATATCTTGTATTTCTTTGTTGTATAAATGAGTGTCCTGGGTTCTAATTTTAATCATTCTTCTGCTATTTTCATTAAATGTATAGATATTTAAATCTCTCTAAGAGAAGACATGTAATTCGCATTAATGCTAAAATAGCAAGTATGAATCTCAAACCACAGACACAAGGATTAAAAAATGCACCGCTTACAATTGATATGAATGATGTATGATTTCCATAAAAGTTCATTTTCTCCCATGCTGTAAAAACCTTTGTGTTTTTCTCCTGTTTCATCCTAATTTGTCAGTGCAAAACTGATATGTTTCTTAATCCTTTTACTAACTTGTGATTTGCTATAATAATATCCTCCTTAAAAAAGATTAAAATGCATAAGCATAGTATTTGAGTTAGGTTTGAATAATACAATATTGTAGAAGCTTCCAATATATTCCAATAACCTAGAGAATGCATTGTATATTTTGATGGTAACTGAATACAGGTAAGTATATTTTTTTCATAATATACTATCTTAAATAGTGCTATAATATAGTTAATGCACTGTAAGCCATATAAAATTCCTAAGAAGTTAAAAAAAATACACTGAACAAACAAGTAGTCCATGCATTTATTTTTTTAATGAATTAAGGAGTGAAGAAACTAGCAGCTTATTTTGTAACTTTTCTTTATTATCAAAATGGACCATAATAGAATATTAAAGGCTATAATTATAAAGACTATACAATTATATATGTAAAACCTATATATATAAAATGTATATAAATGAACACTATATTATTCCACATTGCATATTGAATATAACTCAAATATTATTCAAGTATTATTCATGTTTTCACAGAGGTAGCTTTATAGAGGTATATGATAGTTTTTCCTAAGCAAAAGAATATGTAATACAAATATGGATGTAGATATACAAAAAAGTTAGAGAATTCAGCTAAAAGAAGGAAGTGGGAGAGCATTCATTTTTCTAAATGCAACTTTGTTTCCTTTCCTTGTCAGTAACCATGTTGCAGAAAAATGGCAATTATACATACGGAACCACTCTGTGTTCTAATTGAGAAAGGCCTTTTTATCCTGCAATAGACAGTTTTACAATTTTGGTCTTGACTTCCTTTGGATATAGTTGTAGGGTAAGGGCCCACAGCAGATCTTAATCCCAAATAAACAATCAACTGGGCAGATGCCTTTTGTGTAGTTCATTCTTATAAGGTAAACTTACCCGGCTTCCTTTCTTTACCCAGACCAGGTCTCAGTCTACTATGGCTTTGTTATTGTTTATGAAGGTATGTGTAATATTTGAAAATCACAGCCTAAACTTCAACATAATTGCTGTAGTTCAAATTTGATTTTGAGTACCTACTCGAGGCATAAACATCATAAGACATGCTCTAAAATTCCAATAATCAAGGAGAAATAGATCTGAATTAATGACCTTATTTTGTTGAAGAGTTTATAAAAGTTAAATATAACATTTCAAAATATATCTATTTCTTTTTTTAAAAAAATTAATGTTTATTTATATTTGAGAGAGAGAGGGAACTACTGGGGCAAGTGGAGAGAGAGAGAGGAGAGAGAGGAGAGAGAGAGAGAGAGAGAGAGAGAGAGAGAGAGAGAGAATCCCAAGCAGGCTTCATGCTGCCAGCGCAGAGTCCAATGTGGGGCTCAAGCTCATGAAGTAAGAGATCATGATCTGAGCTGTAGTCTGAAGTAAGAATTTGACCAACTGAGCCATCCAGGTTCCCCAAAATATATCTATTTCTAACTGAAGAAAATCAGGACCAACTTAAAGGTACCTATAGAATTATATATAAATTAGTTGTGTTTTCAAATATATAAATGTGCAATTTAAGTGTTTAAGGACATAGTAATTTTTAAACTCTTTTTAAAAAATGTTTGTATATTTATTTTGAAAAAAAGAGAGAGAAAGAGTATGAGCTGGGGAGGGGCAGAGAGAGAAAGAGAGAGAGACAGAATTCCAAGCAGGCTAGGTGCTGTCAGCACAGAGCCCAACATAGACTAGATCTCAAGTATGCTGAAATGACGTCCTGAGCCAAAATTAAGAATGGAACCTTTGACTGACAGAGCCAGTAGACTCCCCAAGAACTTATTTTAATGTCAGTTTTTACTATTCATATAAAGTATATATACATATGCAAGTAAATATAAAGTATATATATGTGTATATATATATATATATGCAAGAATAAGAATGAAAAGATAAAGATTATATTTAAACCCTAAAATATCAAATTAAAGACCAATTCCAAGGAACTCAGAGGCAACATCCAAATATTTGTTACAAAGTATCATCAAGATGAACAAATGTTCTAACTGGAGATTATACTTATATATCATTATGGAAAGAAAAAGAAGTAGTGGCATATAACTGGGGTAAAAAATTAAAATATGGGAAAATCTGACATATATATTTATATTCATATATTTAATATATACCTATATATATACATTTGTGTATATGTATATGTTTAAAGGTATAATGATATTTTATACCAGTTACCCACAAACTACATAAATAATTCTGAATTAAACTATGTCCTGAGAATATGAAAGTTTTAAATTTTTGGTTGTAGCATATATAAAGGCAAATAGTTTTGCTAGATAATCTAAGAAAGTCTTTTTACTTCTCTGATTTCTTATTGAAAAGTTACTATAAAATGCAAGATGATCATTTTCACAGTAAAACATTTTCATTATCTTTTAATGGATCTAACTTCTGGTTTAGAATGCATGATAATGAATTTCAATTGAGGAAGCTAGGATTATATATCTGTATTTTGGTAAGAAGGTAACATATGCGACTTAGTTAGTTGTCATCAAATCTTTTCCTGTGCTAACTTTTTAGAAAATATATGTCTTAGAACTATAAACTATTCTTTTGCTTTTGATAGAAAAAAAGAGCAGAGATTTTCTACATGCTGTTTTTGCAAAAACTTACTTGAATTTATTTGAAGAAACTGCAATCATATTACACATTATATTATTTTGTATTAGTTACTTGATTTAATTATTATTATTGATTTATTATTATTATTAGGTTTGGTGTCTTGAATAGATGGATTTATGGAGCAGACTAGAGCATAAAAATACCACTCACTTTCCCTATAATTTCCATATGATACAGATGATAAGTGAGAAAGAAGAGATTAAACAGAAAATTATAAGAAAACCAAGGGATAAAAGAGAAAATGCAAATGTAGGCAAGGAATTACAGTGAGCGAAGAAAGAGAAAAATGGGAGAGGGAGAAAAATCTACCATGTTTAGGAGTAAAGGAAACAAGGAGCAGGTGCCAAGGACATAGCTTGTCATTGTCATTTGTTTTTTTGTCTTAAGCAGCTGCTTCTTCTTTCCCAGTTTCTTTTTTTTAATTTTTTAATGTTTTACTTATTTTTGAGAGAGAGAGACAGACACAGCATGAGCAAGGGAAGATCAGAGAGAGAGAGGGAGACACAGAACCTGTTTCGGCTTCAGGCTCTGAGCTGGCTGTCAGCACAGAGCCCGACTCAGGGCTCGAACTCACAAACCTGAGATCATGACCTGAGCTGAAGTCAGACGCTTAACCAACTGAGCCACCCAGGCGCCCCTTCTAGTTTCTTTTTAAATCCACCTGTCTCTTGGTAATTTATTCAGTTCCTTAAACTTTCTTATTTCTTCTTTCTTTCTTTTTTGACGGGAAATGATTCAAGTATATTTCTCTAGAAAATGTGTTGGCCCTTAAATTAAAAAAAAATGCATGGTGTTGTATTGATTTTCCAATACCATTCCCCAGTACCATTGTTTGGAGGTCCTTGAGAAATGTGTGATTCCAGATATGGACAGTGGTGAATATGCTATTAGTAGAAAAAGCAAAGAATTGCTCAGAGACGATAGGGTTGTGTCCAAAAAGCATAACAATTAGTATGTAAAGGGTATCCACCTGTTCAATTCAACATAACTTAAGTTTCAAGTGGAATAATGACGCAAGTGATGTATAACATATTGAATAAAAACTCTTTGAAACCATAGTGACTTATTAAAAAACAAAGAGGCAGAATAGAGAGAAAGATTTACTTAAGGCAAGTTAATATATATATAGGGAATGTAAATATAGGGGATTATTTTTCAGCCCCCAAAGTAATTACTAAATCGAGTAAAACTTATCAGTATTTGCCATATTAAAGTTTAATACAGTCTTATGTTATAACATATGCAAAATATACATTTCACCCTCATGTGTTTCTCATTCTCTTGGACTAGTGGCTATCTGAGTCACAATTTTTATTTCATGCTGAAAGAAGAATGAAACAATAAGCTCAACTGGTCAAGGACATTTCAAGCAAGCCTCTGTTTTCATCACATCCACTAACATCTCATTGCCAAAGCAACCCACATGGCCAAGTCTACATCCATCCAAAATGAAGGAATAGATAATTCTTCTATGATTTATCTTTCACAGATTAGATAGATCTAGCTAATTAATAGTCTGAAAGTTTGCTGGATATCAGGATAGTTATATTCAAATATTACAAATCGTTTACTTTTTTTGGTTCAGAGAGAAAATGTGGTCACCATTTAAGTGATAAAAACAACCTATGATGTATCTTCTAATATGGTGTAATAAGTGCACAAATCACCTGCATAGTAAACTTGTCCAAAAAGTAGTTAACTTTAGCTTAAATTAAATATGATAAATCAATAGGCAAATCTAGAAGGTAAAATATTCTAGAGGACAAGTAGCCTACAGTCTTCAAAACACACTAAAAGATGGGCTTGTAACTGTGAAGGAAAAGAAACTAAGGAGCCATACAACCAAATGCAAAACATGAAGCTTGATTAGATCTTATGTTAAAAAAAAATTCATGGATACATTGATGTACATTAAATAAAGACTAGTTTGAACTATATATTACATGCTATTATGAAATGACTATCAATTTCATGTGGTGTTACAATGATGCTGTATTACATAGAACACCATCCTATTCTTAGGAGATACATGCAGAAATAATTAAAAGTGAAGTACATGACAGCTGTGGCTTACTTTCAACTTCATTAGATAGTTATGTAGAATAGACAGATGGAAGAATAAAATAGGGCAAATGTGAAATTGAAAATTGTTTTTAGATTGTGAATAATAAATTGTGAGTGATGTATTATTTTTGCATGTAAATAATAAATCATATTGATCATCTTAATGTGATTTTTTAAACCAAAAATAAGTAGCTCTAAATATCCAGAAGTGTCCACCAACCAGTTTTCTGGTTTTTGGTTTTTTTGTGTGTGTTAAGGAGGGTTACTTTAATACTTTCAAAAATGTTAACATTATATAGTTTCATGAGATAGTTATAGAATATATTCATAGAAATATACATTCGAACATTTTATAGTTTAATTTACTTGATGGGACATGCATCGTATAATTTATCTAGGAAATTATCAATATTTGTGTATTTTTAATAAGAAGTTCTATTAGCCATTATTTTCAGTGGCTATTATACATAAACTATGTTAAACAAAACCAATAGTTTACCTTTGGAGGTTTATATTGTAAATAAAAGTGGAAAGGCCAATACTGTTAGATTTGTTTTCATACTGTTGAGACAATAACTGAAAGATAAATGGATTCTTCATTGTTATGACAGCATCAAAATAACTTGCCAATTTCATACAGTAATTCCTTGTGGTAATGTAAAAACATACAATGACTGTAAGGTTTTTCAATCCCTATTTGTAAATACCATATGGATGGAATCTCATGGTCAGCCTAATTCTGCTTTGGTGAATTGTGGCTTTTTGAAGAGATGATGGGTTCAGTAACAATTGAGACTTTATAACTTTAGAATTTTAAAACTGCTCTTCTCTGGATGAAAAAAAATGAAGATAGTTATAATAATCATGATGAAAATAGAAAGGATGGTGTCAATTTCCAGAGAAAATAATGAAAGAAATAAAGGTTTACTCATGAAAACTTAGTCTTGGATAGATTTGCAATTCTCATATATCCAGAAGGCTTTCTTCTGTTTCATAGGTCCCTTGGGGTTTACCAGGTGCATGCAAATTTTTCAAACCTAAATATATCTTAAAATCACCTTATAAACATTAAAAAAATTACTACTCACATTTTGGTCCCACACTGAGAAATTTTGATATTTATTTATTGGGAGAAACAATGTATTTCATTCTTTCTTTATCAGAGTCTATGCATATTTTCAATTAATAAGTCTTAATACATAAAAAGACCTTCATGATTGGATACAGTAAATAAAGCAAGAAGTAGAAATATCAATCTCCCTTACCCATAACCTCCTATTTTTATTGCAAGAGGGAATATGTTCGTAGTCTGAAGTTCTCCACTTGAGATAAACATGGGTGGGGGTGACTGGGTGGCTCAGTCGGTTAAGTGTCCGATTTCGGCTCAGGTCATGGTATCACGGTTCGTGGGTTCCAGACCCGCATCGGGCTCCGTGCTGACAGCCAGTTCGGAGCCTGGAGCCTATTTCAGATTCTCTATCTCCCTCTCTCTCTGACCCTCCCTTGCTCACGCTCTCACTCTCTCTCTGTCAGAAATAAATAAAACATTAAAAAGAGAGAGAGATAAATATGGGTGAAGATGAAGTGCACATAGGTAATCATTAACTCACTATGATTTGGCTATGCCTTATATTTTATTGTTTGGTGGTAGAAGTTGGGTCTCAGTATAACAACACAGTGAAGATTTTCCCTCCACTCTCATTATCAGAATCAGGGAGTCCCTCATTAGTGGTCTCACTTCTCTATCATTACCACAAGTGGGAGCACTTTGCATTGTACTGAAGTACATTTCTAAACCTATTCTAAAAATACTATGAAATATTTTTGAATACTTAGTAATATGAGTAAAACTTAGTACTTTCCACACTACCTCATTTAATCTTTAATATAACCTTATGGGTTTTATAAATATAATGTATTATTTGTATTGCTAATGAAGAATTCCTCATTGCTAGTGAGGAAACTGTAGAAGTTTTATTGATTTTATTTTTTCCAATAATTTGAAATACTTCATTTTCTCATGTATTAACTCTCTCTCTTAATTATGTGCTATTTGTAAAATAAATGTGTATTTTTTCCAGTTCATGTTATCAACATACTTAACAGAATAGGGCCTATCATAGGGCCCAGTGATATCTACACAGACACTACAACTTTACTTGATACAGTTTATGCCAAAATTACCTTCCTTTTTTATCTGCTTATCTGGGCATTTAAAACTGTCATGAAACAACTTTCACTATATAATACAAAAGATAGGAAACATTTTAGCAAAAGATTTTATTTTTTTAAAGTTTATTTATTTATTTATTTTGAGAGAGAGACCGAGAGAGAGAGAGAGAGAATGGCCATGAGCAGGAGAGGGGCAGAGAGGGAAGGAGAAAGAGTATCCCAAGCAGGCTCCACAGCTCAGAGCCTGCCACAGGGCTCCGGTTCACAAACCATGAGATCATGATCTTCACTGAAATCCAGAGATCAGGACCTGAGATGAAATCTAGAGTCTGGTGCTTAACCAACTGAGCCACCAGGCACCCTAGCAAGTGATTTTCTAACTCTGACTGCATGGCGGTAAGTAGATCTGAAAAATCCTCCCTAGGGACAATGATCAGACTGGAGTAATAGACGAAGGCCACAGATGAAAAGTTTTTATGTCATATGAAGGAAATGTCGATTTCTTATGATCAATGAGAAGCCATTAAAGAATTTTAAGCAGTATGTGTGGTTGGTAAAAGAGAGAAGAGGTTGTGATTAGTTTTGCATCTTATACAAACAACTGTTGTTGAATGGAGGAGAATGCTTCAGATATTGCCAGAGGAGAAGCTATTAAAACACTAGTAGTCCATGTGAAAGTAATGGTAACTGTATTATTTATTTGTGATGATGAAGTACCACAGACATAGAAGCTTATAATGAAACACATTTTTGTCTAACAATTTCCATGAGTTAAAAGACTGGATGAAGGTGAACTGGGTTCTCTGCTTCTGGATCTCTCACATGCAAGGTGTTAAGCATGGCTGGAATCTCTTCTGAAACTTCAAGTGTGGAAGGATCCCCCTTACACCCTCACTCAGTTGTTAATACCAGTTAGTCTCCTGAGATATCAGAAGCCCGTTTGAATGCAGGCCTTGGTTTGTTGCTTGCTGTCTGTTGACCAGAGCCCAACATCTTCAGTGCCTTGCCACGTGGTCTGTTCCACAGGGCAGCTCTCAACATGGGAACTTGCTTCAGCAAAGTCAGCAGGAAAGAGTCTGCTAGTGAGACAGATGTCAGAATCTTATGGCATCCCAATATATTTCCCATATTCTCTTGTTAAGAATCAAGTCATCATTTTCTCTCACAATCAAGCAGGGAGTGGAAGGTCGAGAGGAGGAATTACACAAGTGAGTGAATACCAGCAGGCAGGGATCACTGAGGATTATCTTAGAATCTGTGTACTATAATAACTTTGACTTGATATAATTCCTATTAAGGTTGGAAAATAAGAGAGGATCTTTGAGATTATTAGATAGTATCTTCAACTTCATAAAGAACTGGATAAGGTAAGCATGGGAGAATGATTTCAAGAATATCCAACAATCAGTTGGAGTAAAGATGCTGGCATTACTGATTGGCAAATCAATGTTTATTTATATCATTGGTTTTTTGGAATTTTATTTGAGATATGCACTATTTATAGCTAGAGTTTTTTTGCATTATGTCGGTTGATAGACTATGGCTGCTGCCTTTTGTATTCTGATATTTAAACTCAGGAAATGTATAGTTTTCAAAGAGAAATCCATATTATTTATTTCAACATAGTACTCAGGAATGTTGAAGCAATTAAAATTCTTATTCCATGATCCTGATCACCTCATAATAATGTATTCATGTCTGAAGATGGTTCTCTAGGTTCTTTAGAAAGTTTGTGGATATAATTAATAGCCTTAAAACATCTCAGATTATACAAAATATGTAGGAATACTTAAAATAGCTTAGAAATTATTTAATATGGGATTTGTAAAATTGATGTCTGATATACTAAACTAGAATTACATGGCATTTCTGATATTTCCATTTATAACTTATTAAAAAGAGTATTTTTATAAGGTCCAATGTGACATTACACCGGCTAATAATTTGTCATTTGATTTGAGAAACTCCTGTCTATTTCTTGAAATCTCCAGTCTGAGCCATTTTATATGAGCAAAATATATAAAAGTAAATATTTAATATTTACCATTGCTATTATTATATTATGGCAGTAATTGATATATGCATTAGCAAGAAATTATTATTTTCTAGTAAAATAATTCATAGGCCCAGATGTAAAAGTCATTTCTTAATGATGTACTATCTTTCTTTTTATGTAATTACATTGCTTACAGAGAGTACACAAATGAAATAGAATCCATACCAAGTATTAACTCTAATTTCTACATGATTCACTTGAATTTCTTTGTTCAAATATAACTGATACACTCAGAGCTGCTTAGAATATAAATTAATTTTCAACCATCTATTGAAATCACATTATTCTTTTTGCATTACAGAGGTTTGTATTGTGAATATTTGCATGCATTACTATGGGGATTTTGTCTCTAATATTCTGTCTTTAATGGTCTTTTCCTTAAACCAAGATTAAATTTGAGCCTTTTAGAAAACTTTTTGCAAAATATTTCAGCCTGAGAGAGTTTTGTGCAGGATGAAAAATCTCTGTTTCTCACTGCACAGATGCCTTCTCCATAAGGCAACATTTTACTTTTTTCTCTTAGTTCAATCTGGACACCAGATTCCTGAAAAAATAAATAATATATAGTTTTATATGAATTAAGACTTTAAAAAATTATGTCTTGAAGTAAATGTAATGTGCTCTAATGAAACTTCGGCTGTCCCCATAATACTGCACTTTTAAACATTTAGTTCACAAGTCTGTATTCTTATTGTTCTTTTCTTCCTAAATCCAAACTAAACTCACTGATACTCAGAATCAATTAAGTTCCTTCTACGCTGCAAAGGTGCCATTACAAACCTGACAAATATTATTATTGATATAGTCAACAAGAACTTGCTACACTCAGAATAAGTTCTGCAATTGCAAAGTTTTAGTGTTTTATTCCTACTACCATGATCTTGCTTCAGGTCCTCATTATCTCCAGCTGGACTATTTTAATAGTGGAAGCCAGTGGAAGCCTCAAAAACATTTTCTACATTTGACAACTGTTCTTAATTTTTTAAATCACATACTTTTCCTGAATTTCCATCAAATCCAGTCCAAATTTCTTAGCCCCACATGTAAGAATTTGATCCTCACCGGCCTCTTCAGCTCACGTCATAGCCTTTCACTGTCTGCACTTAAACTTACACTATAGGAATCATAAACTAGTTACATTTTTCAAACACACACCATACCCTTTATCTCCTTTTATTGTTCCTCATTTACTCTGTATATATTGTTAATCATCCCACCTCCCTTATACATTTTTTCTCTCTTTTCCCCTTCCTCTTCCCCTCTCCTCCCCATCTCCTCCCTTTCTTCTTCCTCTTCTTAATTGTACTAATAAATCAGTTCTTCCAAAAAATTCTTACTTATTTCTGAGACCAAGCTCTTCCTCTTTTTTTCCCTACTGCATCTATAATAGCAGGTGTTATCTTTCTTCATTATGCTGGAAATAAAGGTATATCATATAATTGGCTGTATTTTAGATTCAATGAAATAGGAGAAAACATAGTATTAGATTTTGAGGAATATTTTGTATCACTGTATTGTCTTTCTTTCTGGCCTAACTGCCTACTTGGTTGAAAGTACACTAACTTGATTTCTTCCAAAGCAAAGTACCTACATGAATATATCAATCTCTATGTGCTCCCTAACAAATTCTGCTGTTGGTCCTTCTTTTTTTTTTTTTTAATGATTTTTATTTATTTCTGAGTGAGAGAGAGAGAGAGAGAGAGAGAGAGAGACAGCATGAGCAGGGGAGGGTCAGAGAGAGAGGGAGACACAGAATCTGAAGCAGCCTCCAGGCTCTGAGCTGTCAGCACAGAGCCCGATGCGGGGCTCGAACCCACAAACTGTGAGATCATGACCTGAGCTGAAGTCAGACATTTAACTGACTGAGCCACCCAGGCAACCCTATCCTTCAATAAACTAGCTATTTTACATGATCCTATAGACATGTTTCTGCCCTCATTCATACACTCTTAACGTTCAACGTTCAACGTGCATTTTTATTTTTGACCAAATGATAAACATCACAACCATTTAGTGTTGGTTGTTACTTTTTTTATTTGTTTGTTTGTTTCTTTCTTTAGGGATGGAAATCTATTTATTGTTCTGGTCCTATTCTCTGCCCTGTTGAACACACTGCCTTACAGACTATAAACATAATCTTAATTATTATCATTTTACTCTATATCCCAAATGGTTGACTCACCAATATGCTTTAAGGTAAGTTTATGTTGTTAGAGAGGATATTCATATGATGTATTGATCATTTTCTCAAACGTTCACTGCTTGTTTCATTTTACCAACATCTGTATCAACAGTGCCCATATGCCAGATTGTTCTTTCTGTCTTCACCCAGTCCGCTGATGCTATCTTGAAATACGTCCTCTGGGTATATGTTATTCTTCCATCTATTACAGGCGGGGTTTCTTAAAGAACTAACTGTGATATTCAAATGAATTCCAATAGAAATTTTGATAGAAATTCTGATAGAATTATTAAATTCTGATAGAAAATAAGCTAGGTAAATATTTTGTAGCCCGCACATGTAAACACAATGTCCAAGTAGTTTTAGTATAATCAGAAAAAATATGTTAATTTCAATCTTTGGTGGATAAAATGACTTGAGAAAGGAAACAGTGAAGTAGCAGAAAAAAGTATGAGTTAAACTTATTTGTACATATTTAATAGGTCATTTGAGAGAATAGTTGAACTGAAAGCTGCACTTTCTACTAACACTAAATATGGAATACTCTTTTCACATATAAGTAGGCCTATATTTTTAAAAAATGTGGCTTCCCTCCTTCCCCCCCCCCCCCCCCCCCCCCCCCCCCCCCCCCCCCCCCCCGGTATTTGTACAGGCAATGCCAGTGAATGGGATAAAAAGTTTCACAGCCAACTCATAAATTCCTGGTTCTTAGACATTTCTTTTGAAAAAGACCAAGTACTGTGTGTGTGTGTGTGTGTGTGTACATGCACATATGTGTGTTATGGGTGTTAGTGGGAAGCATAACTATTTTCTTTGCTTATTTAAAGTCTATTATGACAAGAGGGATTTTCCTCTCATAATACCCAAAAGGATTAGTAAGCTGAGGCTAAAGTGAATATATTTGGCTCTATAAAAACTGAATATTAGCTTTAAATAATTAGGATGCTAGAGACAAATTTAGCAGGCACTATGTGTTATTGCTTATTAGAACAGGTGCTCAAACATATATGGAATGATTGCCTGGAAGAAAAGGTTTGGGGGAGATTAAAATATCAAATGAATGGCTTGTTTTAGAAGTCTCTGAGGTGCCTTCTAAATCTCAGATGACCTATTTTTTTAATGTTCTGTACCCACATGGCCAGTTTATATATTAGGTAGGGAATTACTGTCCTAAATTTGTGCCATGAGAAAAATAAAATATTTTATTTTATATTTATTGTGAGAAATATGCAGTGCTACACGTATAGAATAATGTATTTATTTGATTTACAAATACACTGTTTCTCAAGTACATGTGTTTTTACCTCTTTCATAGACTATACCACTTATTTCAATGATAAGAAGGACACTTTTTCAAAAAGGTTGCATTTATATTTTACACATTGTATTTAACATTACTCACATACTTAATAATGAAGGTATATTCCCCCCTTAATCAAGTTTTTCTAACAATTTTCCAGATGTACTTTACTTGTATTATATCATGCAGTGTCATATCATGTAGTTTTAAGAACAATGCATCTTACAGATAAAGAAATATGTGCAGATTAATAAACTATGTATAGTCTCTCAATTAATAGGAGAGGGTAATTTTTAAAAACCAGAAGTACACAAAACCCTTGTTCCTACAACTGCATTATATTTTAAACAAATAAAGAACAACAACAAAGAAAAATTTATTTTCTTTTTGAAACATCCATAAGCACAGCAGATGTTAAAGGAAAACTCTTTCTTGGAAAAGTTCTCTACTTTAGTTTCAGCACAAAATATTCTCTTTACTAAGATTGTCTGGAAGAAGATATTTCTTTAATGAAGGCTTGAGATTACCCAGCCATCATTTTCAATCATTTCTAGAAGCCTTAAAAATTAAAAAACAAAACAAAACACTTTTTATTTCCAGAATAAAAGCTTAAATTAGGAGCCTCTTTGAACCAACTGCTTCCAGTGATTAATGATTTTAAAAAGAGAAAGGTTAATTTTTTCTACATAAATTGTGTCTTCAAAGTTAAAGTTAGAGGATGCTTTTTGTCTCTCTGCCCTTAATTTTTTAAACACTTCAATTTAATACAAAAGGTTATATTATCTTCAGCTTCTCTATATCTTCATAGCATTTGATAACAAATCAACAACTTAAAAACTTACTTTATATAATTGCATATCTTTCTCCTTTCCTTAGAATCAGTAGCATTCTGTTTTTAACTTTCTTCTTAAAGTTTTATTTTTTCCTTTTCTATGGTTTCTTTTTTTCCTTAACTTCTCTGTCTCTTTCTTTTTCTTCTCTCTCTCTGTCTCTTTCTCTCCGTCCCTCTCTCTTTTTGTGGGAGAGGGTTTTATTTTGTTGTTTGTTTTCTGTTTAGGAAAGTACTGATTTTGTTGGGGGAATATGGAGGCAGCCAATTTATCTTGTTTCCAGTTCAGTAAACCTTTAAAATGATTGAAGAAGAAATTCTATAAGGTGGAGTTTCTCAACAATACATGGCAGAGACATGTCAAACTTCCTATAACAACCATGATTCTAGGCTGGAAAATTTTTTCCCAGGTCTAATATTTTCTTTTCTGTTCTTTTTTGAAACTTAAATTCAAGCTAGTGAACACACAGTGTAGTCTTGGCTTCAGGAGTAGAACCCAGTGATTCCTTTCTTACATATGACCCCATTGCTCATCCTGAAAAGTGCCCTCCTTATTGACGGTCACCCATTTAACCCAACCCCCACCGAACACTCCTTTCCAGCAACCTTCAGTTTGTGCTCTGTATTTAAGTCATTTACAGTTTGCCTTCCTCTCTGTTTTTATGTTTTTTCCTTCCCTTCCCCTATGTTCATCTATTGAGTTTCTCAAATTCCACATGTGAATGATATCATATATCTGTCTTTCACTGGCTGACTTTTAATGGATGTTGCTAGATGTCTATCTCAGCTAAACTAAACTGAAACCAAAACGTTTATTCAGATTCTATATTTAGGTAATGCTATAACAGGGTTTACCTGTGAGACCAGTTTGTGTGTTTGAGATATAAATCTCAAATTACTAAATTAGAAAACTTTGTATGAAACTGTTATTTGTAAAAATTAAATAATAGGATTATCTAAAAGGGACAACTTCAGTTTTAAAATAGTTGATCTGTACTTCTTTAGCACAGTCAATAATCTGTTTAGAAATTTGAAATGAAATATGAGAATGTTTATATATAAAATATATTATTCATGTAATAATTTATTCAGGAATTGTTATTCAAATATAAATCAGAAGAAGGAGTACTATAATATATTCTTTTTTCTTGTATTTTAGTAATGTGTTTCTTAATTTTTTAGAGATCAGTTTATAGCTGTTTACAGTGATGTTTTGAAGTCATGAGGCTTAGCTGGTAACTGATTTTACATACAGAATAAAAGGCTGGAGGGGGAATAGAAAACAAGTCAGTTAATCTTATACCATTATCTTTTTTTTAATTATTTATCTCTGAGAGAGAGAGAGAGACAGCGTGAGCAGGGGAGGGTCAGAGAGAGAGGGAGACACAGAATCTGAAACAGGCTCAAGGCTCTGAACTGGCTGTCAGCACAGAGCCCGACGCGGGGCTTGAACCCACGAACTGTGAGATCATGACCTGAGCCTAAGTCAGACGCTTAACAGACTGAGCCACCCAGATGCCCCAATCTTATACTATTTTCATGTGGAGAGGGTTAACAGGTTTGTTATGGCTTAGTTAGTTGTGACCAAGTTCATCTTATGTAAAATGTTTCCACTGAAAGATTTTTATTTTCTTGCATGTTAAGCTATGAATAAGTCATTCATTTGAGTTAAGTAAAGCATCATTTTAAAAGGATGGAGTGAATGTCCCCAAATAAAATCATGAGGTCAAGGAATATGTTCTATATTAGTTTGCTAGGGCTGCCATAGCAACTTACCCCAAACAGGGTGGCTTGATAATAGAAATTTAGTTTATCACAGTTCTGAAGGCCAGAAGTTCAAGACCAAGGTATTGGCAAGACTGCTTCCTTCTAACTACCACAGAGGAAGGATCCATTCCAAGGATCTTTCTTTGACATATAGATGGCCTTCTCCTTGTGTCTCTATATTGTTTCCCTTTTGTATACCATTGTGTTCAAATTTCCTTTTCTTATAAGGGCATTGGTCATATTGAATTAGAGTCCACTTAATAAAGCCATTTTGACTTAATCAATTTTGTAAGGACACCACCTTCCTATAAGGCCACATTCTGGGTATTGAGGGTTAGGACTCAAACATACTAATTTTTAGGAGGGACACAATCCACCTCATTAGTGACTTTTGTTAGGTATTTCCTTAAGTGCTTAAGAAAATGTCCTTAAAGACTTCCTGAGTAATTCATTTAGTGTTTTATATATAGCACTGCAAAGTAAGGAATTTAATGAAACCTAGAATGTAATGCTTGAGACCAACAAAATCAGGATGGATGATCTCAAATTATAGAGCTGTAAGCCAAATTTCAGTGTGAACTGAAACTTAAGCTTTCATAATCTCACTTATCTGCTTAGTATGAATCAAATAAAATACATTATGTTTTCTTGTGATAGCCTTATATTTCCTACCATAAAATTTTATTGCAAATCAGTTATCTCTGTGGCAATAAGAAAATCAAACACACACACACACACACACACACAGAATGCATACTCACACACAAATGCTTCCACACAAAATAAGAAACTTACATGTACATATACAGTAAAATTTACTAAGTCCCAGGTGTTTTGCATACATTTGTGTAATCTGGCTATTCAACAGTTCCCTAAATTAATAAACTAAGTATGTTGGAACTCTATAAGCTATGACAGGCTACTCGTATTCTACTGATAATTGGTGAAAAGATAAACATTATTTCCAAGGCATCTAAGTTGAATATCTAAATATATTCACCAGTAGAAAATGGCAATCCGTATCATTTTTCATGCTTAAATGCCTCCAACCTGTGCTGTAAAACAAGTGCCTGAAAAACGCTATATTCAGGATTAAGCAAAGTGTGAATTATTGCTTCCTGACTTGTTTAAATATCCTTTCTAAAAAGAGCAGGAAGCAAATTGTTAACCTGAAAATAAATAGCCACAATGATAGGCAAATACACATTCACTTGGTATCAAGGAATTGCAATTTGGGGAGCACAGATTCTCATAGAAACTTAAACAGTGACCCGCTTGCTGGGAGAAAGCAAGGAGTTTTTATGAAGAAGTGGAAGGAGGAATAATTAAATAAGTTAAAGAAAACAAAGTCTGCAGTGGGTGTTAACTAGGTAGACTATTCTGGGTTATGCATCAATTGACTACTGATTCCTCCTTCAGAAAGTCCCCAACCATCGGTCTTATGATCAAGATGTCCGTTCTCCTGTTGACTTTTCAAGAAATTGTTTATAACTGTTCACAGTTTTGCCCACTCCAAAGATTTTGGGCCAGTGCCAAAAAAAAAGGTAAGGTAGTTTTTCTGAAGTGGCTGCCCAGGATCTATTTTAAAATGACTCCAGTCATGTCAATTTTTCAAAAAAGGAATAAAAAATAATGACCTTGTTAGTAGATATAAGTCCATTCTTTACAAATGTATTTATACTGGGCATAGCAAATGCATATCTCAAGACAAATCCTGTCTGGTCTTATACAAAGCTACCCATTCAGTTTGCTCTCTCCTGAGCTCGCTCTCTTGCTCTCTTACTCTACCTCTCTCTCTCCCCCTCTCCTTTACACACAAATTAAATGAGTAATTAGTTACATAAAAATTAAAAGGTGAGGGGCACCTGGGCAGCTCAGTCGGTTAAGCATCCGACTTTGGCTCAGGTCATGATCTCATGGTTCATGAGTGGGTCCCCCATCAGGCTCTGTGCTGACAGATCAGAGCCTGAAGCCTGCTTCAGATTCTGTCTCCATCTGTCTGCCCCTCCCCCACTGATACTCTGTATCTTTCTGTCTCTCAAAAACAAATGTAAAAAATGTTAATAATAAATAAAATAAAATAGAGTAAAAGGTGAAAGATACCAAGTAATATTAGTTTCTCTCTTTAGTTCAGATAAAAGTTCTATTTACCATTCTAAGATGAGGTTACCAAAACTTTTCAAGCCTCTCTTGGGCTCAAAAGAGATTGCTACAAGATCTAAGGCCTAAAGCCTATAAAGGTAGACCTAGTCTCTATTCCTATAGATTTGTGACACTTAAAAAAAGTGTTTAGAGAGTGGCCACATACTTGAGATTCTGCATATAATTTTAAAAGAGGCCATGGATATTGAATGGAAGTTAAGGTCAAGTAACAAAGGTAATGGGCCCATTAGAAATATGAAGGATTAAGAAATAATAAAAATGTCAACATTCCCATGAATAAACATTTGTTTTAGGAAAACTATTCAAAACAATTAATGTACACTTCCTAATAATCAGTTCTCCTTTAGGTGTAATAATGCTTTAGGGGATATCTTAATAGTTTTACATCAACTCTGGATGCTTTCTTGTAATTAGATAGGCATTATCCTACTCTAGAATAAAATAAAGCAATGCAATGATGAACCAACAATTAAGGATGGTATTCTTTGTTACAGAGAAATTATTATACTTTTCTTGGAACTCAGGAAAAAATTCTGTAAAGTAGTGACCATATGTGATTTAAAATTAGGAAATGTTTTATTCCAGATGTAACTCTTATAACTAGAAGCCAAATCTCGTGTTTCACAAATTTCTATTACTATCATGCTGTGTCCTAGAAGGCAAACACAGGAAGCTATTAATATTTATGGACTAAGAATGAAGCAAACGTTATAAATTAAATATTCCCTGTTTTCATAGAAGAGCACTGTAAACTGACCAAAAATCTGGCAGACGATTCCCTATGGTAACAGAAAAAGAAAAACCACAGGGGTCTTTAAAACAGTTAACCTTCGATATTATTAAATTTCTTACTTTACTACATGCAAGAGTCTGAGATTTCTTGATGTAAATAATAAATAGCTAATCCCTAGAATTTCAGCTAAAACTTTGTATTCTTTAATGCAACATAATGTAGTTTCATTACACTATGTGGTTTTGAGAGGAAAAGCATAACAATCTACATGTAACTTGAAATATGTTTAAAGAGCTACTGCAAAGCTCTGTTGAACCTAATAAAGAATTTGATAAACTAATTGTTAATTAAATAATTAAAAACCAATATCAGTGAGCTGAAGTGTGAAGATGTCATTTTCTGCTAGAGGTGAAATCTGACTTGAAATTTTCCATCGCAGTCAAAATCATTTCCAATCCAGAACATATTCTCAGAGATATTCTCCAAATTATAATAAAAGCCACCTTCAATGCAGTGTCTTTATTTGATACTCATCATATTTCAGGGTCACATTAGAATTGAATAGGGACTAAAATCATTGCAAGCATGAATAGTTAGTATTTAACATTCATAAAGTTGAAATAAAACTAGAAGGGAAAAAAGGATACTATTTAAAAGTTATCTTTCCTGAAATCTTTTGTCCTAATAATAAAAAAAAAGATACTTAATTTAGAATTCTAGAGATATATTGTTACATGCAAGGACTCTCATAAGATCACTCTTACAACCAATTTCCAAAATATCTGAATAAGTTCAGAAATTTTATAAATAGCTTATCTGTATATGTTACAGTTAGCCATGTTAGCGGGAAAAATGCCTTGAATTTGTACAATATAGCATAGTGTCATATTAATACGTAGGTAAAGTCATTAATTGGTTATAATAATAAGTTTTCACCTGGTGTTGAATCAAAAATAGGCAAAGTTTTGTGGAAAATGTAAATTTGAGGAATTCTTATCTATTGAATTGCATCAACCTCTTGCAAAAGGTCAGGCATTAGAAATGCAAAGTTCATAGAAGCATACATCTTAAGAATACTGTATTTTATGTTGATTTTCTCTATATGAGTGTTCAAGTATGGATCCTAATTCAAGTTTCTACAATATAATGTTTTACTCTTTTAAAGATGGAATTGTATGTATGAGACCATAATTAAATTATCTAAGGAAGAGCCAAGGTTACTGTTGTATTTCAGCTGCAGCAAGAATTATGCATAATAAATAACACTTCAAATGAGGAAACTAGTTGTGGATGCTCTGTTTTGACTTGTATATTTTACAATTCAAAATCCACTTCTTAAAAATGCCCTTCTTGTAAGTATATACAATATATGAAAGACTTCTGAAAAAATATCATTTTAACAAAGAACATTTTTGTTATCTTGAAAGTGACTCTATGATCTTGATAGAGCAAAGACAGACTTCCTATTTTACTATTTTACAGTTATTTTGAATTCATTTACAAGAAAATACAAGGAAAAAAACCAGTAACTGTCATCTAGTATATTCAGATGATCTGCATAATCTTTTACTTAAATGATTTTGTTTAAATTTACAGCAAATCTGTGAGTTATGGTATTTCCTTTGTATTGGTCATAATTTGAGGCTAAACAAAATGCAGCTAGCAAGTGGCAAAGCTGGAATTCAAACTTAGTTTAATCTCCAAACCTATGCTTTTCCTTTCGTAAGACTTACTTCTCAAAGTACAGTATGCATCAACACACATACACAGATGCAGCCCCCCCCACACACACACACTCTCAAATACTCACACACACATGCCTTTATTTCCTCTCTTGAAATATCCTTGTAAATTAATATATTCCTTAACTGGGTTCTAAACTTTTTTTGATAGCAAAATTTACGTATATCCAAATAGATTTTCAAGTAATTTTTGGTATTAACAACCAAGCAGTGCTTGCTAATTGCATATACACACTTATGAAAATGCATATTACTCTTGTTGGTAGGATTCAGCTTTTAGAAGAATGGTTAACTTTTATCCATCATTAAAATAATAAGGGTCTACTTGAGAGAAAGGAGAAATAGATTCTTATCTCCAAATCACATGTCTAGAATATAAAATTTTTACATCAATTTTCTGCAATTAGAAAATGAATGTGTTTCAATGATAGTCCTTCAAATGCCTTGAGAAATAAAAGTTCTTTAGTTCTATGGACATGCCTGAAATTGCAGTTAGTGATTATCTAAATAGTGGTTTAAAGAGTATTAAGGGCTCAGTTAATAAGCTGTCTCAGTGACAAAATTATTTTTAATTCATAGTCCCTGCCCCAGAGGAACTTAAAAGACAGGGCATCAAGTTATGAAAATTTAAAGATGGATAATCAACAGTAAAGATAATAATAAAAGATGCTATCATACAATGCCTGTAATTCCATTTTCAAATGAGCAATATGGGCAATTGAGTTCCTCTGAGTTCATAGGAAGGTACCAATTAGAATGTTGAAGGGTTACCATAGAGGAAAAGAGAATTATTAGGTCTCAAAAAAGGAGCAATCTTGGCTAGAGTAGCAAGCAGAAAAGATTTTCTAATTCATATCAAAATAATTACACATCGAGAATAATGTTAGGTTCTTAGACAAAATATTTAAAAGAGCAAGTGGGACTGTATTCTTAGGGAGCTTACAATCTAGTTAGGAATGTTTGTATAAAGACTCAAATTTTATCCTGTAACTTTTTAAATACTCTAATATGGTACAAAGATTTTAAATTTGAGAGTAGCGTACAAAAATACCTAAATACTTAATTTATTTTACTCATATTTGACTCATTCTGTGAGTGTCTGGGACTCAATTTTCATAAAATAAAAATATTCTATTGCAATAAATATCAATTTAATGTCATATTAACATATAATATCATCAACACTTATTACTATATTTAGCATAAGTAAAATACATGTCTGACTAGTTGGTAGAGATTTTTTTTATTTAAAAACACTTACATTCCTCCATTTGAAACTCAACTGACCCAATTTGTCTAATTGACAGATTTTATTAATTACAGTGTGTGTTTTATGAATTTTAAAAATTATATGAATTTTGGTAAGGAGAACTTTTTAAAATTAGTATTCAGGTACTAATTGAGTTCTGCACTATATAAAAAAAGTTAATATCACCAAATTATCAACTTTGGAGACATTGATATTGTTCTGTTTTATGGAGAAAGCCTTGCTAACCATTTTGGGGATGGAATGAGTTTTCAAGGTAAGGGGAATTTCAATTTAATAAGGAATGATGGCTATTAAATAAAGAGAAGATGTGATTCAGAATTCAATCTTTATATCTATAAAATATTCATGTATATTTCCTTCCAGGGTAAAACAATGAATACAACATTATTTGCTTATTATCTCTTTGGGACCAAACATATCAGTTAACGTAGTAGGTATGCAATGGTATCATTTAAAATTTTGAGATTTTTAAACAAAGTTATTTCTTCAAGTTTGCTTTCCTTTTGAAAATAAAGACAAAATAGAGCAAATTAAAAAATATAATCCATATAGTCAAGACTATATATGAGAAAACTTTACCAAGTAGTTACATTTAATGAGATATACATGTAAAGCAATGATTTAAATTTAAAAGCTTTTGTATTAATTTACAAATGAATTCATGCATTTCCTGGTTATTTTCATCATAGTTCATGACTCTTTACAATTTTGAGTGGTTAACTTAATTTTCCCATTCACATCAAATTTTCTAAAATTATTTTTGCTTTAAATTATCTTCTCAAAGTTTCTTACTATTTTAATGCTATATCAGGCTTGCATTTGGTGGAAAACAGATACTTAAATATTTCTTTATTTTGAGAGAGAAAGAGACAGTCTGTGAGCAGGAGAGGGTCAGAAAGAGGGAGAGAGAGAATCCCAAGTAGGCTCTGTGCTGAGCCCAATAAAGGGCTCTATCCCACGAACTGGGAGATCATGACCTGAGCTGAAGAGTCTGACACTTAACTGACCGAATCACCCAGGAGCCCTGAAAAGCAGATAGTTTAGCAATGGTTTATTTCTACCCTGAAATATATATGCAAATATTTCAATAAAATGTTTAGTATACTTAAAGTATAATTATTTAATAATAGATAATTATTATTATTTAAAGCAAACAATTATTTAATAATGAATAATGTTTAATAAATCATTTTATAAAAGTTTTATTTAATAAATAGTAATTAATAAGAAATAGTAATGAGTATAGATAATTTAATACATATATAAATATATATACTTTATATGTAGATTTCAATGGTTAGAGTATATTAAAATTCCATATATCTCTATCTGCCTGTTTCTATTTTAGCATTGGACTAAATATTGAAAAGCAGATAAATGTATATCTGCTTTCTTTGGCTTGATTTGGTATTTCAATGTGATTTTAGTTTGGGGTTTAGAAATACGTTGAAATGCTAGTTTTGTCATGCTGAGCATACAAGAAGCCTGAATTGGTCTTCTGTGTAAACCACTCCCTAGATGTAAATTTAAAACATGGTTAATTCTTCTAGGCAACCAGGACACCACTTAGTGAATTACTGTTTGTGTTAAAGGCCAATTCACGAGCACACCTCTGAATTAGCTTTCTCAGAAAGCCAATTCTCACCCAATAAATTGTAAGGCACAGAGCTCTGAAGGGTGAAACTTTTTTGAAAAAACTCTCCCAAACCATTTGTATAGCAAGAAATATCTCTAGCCTAAATAGATGATTTCTCACACATATATGCTACTTTTTGTTAATGAAGTTAGAAATTGTTAACATTACTAAAGTATATTAATTTAAAAAAATTTTTTAGTACTTACTTATTTTTGAGACAGAGAGATACAGCACACGAGCAAGGGAAGGGCAGAGAGAGAGAGAGGGAGACACTGAATCTGAAGCTGGTTCCAGGCTCTGAGCTGTTAGCACGGAACCCGATGCGATGCAGGGCTGGAACTCAGGTTCCCGAGATTATGACCTGAGCCAAAATCAGATGCTTAACTGATCGAGCCACCCAGGTGTCCCATAAAATACATAAATTAAAAGCTTGACTGAACACCTTGCCATTGTTCCCATTTTTTCAATCAACTGGTATTAGAATTTCTGCTATAAAAGGGTCTACATATTTTTAACATGATAATGTAGTCATCATGCACTAAATAGTTAAAAACAATTTACCTAAGTTATTTTATAAGTTTCTGAAGTAATATATCACACTGAATAAAGAAGGCTATTTTTTCTAAGACTTTATCTGGTTACTAAAAAGTGAATAATAAATTCTTTAAATTGAATCATTGCATCTATATAGGAGAATGTGCATCTTAGAATCATTGAAATATATTTATTTCTTTGAGTTAAATAAGTCTTTCCTGACCTTAATATAAATGATCACCTTAAATAAAATAAAGGTTATATAAGAGTAAAAGTTCAAACTCTATTACAAAATATGTGCTTCCAGCCAAGTTGAAGAACAAGGAAGAGGGTTCAGCTTCCTACATGAAACAACTAGAAAATCAGGACAAAATATATGAAACATTTTTTTAAGACCTTGGTCATCAGGGAACAAAGGACAATGATGCCTGAGAGACCAGTAATCAACAATGTGAGAACCATGCTTGCCCCAGGTCATGGGCTGGGAAGTTTCCAGACTATGTGGCCCAGTTATAGGGATGTTAGAATAGTCCCAGCAGTCTCCATGAATTAAGGAGACAGAGCTGGAGTCTGGAGAGGCTAGTGAAGCTAGAATTCAGAAGGCAGAGTCCTGGGAAAGAGAAAGTTGCACAGAGAGAGAAAAGAATTGGACATCTGGATATCTGAAGAAATTCTTCCTTGAGACTTCAGCTGAGTTCTGAACAGCAGAAACATGAGAAAATGATTTGAGAAAGAAATAGAGGGATCAATCTCTAGAGCTCACATAGGACCGTGAATAGTTCTTTTGCCCATAATCCAAAGTAGAGTACTTCAATTCAAGAAGTAAAACATTAGGGAGAGTACTCGAAAGGGACTTGCTTGAGGAATGAGACAAATTTAGCACTAAGTTAACCACTGTTCTAATCCTTGTTAACAAAGCTTAAAAGCACGTTGCAAAAGGATCAAACTTTCTCCAAGTAGCTTAATTCCATCCGAGAAAAAAGCTCAGTAACACCTATAAGAATACAAAACTATCAAGTACCTTGGGGAAAATTCACAATGCCTTCTATCCAATCAAAATTCCCCAGACAGGTGAAAAATTAGGAAGTATAACACAGAATGCAAAGAAATACCAGTCAATCTAAATTAGTCCATGACGTAGTTGATACAATTAGTAAATAAGGACATTAAAAGAGATACTATAACTATATTCCATACAATCAAGAAACTAGAGGAAAGATTTAATGTGTTAACTAGAAATATGGAAGATGTAACTAAGATCCAAGCTAAACTTCTAAAGTTGAGAACTACAGTGCCTGATAAGAAAACAAAAACAAAGACAGAAAACAATGGATGGATTGACAGCAAATTGGACACTGCAGAGGAAGAGATTGTTAACATTGAATATAGATTCATAAAAATTATCCAAAGTATAACAAAGATAGAAATAGGATTTAAAAAATATTAAGACTATCATTGATTTGAGGGGTAACTTCAAGCAGTCATTATATATATAGAGAGAGAGAACTGAAATCCTAGAAATGCTATGTGTAATTGGAGCCTAGAAAATTATTTTTTAAATCTGATAAAAATTGTAAACTGACATATCTATGAAACTCAACAATCCCTAAAGGCTAGAAAAATGAAAGTGTGTATGTAAGTCAAACACTACACTTTAAGCTGTAATTATTCAATATATAATTTTTTACAGAAAATTAAAATTATGTACTTTAAGTATATGTAGTTAAATGTACATCAATTGTACCTCATAGCTATTAAAAAACTGCTGAGGATTTCATATAATGTTTTTTTTTTTAAATGTTTTATTTATTTCTGAGAGAGAGAAAGACAGTGTGAACAGTGTAGCATCAGAGAGAGAAGGAGGTACAGAATCTGAAACAGTCTCGAGGCTCTGAGCTGGCTGTCAGCACAGACCCCGATGCGGGACTTAAACCCACGAACCATGAAATCATGATCTGAGCCGAAGCTGGACGCTTAACTGAGCCACCCACACGCCCCAATATAATGTTTATCTTAAATATGCTATTTCATGTAGTAGGTCTTACTCTGACTGCTGTAGGCCTTTGCTCTCCCCACACATCTCTCTCATCCCTTCAGTTGCTTTTCTAAGCAAGTTTTCTTTCATTTAGAAGTGAAACAAGAGAACGGGACTTTTGAAAGTCCCTGCTTGTGCCTTGATTTCTAAAATTCTATTAGCTAAAGAAAGTCACATGAATAAGAGGAGCGAAACATTTTACCCACTTGTTATGAAGCCTGACATGAGGGTAAGTACTACAGCCACAATATAAAATGGAAGAATAGTATGTTTGTGCAAATGTCTGCCGTTCGGTTTACATTAATTCAAAACTACGGTGCTATATGATATGCATCTATAGACATTTTATAAATTATATTTGGTCACACAGTAAAAACTGAAAATAAGAACCACAACAACAAAGCAACAACACTCTATTCACCAATCAATCCCAACTATATATGTTCAGAGGTTTTTTTTTTTTTTAATAAATGTTGGTTTTATAAGCCAAAGAATCTTTATATCTTTGCAAATCAGTTCATAAAATTTAATTTAATTTTGTAACTTCTGTTAAATTATATATTTTATAAAACAGTCCTTTTCCCTAATAAGTTTATGACAAAGTCCCTAGTGCTTCTGCTGATAAGGCTGCTATTTTTTTTTTTTCTGGCAGTAGATTAAATGTATTGCTTATAGACCTATGCATTTAAAATTTTGCAAAGTAGTACAACGTCACTCTAATGAATAATACCAACTTAAATGTGTCATTTTTTGAGACATGCCAGTGTAAATACATTTAGTATTAACACTTAAAATTTTCATCAATCTTGGGGGCCCCTGGATGGCTCAGTTGGTTGAGCGTCTGACATTGGCTCAGGTCATGATTTCCTGGTTGATGAGTTCAGGCCTCAGTGGAGCTCTGGGCTGACTGCTCAGAGCCGGGAGGGACCCTGGTTCAGATTCTGTGTCTTCCTCTCCGTCTGCCCCTCCCCCACTCATGCTCTGTCTGTCTGTCTGTCTCTCTCTCTCTCAAAAGTAATAAACATAAAAAAAATAATTTTTATCAAGCTGGTGGGTAAAACGTCAGGTTGCATTATTTTGGATACCTTTATTGGAAAGTGTCAGCATTGTTCACATTAACTTATGATTGCTATTCTTTGCTTTATTTGACACCACAATTTTCATAATCTTTATTAAATTATGTGTTATTCTTTGTGGGAATAGGTTATATATTATAGATATTAATCCTTTATTTTTTATGAGTTGTAAATATTTTTTCTCTTTTTGTAGTTTTTGAAATACAGAAATATCCAAATTTTATTTGATAAGATCTGTCAATGTCCAACTTTTTAATTTTGAGGAGTTGTAAAGGCTTTCATGCATTCCTAAATATTGTTTTTTCTATTATCTTAGAGCAGATATAAAGTCATTTTTGTGTCATTTATCAATTAATTGTCACATATTTTGTCTATATTTCACTTTATTCTCATTTTTAAATAATCAACCTATATACTTATATTTTGAAAGAACTAGATGTCTTGGTTGTATTTACTTTCAAAATTCATTTCTTTATATTTTACTATTCCTTACTTCCTGAGTCTTTGTTCATTTGGCCATTTGCAACCTCAATCTTTATACAGACTTAAGTGAATAAGAGGTTTCATTTGTATTTCTTGGTAATAATAAAATAGGTAGCTGGTATAACAGCTTCACTCTGACATCAATCTCTCATAACTTTTATTTTTTTCTTTCTGTGAATGTAATTCTCATTCTTCCAGAATCAAGGCTACTGCCCCACGAGGCATCTCTCTGTGTTTCAATAATGAAGAAAAGTAAAGGGTCCAATTCATTGGTCAAAACTTTCAATTCTCTTATATATTACCCACTTATTAATAAAACCATGTCACATGACCACCCCAGGTGCAAGGTTTCCAGAAGGAAGCTGACTATGCTAAGCTGGACACACTAACACTCCAAATGCAGGTTCTGTTTGCAGAACGGGTCACTCCTTAGCTGGGCTGCTAGTCAGTCATGTGTCTTTTGTTAGCTGTGCATTTTCTGGAGATTCTCCTTTGATGTATTTTGTTGCTCAATTTTTACTTGCTCTATGAAATACTTAGGTTAATTTATTTCAAGGCTTTTACTTAATGTTAAAGAAAGGTTAAATATCTCTATTTGTGTGGGGTTTCTACATCCTCTGAGTATTGCTATACAATGAACTGCTTTGCATTGATTTCTTGAAAGTTCTAATTTTTATTTTTAGTTTTTAGTGTTAGGTTTATTTAGAATAGATAATTCTGGTTTATTTATATACCTGAGGGTTATTTTCATTATTGTAATTTATATGTGTTTTAGTTGTCTTGAGGTCCAATAATGTGATATGGAAGAATTATCTTCTGTAATTGAAGTCTCTGTGTGTGTGTGTGTGTGTGTGTGTGTGTGTGTGTGTGTGTTTAGCTACATAATTTTTGTAACTGTTCCTTACACATAAAAGAACTTTCTTTCTTTGCATGGGACATAGTGTGTCTCAGTCTTTCTCTCTCCCAGAAATAAATATTGCCAATGGAAAATTATATATTTTATAGTTTGACTCATAAATTGAAACTGTTTTACTCAAATAAAATATTTTTATATCAATGAGGCATATAATATCCAGAAGAGAATTTAAATTCAGGGGTATACTTTTTAAAAATGCTTGAAGTTCTCAGTAAATTTTCCTCATGTATTTTATTGTTTTTCCTTTTTCTGTGCTTTAATATGTACTATCGTTATGTTTTCATTGCATATTAAAACTTTTAACATCATGAAATGTTGCCTTTTTCCCATTTGCTAACTGGCCCTAAATTCCACATTATCTAAATTTAGTTCTTTCTGGTCCCATTTTGTTTATTATATAGTTTATTTTTAATTTGCCTATGACATTTATTGAGACATATTTTAAGTGATGGGCCAACAGACATACATATATTTTTGAGTAGGCTCTGTACCCAATGTGGGGCTTGAACTAAGGACCCTGAGATAAAGAGTCACATGTTCCTCCAAATGAGCCAGCCAGGGCCTTTGACATATTTTGAATGATAGACATATTTTATTTTTTTATCTTTTTATTATTTCTTTCTTTTTACTAGCTTTGGGTTTAGTTTGTTTTCCTCTGTCTAGTTTCTTAAGTTCCGAAGTTATGCTGCTGATTTTAGATCTTTTATATTTTTTATAGGACAATTACTTATTTATTAATATTTTTATTATAGTTTATTGTCAAGTTGGTTTCCATATAACACCCAGTGCTCATCCCAACAAGTGCCCTCCCCCATGCCCATCACACATCACCCATTTTCCCCTTTCCCCCATTCCCATCAACCCTCAGTTTGTTCTCAGTATTTAAGAATCTCTTATAGTTTGCCTCCCCCCCTCTCCTTAAACTATTTTTCCCTCTTCCCCTCCCCTATGGTCCTCTGTTAAGTTTTTCCTGTTCCACATATGAGTGAAAATATATGGTATCTGCCTTTCTCTGCCTGACTTATTTCACTTAACATAATACCCGTGAGTTCCATCCATGTTGTTACAAAAGTTCAGATTTCATTCTTTCTCATTACCAGGTAGTATTCCATTGTATATATAAACCACATCTTCTTGATCCATTTGTCAGTTGATGGGCATTTAGGCTCTTTCCATGATTTGGCTATTGTTGAAAGTGCTGCTGTGAACATTGGGGAACCTGTGCATCAGCACTCCTGTATCCTTTGGGTAAATTTCTAGCAGTGCTATTGCTGGGAGATAGGGGAGTTCTATTGTTAATTTTTTTGAGGAGCCTCCACACTACTTTCCAGAGGGGCTGCGCCAGTTTACATTCCCACTAACAAAATAGTGTAAGAGGGTGCCTGTTTCTCCACATCTTCACCAGCATCTCCTGATTTGTTCATTTTAGCCACTCAGACTGGCATGAGGTGGTATCTCAGTGTGGTTTTGATTTGTATTTTCCTGATGAAGAGAGATGCTGAGCATTGTTTCATGTGTCTGTTGGCCATCTGGATATCCTCTTTGGAGAAGTATCTGCTCATGTCTTCTGCCCATTCCTTCACTGGATTATTTGTTTTTCAGGTGTAGAGCTTGGTGAGTTCCTTATAGATTTTGGATACTAGCCCTTTATTCAATATGTCATTTGCAACTTTTCCCATTCTGTTGGTTGCCTATTAGTTTTGTTGATTGTTTCCTTTGCCATGCAGAAGCTTTTGATGTTGATAAGGTCACAATAGTTGATTTTTACTTTTTGATTCCTTGTCCTTTGGAAATGTGTCAAATAAGAAATTGCTGTGGTTGAGGTCAAGGAGGTTGTTTCCTACTTTCTCCTCTAGGGTTTTGATGGTTTCCTGTCTCACATTCAGATCCTTCATCCGTTTTGAGTTTTTTTTTTTCTGTATGGTGTAAGAAAGTGATCTAACTTCATTCTTCTGCATGTTGCTGAAATGATAGACATATTTTAAATGATAGTTTATTGATTTCAGCTTTGGAAGAAATATGTAATGTGTCTGGTATAGGTGAATAAAAGCAGTGAAAAAAGAAATAACAAAGGAATGATAGAGTTGCTTTATAGGAATATAAAACCCAGGACTACTACAATGATAGATGGATAGATAGATACATAGATACATAGAGATGTACACACAGATACATTGTACACACACAGAGACATGCACAAACATGGATACTTCACATATAGAGTCCAATATATAATATATGGATTGAAGAGATCAATAGGATGCTGGTCAAATTTATAGGCACAATTCTCCTAGTAGGTTATAAAAGTATTTGTGCTAATTATACATGTATAATGTACAACAAGAAACTAGAGGTATTTGATTAATGAATATTTTGAAAATTTTGAAATACCCTCTTAAAATTTTTAATGTTATATGTGTTATAGTTCTTAATATATAACTGACTTTATTTTGTTTAAAAGATCTATTTACTAAAATTAAATGAATGAGGAATAATTCCTTTCTGTGAAAAATGCCAGAATTTTGATAAAGATAGCATTGAATTTATAAATTAGTTTGGGTATAGAAATTTTAACAATATTAATTATTCTAAAATATGAATATGGGATATATATTTTATTTATTTGTGTCCTGATTTCAACCTACAAATTTTAGCAATCCGAACAAGATGATACTGGAATACAAGCAGATACATATACCAATAAAACAGAATTAATAGTCCAGAAGTAAACCCACATATATATGGTCAACTAATATTTGACAAGGGAATCAAAAATACTCTGTACGGGAAAGGGTAGTTTCTTCAATAAATGGTATGGGTAAAATTGAATATTTACATGCAAAAGAATTAAGTTGAACACTTCTCTAACAGTGCTCACAAAAATTAACTTAAAATGGCTTAAAACTTTAATGTACGACATGACACTATATAAAATTTCTAGAAGAAAACATAAGGAAAAAGCTCAACGTTGGTCTTGGCAAAGAGTTTTGGGATAAGACAACAATAGCACAAGCAACAATACAAAACTCTACAAGGGGGATGACATCAAATTGTAAAGCTTCTCCAGAGCAGAAGAAATAATTAACACAATGAAAAGGCAACTTACAGAATGGGAGAAAATATTTGTAATCCATATATTTGATAAGAGATTAATATCCAAAATATATAAGGAACTCCTACAATACTATAATAAAAACAAGCAAATAATCCAATTACAAAACATACAAATGCCTGAATAGACATTTCTCTGAAGAAAGTATACAAATAAGAAAACCTACAAATGGCCAACAGAAACTTGAAAAGATGTTCAACATCACTAATTGTCAGGAAAAGGCAAATCAAACCCACAATTTTTACATCACCTCACATGGTTAGAATGACTATTATCAAAAAGATGAATGGATTAGTTGGTTAAGTGCCCGACTCTTGTTTTGACTCAGGTCATGATCTCACGGTTCATGAATTCGAGCCCTGCATGGATGTCTGTGCTGACAGTGGGTGGTCTGCTTGGGGTTCTCTTACTCTCTCTCTGTATCTCTCCCTCTTTCCCTGCCCCTCCCATGCTCATGCTCTCTTTCTCTCCTTCTCTTTCAAAATAAATAAATAAACTGTTTTAAAAAAGTTGAAATAAGTGCTGGCAAGGATGAGGAGAAAAGGGGCCCCTTGTGCACTGTTTTTGAGGATGTTAATTGGTTCAGTCATATGAAAACCAGTATAGAGATTCATCAAAAATTAAAAATAGAATTACTGTATGATCTAGTAATCTCATTTCTGGTCATATATGTGAAGAAAATGAAATTACTGTCTCAAAAAGATATCTGCAGTCCACTCCCATGATCACTACATCATTATTCACAATAGCCAAGTTATGGAAATAACCTGAGTATCCACTGACAGCTGAATGAATAGTGAAAATGTGATAGGTATTACATAGTGCAATATATATTTACATATATAAAAGAATAATGTTTGGCCATAATAAAAGGAAGGAATTTTTGAACATCTCTGAGATGACTGGACCTTGAGGGAATTGTGTTAAGAGAAAGAAGGCTGGCAGACAATGACAAACAAAATACTGTCCTGTATGATTTCAGTTACGTGTGTACTCTAGAAAAGTGAAATTCATAGAAACAGAGGGTAGTATGGTGGTTTCCAGGACCTGGGGGATGGGAAAAATGGAAAATGTTTGTCAGAGGGTACAGATTTTCATTGATAAGACGGATAAGGCTGGGGAATCTAAAGTATAGCATGGTGATTACATTTAACAATACTGTGTTATATACTTGAAATTTGCTACGAGTGTCAATCGTATGTCACACATACGATAAAGGCAAAAGTAGGAGTAGGAGGGAGAAGTAGATAGCAAATAGAATTTTTCACTAACCCAAATAGCTGAGAGCCAAATCTCCTGTGATTTAGAGTGTTGGTTCTGTGCATAAATTTAAAAAAAATAAAAGTGCAATGGATAATCTAGCATATAATATATAAGTAAGTTATATTGCATAGTCAATTGCAAGATTATTTTGTGTTAATATTTTATTTATTTATTTATTTATCTATTTATTTATGTTTTATTTATTTCTGAGAGAGAGAGAGAGACAGCGTGAGTAGGGGAGGGTCAGAGAGAGAGGGAGATACAGAATCTGAAACAGGCTCCAGGCTGTCAGCAAAGAGCCCAACATGTGGTTCGAACCCATGAACTGTGAGATTTTGACCTGAGCTGAAGTTGGAAGCTTAACTGAGCCACCTAGGCACCCCAAGTTGTGTTAATATTTTAAATAGCAGTTATAAATTAATTACACTTTGACAAAACAAAACACAAATTTATTTCATTTACTTTTTATTATAAAATTTTTAATGTTTGTTTTTGAGAGAGAGAGACAGAGTGTAAGTGGGGAGGCAGTAGAGAGAGAGGATGGCACAGAATCCAAAGCAGAATTCAGGCTCCTAGCTGTCAGCACAGAGCCTTATGTGGGGCTTGAACTATCGAGCTGTGAGATCATGACCTGAGCCGAAGTCAGGTGCCTAACTGACTAAGCCACACAGGAACCCCTAAACATACTTTTTAAAACTGTTTCCAGATCAACCAAGTTTTGTATCTTATATAGAAAAGAGTTAAAAACCTTTTGGGTAAAAATATATACGGGATAATTATGAGGTTTTAAATTAAAAAAGTGAAGCAATTTTGTTTTTGTTCCTTTTAGATTTAAATTATTTCTACCCAATTTTTGAAAAGATGTGTTTTGCAATTTTGTGGTGATGTAATATTGTGCAATTTCATTAAAATCATGTAAAAAGACTGTTATTTGACTTTATCAAGGCAAAATTATCTACTTAAAGAAGTATATCAGCTCTGTTAACTATGTGACTAATTTGTGAGTTGAATTCACATGGACACACACAGCTTATAAATTAGCAGTGTCCATTATGTATTGTCTAAAGGCATAAAATAAATGTTTGTCCTAAAATAAATTTTAGTGTATTTTATATTGTAAAATAACTTAAGGATAATTAATGGAATACAGAGTTAAATTTTAACATTATAAGTAAAAAAGTTCTAGAATATTTAAATTTTAAAATTCTCTAATCTTACTATGATTTAGATGAGTTCATAGTAAAGTTAACAGAAGGACTTGTAGCATTATTCTTAAAGATATGTACTTGAATTGAGTCCACAGGCTCACACATTATATAACAGATGAAAGTGTAAATTTTCTAAATATAGAGAGCAAACAGCCACAGTTTTAAGGTATGGTCTAAAGGGCCTAGTTAGATTGCCTGTGATAATACATTCTTAAGGGGCGAAAATGGAAGTGAAGTAATCCTGTGATAAGCCATCTATCTTCTGGGCCTTCAGGCAGATAAATGTCTAAATCATTCCTAAGAGTTGTGTCTTGTCTTCATGAAGATAAGGAACCTTGCCTTGAGCCAACAGTAAAGGGTCATATAATTTAATGTATGGTTAGCGCTCTATACAACCATCATATTTTTGCACGTGTTTTTTTAAATAAAATGATAGTTCTTAAAGTTATGATTATAAGGTCTACATTTAATTTACTTAAAAATATTTTCAAAAGCAGTTATTAGATTCCACTTACCTGGTCAGATCAAAATTAAATGGTATCACTTAAATCTGACCATTTTATTCCTGAGCCTAGTCCTGCATTTGTTAAATGAATGAATGAATTCAATTAATTCATTGATTTTTTTAAACCTAAGGTCTTAATCATATTTTTTCCAAAGCCAGGTGGCATCTTTTCACTGCATAAGAATATTTACATTAAAAAATGAGATTATTTCTTATACTTTCTAAGTTGCTATTTGGTGCACAATACAAGACTTAACTAGAAGTTCCAGATATTTTTTGAGGATTTGGCAGAAAGCATTATGAAGTATTTTTTTCCTTCTTATTATATGATGAGTTAAACTGTTTTCCAATGGCCTCAGATCAGTCTGCAATGATCACTTGAAAACACTACATCATACCCTCCCTTCTTTTCCTTGTCCAGATTTTTATCTTCTTTCTCACTTTCCATCTCTAGTTCTCCTGAGACATATTTTTCAATAAGGTCAAAAATAGAACTATTGATTGTGCTTGACAAGTGTCAAAAGCATTTTCTGTTAAAAAGAAAGAGAAGAGAACAATACCTAAAAGTCTAATCAAGGCTAGTGAGATGGATGGTGTTACATTAAAAAAGAACATCCATTATTTCCCCACATATAACTCTTAAACTTTTGTTATATGTCATTATATCATATATCTGTAAAGCTTTCTTTTTTCAGAGATTATTTTCAATTTAACGTTCTACCAAGCAGCTTATGTTTTTATTACCTTCCATGAGTAAACATAAAAGACCTTGAAAGTTACATATTTCACCTAAACAAGGAATCTGTGAAGTTGGCTACAGATACATCGAAACCTTTCTTACAAAACGCGGAGTTCTTCTATCGATATAACTGAGTTGAGAATTATGTCAATAAGGACATTGCTATAAAAAGTCATCATTTTCCCTCTGCTATTATTCTAAAAAAAAAGTAATTCTATTTTAAAAATAAAACTGCATTCCCACGTAAAGACATAATACTATATGAAAATTCTCATATACAAAATGGATAAATTTAAAATCCCAAAATATATTTCAATAATTTTGCAGGAAAGTATATTAGGTGATTTTTTAGTCAAAAGTTATGGATCTTAATACATTATTTTATTTGGCTTTAAACTTCATTTACACTATTGTTTTTAATTTATCTCACAGATAAAGTAATTTAAATATTCATGTCAGTTAATTTTGAAGATAGACCTTCAGGTCAGGATTAGTTAGTACACACTTAATGTCAAACTTTGCAGAATTCTACCTCCAAGTTACAGAAAGAAAGTTTCAAGAGAATATCCCTTTTACTCTGATAATGAAGAAAAACAGAAAACTGACAAAATTGCAATTTTAAGAACCCATTAAAGAAACGAGGATGCAAAAAACCTTAATGAAGTAAAACCTATGAAGCAACAAGTCCCCTTAGCGGAAAAGAGACCTAAATCTCCTTTCGTGCCTGGTGGAATGGATAAAGGAGGAGGAATTCACCAGAGAATGGTGTAAAGAGAAACAAGCCTAAATTAACATAAAGTGTAGTAGTAGTAGTAGTAGTAGTACTAGTAGTAGTAGTAGTAGTAGCACCAGCCAAAATATTACCAAGTGGTGTCTGACATGATCATTGAGAATCTTGAGGGGCTCCATCTTCCAAGCAAGTCTTCATCTACCTGTCAACTCTCTACATTCTGCAGTAAGAACTGGAGTTGTAGCCAAAAGACTTAAAGAAGCAGAAGTGTGGATAGAAACCTTTCCAGAGGCATTTAGAGTCCACTGAAGACTGAGAGCAGGTCTGGATAACTGAGAGAGGACAAAGTGAGGTTTTCTTGGCCTTCAGTAACTAGGAGGCTGTGGCTGTTGAACACCGTGGGGAGGGGGAAACAGTTAAGATAAACTCCTTAGAGGTAAACATTGTGGGAAATATCAGGCATGGCTGCTACAGACTGTGTAGCCCAGGAACTGAAACAATACCTCTGAGCACTGTGTTTTCTCAGAGTCTAAAGCACTGCATCCTAAGAATGTGGCAGGATAGGGGAGTTGAGAAGAAAAAATCACCAAGGCTTTGCAAGCTTTTGCTGAATGCTAGACCACAGCTCTTCAGAGGGTAGGCTCGGGGAACCAGGGCAGAGAACGAGCAAGAGAGCACATATGAATATGATAAAGACAAAAGTAGGAGTAGGAGGCAGAAGGAGATAGCAAATAAAATTTTTCACTAACCCAAATAGCTGAGAGCCAAATCTCCTGTGATTTAGAATGTTGGTTCTGTGCATAAATTAAAAAAAAGTAAAGGTGATTTTTTACAGTGCCTTTGGTGGTGAGATCACAGGTGCTGCTGAAGTGAATGAACCTCATCAGAACTGAACTCAATCTCAACATTAGCTTAGCCTAGAATTTCTCAATAACACATTTATTGACTCAGAGACTCACATTACTGTTCAGAAAGATGAAGGATGTGCCCTTTTCTGAAGGTAATGTTATTTATATCATTTTCTTCCTAATTAAAAACATAATGAAAAGGAGCCATAAAATATAACATCATCAAATAATGACACCATTAATAGAAACCAATGTCGAGATGGCCTAAAGATTAAAATTATCAAGCAGAGAATTTTAAAAGCTTGTAGTAAATATGCTAAGATGTATAATAGAAAAGAAAATAACTTGAGTTAACCGAGGAAGAACTGAAGCATAAAATGTCAACTATTTCTAAAAATCCACATGGAGATGTTAAGAAAAATACATTTCAGTTTGGATATCAGAAAAATGGACTCAGGGAAGAAAAAAAATCTGGGAATTTGAATAGCGATTTTAAAGATGATCTAAATTGAAGCAAGAAGAGAATACAGAATAATAACTATTGACAGAACATTTGAGATCTTTTGTACTATAAAATATATTCTACATATGCAAAGCGGAGTTCAAAAAGGAAAAAAAAAAAGAGATTAGAATAGGAAAAAAATGAAGGTATAATTGCTAAAATTTTCAAAAATTGGAAAAGTACCTGTAGAATCAAGAGTCTCAGCAGACGTTATGCAGGAGGGAAAAAAAACATACATAGGTATATCAAAATCAAATAGAAGAAAATCATATATAAATAGAACATCTGTTAAAAACAAAACAAAAACAAAGAAACAAAAAAAAATGTGTAGACTCAGTACTAGCTCCCTAAAGATGTCCATATTCTAATCTCTGGAATTTGTGAATACCTTACCTTATATGGCAAAAGGAACTTTGCAGATGAGATTAGAAGGATAGGGATATGGAGAGATTACCCTGGATTATCTAGGTGGGATCAATATAAAGATCCTCCTTATAAGGGAAAAAAATGAGACAAAAGACTGAAATCTGAGAAGATGATGAAAGCCTAGAACAGAGAACAGAGAACTTGAAGATGCTATGTTGTTGGCTTTAAAAACAAAGGAAAGTACCACAAGCCAAGGAAATACAGGCAACATCTGGAAGCTGCAAAAGACACATACTGCCCTAGGCCCTCCAGAAGAAAGACAGTGCTGCCAATGCCTAGACTTTACTTCAATAGAACCATTTCAGACTTCTAACTTCCAGAGAGTTTTTGCATGCAAAAACAAAACATTTTTTAAAGGCTAAATTCAACAAAATAAATAAATGAAAATTCAATAATTAATTAAACTTTCCATCTAGAAGCAATGAAAGTGAAAAAAATAAAATACTTTTAGAAGGATGAAAAATGAAAAAAAAATCTTTCTTTCCTACAGACTTACACTACAAGAATTATTAAAATAAAAGCAACAACAACAACAACAAAAGTTGTACAGGTTTAAGGGTAATTGTATTAGATTTAATGTATTAGATTACAAACCTAGATTTTCAGAAATAAAATAAATGAAGAGTATCAGGAAGGATGAATCGATTTCTCTTTTTTGTTCTTTAGAAAATAAAATAAAACAGGATTTAGAATAGCTTTAACATCAAAAAAGTTAGCCTAAGGCCTACACAAAACAATGAAAGACCTCACTCTATAGTGAGGTTTTCTATAAAACCTATATAATAGATAGGCATACCATATTCATAGTTTGGAAAGCTTAATATTATTATTATGTTTATTCTTCCAAATCAATCTATAGATTTAAATAAAACTGAAAGTCCTAGAAGACAGTATATTTTTTTAAATTTTAGTTTGATTCTAAAACATATTTGAAAATGCAACAACTATGAACTTGACAAAACTATTTTGAGAGGATAAACAAAGAAAAAAAATTGCTGCAGCTTTCACTCTAGGCAGCTTTGGCATAGGCAAAGCATATCTTACATACCACTCAAAGAGTAAAATCAAAAAGACAAAAAATAAATAGAACTTCATAAAAAATAAATTTTTGTTTATCAAAAGACTTCACTGAGGAAATTGATAGGCATAAACAAGCCACAGAATAAGACACACACACACACACACACACACACACACACACACACATATCTTTCAAAGCAGTCTATACAGAACTTTTAAAGGCCAATATAAAATTAAATATCTTTTTAATGTTTATTTTGAAGACAGAGAGCATACATGTGTGAGAGGGTCAGATAGAGGGAGACAAAGGTTTCATAGTAGGCTCTACACTGACAGCAGGGAACCCATTGTGGGGTTTGAACTCATGAACGCGAGATCATGAATTGAGCTGAAGTTGGACACTTATCTGACTGACCCACCCAGATGCCCCAAAACCAATATAAAATTAAATATGACCCTATAAATATGGACGAAAGTGTTGAATAGAAATTTCGAAAAATGAAAATAAGAATGTCTAATAGCTACATTAAAAGATGTTCATCATAGGTGTGCCTGCGTGGCTCAGTTGGTTGAGCCTTCGACTTTAGCTCAGGTCATGATCTCACTGTTCGCAGGTTCAAGCCCTGTATTGGGCTCTTTGTTGACAGTTTGCTCAGAGCCTGGAACCTGCTTCTAATTCTGTCTCCTTATTTCTCTTCACCTCTCCCACTCAGTCTCTGTCTCTCTCTGTCTCTCAAAAATAAATAAATGTAAAAAAAAAATCCACCATCAATAAAAGACATGAATGTTTAAGAAAAAGATGTTAATTATCATCATCATTTATCAGGAAAATTAAAATGAATATAACTATGAGATGCCATCACATACCTACTAGAAAGGCTAAAATCCAGAAGGATTATAAGAACACGGTTTAACAAAGATGTAGCAAATGTGGAACTCATACAGGAGTGTAAAATAAAAAACTACTTTGGATAATACTTTGGTAATATTTTATAAAATTAAGTGTACCTCTACCTTATGACAAAGAAATTTCACCACTAACTACTTACTTAATAAGTGAAAACATATTTCCAAAAATATTTGTCCATGAATCTTCATCACAGTCTTGTTCATGATAGACCCAAACAGGAAAACAACTCAAATAATCATCCACAGGAGAATAAAAGAGTGGGTATTCATATGATGGAATATCACTCATCATTAAAAATGCAAGGATACAGATGGTAACATGGATAGTTCTCAGATAATACTCAAGAAATAATCAATGGAAGATGCCAAACACAGCAGTGCACATACTGTATGATTGATTTCATGAAATCCAAAACAGACAAAGGTTTTCTATGGTGAAAAAAACTGTGAGCTCTAAGCACATTTGACTCTTCCAGGGTAATGATAAGAATAGTAATATTATGTGACATTTCCTTTGGCCTAAATCTTATTTTTCCTTCCAGATTTAAATTGAAACATTTCCAGGGGGCACAAAGAGTATTGAGAGCCGGAGGCAGTGTGTCTTGACAAATATCAAAATAGTGCTTCTCTCTGAGGTGAAGAGTTGAGGTTGGGAGTTACAGGAAACGTCGCTAGTAAACTTAATGTGGATAGAAATATATATCTTGATAAAAGTAGTGTTAATAGAGTGTAACATTGTCAACATGGGATTACTTGAGATCTATGCATTTACTAAAAAATAAATACTATCTCGGGGCGCCTGGGTGGCTTAGTGGGTTAAGCGTCCGACTTTCGCTTAGGTCATGATCTCGCGGTTCGTGGGTTCGGGCCCCGCGTCCGGCTCTGTGCTGACTGCCAGCTCAGAGCCTGGAGCCTGTTTCAGTCTGTGACTCCCTCTCTCTCTGACCCTCCCCTGCTCACGCTGTCTCTCTCTCTCTCTCCTAGAAATAAATAAAACATTTAAAAAATAAATAAATAAATACTATCTCAAAACAAGCTAAATATATAAATCAAAATATCCATATTCAAAGTTATCATATGACCAAATACATGTCTAAAGGAAATTAAAATAATGGGTGAGATAAGAAAATAATTATTGCCTTCCCAAAAGACCTTTTTATCCCTTTATTCTCATTGCTCTGTGTTTCCTATCCCAGGTATCCCAAGAAATGTTAAAGCTTCATAAAGTCCATCCTTTCGGTCCACCTTAATATTATTTTTGCATATATCACAATCATTCTCAGAGTGAGAAACCAAATGGCTCAATCTCCATAGGTTAGCAGAGCTAAACAATAATAAGTAATTAAGAAGGAATTTTTCTTTACATTTGTTCCTCAACACAGAAGGAAAATGTGATCCTCTTTTTTTTCTGCACTCTAATATTTATTTTTAGAAATTGCTCCTGTCAATCTGGGAAGGCTATTTAACAACCTTCCCTGCTTTACTGGAAAGAAGGGACATGTATACCACTACACTGGAGCTATCATATTACCCTTTTTTTTATAGTCATAGGATTAATCAGGCATGGCCATCTGATCCAGTTAAGACCAATTAGAAACCTTTTGAAGAGGTTGATATCTTATCATAATTAAATCAAATTCTAAATAATGATTATCTCTTCTACAAAGATAAAGGTGATTGTGATTCCTTTGCAAGACATCTTACATTGACTATTCTTAAATTACATTCTGTAGCCCAGATCATATTGAACTAAAAACAAATCCACAAGGGGTTCCTGGATGACTCATTCGGCTGGGCAGACAACTCCTCATTTCAGCTCAGGTCATGATTTCAAAGTTCATGAGGTCTAGCTCCACATTGATAGTGCAGAGCCTGCTTGGGATTCTCTCTCTCTCTTACTCTCTGCCCATCCCTCTTCTTCTCTCTCTAAAAAACAAAACACACAAATCCATAATAACGAAGTAAATCTATTTCCTCTTTCTCCTAGGTTCTTAATGTTAGTTCCACTGTAAGTATTCTATCAAATGTAGAGTTCAAAATTTAAAGATTAGTTACAATTGTATTTAAAAGTACAGTCTAAGCACCTCCCCTTTCCACATATGCCTACTAAAACACTAACAAGCAAGCAAATGGAATGACTCATTACATTCTACTTAGTTTTGCGATTCCACAGAAGGTATGCTAACATGATTAACAGTTAGTTCTGAGACATTTTTACTCAGTGGACTTGTAATTAATAGTGCTTTAAGTACAGAATGAAAACAGAATCAGATCTTAAAGAATGGCTCCTCAATCTTCTGAGGTGGTCTTCAAAATTATGAAATTATTACAAGTTACAGTATTTCAAAAAGAGAATCTAATTTAAACTCACAATCAGATTTCATGAAAGTATCGGAAATTCAATAAATATTTTGCATTCGGTAACTCAGTTTAAAAAGCACAGAGACTTTTAAGAAGGTAACATAAAATCACAGTCATGCTTTGAAGTGTAGGAGAGGAAAACAACTTTTTCTTATTTCAGTGCCTGGGTGCCTGAGAAATGAAGTGACAAAAAGATAGATTAACAGGGAAAAATAAAAAAGCTTTATGTGTATGCATTCTATGCATGGAACTAACAAAAGAAATACTGTCTCCTTAAATGATCAAAGTTGCAAACTTAGAGGGACGCCTGGGTGGCTTAGTCGGTTAAGCATCTGACTTTCACTTAGGTCATGATCTCGCGGTTGGTGGTTCGAGCCCCGCGTCGGGCTCTGTGCTGACTGCCAGCTCGGAGCCTGGAGCCTGTTTCAATCTGTGACTCCCTCTCTCTCTGACCCTCCCCTGCTCACGCTGTCTCTCTCTCTCTCTCTCTCTCTCTCTCTCAATCTCCTAGAAATAAATAAAACATAAAAAAAAAATTTAAAGTTACAAACTTCGAGATCTAATGTAGTAGGGAAATGGGAAGAGGGATGAAAGGCTTTTCTAGGAAGAATAGAAAGGTTTCTTTAAGAAAGGTAAGTGGCTTTTTAGGAGAACCACAGGGAGATAAGAAAGTTTATATGATATTTATCTATACAGACATGAGGGGTTTCTCTTTCCTTCAGTGCTTTAGGTAGGCTTATTTTTATTCTCCCTCCGGGGACTGACCCACCTTGAAGAGAGAATTTATAGCAGCTTCACTTCCAGGAAGTTGCCAGTTTTAGTCAAATAAGGGAAGGTCAAAGTAGGCTTTCCTTCTGCATGTATTGAATTTCACATGTCTTCAGTTGAAAATAATCTTCATACCAATTCTGGGATTCCCAGTGGGTTTCTGCACAAACAAATGGAAAACTTTGCTAAAAGGCTAACTAAGGAATATTAGAAAACTTAGATGTAATTGAGCAAAGTTCAATTCGATTTAGGCAGTACCAAAATGCACGAGTTTAGCAACATGCTATCACTGGGAACCAAGAAAAATAGTTATATGAGAGTGTGGAAGCAAAGAAATGAAATCATTTGATTGTCTTTGGTTCAAAAGCCTAGATTGCTGCGTGTGATTGTGATTAGTTGTTCTTAGTGTTTTGATTTTGGAACTTTTGAGGCATTTACAAGCTTACTTTTGGTTTGCTTATGTAAGGGACCATGGCGTTAGAGCTACCTCAGTCTAATGGCCTTCTTGTTTAATTTATTTAACAACATCTATGATGTAAATTTGCTGACTAGAGTTCTGCATTATTTAAAAATGTTGTAAAGGCTCTATATATTCTGAAGCCATATTAGAAGGAGGTAAGAGAAGGATAGCAATTAATAAACATGAAATGAATCACTTTGGACACAAAGTTAAAAAGTTACCAAACAGACTTGGAGTCGTAAGATTTAGATATGTCATTTGAAAAACAAGTTAATGAATGAACATATTAGATTGGTTTATAACTAGTTTGACATAGAAATTTGAAATATGGATATTTTGTCTATAGGGAGAAATATACAGCAAGTTTAAGCTTGGGTTATATCCTTTTATTTTAAATGTATACCAAAAATCATTTTATCCATTCACATATGTAATATTGGTAGCATTTATCAGAACAGAAAAAGATTAGCAAAATTTTAAAGTTATAATATGACAATGTTAGAAATATTCTAAAAAATGTTTTCAGTTCCCTCCCTCTCTCTTTCTCTGTCTTGTTTTCCAATTAAAGGCCCTCTTTCAGAATTCTGCTTTTTTTGTTCTTAGTTTTCTCTCACTCAACTCAAAGAATGGTTGAGTCAGAGAAATACATGTTCATTAGGATTTCTTCAGTCCTAATCTGTAATTTGTGCAATTGGGAAGGGGAAAGGAGATGTAGTTGGGATTCTCCCTCATATAAAGCAGATCTGGGGTGCCAGGTAGCTTAGTTGGTTGAATGTTGGACTTCTGCTCAAGTCATGATCTTACCGTTGTGAGCTTGAACCTGACATCGGGCTGGCCAGAGCCTACTTTGGATCCACTGTACCCCCCTTCTCTCTGCACCTCCTCTGCTCATACTGTTTCTCAAAAATGAATAAACATTTTTTTTTTAAATAAAGGAGATCTAAAAAATAGCAATTCTGTTGTTTCACTGTGGGTAAATTGTAGGAGGAAAATATTACAGATCTACATACAGTATTTGCTTTGGAAAAGAATGTAACAGTTACCATTCTTTGATGAATCAGAAGCCTTCAGTCTCCCCTGGATTATTTTCACAGAAACAACAAACTTTTTTCTTTTGTGAAATAGAGAGTAAAGTTCTCCTGGATACAAATAAAAGTATCACTGAGATAACCACTATGGAAAGACAGAACTGTGCTAGTTTCCTCTTCCCTACTTCTTGAATGTTTGGGAGGGTTTTTTTTTTGTGTTGTGTTGTGTTGTGTTGTGTTGTTTTCCCAAAAATTTCCCTGCCTCAGGGTGCCTGGGTAGCCCAGTCAGTTAAGCATCCAACTTCAGCTCAGGTCATGATCTCATGGTTTGTGTGTTCAAGCCCCACGTTGGGCTTGTGCTGACAGCTAGCTTAGAGCCTGGAGCCTGCTTTGGATTTGGTGTCTCCTGTCTCTTCCCCTCCCCCACTTGTGCTCTGTCTCTCTCTGTCTCTCAATAATAAATAAAAACATTTAAAAAATTAAAAAAAATTCCCCACCTCTAGCATCATATCTAATAACCACACTATGAAACCAGTAATAACAAATTTTATATATTAATTTAATTTAACAGGCATTAGTTTGCAAAATTGAAATAATTGTTTTCAATGTATATATGATACATGATATTATATAGAATGATTTTTCTGAGTCTAAAACATGTATATTAACTTTTTATAAAACAATTTTTTTACCCTGTTTCCCTATTTATACAACTCTATGATGCTTACTATTATAGCATGCTGTGGCACCATGGCTTTGTTTGACTAAGCTCCATAGTGCATTCTGTATGTTTGCATCAATATTTTTCTAATTAGCCAAGAAATTTAATCAATTATACTTCACCATTATATTATTTCATGATGTCAAATATGTCTCATTGTATGAAACAATATAACAAAGTTTTCACTTTTTAGATTGCTTATCAATTTTTAATTATACATGTAAAATAGACATTTACTGGCAAAAATATTTTGCCATGATTTCTGAGGCCAGCACAGATTACTGGCAGTTGACATCAGGGTGTACAAGTAGAATGATAACCATAATTAAATTCAGGAATCTTTTTGTAAAATGGGAGGCTATATTGTTACTAGCAAGCAACTTTTAACTATAAATACATGGAATTTTAATACAAGCTGATGGAAGCGAACCGAAAAGAGTTTCATAGCAAGATAGAACTCTGAAGCTGAGGTTTGGCATTGCAGAGAAAGAAACAATTAATTTATACTTCAGAAGACTGGAAACTAGAAGCTGTAACCCTGAAGAAAGACAGAAGCCTTAAATTGATTCTCTAACTGTTAAAAGAGAACCAGGAAAACTTCGTAACTCCATTCCTCAACTTAAGACAGTGGAAAAAGAAAATCAGCTCTATGTGTGAGAACTAATGGAAAGGAAAAAAAAAAAAGTTATAGAGTAGTTAAACTTTAGGGGTTATGATGTGAATTACCCAACAAAAAAAACTTATAGGACTTCTGGGAATGTGTTGAAAGTAATAGCCTCAAGAAGTATTAGGCAATAATTTTTCAGATTTTTTTAAATGTGCCAATCATCTAAGTAATCATAAAATTTAAAAATTGAGCAAAATAAATGGAAACAAATTCATATTTAACCATATCATGTCAAAGCTCCAAAAATACCAGAACACCTTGAAAAAAATGACAACTAGGAGCACATGAGTGACCCAGTCAGTTAAGCATCCAACTCTTTATTTCAGCTCAGGTCCTGATCTCAGGGTTCATGGGATCAAGAGCTTGCTTGGGATTCTCTATCTTTCTTTTTCTCTCTGCCCCTTCCCTGCATGTTCTCTCTCTCACTCTCTCTTTCTCTCTCTTTCTTTCTCTCTCAAAATAAATAAATAAAAATTAAAAAATAATTAAAAAATTAAAGACAACTATACTATGAGCATGCTTCTCATCAGCATTTTAAAAAGGTTAAAATAAAGTAATAATAGCAGCTAGCCACAGCAGAACTCAGGTAATATTGTCATCATTAACAATATTTAGTCTTCAAATCCATCAACATAGAATATCTTCTTATCTACTTTCATAGAAGTCACTTTAAATTTATTTCAGCGATGTGTCTAGTTTCTGATGTATAATTTGTATTGTTTAAATTTATCCCTAGATATTTTATTCTTTTGCATGCTATATTGCAAATGGAATAGTTTTCTTAGTTTCTGTTACCATTTTGGATTTTTCATTGCCAGCTTATAAAAAACTGCTTTTTCTTTGTTTATATTATATCCTGCAAATGTGTTGAATTTGTTTATTAACTCTAATCAGTTTTCAAGCGTTCTTTAGCATAAGATCATGCTGTATGTAAATTAAGATACTTCTACTTCTTCCTTTCTAAGTGTCTTTTATTCCCACCCCCACCCCCAGCCTCAATTGCTCTGTCTAGAATTTTTCAGTTGAAAAGACCAGTGAAATTGGGCATTAATGCCTTTTTACTTATCTTAGTGGGAGACTTTCAGTCATTCTGTAATAGCAGTGGGTTTTCTCATAAATAGCCTTTATGAGGTTGAGGAAATTCTCTTCCTTCCCTAATTTGTTAAGTGTTTTTATAATTTTAAAAGAAAAGTTGGATTTTATCAGGTGCTTTCTTTCCCTCCACTAACATATAATCATCTGCTCACCACCTTTATTCTGTTACTATGATGAATTATATTGTGTTCCCTCTTTTTTTTTTGGAAATGAGTGGAAAAGAATGATTGGGGAATCTTGCATAAATGGTTGGTAGATAAAACCAGTGAAGTCTCCTAGTCCTGGGTTTGTTTCTTTGTTTTCTTTTTTTTTTTTCTTTGTTAGATTTTTGATCAGTGAGTCAATCTCTTATTATTTTAGTTCCACTTTATTATTTCAGTAATGTGGTAGTAATGACCCCACTCTAATGTTGACTCTCATATTTTGATTCTTCTCCCCTGACACATTATTTTTTTAGTGAGTCCAGATAAATGTTTGTAAATTATGTTGATTTTTTTCAAAAATCAACTTTGGTTTAATTGATCTTCATGTTTTTCTATTCTTTTTTATTTCTCTCTGTTCTAATCTTTATTTTTTCCTTCTATTTGATGTCTTTGAATTTATTTTTTCTTTTCTTATTCCAGTTCTTTGAAGTGTACAGTTTGCTTACTGGTTTAAGATTTTTATTTTTATTTTAGAGAGAGAGGGAGAGAGAAGAGTGTGAGTGGAGGAAAGGAGCAAAGGGAGAGAGTGAGAGAATCCCACATGGGATCTATCCCAAGACTCTGAGATCATGACCTCAGCTGAAATCAAGAGTCAGATGCTCAATCAACTGAACCACCCAGGAGCCGCTAAGATATTTTTGTGTGTGTGTAGACATTTATACCTACCATTTCTCTCTTAGCTCTTCTCTCTCTGAATATTATAAATTTGATTGTTATGTTTTCATCTTCATTCATGTTAAAGTATTTTTTAATTTCCTTTTTGAGTTCTTTGATCCTTTGGCTATTTAAAAATGTACTGCTTAATTTCCATGTATTTGTGAATAGTTCACTGTGTGATTGATTTCTAGTTTTATTCCCTTGCAGCTGGAGAATATACTTTGGATCACTTTAGTTTTTTTAATATATTGAGACTTCTCATGTGTATTCTGCTACTTTTGGGTGAAGTTTTCTGAAAATGTCTATTATGTGTAGTTGATTTACAGTGTTGTATAGTTTTTATTTCACTTTTGTTATTCTCTCTAGTTTTTTTTTTTCCCATATACAAAAGTGTGGGGTTGAAGTTTGCAATTATTACTGTAGAACTGTAAAGTTTTCTCTTCAATTCTGCCAATGCTTGCTTCATATATTTTGGAGGTCAGATGTTTCATGCATATATGTTTGTCATTCATATATCTTCTTGGTGAAATGATCCTTTTATTAATGTATAATATCCTTCTTTGCTCTTATAACCATTTGAGACTTACTTTTTATTTTGTCTGATAATGTTGTAATCATCTCATCTCTCTATTGGCTATTATTTTCATGGAATATTATTTTCCATTTTTAAACTTTCAATTTGTATTTTTAATCTAATATGCACTTCTGATAGACAGTATACAGTTGGATCACCTTTTTTTCCATTCTACTATCCTCTGCCTTTTGACTGGATAATTTAATCCACTTAAATTTGAAGGAAGTAATGATAAGGGAGGATATCTGTATTTTTCTATTTTTTCCAAAGGTTTTACTATCTTTTCTATTTTCCAGTTTCCTCCATTATTGCCTCATTTTGTGTTCAGTTGATTTTTTGTAGTGTTTCATTTTGATTATTTTCATGTATATATATGGTTATATTCATAGTTGTTCCCTTGGGAATTGTAATTAACCTCTTAAACCTATAATATTTATTTTGAATAAATATCACCTTAACCTTAATGGTACATAATAAAACCACTGTCTCATTCAGCTCCACTACTCACCCTTTATATTGTTGTTTTCACAAATCAGGTTTTTATCCATTATGTACATTAATACAGATTTAAAATTATTGTTTTATGCTTTTTCTTAACCATATAGTTAATGAAAAGAGGAGTTGCCACTCCAAAATTCAGTAATACTAACTTTTTATTTCCTTATATAGTTACCTTTATCAATGTTTTTAACTTCTTTATATAGCATTTAGTTATTATCTAGTATCCTTTTACTTTAAAAAGAGTTCCTTTGATACTCCTTAGAGGTCAAGTATAAAAGTAGCAAATTTTCATAAGTTTGTTTATCTAGGAATGTCTTAATTTCTCCATTTTTGAAGGATAGTTTTACCTCATATGGAATTCTTGTTTGTCAGTATTTTTATTCCAGGAGATTAAAGTTATTCTGTTACTACTTTCTCTCCTCCATGATTTCTGCTAAAAAAGCAGCTGTTATTTGGGGCTCCTGGGTGGCTCAGTTGGTTAAGCATCCGACTCTTTATTTCAGCTCAGGTAGGTCATGGGATTGAGTAGGTTTGAGACTGTGGGGCTCTGCTCTGAGTGTGTGGCCTGTTTGGGATTCTTCCTCTCCCCCAGTCTCTGACCCTTCTATACTCGCACATATGTGCGCCCTCTCTCTCTCTCAAAAAGAAACTTTTTTTTTTAAGAAATCAGCTGTTATTTTTATTGAGCACTTATTTTATATGAGAAGATTCATATCTTGCTACATTCAAGACTTTTGTCTTTAAAAGTTTAAAGTATGTCTCAGTGTAACTATTTTCGTATTTATCTTTCTTGGACTCTATTAGCTGTTAGGTTTTATGTTGTTGTTGTTGTTGTTGTTTTTTTTAATTAAGTCTCAGGAGATTTTGGACATTATGTCTTCAACTATTTCTTCTGCCCATTTTTCTCTTTCATCTCCTTCTTGGACTACCATTGTGTTCATTTTATATGTTTGATGCTGTCCTACAGGTCTCTTAAGCTTTATTCGTCTGTTTTTTTTTTAAATTTTTTTAATGTTTTATTTATTTCTGAGAGAGAGAGAGAGAGAGAGAGAGATTGAGAGAGACAGGTGTGATCAGGGGAGGGTCAGAGACAGAGGGAGATACAGAACCTGAAACAGGCTCCAGGCTCTGAGCTAGCTGTCAGCACAGAGACCTACGCGGGGCTCGAACCCACAAACCCACAAACCCTGAGTTCATGACCTTAGCCTAAGTTGGCAGCTTAGACTGAGCCACCCAGGCGCCCCTCATCTGTTTTGTTGTGATTCCTTTTTATTTTTGTTTTTTAGACTGGGTAGTTTGAATGCATTTATCTTTGTATTTTCTGATTCTTTCCTCTGCTTACTGAAATCTGCTATTGACAGCCTCTAGCAAATTTTTCATTTCGGTTATAATGATCAGAGCCAGAATGACTGGAAACATGGGCTGATATCTTTAACATCGCCACTGAGCTGGGAAAGAGAGATAGGCAAGAGCAAAGGAAAATGTCACAAAGCTTCTCTACTATTTTTAAGTTGAATTTTTATCTGGATTCAGCCCCCTCAGTTTCTATAAATTCGTGACAATTTTCTAGAATTCTGATACAGTTTTTTCAGAGGGTTTATGCTCAATCTAAAAAATTATTGTTTTTTATTTTTTGAGAATTACCAGGCTCTTGGAGCTACATGCTTCACCATTGTGACTGACATTGTCCTGCACATAACTTTAAAAGTAACCTTTCCAATTCACTATTTTCCTCATGTTACTGTTTGTTCAGTAATCCAGAATGACACCTTGTTTCCTGTCAAACCTAGCCAAACTCTTCGAAATGGCAGTAAGAATAGCTATACATAAGTAACAAATATCAACTCCTCCTGTACAGCCCTTTTCATTACATGGCCATTTTTATGCCTGAGTTATGAAGAGTGTCAACCAGTTTAAAGAAATGGAGTGCAAACTATCTAGAATCCCCCAAAGGGTATAAAGAAGAAAACTTCCTGAAACCATCGATAGACTAACCCTAAAAAAGAATTGAGTCTTATCTTGGTTATTTGGGATTTAAATAAAGAGAAAATATCATAAAGTAATATATATACAGTGAAAAGAAAGCTTCTCTTATTACAAATATTTTCAGTATAATTTCAAGTTATAGGTGCCCCAATAGAACAAGAATATACATTTTAGGAATTCATTATAATTTCTACCCAGTTCTAATTTAATACATAAAAACATAATTTCCTCTATTCTAAGAAAATAAGTGAAGTTACTTTCCAAATTCATACTCCTTTATTATTAAATAGTTCAGCAATGTTCTGTACCAATATAGAAAGTTATAGGACCATAATAATTAAATTATATCAAGTTTTTATCTTTAGATGATGTGATTAATGATATCAGTTGTAACCAGGAAAGTGATATATTATGTTCATTGTCATCCTCTTTTTTTATGGCGACATCTTCTAAGCATATTTCCATATTACTAACTGCTCTCTTTGCTAAGGACTAAAGCAACAAATGTACATTTTAAAATTATTGGTAAATAAGTTAATGAAAAATAACCACTGGAGACCTTTTTCTATGACTTATATCACCAACAAAAGGAAATGAGTTTACAAATAATTTATTCCCTATAGAAAATAATTTTAAAGAAATGTAACACTTATTCATAAGAATGCTATTAAATTATTAAGGCATCTTATAACCAGAAAAAATAGAGGTCAGGAACAGTCATTTTGTTAGGTATACACCTTGCTATATTTCTTTAATTATGTCACATTTTTATAAACTGTATTTTATTTAATCAATTTATTATTTTCTAGCATTGGGCATTTTACTACTCTGTCTTACCACTGATATTACATTTTGTTCAACAATGATATGTAGAAAATGAAGATATTCACCGGTGTTTCAAATCACAATATTCTCATGTAATCTTTCTCATAGATAAAATCTGTGCCAAATTTATGAAGTTTAAAAGTAATAATGTTAACTGAATACCTATGTATCTACACTTTCAATTATAATTTATGTGTATATATAAAAGATATATGTATATCTTTAAAATATATACTGCGTTGTAATTTAATTCATTGATGAATTTTAATTTTTTTGGATATAATATCAACTAATGTAACAAGCATTCCCTTATTCACTTATTAAGATTCATCAGGGAATCTGCTAGGAGATGAGGATCTAGTTGTTGAACAAGCAGGCAGTATCTTTGCTCTCTTGGAACCTTGATTTATTGAGACACAGATACAAATATACCAGTAGCCTTATAATCAGTTTTGTCTTAGGTGTTATGGAGAAAAAACAGAGTTCTACAAAAGCACATTGGCATTGGTGAGCGGTGGTAGAGTAACTTTAGAAGTAAAGTAGTGCAAGGAAAGGGATAACGAAAGGGTGTAAATGAAGGCCTCTTTGACAGGAAGCCATGTAATGTGAGACCTGTGTGATGAATGGGGGTTAGGCAAAAATGTTGGTGTGTTGGTAGGGGAGTGAGATGGTTTCAGAGGGAGAGACACTTTAAAGACAAGGAAGTTTGCAGTAAGGCCATTGGGAGGGCAGTAGTGTGAACCAAATACTAAAGTGCAGCAGACATAAGGGCTGAGAGACAGGTCTTTGAATTTGTTTGCTTCTAAAATTTCCCTACCTTCATCTCTCAGGGGGAAGTCAAAGCAGAAATACCTCTATGGAGAGAAAAAAGTGTCCTCAGGAGGAGGACATGGAGGGGGCGTGGGGGACAGCATAAGTACAAGATCCTTTCCCCTTCAGAATTCTGTACAGCTTTATGGCTTTCTTGATTTCCCTGTTACAGCTGACAAGTCAGAACCATTTTGTTTTCTAATCCATTTTGTGTGACAAAACATTTATTTTTTTTGTTTTGAAGCTTGTAGAAAATTTCTTTTGTTTTCAATATTTTTAAATTTCACAGTGTTGTTGTAGGAGGTCTATTCTAATTCATTTTACTGGGCACTGGGTGAGCACTGTCAATTTGGCAATTAATGTCCTTCAGTTCTGGGAAATGTTTTAATAATTTTATTAATTATTTCCTACCATCTGTTTTTCTTCATTCTCCATCTGGACCTTCAATTATTGGGACTTTGGAATTTTGAAAGTGATATCCATGTTGTTAAGGTTGTTGTTGTTTTCATGTGTTATCATTTTTCTATTTATTTACTTTAAGTTTTTTTTAAACTTTATTATCCAGACTTCCTCTTGCAGTTTTCATTTAACTGTTAGGTTTTTAAATTTCAAAAGCTGTTTTTGGTTTTTGTAAAGTTTCTTCTTATTCTTATTTCAAGGATTAACTATTACCTTTTATTTCTTTAAGAATATAAGTTACAGGTTTGGTTTGGCTTGGTTTTTGTAGTATTTTTCTCCTCGCATATTCTCTTTTCATGCTGCTTTTTATTTTGTCCTTGATTTCTATGTTAGGCAGTTTACTCAGATGTCCAGCTAATGATGGCTGTCTGCTTTCAATTATGAGAGAGATATCAAAAAGCTGACTTGAAATTTCTGGGCACTGGGTAAAGTGTTTTAACTGTAAATTTCACTGTGGGGGACATGGATGGATCAATTTTAGGGAACTCTTGATACTAGACTACAAATTTGTCAGAGAAGAGTCTTTGAATCACCTGCTTGAGATCCATGCCTATGACTGCCAATATTCTTGCACAGTGCTATGATTGAATGCACTGAAGGGAGAGAACTTTTCACTGCATTCCATATTCAGTATTCTTCTAATTCCATATAGTTTGTGCCTTGATTGTATTTACTTTCAGACTTCTACCAAGGTTGCTGAGTGGAGAGAATCTAGTAATTTAGTAATTTCTCCAATAATTTTCAGCAGGCCTCTGTATTTTAAAATCACTGCCAGGGCGCCTGGGTGGCTCAGTCGGTTGTGTCCGACTTGGCTCAGGTCATGATCTTGCGGTTGGTGGGTTTGAGCCCTGCATTGAGCTCTGTGCTGACAGCTCAGAGACTGGAGCTGGCTTTGAATTCTGTGTCTCCCTCTCTCTGACCCTTCCCCACTCACTCTGTCTCTGTCTCTTAAGAATAAATAAACTTTAAAAAATATCACTGCCACTCTCTCTTCCTGAGATACACTTGGTATTGCTAGTTTTCTGGGAAATCTGTACAGTAAATAGGTTTTCCATTTTACCAAAATAGTGTTCATATTCAGTTTCCTTAGAATCTCTAAGCCAGCTCCCACTTATTTATGTACTTTCAAACTTCTAATATTTTTGTTGTCTTTTTTGCAGTTCTCCTCATCCTTTTAAAATAATTTCTTTTTTGTGGTTTTGAAAGGCTTAAGCTGGGAGCATAATGATATTCATAAGTTCAATATGCCATAGTAAACTAGAAGTACACTAAAGAGGAAAATAGATGTGTGGTAGTGTGTATATACATACACATATGCATACTTAGATTATGTATTTTGTACATTTGTGTGAAATATATGCAAAAGAAGCTTCACTGCTTTCCTAATTTCTGCAATTCCCCAAGGTAACTACTGTTAAGGAATTTTAATCTGTATTTCATTAAGCGAAGATCTATACGAGTAATTGTAGTTTCTAATTGTTGTTTGTTTGTTTAAGAAAATGTCCAGAGGAGGGTCTTTAAGTCTATACATTCTTCATAAGATTATTTGTGAAGGAAGTATAGGTTTATCCTATTGGCTTTTATTAAGACCATTGAGAAACCTAGAGAAAAGTCTGTTAATTAGGCCCAAATGGATAAAAGTTGAATATAAGAAAACCAGTATAAGGGAGAAAAAGAATCATAAGAAACAGGTGTGTGCAAAGGGAGAGGCAGAATGTGACACCCAACAGATTGAGAAAAGCCCTAATATTCTCAAAAAAGAGTTCAGTGAACAGTCCTGTCAAGATGCCCAACCCCTAATTACTTCTTACTGGTGATTGAGGAGATAGCTCTGAGTATGTAGCCCTAGATGTCAATCAGGAGTTTCATAACAGAGATATATTCAATAACCACCAATGCCAGAGAGAAAAGACATTGGTAAACAGATGAATATAACACAGTATACGATTGTCTTTTTCACAAAGATGTTATGAGATGGTTGCACACCCCTTATTGAGAAAAGGCAGGGGGTTTTGCACCATTGATGCTCTGTACCCTAGAACAGAGAGTAAATCGGAAACAAAGATTCTCTGGGAATCAAAACTCTACAAAGTTTTCTTTCCCTACTATCTTGATCTTCACATTTTTCTTTTTACCAACCCTTTACAAATGCCTTGCCAAACTTGAGCTCTGTGTCAATAAAATCATTAATCAGGAATCTCAGATATTATTTCTGTTACTTGATAAGTTGACAATGTGGACGAGAAATCTTCTACAATAGAAGGAATACAATCGTGAGATCCAAAGTTAGATTACTGGCCACATTGTTGTTGGAGAACATTTTCTGTAATATCATCAATATGGTACCATACTATTGAATCAGCAAGAGTTAAGTAGAGTGCGTGGACTACCCTCAGAGATTAAATTGTCAAATACTGTTCCAGTGAGTACGAAATAGCACATAAGCTTTGGATTATGACTCTTTGAAAAGTGAAATTTTCAATTTAAAATTTGAAAATGCTCAACTTTGAAAATTTGAAAATTGCCTACTTTTTGGGTTATGCATTAGAATAAGCAATATTAACAACAATAATAACACTAATAACACCAGCAGCAATAATATTGTTATTAATAATAGCTAACAGTAATATAGTTATGAATAGACAGCTACTATCTTAAGGGCATTAATTTATAATGTCTAAGAAACCTGTTTTATTACCATCTGCATTTTGCAGATAAGGAAACTAAAGTAAAAAGAAACAAAGATTTCAAGATTACACAACCAGTCACTGATGGAGCCAGGTTTCAAACCCAGGCAGTGCACATAATTTTTTTGTAATACCAGTTCTTTTATGACTAAAGGTGAAGTTAGCCTCAGTCCTTTTGAAAAAATTTTCCCAAGTCCAAGTTGCTCTACTTCCACCTCTCCCTTCTGTACTTTTTTTTTCTTACAAAGCATTCACTTATATTATCACTTATCATTTTTACATAGATGGCTGTCAAATCCAGATTCCTAGACTTTCCACTAAGCTCTAATTTTACATTTCCAACTGCTTATAATACATATCTTCTATATATTCAACCAGATATATATAAATAAGCTGGAACAAAATCCAGGCAGAGTAACGTAATGGTAAATACTTAAAACAGAAATGGTTTGAAGCCTCGTGCCATCGCTGATCAGGTGTGTGACCTAGGACTTGATCATTCTGTAACCATTCTGAGCCACTTTTTATTTTATTTGTAAAACCAAAAACAAATAAAACTTAGTTCATAGGTTGTAAAGATCAAGAAAGGGAAAGTACTTGGGAAAATGCTTTAGTCAGTATTCATAAAAGATATTTATTAGAAAGGAAACTTGGTTTGGTGATGCTTCTCTACTTCAGAGCTACCACTCAAAGAACTAACTACGTAGAAAAACTATATCGCTGTCTTTAAAAAACTTTTTTAATGTTTTTATTTATTTTTAAGAGAAAGAAAGAGACAGAAGGTGAGCAAGGGAGGGATAGAGAGAGGGAGACAGAATCAGAAGAAGGCTTCAGGCTCTGAGCACGGAGCCTGACATGGGGCTCCAACTCACAAACCGTGAGATCATGCCTTGAATCGAAGTCAGACGCTTAACCAACTGAGCCACCCAGGCGCCCCTATATTGCTGCTTTTCATATAATTTTTCAAAATATATGGCAAGTACTTAAAAATAAATCATTTAAATGAGTTATTGTAGATTCTAGTAGCTTTTCTTTGTTGGGACAATGATAAAGAATTTAGGAAATTATCACTCTGAACCTACTTGTAAGGGTAATATAAAAATGATACAAGAGCCAAGTTTTATGGAACATGAAATATTCTTTCCTGTCTTCCCATGCTCTTCCTTTTCCAACCAATGTCCACCTGTCAAATTCCTAGACAATTTTTAAAAATCTTTGATCAAGTCTGACTTCTGTTAGGAAGATTTTGTTATTACTTTCCCTTAAAATACATCTCATGTTCCATACTTTTATATCATTTTGTATCTACCATGTGACAAGCATTGTTTTTCCTTTATAAAATATTTACGTTTTAATTACCTCATACCCTACTAAAACGTAAGGTCCTTTGGAGCCTAAACACAAATGACATGTACGTTAGTCTATTTTTCAAAACTAAGGTGATTACCTCTTTGTAGTGAGTTCCAGAACATAAGTTGTACATCCGAGAAAGAGAAGATAGGCAGAGGAAAGAAACAAGGATAGTCACCAAGTTATAAATACCATATAATATCATTCCAGTGGGATCATGTGGCCATGGAGCCTGAAAAGCATAATGAGAGAAACCCTTGGAAAAGAGCATCAGTGCTAGATATATTGGCAGGGTAGGGAGAGTGAGGTGCCAGATCATGAAATAATTCTAAATTTACACAAATTTGCCATATTTGTCTGCCAGCAGTGCAAAATGGAAAGATAATATTATCCAAGCAAATCCTACATGATATAAAGGTGTATAGAGATTATCATGTGAATACAGAAATGAAAATATGTATAAGAAGATAAAATCTTTCTTTCTATATTATAGTGTAATATCGTATTTTGTTATATAAGTTATAGAGAGTTTATCAACAGTTTACAAGTAACCAAAATCCAGTGATGGGGAGAATACCACAATCAAAATATTCAGAAGCCTAAGAAAATAGCTCAATTATCTAATAAAATTAATAATCTTTAGGGGCGCCTGGGTGGCTTAGTCGGTTAAGCGTCCGACTTTCGCTTAGGTCATGATCTCGCGGTTCGTGGGTTCGAGCCCCGCGTCGGGCTCTGTGCTGACTGCCAGCTCAGAGCCTGGAGCCTGTTTCAGTCTGTGACTCCCTCTCTCTCTGACCCTCCCCTGCTCATGCTGTCTCTCTCTCTCTCTCCTAGAAATAAATAAAAAACATAAAAAAAAATTAATAATCTTTAAAAATAACTGAGAAAGCATTTGTTTTAGTTAACTGATGAACTAAAAATATTTATCTTATTTTGTAGAAAAATAAAATTGCAAATATGCAGAAGTCATAAGCATAAAATAAGTTAAAAAACATTGTTTTTAAAAGTTTTAAATAATAAACAGTGATAAGAAGCAAAACAAACAACAAACAAACAAAATAATGTGGAGCTACAGAATAGAAATAAATCAGTAAGACCAAAGACCTAGAAATCATAATGGAACGGAGGCTACATAAATATACAACGGTAATGTTGGTCTTATAGAATGAATCTGGAAGTTTTACCCTTTTTGAGAGACTTACCTTATGAAGCCCTGAAGTTTTGTTTTTTGGAAGTTTTTGATTATTGATTCTATTTCTTTGCTGGTCAATCTGTTCAAGTATTCTATTTCTTCCTGGTTCAGTTTTGGTAGTTTATATGTTTCTAGGAATTTATTCATTTCTTTCAGTTTGCCCAATTTGTTAGTATATAACTTTTCACAACTATTCTTTTATAATTGTTCATATTTCTGTGGTGTTTGGTGTTATTTCCCTTCTCTTAATTGTCGTTTTATTTATTTGGGTCCTTTTTCTTTTCTTTTTGGCTGGAGGCCTATCAATTTTATTAATTTTTTTCAAAGAAATATCTCCTGGTTTTATTGATCTGATCTATTGCTTTATTTTTGTAGTTTCTATATCATTTATTTCTGCTCTAATCTTTATTATTCCCTTCTGCTGGCTCTAGTTTTAGTTTGTTGTTCGTTTTCTAGCTTCTGTAGTACAATGTTAAAGTACTAAAACAATTTACCAGGAAGAATTCAGAAAACTACCTTATTCCCCTTATATGTACCCTGTTCTTTGTACCCTGTTTGCTATACTTTCTTTTGAGTTGCCTCTGGTTTTCATCCATGAAAATCCTTCCACCACGTTCTCCCTATCAGTCTAGTGGTGAATTTCCCTGCCTGCCTAGTCTTTCCACCACACTTGACCAGTAGAACCATTGCTCTGAATAGTAATAATAATTGTCTTATTTTCCCATCCTTCTATGTGAGAGGAGTGCATTGTGATGAAAAATAACACAATGTTGCAAATTGATGCAATTAAAGTATTTGGATTTCAGCCTCAATTGTGTGTCGTTTTAATCCACAACCAGGGTCGCCTGGGTGGCTCAATCGGTTAAGCATCTGACTTTGGCTCAGATCTCATGGTTCCTGGGTTTGAGCCCCACACCGGGCTCTGTGCTGACAGCTAGCTCAGAGCCTGGAGCCTGTTTCAGATTCTGAGTCTCCCTCTCTCTCTGACCCTCCCTTGCTCACGCTGTCTTTTCTTCTCAGAAATAAATAAAACATTAAAAAATTTTTTAAAAAGTTTAATCCACAACCGAATATTTATTTTGTTTACTGTCATTATTCAAGTATATTGAGACTGTTAAGGATTTCTTTAACCATTGACAAGGCTGTTGACAAAATTATCTTTATTTATAACTATTCTTAGACTCTTTCTTTATGTTCAAAACTAGTCTTTTTGTCTCCTTTCTTTATGATGGATACTATATTGCTCCATAAATTGATTTTCTAATAGATGTCCTTGTTCTGACTCACATTATTTTCATGTGAGCCAGGATGGTAGCTTCCTACCTGGTGTTTCTTTTCTATTCTGCACAGAGTTGTGCTTAACGCCATCAAATACTAGCTTCCACTGCCATCATAACACATCCTTAACATAACCTTCAGGGCTGCTTATTATAACCCTTTCTCTAATTCGTGCACCACATATTCTAACAATCTCAACCATAATCTTTGCATTTAGGTAATGTTAAATCATCTTGTGCATATATTCACACCTTTGCTCAAAGTCTCCTTTTAGGATTCTCTTCTTTACATGACTAATTCCCATACGGTGCTGGTCTTTTCTCCGATAGTATGCCTTCCAGAACCCTTTACTGGGCTGAGTTACATGTCCTTACATTATAAAATGGTAACCTCATACTTTTGAGGTAGTTTCCTGTTATTTCCTCCTCGACATTTGTCCAATTCCAGTTGTCGTTTGACCCCATGTTACCTCTGAGAAGTGAAGTGCATAAAAAGTTTAAAATGCCTGCTTTTATTCTAAATACCTAAATCATGGGGATTGAGGGATTATGAGGATAAACAAGGTTTTTTTTGGAGAAATTGGATATGAATTAGATTTAAACCACCGTTGGTAGAAGGGAGAAGTAGGTGGTTGAAGGAAATATGTCTTATATTGTTTGTTGTTGTCTTATGTGTTGTTGTCTTATGTGCAAAGAAATTTGAGTGACCCTGGAAATAAGGGAGAAAGTTGTAAAGTAATGAACTGTGTGTTCTGAACCTAAGGTCAAATGATTTGATCTCTCAGCCTTACTGTTTCAGAAAACTCTCCCTTACATTGACTTACACCCTCAAAGAGGGGAAAACAACCCTAAAAAATGACTAAGATTTAAGTTTTAGAATTAATCATGCAAGTATAGTGTCCTGGATGTGGTGATAAGTTGACTCCTAGGAAACAAAGGCTCTCTTTTGCAAATAGTGGATGATCAAGTTTTGTTGATGATGGGGAAGGTTGTATGCTTTGGAAGAAAGAGATATATAGGAACTCTTTGGACTTTAAATTTTTTTCCCAAATTTTTATTGTAGAATGAAACTATGTTTTCAAACATTTTCAGTGTGCAGGCCAGTGACATGATGTACACTGATATTATTGTGGAACTGTCACCACTGGTTTTCAGAGTTCTCCAGACCTTTTTTCATCTTGCAAAACTGAAACTCTATTCCCATTAAACAGGAACTACCCATGCTCCTTACCCCAGTCCCTGTCAAACTACCATCCTACTTTATGTCTGTATGATTTTGACATCTCTAAGAAGCTCATAACTGGAATCATATCATATTTATCTTCTTATGATTGATTTATGGAACCGTATTTCTCACAGAATGAGAAATTTTTCCCATCAAAAAATACTCAAAAAATAGTCCATTAATTGAAAACATAAAATCAAAGCATTAAAAACACTATATAAAGACCATACATTTTTCATGATAAGTGAGCATATTAAAATAATTTATTGAAGAGGATTTTATTTTTTTTTATTTTTTTTAATGTTTTTTATTTATTTCTAGGGGGGAGAGAGAGAGAGAGAGAGAGACAGCATGAGCAGGGGAGGGTCAGAGAGAGAGGGAGTCACAGACTCTGAAAGAGGCTCCAGGCTCTGAGCTGGCAGTCAGCACAGAGCCCGACGCGGGGCCAGAACCCACGAACTGCGAGATCATGACCTGAGTGAAAGCCGGACGCTTAACCGACTAAGCCACCCGGGCGCCCCTATTGAAGAGGATTTTAAAACTGAAACTTTCTTCACTAGGAAAAGTGTTGGGTTGTTTCATTTTTATTTTCTGGTTTGTTTAAAATTTTTGTTTAAATTCTAGTTAATTCACATGTAGTATAATATTGGTTTCAGGACTAGAATTTAGTGATTCATCACTTACGTTTAACAACAAGTACGCAACACAACAAATACCCACCTTTGTATCCATAAAATTGAAACTTTTAAATTCTTAAAGCAAGGTTCCTCTTCTAGGAGCCATTTATTATTACAGTTAACACACAAACTGTTGTCATCATTTCTTCCTCAATTCTTTATTAGACACGCAGTAGGTCTGACTCCAGAACTCAGCATTACAATGAACCTGAAGATTACCTACCCAAATCTACCCTTCCATTACAATGTTTGATCTTCATTTAAAATTTTTTATTTTGTTATTTAATATTATTTATCTTTGTGTGAAAATATCTACATTATTTGAGAATTATCTATCTACTGCTTTAAGTTTTTAAATAAATAGGAAATAAGATATTTTTTAAGTTTTGGGTTTATTCCAAAGCCTGAAGTATTTTAAGTATCACAGATGATTTAACATATGTCTTTACTCTCATTGCATAGACTTCTATAAAATACTTTTATTTTATGTCTGTTAATTGATTTATTTTCTTATTTATTATAAGGGTCAAAGTCATTCATAGAGAACAGTAGCTACTAATTACTAAGCAAAATCACTACTTTTTTCCTTTTAAAATCACTCATAATCTTTAGAAAACTACAATATTTAAAAATAAATGTTTTATTTTTAGTAATCACTGTCATCTTTAAAAACAAATCTTAAATGCTGTATACTCACCTACGATCTATGCATCTATCTGTTTATTGATTTATCTATTTACTGATCTATCTATATTGCCATTGCATTTCTGGCTACTAATGGAGAGTATTAGCAAGTGAGACTTCTTTGGTTTCCAAACCATTTCCAATGTCTAAGTAAATCACACAGATGATGAAAGTATTTTTATCTGGTAAAGTGTATAACCATAAGTACTACTCTTAAGTTCTCAGTGGGATTGAAATATTAAGTTGATAGAGAAATCTTGGCACCTAGATGGGACTTGGAAAGGATAAAATTAAGGAATAGGAAAAATTTTGGTGTACTTTGTGATCAAGGTCTATTTGAGGTCAGAAAGACTTTTGAGAGTGTATCTTGGGCTCTTTCAGTGTTCTGCTATTGGAATTATACTGCAGTTGAGAATATCAAACAAGTATCTGTTAGCCTATTAGCTAGTGATCTCAAATCATCTAACTTCTTGAAATGACACATTAAAACCTAACTGTTGCCCAAAATTTCCTTGAGTTAAACAGGAACTATAATTTGGATGGTTGCAATTTAACTGAGTTCCTGGGTGCTTATTGTACTTATCACTTTTTGGTCATATTTACTTCTTTTAAAATTAATCCAATTGAAGAATTACATGAAGGTGCTTACCAAAGTCCAAAAGACTGTTTAAAATATGGTGAGTAAGAAGGTTCCAAATTCACTGAACTATTGTCATGTGGCCATTCAGCCTGTCTCTCACTAGTGGCACAGCGGGCAAACTATCATTCAGGCAGCCTTGTTTTCAGCAGCTTCACAAAGTAGCAGCAGGAAATACATACCCCAGTCATTAGAAAAGTCATGAAAAGATCATAACTGTGCTCCATTTTCTGCAGGCATTAGAATATTTACTGGAACTGCTGCTTGCCATGAAGTTAGTGAGGACCGAATGTGTTTTGTTTATAGTATGAAACTGTATTTTGTATTTATAGAAGATTTTGCAATTTTTCCATAGGTGGGTAACAAAATGTCACCAAAGTATTATATTGATTTATAAATCAAAGTATGTAATTCGATATATTTGAGGCTTTTTTCTTCTTTCCTTTTTATTTTTATTTATGTTTTTGCAGAAAAGGGGAATTCTTATGTAGTGGATACTCTTGAAAAATTTTAGGTATGTTATTTAGAAAAAACACATCTTAACTTCTAATGGACATAATAAAAGCTAGAGTTGTCAAAAGCTGTTCTTCATTCATTCCAGTGATTTTAAGTCTGTGTATTCTACATGTCAAATTGATAATAAATGATAATTAGTAATCATAATAACTACATGTGATAAACACATACTCTAAGTCAAGCCATTGCAATGCATTATCTCATAGAATCCTCTCATAGGCACAATCATATTATCCTATGCTTATTATTATTATCCTCATTTTATTTATTCATTTAAATAATATTTATAGACTTTCTTCTGTGTTTTAGTTAGAAAAGGAAATCGATGCTCACCAATTTTAACGAATTGCCTAGAAATTTCACTGATAGTGACAGTTGGAATGCAAATTAAAGGGCTCTGGTTTTATGGCCCATTGTTGTCATTATTAACAAGATACAGAATGGAATATATAATGGCAAAATCTTAGAAAGAAGAAATTAGGAAATCTAAGTTAAAACTAATTTTACATTTGGGGTGCTTGGGTGACTCAGTTGGTTAAGCGTTTGACTTTGGCTCAGGTCATGATCTTGCGGTTTGTGGGTTCGAGCCCTGCGTCGGGCTCTGTGGTGACAGCTCAGAGCCTAGAGCCTGCTTCGGATTCTGTGTGTCTCCCTCTCTGTTCCTACCCCTCTTATACTCTGTCTTCCGAACTCTCTCAAAAACAAATAAACGTTTTAAAAAATAATAATAATTTTACATTTTGTATGGCTGAGGCTATTTCTAGAGTATGAAAATATTTAAACTAGAGAATTTTGAGTATGTGATTGTTTAATGCAGGTGAAGTTTAAACATTAAGCATTCTAGAGAAAGCTTATTAATATATTTCTCAGATACTAGTTTTTATTAAAATTGTGTTTTGCCAAGCATTCTTAAATGAAGAGATTGGATGAGAGTAAATCTAAAGATAATTTATCAGTTCCCTTGTATTTTACCATTTGAGATATCAGACCTAAAGACATTACAGCCTGGGTGAGGTCAGACTATATGTAATGGAAAAGCAAAGACTGTAATCCTGTTCAATCCCAAAATCTGTTGTTTTGTATAACAAATCAAAGTTAACATAATGCTTATGTTTTGAACTTTAACATTATACATTTTTATGAGATAATTAACAGCTCAAATAATTTGGCAATCTAAATTAATTATGTTTATATTCCATTGGAATCATTAGTAGTTAGCTCATCAAAATCTGTTTTTAATCCAGTATCTGTTTCATGCCCTGTCTATCCCTAGAGCAGCTCTGAACTCCAAATCCATTTGTAGGACAGAGCCTCAACATGATACATGGCTTGTGAGGTCTTACCTGTTATTATCCATCTCACTCTCCTTTGTGTCCCTGAATGTGCCCCTCCAACTTTGCCTCCCTACTTGGGCACACTCAAATCCTGCCTTATGCCCTCTGTGGAGCCACTACAAAAAGGGTCATTGACAACTCTTTTCATTTGTCCTATGGGAACTAACAAAGCACCCTGCAAATACTAATAAGTACATTTTATTAAAGTTTATTTCAATTTAGAACCATTCTAATTAAGTACCATTTGATAAATTGCATATTATATATGTAACCACTTGAAGAGGATTGCATCATGACTGAGAATCTGAAAAATATTTTTTAGAATTCTATGGAATTATTTTGCTTTATAACTTGGTATCTTCCATCTTTAAAGGTCTCATCTTTGTTTCAAATCTGTTTGAGGAGTTTTTTATAATACTCTGAAGGCATAGAATTTATAAAATGATGTACTTGTTAAACACACAGCACTTTTTTGGGAACAAATGTTATTTTATCAAGTTATGAGAGAGCAGGATATAAGTTCTTGATTAAAATTCATTTGGTGTGTCATCTGACTGAATGTACTTAAAAGCAATCTTTGACATGTTGATCAGATTAACTTGATTTAATCTCAGCTGAAACTTAAGTTCAGTGTTAGTCATGGATAATTACTGTCAGAAAGGATATGTTCTAGCTATTCATTTACATAATATGAGCTTTCTTTTGGATTGCATATGAATTAATTAAATTTCCTTTAATTGTAGCAACTACATGCAACATGCAGCTTCTTGCTAGTTCATTAACTTCTAGAAAATGGCCAATATCCTAATATAAATCTCTGAAGTAGAGTATAGGCCTAGAGAGGAAAAAAAAATAGAAGAGAGAATCTGGGAAAACAATTCACCAGATATATCAGAAATGACTTCATTTTAGCAGAGCATTCCTCCCTGAAAAGAAAACTACTGATTCAATTAGCCAATTCATTTTGTGGCTAAACTGTAAAGAAACCAGACTCTCTTAATAAACATTAAACTCATTCTTTGACAGCAAAAGCATGAAATATTCTCTTGAAAAATCTTAAACAATTTGATACAAATAAAATTATTTAAAATTGGTAAGATCATAAGAACACAAAGAAAATGTAAGGTATAAAATTATAAGTATGTGAGTCAGATTCCTGGCACTCACATTTTGGACTCTTAAATATTAGATCAACAATTGGCATAAATACTGGCATAAAGATGAGAAAAAAAGATTTTCCAAATTCAAATCAGTCATTACTGTAGAGTTACAGTTGACATAATTTTGAACTTAAAAAAATGTATTTCATTGAACATTAAAAAGCAATAATACAAACAGAGAACAATTTTCCCAACATTATATCCACCTAGTTAATCAACTGTTTATTTTTCTGTATCTTTTCTGAGGTTTTTCTAAGTTTCTTAGCTTATTCTTAGTTTCTAACAAAGTTTTTTACTTTCTTCTTACATTATTTTATATGTTTTTATTGATAGCATATATATCTCATCTTTTCCACTTAAGAGCATTGCCTGCTTATTTGCCTAGTCTTTCTCTTCATGTTATAGTTATTTTAAATATAAAGGAGATTTCAATAAATCAAAGACCCTAAAGTATGATCTCAGAAACAGCAACATCATCATCACATGGGAACTTGGAAATATAAATTTGGGGCTACACATAGCTCAGATCTACTGAATCAGAACTCTTAGGTGGATTGGAGGTAGAACTGATCTTTTAACAACTCCTCTAGGCCATTTTAATACATGCCACACTTCAAAATCTACCACATTAAATATATTTTACAAAATTTAATAAAATATTTCAGTGACGTATTATATAAAATAACACTCACCCAGGAAGGTTGTTCAATAAATTATATTATCCTTTTTTTCTTTTTCATATTTTTAAATAATTGTATAGACTACTTTCTAAACAATTGGAATATGGCATCCAATGGTTCAAATATTTAAAAATTGCTTTCAATAAAATTTGTTCCAGTTTATACTGATATCAAAAGGCATACCTTAAAAGGTACAGTTGATAGTCTTGGTCTTTTTTATTTGTAATATTAAATTTGCTATACTCCATTTGGAAAAACATGCATATATATTGAAATAAAAGTATGACATAGGTTTTATTTAAGAGCCAACAAAATTGATTTTTAAAATACTATTCATTTGTATATGAAAATTAGTCTCTAAAATATAATAATAATAATAACCAGCAATTAAATGGATTTATATATAGGTTAAGCCCTTAATTTTAATAATCTTATGAGGATATGACGTTATCCCTATTTTACAGATGAGGAAACTGACTTACAGATGTGTTAGGTATTTGTCCAAAGTCCTGAAGCTTATAACTAGTGGGGTTATGGTTTAAACTCTGTATCAGAATCTATGTTCTTAAAAATTATAATGTCATTATGTGGAGAGAAAGCTTTATTTATTTATTTATTTATTTATTTTAGAGAGAGAGAGTACTTGCATGTGTGCATGCACGTGGGTGAATGGGGAAGGAGCAGAGAGAGGGAGAGACAGAATCTTTTTTTTAAATTTATTTTTATTTATTTATTTTTAAATGTTTATTTATTTAAAAACTTTTTATTAATGCTTTATTTATTTCTGAGAGAGAGAGAGAGAGAGAGACATCGTGAGCAGGGGAAGGTCAGAGAGAGAGGGAGACAAAGAATCTGAAACACGCTCCAGGCTCTGAGCTGTCAGCACAGAGCCCGACGCTGGGTTCGAACCCCTGAAACAATGAGATCATGACCTGAGCTGAAGTCAGACGCTCAACCGTCTGAGCCACCAAGGCGCCCCTAAATGTTTATTTATTCTAAAGGGAGAGAGACGGAGAGAGTGTGAGCTGGCAAGGTGCAGACACATAATCTCAGGCAGGCTCCAGGCGCTGGGCTGTCAACAGAGTCCTACACGGAGCTCCACCTTATGCATCACCAGATCATGACCTGAGCTGAAGTCCTATGTTCAACTGACTGACCCACACAGGCACCCCTAAATTTTTTAAAATATTTATTTATTTTGAGAGAAAGACAGAGTGTTAGGGAGGGAGGGGCAGAGAGAAATCTGAAACAGTCTCCAGGTCTGAGCTGTCAGCACGGAGCCTAATTGGAGGCTCAAAAACGGTGAGATCATGACCTGAGCCCAAGTTGGACGCCCCACTGACTGAGCCACCCAGGGGCCCCAGGAGAGACAGAATCTTAAGCAGGCTCCATGTTCTGTGCAGAGCCTGACATGGCACTCAATACCACGATACTGGGATATGACCTGAGCTGAGATCTAGAGCTGGACACTTAATCTACTGAGCCACCCAGATGCCCTGGAGAGATGGTTTTAAATTAACAAGCTGAAAATATACACTATGTATCTAATAAAATTACTGTAATTTATTACTTCACAAACCACAAATCTCTCTCTGAATATATGTACATATGTATTCATTTATTTTATATATGTATAAAATAAATATAAATATACACGTATATTTTCTTATTAAGTTTTCTGACAATTTTTAATTTCTAGTCTGATAAAATCCAGTCAGATAAAAAAGAAAAGCCAGATCTTCTTATGAAGGTGTAGGGATTTTAGGTGATTAGTTTGGTTTTAGTACAAGGCTGCCAGATCTATTCCTCTCTTATGCCAGTGGAGACTGTTAAATTGAGTAAGTAACAAGAAAATTGAATTCTTCATGATTTATTCATTTAGTCAAGAAATGTATTAGTGATTGTCAAGTGGCAAAGGTCAAAACAAGAAAGGAGTAGCTATCAAAACTCATCAAGAAGTTTTCAAGGCACAGTTATTTTCCATTCCTTCTTCTTGCTTTTTATACATATATGTCATGTCTCCTATCCAGGATTCTATTACTGTAAAAGTGGACGTTTGTTAAACACTTACTCTGTGACAGGAAAGTCATTCCCATGGGTTATTTACATGTAATATTCTGTACAACTTTAGGAGGTGGTCGATACTATTACCCTCATATGACAGATGGGACAACTTGGCACAAAGAGGCATTTTATCCAAAGACATACAGCTAATAAATCGTAGACTTAGGATTTGAACTCAGGCAATTTAATTTTGGGACCATGTTTTTAAGGACCACACTACTTGTTGGAGAGAGAGAAGAGAGCTACAGCACATGGGGAAAGAGGGGGAAAATGCTGAGGGTGTTTTCAAAAGTTACTACCTAATACAAGTCTCTTTTCCACTGAGAACAATGAAACCTGATTATACTGAATTTCTCTTAGAATTTTTTTATTTCCTACTTTGACATGCACATATTTAGACAAATATATACAAATGACTTTTCTTTATCTTCAGGATTCCTGATTCAGGATGTCCCTTTGGGGTCTTGCGAGAATAAATACTGTGGTTTGGGAAGGCACTGTGTCATCAGCAGAGAAACAGGGCAAGCAGAGTGTGCCTGCATGGACCTTTGCAAACGGCACTACAAACCTGTGTGTGGATCTGATGGAGAATTTTATGAAAACCACTGCGAAGTGCATCGAGCCGCTTGCCTGAAAAAGCAAAAGATTACCATTGTTCACAATGAAGACTGCTTCTTTAAAGGTAAATACAGGGTCGACCTAAAGTGTCACCTTCTATTTCTTTCCTTTTCTCAACTACTGCCTTTTAAACTTCAAGTTCAAACTCTAGCACGATTTTATATCAGTCAGTATTTAAAAATGGAAAAGAAAAAATGTTAGTTTAATCACGCCAATAAGCAGTAAGTATATAGGAATTTACATGGATACAATTCTGAATCTCAATTATGAGTACAAAGTTGGCCAAAATCTGACTCAAATTTAATATAGCTGACGGCATTGCACCATATGGCTTCCCAATCATGGCTGTTTTATCTTAGGACACAGGGAGGCCAATTCAGTCAACAGGCCAAATCCACCCAGTGTAAAGCACCTGGAGTTGAATTGAGTGAATAGTGAATGCCAAGCCATGCTGTGATAACATCTCATTTCTTCCTGATTAGAAATGATGGGTTTCAGTTTGCACCACATAATTCAGATTATATGGACCTGAAAATGTCCATTGAAATAACTCTGAAGAACTCATGCTAAATTTAATTAGTAAATTTGAGATGACAGTAATTTAAAATCTGAAAGTATTGGTGTTTACTTTCATGGTACTCAAAATCATTGGTCATTGTCTATGAAAAGGTACTGCTGACTTAGTGAATTGAAAAATTATTTTCACATGCTATATAAATACATTGTTGGGTATTTTTAAAGTCATTTATTTATTCATAAACTTATTTTGTCTTTGCCTCTACTGGAAAGAATATTTGCTCATTAATAGTCACACCCCACACTGAAATTCTGAATTCTTAAATATATGGGACTTCCATCATTCGAATAGGTCAGTGGTTGCCTTGATTTCTAATCTTTGATTGTTTCCCCATCTCATTTTTTCATAATGTTCTAAGATTCAGTTAGACTTAAATCTTGTCTGATATTTTAATTCTTAGCTTACATGTATGACTGAAATATAATGTATTTCATCTGTGCACCAACTAAGGTAAAACGGCTAAAAAATTTCCTTTTTTCAAACTTGGTAAAATAAATAAAATATTATTTCCAAAGTAATAATAAAATGATGCACAGAACTTTTCAAATGATATAAGGAGCAATACTCTAGTCAGAGTGACCACTAGAAGCCTATTGATATAATTGAAGTAAAATGAAAAGAATAGTTTTCCTTACAACAGTAAACTATGTGCAACTTGAGTACATGCACAGAAAATGTTACTGTATCAAATTATTTTCTTTTACAGAAAAAATAGCAGTCACTGTGGTTTCAAGTCTATTTATTCCCCTCTTCTATCAAGTCTATTTTAGAAATGATAATAAGTAATTCTATTACCATTGCACTTTAAAATTCATGGAAGAGTTTTATGTGTGTTTGTGTGTGTGTGTGTGTGTGTGTGAGAGAGAGAGAGAGAGAGAGAGGGAGAAAGAGAGAGAGAGAAAGAATTGATTCTGCTATTTTTTAAGTTTATTTATTTATTTTGTGTTTATGAGAGAGAGAGGGAGAAAGAGAATCTCGGTCAAGCTCCATGTTGTCAGCATGGAGACTGATGCGGGGCTCAATCTCACAAACTGTAAGATCATGACCTGAGCTGAAATCAAGAGTTAGACGCTTAACAAACTGAGCCACCAGGTGCCCCAGTTTTGTCATTTTGACTTGCCATGGTACAGTGGAAATATGACTATGTCACTAATGCATGACATCCTAAAACCACGTAATTAATATTCTATTAAGGTAATTTAGAATCATATTTCTAAATGAAGTTTTGTCCAACTGACACACAGTAATTGATTACATGGAAACGTATGATATTAAATATCATGTGAGAAAAAATGTTTGGTATATCTAGTGTTCTACTTTATTGCCAGATGCTTAGGCATAATGCAATTCAGTGTGTATATCAGTATGGACATGGAAGAACTGGATATAGCTAGGAATGTTGCCTTCCTTATGATTTCATAAAACAATGGTTTGAAAAACTTTAGTTCCTCAAGTTTATACTAAGCATATTTATCATATCTATGATTGTTTCAAAATACTTTCTTGTCATATATAAGTCAAAGTACTTCCTTATTTCATTTTATATAATATTACAATTTTATTTACATTATCTGAGTTAATCAGCAAGGATTAGCATATTTCTTTGGTCTCAGAATTTGTGGGTCTTCTGCTTATTTATTTTGGGGTTTTGGCCAACATATATATAACTCACAAAAGGACTTTATTTCAGCAGAAAGGAATTAAATAATATAGAACAAAGTAAGTTGCCTGTCTTAGTGATGTGCAGTTGGCCAACTTTAAGGTGTAAAACAATATTTGTTATAGCTGAAGGCCTGACATCACTGTGATGGCCACAATTAATCCTTGTGATTGTGAACTTTATTTCCTCTACAATGTCTGCAATTTATACTGTTTCCAATAATGGCCTAAAGGAAGAAGCAAATCAAAATATTAAGTTCAAGAACTGCTAAAAACCTATGTTTAATTAGATTTTTAACAGAAAAAAAAATCAAAACAAACTAAATAACAGGAATGAGTTATCCTCCTTTGGGGGAAAATTTAGTAGTTTAGATATAATAAAAGGCAATTATGCAAACTTCAGAACAATAGTCAACAAACGGGAACCTATAGGCCAAACTCAGGTTGCAGTCCATTTTTTTAATGCAATGTGTTATTGGAACAGAGTCATACCTGCCAATTTAGGAAATTTTCTTTGGGAGTTTTTGCACAAGAAAAGGAGAGTTGAGTATTTGCAACAGAGATAGCACATCCCCCAAAACATAAAAAAAAAACTTTTGTCTGGATCTTCCCAGAAAAAAATTTGTTAATATCTGCCTTAAAAGATTACCAGTGCCTTAAAATTAGTATTTAAAATATTGATGGATCTTGGAGCACCTGCGTGGTTCAGTCAGTTGAGTACCTGACTTTTGGTTTCAGCTCAGGTCATGATCACATAGGTTCAGGAGTTTGAGCCTGCATCACTGTAGAGCCTGTTTGGGGTTCTTTCTCTCTCTGCATTTCCCCCACTTGCACTCATTCTCATTTTCTCTCTCAATATCTCTCTCAAAATCAATAAATAAAGACTATTCGTTAAAATATTGATAGATTATTACTATTCTATTTCTTCTTGGCTATGGTGGTGAACATAAGGGACATATTCCCTTTGTTACATTTGAATAGAAATAAACACACACACACACACACACACACACACATACACACACTGTCACAAGTAAAACAGGAAATATGAGTAAAATCAGTGTATAGTGTTAAAAATGATATTTTGGGAGGTGCCTGGGGGGCTCAGTCAGTTAAGCGGCTGACTTCAGCTCAGGTCACCATCTCGCAGTTTTTGAGTTTGAGCCCCAGGTCAGGTTCTGTGCTGGCGGCTCAGAGCCTGGAGCCTGCTTTGTATTCTGTGTGTGTGTCTCTCTCTCTCCCCCTCCCCTGCTCAAACTCTGTCTCTCTGTCTCTCAAAAATAAGTAAGGGTCTTATGTTGGGGAGGAAAAAATATTTCTCTACATTTCTACATTCTTCTGGATAGCCTAATCATCAAATTGACACGAGACAGATAAGAGAAGGAAGATAAATTTAATTGTATATACATAGGGCCCCATAAGAATATGAGATCCAGTGACAGGGAATTATGGTTTAGATGTAATCCCAAAGTAAGAAGAGGGTAAGGGTCTTGGACTTCAAACTGGAAAAAATGATTCATAAGGAGACGGAAAAGCAAACGTTTGGTAAAAAAAAAAAAAAAAAAAAAAAAAAAAAAAAAAAAAAAAAAAAAATAAAAAAAAATAAATAAAAAAAAAAANGTTTTTCTTATGATAAAAAAAAAAAAGTTATCTTTAGTAATAGCACCAGGCCCTCTATGTAAATTCCTTTAGGCAGGTAAGGGGATGCTGGGGGCAAAAACCCCTTTTTGCATCTGTAGGGCCTTTATTGTCTTCAGCTGAAAATAATCCTCATGCCAAAGCAGCACATTCTGAGATGAACTGTACTGAATCCCATCACAGAGCATAAAACTTTTATATTTTTATGTAATACCTAGCTATTCGTTATGATGGCAGTTTGGGCTTAAAGTCATTTCCCATCCCCACCTCTACCCCCAAACAGCTTCTAACTTCTACCATTCAGGTCACTTGTAACAAGTAAAATTTCCTCTCACCCTGACACCAGGTCACTCTGTCTTACACAGCAGAATTTACTTACTCAGAGAATAGACATAAGCTAGAGTAAGAAACTCACAATATAACCTATGTGAAAATGAATAAGGAATTAAACCTTTTATGAGAAAGTCAATTGAACAGAAACCCTTTTGCCATTTACTGTGCTAAGAATAAAATTGCCATAAAAGCAAATGTTCTGTGCATTTAAATGTGCATCACAAACAATAACAACTTGGGAAATATGGTTTTTATGGCTATGTGTGCACTATTTGAATGAGATCTGACATTGCGTTTTTTCCTTTGGTATAATCTGGAGAGACATTCATATTCCATTTTTAATTGGTTCTTTCACCGGATATTTTTTTAAAGATAAGACTCATAGAAATTGGGCTAGAGAACTAGGCCCCCAATAATTATATAATATTTTAAAATATAACAGTAATTGCTCTGTGTTAACATGCAGGAGCTTTTAGATTACATTTTTTTTTTGAAGGGCAGCTTTTTGAAGTTTCTAATTTCTGTCTAGTGTTTTATGCCATTTCATGAAAAATAGTAATCTTGATAAATATTTAAACTTTGGAAAGTGATGCCCAGATACTTGTTTGTTGGTTTAGTTTTATTTTTGGTCAGTGTTGGCCAACTGAAACTGCAAGGTGGTAGTAAAATTAATAAACTGGATGACTATAAATGTACATTAACTCTTAAAGACCATAATAGAGACACAGAAGCCCCAGTTCTTTTGAATGCCTTCAGTATACACAATATCAAACCAGTTTGATGAATCTCCCATATTTGGGTAGATTTATGATCAAATTTTCTGAATTTGATGATATGAAATTGGTTGTGTTGTGTTTCACTTTTGAAATTTATCTTGCATTAAAATTTAATCAAAGTTAACTATATAGCTTTGTTGCCACTCTCTTTAATCCAAATGTGAAATATGGAATTCTATGTATTCTCGTTGCATAACATTACATAATGTTCCTTAGAAGTCATTGTGATGTGTACACTCATAACTTTACCATTTTTATTAAAATCATACCAAATATTTGTTTCTCCCCTGACTTTTGAAAACTCTATAAACGTTTCTGTCTCTCTGCCTTTTGGCTAAGATCAAGGGCAGTACGATTCTGTAACATTACATTTTATATGGGTTTATCTTTCATTTATAGAAAAACAGTAGATGGATGATAGATAGATTTTACACAGAAAATGAAAAATGATCCCAAAGAAATTTAGATATTTACTACTGAATGAATATATTAAAAAAATTACCAGAAAGTAAGAGACAGAGAATACCAGTAATAACAGTAATACATTGGGTATTTATTTTAAAACACTTTCACAAGTAGTATACTACTGTTTCATGACAATAAGCCAATACACTATTGAGAAGGCAACAGGCTAAAGTTTCAAAAATTGCCTGCCAATCGATATGTGCAGAGCAAGTTAATTATGCAGGGACAAGAACGAAGGGATTCTGTCTCCTCTTTCAGTGAACGCATGCTCCAAATATTCTGCTTAACTATAGAATACCATGACATCTTACTTGCCCATGGCTTTTAAAATTTTAGTTTTAATAGTGATTACCATAAGCATGCAACATTATTTGGAAACATTCTTGCTCACTATGATATTTTTAAAGATTAAATAATGCATTTCATCAGTTCTTAGCCAATTGAAAAACATAGTAGGAGACACTAGTTATTTAAGAATAACTTTTATACAATTGCCGTCAACATTTGATTGCAATAAATTTTCAAACTTGAGTCTGTGAAGCCACACATGTTTTATTTTAAGTTAACATTAGATTATAATCGTGCATCAAAAGAGTCTGGTTAAATTATTATATAACTGAATTTGCCATATTGTAATAGGCTGATTAATGGTAGAAAATTTTCTGATTGTAGTTAAGACTACGTAAAGAAAAAATAACTAACTTGAATTGAGAAATATATTTATTATTTAAAAAAGAAATACATTTATTATTAGTTTCTTGGTTGACATTTGAGATGCTATCTTACAGTCACCTTCTGCACAGATTTATTTTAGGCTGATATTGCTGATTATATGCTACAAATAGAATATCTATTAGATATGTGACAACGTTATTTAGATCTCTTCCTCCTCCTCTCCCCCCCAATAAAATATTTAAAGACAAAATGTAATTCTTAATGTGTTTAATTTTGGTCAGATTTTCTCATTTGCTTCCCTTGTTATAGGAACTAAATTTAACATTCAAATACATGGATAGTCTTATCTTGATTTTGTGTATTTTCATGCTAAATCATTTTCTTGTTTCAAGTTATAGAATAAATATTTTAGTTTAGTATTTTATTTTATGCTTCCTATGGATATATGAATATCCCATCAATAGATACAAACACAATATTCAATAGTGACAGAAAAATGAGAACATTTTATCAGTTCAAATAACTTGTCCTTGTCTTCTATCTTGAGGCTGTTTAAACATTGTATCAGTCATTGCCTCTCACTGGCACCTTCACTTATCATGTTTATTTTCTCAGTATCCTATTTTGAAATGCTGAATGTGATATTTCTGTAACTTACAAAGTGAAGAACATTTTTTACAACCATTATTTTTTAATGTGGTTAATTTCCTCTCTGATATTTCTTTGCAAATACAGGATGATGGAAAACTTTCCATTGGTTACATTCTGCATATATAATTAGGGATATAATGTTCTAGAATATGCAATAGAAAATTGTTCTTTCTTAGTCTGATTTATATTTCACTTTTAAAATTCTTTCTCAAAGGTGTATATATACTTTAGAGGACATTCGAAAACCTAGTAATGCTAAAGATTTTAAACCAAAAATAAAAAATGAGAAGCTTCACCTGTGGTTATCACTCAGGTAGTTACATGGGGAAAAAATGTTTGTAGAGAATCACACTGAAGAAAGGAGATTTGGTACTCTGTAGCACAATGTAAAACATAGGTAATTAGCAATGCTGCTGTTTTGAAAACTGGTTAAGCAGAGTATAAGGAACTTGAATTCAATTAATAAAAATTCAAATTAATTTAATACAGTAATATGCTTGTTTTTAGTTCAAAATAACCACATCATCTAGCTATAAATTATTTATAAATCTCATGATTACAATAGAGGGTGGTGTGTACTCAGAGAGATGAGAAGCATTTCATGTGTTCCCTTATGTAATAATCCCTTTAAAGTCTTATGTCTATATGTTTCTCTAGTCGATATGAATCTCCAGTGATTTGTACATCATCTTTCAGAAAGTCTCCCCCCAAAATCTAGTAATAAGTTGTAATTACATTTTGTCAGTAAATTTTCCTCTCGATGACCTCTAAAGAGGTCACACATGACCACCAAAGTTCTTGAATGGATTGGAATATGAAACCAGGTTGAACTAAAGTCCACAGTATGTAGAAACAATATTGAACCAAAATTTGACTTTAGCTTTTCAATATATCCTGAATAAGGCATTTATCTCCACATTTCCTAAAAATTATAAATTCAAAATAACTTATAAAAAAAGACAGTTTCAAGTTGGTCTAATATAAAATTTTGTAGTATCAGTGGAAATTTCTAAATGAAATTTTCACTTTGTTTTTCTTTTACCATAAACCAATAATGACTTTCAAAAAATCCATAATAATTAAACATAGAGATGTAAATTAAAAAGTGGTAGCACAGTGAATTCAACAATTGATACTGTTTCCAAAGGTTTCTTCCCAATTATTCCAAATCATTTAGGTCTCAGATGGGTCCTCCTTGATGATTTTCATTCATTTTAATTGTAATACAGTGGCTTAAAAGTCCATAGGTGACAGTGTGGAAACATGTCTGTGAGTAACCTTTAAAGGACGGGGATAGCAACTATGTTACTATTAGATGACAACCAGGAGGAAGATCAGACTGTAGAAGACAAATCAAAAGTTACATTTAAGGCCAGAATAATCAATGAAGAATCTTGGTGGATTAAGTAGAAAGATTTGAGAAGATAAAATGTTTCTGGGATGCCTGGGTGGCTTGGTTAGTGCCCAACTCTTGATTTTGGCTCAGGTCATCATCTCAAGGTTCATGAATCTGAGCCCCTCATCGGGCTCATTGCTGACAGTGATTGTCTTTCTTCCCCTCTCTCCTTGCCCCTCCCACACTTGTATTCTCTCTCTCAAAATAAATAAATAAACTGAAAAAACAAAGACATAAAATGTTTCTTTGTTTCAGTTGGATAAGAATTCCATGGCACATATGCTGAGTGAAATAAGTCAGGCAGAGAAAGACCATATGATTGCACGTATAGGAGGATTAGGAGGAACTTAACGGAGGACCAAGGGGGAGAAGAAGGGGGGAAATAGTGGGGGAGAGGGAGAGAGGCAAACCATGAAAGACTCTTGAATACTGAGAACAAACTGAAGACTGATGGGTGTGGGGGGGAGGGGGGCGATGTGCATGGAGGAGATGGAGGAGGGCACTTGTTGGGATGAGCACCGGGTGTTATATGGAAACCAGGTTGACAATAAACTATTTGTAAAAAATTAAAAAAAAAAAAAAAAGAATTCCATGGCACAGAAAAGCAAGGTGTCAGCTGGGAGGCCAGTTAGTATCTAATTGTATTTGCCCAAAAGAGAGTAGAGATGCTGCTGGTTTGAATCAAGATGACAGAAGTGCCAGTGATGATGCAAAGTTGCCTGACTATCTGACACAATTTTCTGGAGACTCGACATGGAATTTATGGGAATTAAATAAATGAGCTAAGCATAAATAAATAAATAAATAAATAAATAAAGGAGTCATTAACCTAAATATGGAACACTGGAGGGCTCACACATTTGTAAGTGGATATGAGGAGAAAATATATACAAATGCATTTACAATCAGTTAAATTTAAATCCCTTTTAGACAAGCAGGGATAAATGCCATTTCTGCACTTGGGTCTGAGTCAGAAAATCAAAGGAGAATTTGGAGGAGGATACATACATATAGGATTTAAAAGTATATCAATAAAAAGACAAGGGAAGGGACTTTATACTTGAGACATAAAAGAGAATGAATGCACATTGGGAAGCAAAGAATGTTGGGGATAGAACTCTATTGTACTTCAACCTCAGAGGTCAGGAGATGGAGGAAGAACAAATAAAGGAGACAAACACACAGTCCACAGTGATACTGAAGGAAAACCAAGACTGTGTGGATACATAGAAGCTAATTAAAATTTTTCATGGAGGACAAGAAGATGAATATATCTTGCTGAAATCAAGTATGATGGGAACTAGGAAAAGACCATTGATTTGGAAAGATTAAGGCCATCGTTAACTTGGTAAGAGTTTGTAAGAGAAAAATAGAAGTGAGGAAGTGAGATAGCAAGTACATTCCAGAAAGCTCATTTGAAGAGTCTTTCTCTAAAGTGGACCAGATATGTGTGCAGATATACAGTGCATGTATAGATATAGATATAGATATAGATATAGATATAGATATAGATATAGATATAGATATAGATAGATATAGTTATATATAGTTGCATATATGCATATATATAACACATATATAGTTATATATAGTGCATATATATATAGTTATATAGTTATCAGGAGACACAGACATGTGGATAGGAATAAGAAAACTGAGAGGGGAAAACTTACAAGGCAAGATAAAGAGGAGGTAGTTGCCAGAGCAGAACCATTGGACAGGCTAGAGAGAGTGGGATCCAACAGACAAGGGGTAGATTAGACCTTAGATGAGCACATGTATTCTTCATCCATTAAAGGATGGAAGGAAAGGGAAAATAAGCACTTTCAGGTGCAGGTAGATGAACTGTTTTTATGATATAAATGGGTGTGGTTCTTATCTGTTCTTATCTGTTCATATATATACATCTACATGCATATATATATGAAATAAGAAATAAAGCATTCATTTATGTTATATGCTTTAATAAACCTGCTTGCCAATATTTTGGAATATAGATTGATTTAATGTGGATATTTCTGGGGTTGTTAGCTTTTAATTCATTTTTAAAAGCATTTTTTTCCTAAAAAAAGAATAGGGCTATTAAAAATTCAGAAAGATGCATGAGCATTTGATGGATTTAATTGATCATTAGTGTAATTAATTGAAAGAAACAATATTACATATACTTGATTAATTTATAAATGCTCAAAATGTTGCATGCCTGTCAAAATACTTCAGGCAATAATTAATGTAAATATCTATAGAAATAAAATATATGCATATGTACACATGGATAGGTATGTATGAGCAAATATGAATTTTTTAACCATTCACCAGTGATTATTTATTGATACCTGTTTCTGTGGTACACCCATTCTTAATGAGTTTCTATCCAAAACTGGAGATGACACAGTTCTTACTTCTGCTAACTGGGGGGAGATGAGTGGCTAGACCAATCTATTAATGACCAATGAGGTTTTCCACCATGTCTGGAAAATCTCATGATATGCATTTAGATTAGCATCTGTACTTGATATTCAGTTACATGAAATTATTCTGTGTCAAAACAAGCCCTTTTGTGTCAACCTTTTTGTCAAAACAAGCCCTTTTGTGTCAACCTTTTTCACTTTTGTTTAAGTGAAACATTTTTTTTCCTCATAAGGTATATGTGCCACATTCCATTCCATTATTATCAATGGACATTGAGTTTTTCTCTTGGCAGTTTACTGAGTATAAGGTCTAAATTAAAAGAGAGATCAGGAATCCCTGAGAAATATATTTGGCAAGAAATGTGAATCAAATTTAAGAAACAAGAATGTGGAAGTTAGAACTCAAAAGGAATGTGGAGAAATAATTTTATCTTCTCATCACTTATGTTATCTCCTGTAGCTTTGGAAGGTACTGCATATTGTCTTAATCAGCAGACAATATTTCTTCATAAGAATTTACATCCTCAACCTAAGTTCACTCCAATAACCTAGGAGATAATGGTCATTCTCTCTACTTTCTGCTAAGTGATGATATCAGGTAAGGTGTAGTGATATAGTATATCCTGAAGCTAATGCATACCTATTAATCCTGAGAACCTAATGCCACATATGTAGTGCATGGCATATCTCAACTAAGTGACTATTTCAAGGAGGAGGAAAACATTTGGGATAACTTATCCACATTGTATCTATCTGGCCATTAGACTTTATCTACTCCCAAAGAAGCACAGAATATTAACATTAGAACTCTAGCTTTGAGATAATTTTACGTGGGGTACGTGGGTGGCTCAGTCCGCTAAGTGTCCGACTTTGGCTCAGGTCATGATGTTACAGTTTGTGGGTTTGAGCCCCGCATCGGGCTCTGTGCTGACAGCTAGCTCAGAGTCTGGAGTCCTGCTTTGGGTTCTGTGTCACCTCTCTCTCTGACCCTCCCCTGCTCACGTTGTCTTTCTCTCAGAAATAAATAAAACATTAAAAAAAGATAGTTTTATGCCTTATCAAAACCCATAATTTATTTTGTGTATCCTCACATTTACTTATTTTAAAAACAGACATGTGTGTAGATTAATACACACATAAAAAGACAAAGTGGTTATTGTTTAAGTTTCACTTGAAAATACTAATAGGCCCACATCAGCTGCACTTTTAGTGAAATATAAAAGAACATGTAAGTTGGTACGGGACGTGTTTTCCAGTATTCAGAATAATAACTATGGCATTTAGATGTGATGACAGTCTACAAAACATAAGAGTAGGATTTGGGGGTTTAATTAAATTTATGTCAAAATTACTTTCAAATCCTAGGAAAAAATATGCTTGAATAATACAGCACATGTTTTGGCCTTTAAAAATTTTAACAAGTGGAAACATTTACATGACACATTGGCACAATCTCTATAGCTCAGATATAGCTAGTATACAACATAGCAACAGCTTTGTTCATTAATTTCATAGTAAACACGCACACCGACTCCTGCATAAATTTGTCAGTGCTGCTTCTACATCTACACAAAGCAGCCTGCGTGGAAGTGAGTTTCACTTCAACATACCAATAAGTATATGGAAGAAATATTAGGCCATGCCCTTTCTATGTAACTCTAATTATTTCAACATCAGAATACCACAATAAATAAATAAATAAATAAATAAATAAATAAATAAATAAAATCTTGATTAGACATCCAGACGTTATACTACAAGCAATAGGGAGCAGAAGTTACTATATTTGACTCCAGGTAATTCTAAATATTTAGAAAATTTACATGCAGCTACAGAAAATGGTCTGTTACTCAAAGGTAAATGCTCTTGTCCCCCTCCGGCCTCCCCAATCCTCTTTGTCTCCCCCTCCAAAGGACTCCACTTTTCTCTGAGACTTGAAAGGAGTGGTTTTGTCTAGAAGAAAAAAAAAAGTTATAATACTGAGAGGCCTAGGCATCAACCCCGTTTATGACACAATCTCCTGACTCTGTTTCTTAAGAAAAGCTCAGAAGGATGCAACTGTGAAATGCACAAAAACAGCCTCTATTCCAACTTCATTTCCAGTCAAATGAAAGTGAATGGATCAATTTGAGCTAGAGCCTTTAGATGTTTCAAAATTTTATCTTCCTTTCCCAAAGTATTTAACCTGAATCCCTTTGTTTTTGTCATTCTGCTTCTGTCATTTTTCCTACTGGATAATGGCATCTTACTACTGCCAAGTAGGACTGAAGAAGGAAAAGATAGTTATTAGTAAAGGTTTCAGTGATCATTCACAGCATTTGACTGGGCCGGCTTGTTATTTTCTTAGGGCACTTACATATGTCTTTTCCTCAGGACACACAAGTCTTTTTCCCCATTCTTCTATCACAAAATCTATTATCATTTATACTGACTCAGGAGTTTGGAACTTTTGACCCTTTGACCTATCTCAGGTTGGCACATGTTGGGCTCTAATTTCAGCATTCAGATGCCAATATCATAGGTTAAAATACTATTCAAAGGCAGGTTCCCTGGAAACCCCCAGGCTCAGCTACATTCTGGCTCAATAAAGAAAACCTCTCTCACAAACTGGTCCATTCCTTTCTCATGTGTTTGGTTGTGCTTTGGATGCTCAGTGTTCTCTACAGTCCATCAATCTCAACAATGACTCTACTAGTCCAATCCATCATCCTCCATTGTTTTGAATATCAGTGGCAAAGCTTATAGTCTTCAGTCTTAGCTACCTGTGCATCCCCAGAGTCTTCACATAAACAGAAAATATGTTTTGTTGTTGTTGTTGTTGTCATTATCTAAGCAGTGCATATTCACAAATTTTGATCATAATCTCCTTTCAAAATAAATGTGGTTTGTTTGCCTTATACTTGTATTTTAAAAAGAGGCCATTTAAGGATCTCTTTCTTGATCACAGAATGGTAAACACACAACATTCAGTTATTTCTGACTAAGTTCCTTTCACATGAACTTCCTTACACTTACACATGAAGTTTCATTGCAGATATATCTAATTGTCCACCAAAATTGTCTATATTAATTATATATAAATTAAGCACTTTTTTATTTTAAAGGAACTATATTATGAAAGAACATCTGCTATAAAATGAAAGTTACTTATCAAAATGATGTTTTCCTAGTCTACTTTATTATAAAGTGAATTTTTATATATCAGTTTTGTTAAAGTACAATGTCATCTAACTGCCTATTATTGTGATAGGTGTCATAAATTCATATTAGACAGGAATGAAGTAATTCATGTAGAAATTTAAAAATGAAATACAGGGGGACATCTGGGTTAAGCCAGTCAGTTAAGCTTCTGACTCTTGATTTCAGCTCAAGCAATCTTACAGTTGATGAGATTACAAATCAGGCTCTGCACTGAGCATGGAGCCTGATTGGGATTCTCTCTCTCTGTCTCTCTGCCCCTCCTGTTTGTGCTCTCTCTCTCAATAAATAAATAAATACACATTAAAATATAGATATGTACACATATCCATATTTATATGCAACTATAAAATTTACATTAAATTTAATCTTCATTTTCCCACATATTATAATGATAAAACAATGACTTTTTAAAGAGTGTCATTTGAGTATACTGATGTGCCTCAATATTTGACCTGCTGAGGATACAGTGATTTTCAACATAAATATCAAATTACATGAAAAAGTATATTAATAGTCATATTAATACTCAAACCATTATTACTTCTTTTTTTATGGACTAAAAATATGTGAGTATTTTGTGAAGGGTTTTTTTTGGTGGTTTTTGGTTTCCTAAGAATAACACTTAGTCATCCTTTATTGGTCTGAGTTTCTGCTGAATACCAAATATTCCCTTAGCCCTTAAAAAAAAGGTATTTTATATAAATTCTATTATTATTGCTTTGCAAAACTATTTAAACTAATGTAATGTTTCAATAACAAATTGTGTTATTCTGAGAAAAGAAAAATGATATATTTTTAAATAATTAGCACTCAGCACTGGTTAATATTGGGTTGAATTTTGAGAAAATGAACTTCCTATTTCTAATTGTCCTAAAGTACTTGAATAAATTAAATTGTGAGCCATTTTAAGAATGATCCCCTTTGGACTACTTAACTGTATTAAGGAAAAAATCATCACATTCATGTTGTGCAACTGTAATTTCACGCTAAGATTGATACTTAACTGCCAAGGTCTATGAGGTTAAAAATGAAAGAATTCATCAGAATTTTGTCTGCTTGTGAATCTAAGTTAACAGGTCTGGAAATCATAATGAAAGTTGAGAAAATTTATTCCTAAAAGTTTTAGAATTTGAGGCAATAAAAAATGAGCATTCTTTTTTTCCTATAAGACTTTCCTAATGCATGTTAGGATATTCAAGGATATACAAGGATATTTTTCTTTTTCTTGTCTTTTTTCTCCAAAACTTTGGCTCTTAAGTTTATCTATTAATACTGTTTCTATCATTGTGATAAAATTGTCTTTCACCTTCTACTGTCTTTACTTGATTGAAGCAAGGACTGAAGACTTACTTGGAAGATAAATGAAGGTCCCAGACTAACTCTGTAAGGGTTTGGGTGGCCAAGAACATGCAGTGTCTGAATTTCAGTTAATTAGTGATTGAGCTATGCACCTATGCTTTTGGAGAAAAAAAAAAAAAAACTAAATATACTCTGAGAAAATCTAAATGCTATTTCCCAAGAGAGAATTATTGCCTATTGCTACCCACACACACAGCCCCATGGGTGTGTGATTTTAGGGGGAAGTCCAATGTGACTTGAATAATTGAACTATCTGGGGGTGCCTGGATGGCTCAGTTGGTTAAGTGTAAGACTTCGGCTCAGGTCATGATCTTGGAGTTCGTTGATTCATGCCCCGCATCGGCGCTGTGCTGGCAGCTCAGAGGCTGAATGGAGCCTGATTCTGATTCTGCATCTCCCTTTCTCTATGCGCCTCCTCCCCTCTATCTCAAAAATAAATAAACATTAAATTTTTCTTAAATAATTGAGCTATCTGGCTTTTGATAAGAATTAAAAAAATATTGAGGCATTATACCTAATATTCATGATATGTGACAATGGTTGTTAAAAAACCATATTTTACTAAAGATCTAATATAGTTATAACAAGGATGTTTTAATACATTATACCTAAAATGAAGTAAGAGTAAAGAAAAAAATAAATGAAAGGGTGGTTTCGTGTAATAATACTTTAGGAAATGAATGGAAAAAAGGGTCTCTCATTTTTATTATTTTTATGGAAGAAAGGCTTAATGGTTTTCGAGGGGTCGAGAAAAGGGAGTTTTTTTGGTAAATTATCTCTTTATGCCAAAAAGAAATGAAAATTATAGTTGAATAGAACACTTGGGGCAGTCACATCAATAGTATCTTTTGAAATGTGTTAAAAGGGATGGCACATAAAATGAGGAGAGAAAGTTATAGAAGACTTAATAACCTGATCAAAAGGAAAAAAATGAATGAACTACATGAAAAAAAAATGTTAGAGCTTGGGATCTGATATCCTGTAGGAATAACACCTATTGAAGCCATCACAATAAAAAAACCTGAAAAGGTGTTTAATATAGTGTAGTGTCAACTCTCACTAGGGTGAGTAGCCTGACTGCTGATTAATTAGACCTTACTATTAAACATCTAAAAGCAGTTACCAAAAGCTTAATATTGGTGGGCAAGCTGGCAAAACATAAGATAGCCAGTATGAGAGTAGCAAGGATTAACTATATTCACACAATGTATTCTTTTGGATATTACCTTAAAAAGAAAGGCTCTATACATTAATTCTTTCATCCTCACTTTGATAAGACACAAATTCATTGAAGATGAAGAAAAAAAAGAATAACTACTTCATTTAAATTTAACCTTACTACTTTTATTTATTATTTAAATGCATGTATGTTCCCTTGCCTAACCTTTTAAATATTTTTTATTAAAAAAAAACAACATCTCTCTACTACTGTAGCAAACAGAGAAAAAGAATTTGGTTAAGGCTAATTAACACACAAAACATGTCTGTGGGATTTTCAAACTTCTCTTAGTGAACTTGAATAATTGCTTACTTATCAGATTAGATATCATATGATTTTACATATTAAATTGATTTTAAAGAGTGTCTTTTAGTGAGGTATAATCTTCATTAAACTTAAGAAAAACTAGGTAAAATACTGTTATATGTAATTTATAATTGATAACAATATTAAGTTGGTAAATATTTTAAAACACGAGAATAATTAAATTTATCAGAATACATGTAAAGAGAGGATATTAGGTAAAGAAAGCAAAGATAAGATTGAAAATGTTCCCGGGTGCTCAGTTGGTTAGGCATCTGCCTTTGGCTCAGGTCATGATCTCACATTTCTTGAGTTTGAACCTCGCACTGGGCTCTATGCTGACTGCTCAGAGCTTGGAGCCAGCTTCAGATTCTGTGTCTCCCTCTCTCTCTCCATCTCTACCCCACTCGCAGTCTGTCTCTTTCTCAAAAATTTTTAAAAAAAATTTAAAGAAAATGTTCCACATATATACTCATTTTAGTGGGGTTTAATTTATGTAAACTCTAGTTTATTTTTCTAACTACATATCCATTTCAAAGATCAGAATTGGAGCACCTGGGTGGCTTAGTCGGTTAAGCAACTGACTTCCGCTCAGGTCATGATCTCACGGATGTGGGTTCAAGCCTCCCGTCAGGCTCTGTACTAACAGCTAGCTCAGAGCCTGGAACCTCTTTTGGATTTTTTGTCTCTCTATCTGACCCTCCCCTGTTCGTGCTCTCTCTCTCAGAAATAAATAAGACGTTAAAAAAAAAAACATCAGAATGAAATTTATAAAAGACAAAATTATGTTGCTCTCTCTCTTAAAACACCCCAAATGCATTTTGATACCCCAAATAAAATGCAGTGTCTTAGCCACAATCTAGAAGGGTTTCATGTGATCTAATTGATACCCATATTAATGCCCATCCTCTTTTGTAACTCTCCCTAACTGCTTGCTCATTTCAGCCTTCATGTCTGTTTTCATTGATCCTAAAACACAGCAAGCTCATTCCCACCTAAGGACATTTACATTTCCTGTTTTTGCACTACTGGTAATGTTATCCTCAGATCTGTACATGGTTCATTCCCTTGCTTCATTCAGCTCTCATAAATCACCTCCTCACAGGATGCCCTTTAAAAGATAAGTTTTTGATATTTTCTTCAAAACACATTAAGTATTCTGTACTTAATTTTTTTAATGTTTAGTTTTCAAAGAGAAAGACAGACTTAAATTTTTAAAATACAAAACCCTAAGTACACATTTGAAACAATGCCGGAAACATTACGATCAATTTATATCTTCTGATTTTTGGCAGGCTCTTCTACTAAAATGTAAATCAGTGAGGGCAGGGACAACGTATTTCTTTTGGATCATCTATGCCACGTCTAGAATTGAGGTAGCCACTCAGTAAATATGTGATGAATGAATGAAAGAATGAATGAACAAATATTCAAAAATGTCTCCTCAGATGTCTTTAATAATAACAATAAAGGTGGTTTAGGAAAACAGTTACAGACTACCAATAAATGACTAAAGAGTTAAATAACACACATCACATCAACCATATTTAACCTTTCCTATAATCTCTTTACAACTGAGAATTGTGCTAACTAAGCACAGATAGCCAAATACCCCAGTTCTACTGTTTTAAATGCTTGCATCTTCTTATGTGTCAATGTGTAGACAGACACCTTCAGCAACAACTCAGCATCCACCTCTTGCTATTCTTATTAAGGATTTTCTGTTCTTCTTGAGAATCCATTATTAGTCACTTTTCTGGTTGTTCTTCCCACACTTCGTGCTTCATTTATAATGTGGCTTTGTGCTATGACTCTCCAAATGTGTCTTCTGTCATCACCATGACATGCTTGTTCAGCTACTCTTTATTTTATTATTTTATTTTTTTAATGTTTTATTTATTATTGAGAGAGAGAGACAGAGACAGTGCAAGCTGGAGGGTCAGGGAGAGAGGGAGACACTGAATCTGAAGCAGTCTCCAGGCTCTGAGCTGGCTGACAGCACAGAGCCCGATGTGGGGCTTGAACCCACGAACCGCAAGATCATGACCTGAGCTGAAGTCGGAGGCTCAACCGACTGAGCCACCCAGGCGCCCATGTTCAGTTACTCTTTAAAGCTGAGGTTTTCTAAGCTCACTCCGCAGCCTCACTTTTGCAGTCCTGGGTTCAGAACTTTGGTGATAGACTGCTAACATGTTTTGTTTTGTTTTTAAGCTTAGTTATTTGTTTTGAGAGAGACAGCGTGAGAGTAGGGGAGGGGCAGAGATAAAGAGAGAAAGACAGAGAGAGAGAGAGAGAGAGAGAATCCCAAGGAGGCTCTGTGTTAACAGCGTGGAGCCCCAACACAAGGCTCCAATTCATGAACCGATATCATGAGCTGAGCCAAAACCAAGAGTCCAACGTTTAACTGACTGACCCACCCAGGCTTCCTTGTTAATATGTTTTTTAAATGTGGGATGTCTTATGGGCAATTTTTGTTTTCTTTTCACAAAAGTCTAGCTACTCTGAGAACAGGATTTGTGTCTTTGGTTTATTTACTTGTCAGTATATATTGTATATTTTTTGGTTCCCCCCACCCACACACATGCCAGAATGACATTCCGTGAAGTCAGAGATTTTTTTAAAGATTTTTCATCATTGTGTCCTCAAACCCTAGCACAATATCTGATACATAACCGATGTTCAATAGATAAGTGCTAGCTTGAATAACTGGATTAATAGTAAGAGGGAAGTTTCCTAGAAGCTCTACTGTGACTGGCAGAGAATTTTAGGTCTTTCAATGACACCATTGTTTGAATGTATCTGTTAACAGCTTTGGGACTTGACAGAAAAATCTGGTGAATTGGATTGGGCAAGTAGTAGAGAAATTAGTGGTATATACAATTAAAGTTGTTGCTTCAAAATTTCAAACTTAACTTAAAATTGTTAAGAGTAGAGTATAGCTGCACACAGGGGTTCTAAGAAATCCTAGTGTGCCCCTGTCCATGTCCTGCCTCTGTCCGTCTCTACCTCAGCTCTACCTGAGAGGCAGTAAGTAGACATGTCTTCACATGTCTGCAACACCCTGTGGCCTAGTCTTTCCTGGTTTCCTGTATGAAGGAAAGACAGTTTCTCTTTCATACAAATTCAAATGAGAATCTCACGGTTGACACAGGTAGGTCACATGCTATCCCTAATTCCTTGCCTACCACCTCACTCTCTATAACAGGCTTGCTTCAAATATTAAAGATGGAATTACTCCATCCAAGAGGATATAGAATGGGGCAAGAGTATCTTCCTAAAAGAAAACTGTAGAGTTGCTAGCTGAAGAAAGGGGATAGAGATTGAGCAGTGATGGACACCTCAGTAAAGAAGATGAACAGATGGCACTTAGTGTGAGAAAAGATGCTCAATATCATTTTTCATTTGGAAATTGCAAATGTATATAACAATTTGATACTAATATACACCTATTAGAATGGTCAAAATAAGTAATAAAACCTTAAACTGACAATAACAAATGATGGTTTGTTTCTAAAAGACTTGGCAAAAACCTGAATTTGACCTAAAATGGAAGCCTTCAATTTGTTTGCTGCCATTAAGTGACTTCTGCATTCTGGTTGTTAAAAAAAAAAAAAAAAAAAAAAAAAAGAATTACACATTACACCTGAGAGCTTGTAGTAATTAAAAATCAAGACCGAATTATACTTTCATGCAATCTGAATATAAGGAGATTGAATTATTTACTTTGGCTATCTGTGCAGATACCATAGATCTGATTTATGGCTGGCAATCATAAATTAGCACTCTGAATATTCAAAATTTAAACACTTCTTAAAATTGTTGAAAATTTCCTGAGAACTAGTATCTGACTTTAAAAGGCAAGAGAGCATACTTGTGGTTAATGTTTTAAAACCATTAGGGGTGCCTGAGTGGCTCAGTCGATTAAGCATCCGACTTTGGTTCAGGTCATGATATCACCATTCGTGGGTTCGAGCCCCATGGCGGGCTCTGTGTTGATGACTAGCTCAGAGCCTGGAACCCGTTTCTCATTCTGTGTCCCCCTCTTTCTCTGACCCTCCTTTGCTCACGCTGTCTCTCTCTGTCTCTCAGAAATAAATAAAACATTTAAAAAACAAAGAAAACATTAATGTAGAATAGTCAGAAGTCTTCCCTACTGTTATAATAGCCAATGTTTCAAAATTTCAAACTCTCTCATCCCAAATAGTTGACAGTTTGGCAGTTACTGACAAAAATAAACGTGTTCTTACCATATGACCTAGCACTATGTTTCTAGATATCTATCTACTTGATTTAAACACTTAAGTCCAAAAAAAATGATGCTGCACACAAATATTTATAGATGCTTTATTTTTCATTGGCCCAAAGTGGAAGCAATAAAGATGTCTTTTAATGGGCTCATGGAGAGAGTACCATATCTGTACCATATATGTATATATATAACATAAACATGAATGTAATATATAAATTAAAATTTAATATATAGTAGTTATATGTATTTCATGTATTTTAATTTATAATACATATAATAATATATCAATAATATATAAACTTATTTTTATATATTTATTTTTAAACTTATATCATAATGTTGAAAATATTAATATATAATATGATCTACACATATACATAAATACAATAAAAAGTAATGAGCTATCAAGCAACAAAAAGGCATAAAAGAACTTTAATTGTATATTGTTAAGTGAAAAATCTACACACTGCATGATTCCAACCATATCACATTCTGGAAAAGCCAAAGCTACTGAGAAAGTAAAAAATTAGTGTTTGTCATGTATTTTAGAAATGAAAGAAGGAATGAATGGGTGAAATCTAGGAAATTTTTAGAGCCCTGTACAATATTATTCAATACACAATATATTGTATACCTATTTACTACAATAATGTAATGATGATTGCACTATGCACTTACCAAAACTCATAGAATGTACAACACAAAGAGTGAACCTAAGTGTAAAGGATAGATTTTACTTAGTAAAGTATCACTATCAGTTCATTAATTGTAAGAAATTCATCAAAGCAAGGCGAGATGTTAATAATAGAAGAAAATGTAAGAGTTAGTGAGTAGAAGGAACTCTCTGCACTATGCAATTTTTATGTAAACATAAACTTTTCCAAGTATTAGCCTACTAATTAAAAGACAGAGGCACCCGGTGGCCCAGTAAGTTAAGCGTCCAACTCTTGATTTCAGCTCAGTTCATGATACATGATTTGTGGAACTGAGCCCCACATTGAACTCTGTGTTGACAATGCAGAGCCTGCCTGGGATTCTCTTTCTCTCTCTCTGCCCCCCTTCCCCAAGTTAAATAAATAGACTTAAAAACAACAATAACAGGTTCTCCCTATAATGTTGAAAGAATCTTGCCACAAAGAACTTACAAACTTTAGTTACCTAATGGATACATTAAAAAAAATTACTTTAAAATATATATAATTACCATTGCAAAATATATTGTATATATATTTACTATTCTTCCAATTACCTATTACAAATAAATTGAATGAAATATATAATTTATTCCTCCAATAATACTATTTCATAAAAATTCTTCTTAAGGAATTGTGTAAATGCCTGATTACCTAATTAGTTTAATATATTTTCAGGTTTAAGATATTAAAATTTTCATGTTTTATCAGCTTATCCAGCTGCAAGCATTATTAGATGCAAACTCCATTGTATGTAATATTAATATTTATTGAGAAATGAAAACCAATTCTTAGTATGATATACAACCAAATCAAAGATGAACTTTCCCAGTTGAAGTAAGCTGCTTTAAAACTTATTTGGGTGCATGTGTGGTGGCGTGGGAGACCTCCCTCTAGCATTTAAATTAAATTTTCATAAAGCATTGATAGATTGGTGGAAGCCCATTAGGAAAATATGACCTTATAACCAAGGTTAGCATGTATATTTTAGGATATAAGATAGTATTATCAGTTCAAAACATATGAAATTGCTAATATTTACCATTTTACCTAAAAGAAAATTTTGTATATTTCAGTCTAAATTGTAATCTATCATTTTTACTATCAATTAAGGAATTAAACAGTTTCAGTAGCAAAACAGTGAAGATGTCAAAAGATGCCTATATTTTTATTGGTAGAATTTTTCAAAGTTTAGCATTATTATGGAATACAGATGTCATGACAACAAAGAAAAATAAATTAAGGCTAAACTTATACTTAATGATTAATTATCTAGATACAACCTGCTCCTATGTATCAACTGTATATTTCCATATCCATATAGGTGAAGGGGGAAAATATTACTCTTTTGTGATTCAGGGGCTGTTCTGTGTCAGTGAAAAGTGCAATATGGTCAGATATCTAAGGGAAAATAATACAGGAAAGAAAGCAGCAGATATACTCCTCCATATTTTTGTTTGTTCCTCACCAGAAAATGCAAGTTCTGGATTGCAGAATACTCGTTGTGAATCCCACCATTAGAAGCCAGTGGTCCTCTGGTCAATGATTAAGACATGCAAAAAATATTATGAGATGTAAAAATAATCCTAGTAGTCTGTATTGAGGATTAAACACCATAATGTATAAGCCCCTTTATCACAGTGGCTGGCATAAAGTTAAGTGCACTCTAAAGTAAGTTAAAATAAATACTTTTATTATTTCATTATTTTGCTTCTTGCTATATTTCTGCTCTGATGTATCATTATAGCATCACAGTTACAATTGCTGTGGGTGGAGTCTCAGGCACTTAAAAAAAAATCAAAACAACTGAACGAATTCAGCTTCATATTTCCCTACTCAAAATAACTCTGGACTGAAAATTGGAAGACTGGGTTCAATTTCTCTCCCTGCTACTTACTAACAGTATGGAAAGCCCGGCAACTTAATTGAACTCCTCAGTTAAATGTGAATCCTATGTCTCAGTGAAAAGCTGGTTCCAAATAAAAAATACTACATATAGGGGCACCTGGGTGGCTCAGTCGGTTGGACGGCCGACTTCAGCTCAGGTCATGGTCTCATGATTAGTGGGTTTGAGACCTGTGTCGGGCTCTGTGCTGACAGCTAGCTCAGAGCCCAGAGACTGTCTTCAAATTCTGTGTCTCCCTCTCTCTCTGGCCTTCCCCTTCTCACACTGTCTCTCTCTCTCTCTTTCTCAAAAACAAATAAAACATTAAAAAAATACTACACATAATAGGTTTTTTTAAATTAATATGTCTTTGAAAGCTAGAAAGAACTGTACCAATAGATTTTTTTTCTGATTCATACAGAATAAAGGACATTTCTAACACAATATTGAAATATTAATAATGGAATTAGTGCAGCTAAGTGGTTAAAATAAAGAACACTGGAGTCAGATTACGCCTGGTGGCTGTGCTTCTGCTACTTATTAGTTGTGAGATCTTGGACAAGTTAACCGAACATTCAAGTCTGGATTTTCTTTTCTGCAAAATGGAGATAATTACAATACCTGCCCCACAGAATTGTTGTGCTGGTTGAAGACTCTATAAGAATGTAACTCACAAATCATAGTGCTTGTCATATAGTAAGTACCGTGTACATGCAAGCTATCATTATGATTGATTTGTCTAAGCATTGATTTACTTTTGGCTAGTACTAATATAGCCAGCAGAGCTTTATTCAGTAATGTGCACATTCTTGAAGAAAATAATTTCCTGTCTTATAGAAGCATCCTTTCCCACATAGGATATAGTATAAACATGCGCTACATAAATTAATGTGTGTGTGCATGTGTGTCTACATGAATATGGTTTGAAAATGTATATGTACCCTTGTCCACACCAGACACATAAAAATGACCCAGAGAGGTTTTTTTTTTTTTTTGAGTTGTTCAAATACTACGCTAAAATGGAAACTGATAGTGGTCCAGTAATGATGTGAACATGAACTCAGAAAAATTCTGATTTTGCTAAAGTCGAGGCTAATAGTTTTATAGTGTAATGGAGAGAAATTGGAACTGGGAGTCAGGGAGGCTTGACATTATTCTATGCTCTACCTCTTACCATGTAACTCTATCCAAACTCATCTCAGACTTAACTTTCCATATCTATGGACACAATATTCAGTTAGAGGAATGGTTAAAATCTCTTCATGTAAAATTCTAAAACCGAGATCTATATACTAGCCTCTAAATCCAATAAGTTTATAGTATAGTCTATGGAAGAAACACCTGTTTTTCTACAATGGGTACAATTTAAGCTCTTGCAAGCACTTCCTAGGTAAGCCTGACTAATACTAAGTTTGCAGAAGTAAAAAGGTCAAAAGTTGGTTTTACCCTCCAGTATGGAACATCATTAAAATATTTAGGCACCAAAATTATTGAATCTTTAGAAAAAGACAAAAAAAATAGCAATTAATAAAAATTGACGATGTTAATTTAGAGCACTGGAAATTCTAAAGTGTGATTTCTAAAGGGTTACTGCTGATATTGTAAATCAGTAGAAGTATGCTGTGCTCATTTGTTCTGTTTTAATACACTTCATAAAGCTTTTCAGGAATTATCTTGTTAGCAGAGAACCCAATAAATATCCAAAGTTCAAAAACAGTTTTGAATTACCTGATAAGAAAACAAAAGTGCATATCTGCTTATATTTTTTAACTAGACAAAAGACATTTGGTGTTTTTGTTTTTCTCTGTTGTACTATTTAATTGAAAATAGTATGAAAGCATTCTGATAATTTCAGGGGTTTAGCTGTTAAGGATTATGTGATGGCTTTAGCTTACATTGATGGCACTAGAAAAACAAAGCAAAACCATAATCAAAGAATTATAGTAAGATGACAAGTTTAAAATATCAAAATGGAATATAGAACTTGAAAACAATCTTTCCAGTGTTAAAAGCTAATTATGACTTAGAAGTTCCATTATCTGTCTTAAATTTAAAACAACTGCTAAATGGATCATTTCTTTGTTATTTAGCCATTGAGCTTCTCTTTGATAAAGGTCCTTGCCATCCAAACGGAACATAAAGATTTTATTGGTCTCTAATGATGCCAACTACAGCTGTACAATCATCATTTCAGAGTCCAAGCTCTGTCTGCTCCTCGATCTGCTGTCACTTGATCACAATTGCAGAAGTATCTTTAAGTGTATTTATTTAACCAGATGGTAAATGGCTGTATAGGGATTACATCTATCTTTTTTACTGTATGACTAAGTGTTAAAACAGAAATTTTAGCTATGGTGGGAAAACCCAGACATATCATGCAAAAAGTAGTTTCTCTTTGTTTATTATAAGAGGCAGATATGAATATTTACAGCCTTGTGAATACAAGCCTCAGAATACAACATTGTGGCAAATATTTTTTATAATATGTACTTAAAGATTTGAGTAACACTTCTAATTAAAATTTAAGTAAAGCATAAAATATTGCTATAAAATATTGTCCAATTTCCGAGATATTTTTCAAAAGAAAACCTGAAGAATTTCTACTTACTATATTCTTCTTTGCTGCTAATTTAAATTACTAGAATAATAGGCCTCAAAATCATAATTTTCAAAGTATTTTAATTTTCTATAGATAATTAATGGCATTTCACTTGTGTAAAAGTTAGTAAAATAAACTTACAGTGTGATATGGGAATTACTAAAAGTTTATATGAAATACTGGGAGGTGATTTGGGGTTAATTTTATAAATTTGAAAATCTGCGAAGTATATGTACATAGATATGTTCAATATATATTTAAATATATAGACTTCTACAAGGTTTATATATTTAGAGACAGCTAGGATTAAAATCTTTGTGGCAAAGAAGAAACTCTGGTGATGTTCTGTAGTAAAGAATATGAACTGAGAAGAATAACAAATTGTTAAACTTATGAACTTTTGTTCCTGTTTTATTTTTGAAAACTGGACTAATAAAAGTATAATGTAAAGGAAGAATTGACAACTAAGGCTACAAATAGCAATAGAATCCTAGTGAATGAAGTTAAAAAATCAAATTTAGGGCGTCTGGGTGGCTCAGTCAGTTGAACGTCCCACTTTGACTCAGGTCATGATCTCACAGGTTGTGAGTTCGAGCCCCATTTCAGGCTCTGTGCTGACAGCTCCGTGCCTGGAGCCTGTTTCGGGTTCTATGTTTCCCTCTCTTCCTGCCCTTCCCCTGCTTCTGCTCTGCTCTCTGTCTCTCTCACCCTCAAAATTACATAAACATTAAAAGAAAAATCAAACTGATTAAAGCAATTAGGAAGCCCTACTATTTTGAATGGACAGTAATGTCAGAGTGTAGGGGAGGAAGGTCAGGCAGCAGCAGCTAGATTATCTATGAATTCAGCATGATCAGTGGTCCTACTTTGTTAGTCGTTGTTTTCCAGTTAAAAACACAGCATATAATCTTACTGTTCAACAACAAGAAAGGGAGAGATAGAAAAAGACAGAAGTACACAGGTGAATATTAATATTTCTTCTAATATGAGTCCATAGCTTTGAATAGCTGGTTTTTATAAATCATGTTACTGGTTTCAAAGCATTTGCACATGTTTTTCCTCACTTGATGCAAAATAATCTCAGACATAAGAGAATGTATTATTCTTAAGATAATTTTTTACATTGTTAATTAATACAGAAATAGGATTTATAATAAAGCTTATTAAATCTTGAATTTGTGATATTTGACATCATCTTATATCTAAACTTCAACCCATAGCTTAATAAGTGTATCCATTAAGTGCCAATCAGGTAAATTGTGGCATGTGAACTTCCTTGGGTTTATGCCTTAACAGAGTTTATTGGAACTGATTATAAATATGTTATATAGATGGATTCATTTCCACTTACTGACCCAGAGAACAAAGAGGGCTAAAAAAAGAGATGTATTACTTTGTAAATCTTACATGACTCACAACCATATCAGACAGTTGGAATATCCCCTTCAGTGTCTGTGCTATTGCACTGACGTTATTACCTAGTAATGTTTTTCAAAATTATGAGATGAGATTATAATCCATATATATTTGTTATAAGAGAAGTAAACAACTAACATTTCTTTTAAATAAATGTTTTAATGTTTACTTATCTTTAAGAGAGAGAGAGAGAGAGTGCATGAGCAGGGTAGGGACAGAGATAGACACAGACTCTGAAGCAGGCTGCAGGCTCTGAGCTGTCAGCACAGAGCCAGATGTGGGGATCAAACCCATGTACTGAGAGATCATGACCTGAGCCAGAGTCTGATGCCTAAGTGACTGAACCACCCAGGTGCCCCTAAATTTTTTTAAATTTCCTTTTATTAAAAAAAATTATAGCTTTAGGAAACAGGCAATAGTATTCATGGAAAGTCTATTAGAGAAAACCTCTGTTAAAAGATAATGTATATTCTTAACTCCCAAGTTTCTATTGTAATTTTCAACTAGCTGGACTACAAAATGCACATCAGGAACAGGAGCTGAAACAACTTATTTACATATAAGTGAATTGACTTACATTTCCAATAAGGTTATCAGAATACTCTTAAAACATATTTATTTCATGCTTCCTCAGGATGTTCAAGGATAACATGAATTACCATCATCCTGAATTTCTTCAAATCATATCCGTATGACTCCAATGGATTATAATAAGATAGAATTTTCCACCTTTCAACAAAACCAATATTAAAGAAGAGTATTCAGACCTTCTCTATGTGGTGAATGTCCATAAATTGCTCTTTAAAGCTTTTGAAATCTAGGATATTTAAATTGCTATCTAATTGTGGATTACAAATATTAAATATCTTTTCATTCTTCATAGTTATAAACATAAAAAGTCATTTAAACAATTTTGGGGTGCCTGGGTAGCTCAGATGGTTGAGTGTCTGACTCAATTTAGGCTCTGGTCACTATCTCATGGCTAGTGAGTTTGAGACCCCATCCAGCTCCACACTGACAACATGGAGCCTGCTTGAGATTGTCTCTCTCTCCTTCTGTCTCTGAACCTCCTCTGTGCACACACTCTCTATCTTTCTCTTGAAACTTAATAAAAAACCTAAAAAATCACACATGTTGTAATCACATCTATAAATTCTTAATTGCTACTAAAACCAGTATCAGAAATCCAAATAAGAGTATCTATTGTAACTCAGGAACAATTCTCTTCGTGAACTGTTTTGTGAAAAGATTAAAAAAAAGATAATATGCTGTATACATAGATGACTCATAAAGAAATCCTGAGTTATTTATTTCATGAAGGAAATATGAATCATAAATCAATTCACTTAAAGTCATAAAATTAGTAATTCACAGTATTTATGGCTTACAAGTTTCTTTCCTCCTATTGTATTTTTAATAAAAGATATAGTAGTTGAAATATATAGAAAACTAAACAGATCTACAGAGAAATATGTATATATACTTAGTATTCTATTTGAATCATTCTTTTTGTATAGACAAAACAAAGGGATAGCAAAGCTACTGAGCATGTCGAGCCAAAAAGATTTAATGGAACTAACTAGATATTTTGTGCATTATTGCTTGGCTAGAGTCATACAATGAAGCAGTGACAGAATCAAATCATGACTACTTAATTTGTCTGCCTAAGGCATAAAAATTAATTACTAAAATTCAAGTATATATTACATTTCTGTCACCCTTTATCCATTAGAATATCTGCTGTACTTGAATAAAAAAAAGCAGACGTAATACATTTAAAATTTTTTTTCAAATGTTTATTTACTTTTGAGAGAAAGAGAGTGTGTGAGAGTTGGCGGTGGGGGCGAGAGGGGAACGGACAGAGAGGGAGACCGAATCTGAAGCAGGCTCCAGGCTCTGAGCTGTCAGCATAGAGCCCAATGCAGGGCTCAAACCCACAAACTATGAGATCATGACCTGAGCCGAAGTCAGACATCTAATTGACTGAGCCACCCAGGCACCCCTGCATTAAAATTTTTAATGTTTGTTTATTTTTTGAGAGAAAGAGAGAGGGAGAGAGACAGAGCATGGGCAGGGTAGGGACGGGGAGAGAGGGGGAGACACAGAATCTGACACTGGCTCCAATCTCTGAGCTGTCAGCACAGAGCCAGACGCAGAGCTTAAACTCATGGACCCCGAGATCATGAACTGAACTGAAATTGGATGTTTAACTGACTGAGCCACCTGGGCATCCTGACAGTATTTACATTAATGTAGACTTCAGTGAAAGTTCTGATAAAACCCTGTCCTAAAAATCACCAAAAGCAGAAATCCAGAGTAACCTATTTGTGTCATCAATACAGGTTATTACTCAAGCACGCTATTTTTCTGTAACAACAATTATTAAATCAGTTGTGTTATAACACAATAAAATGTCATTTTTTAAGTTTATTTACTTATTGAGAGAGAGAGAGAGAGAGAGAGAGAGAGAGTTCAGGGGAGTGGCAGAGAGGAGAGAGAGAATCCCAAGCAGGTTCTGTGCTGTCAGCATGGAATGCCACACAGGGCTCACAAACCATGAGATCATGACCTGAGTTAAAATCAGGAGTTGGATGCTTAACCAACTGAGCCACCCAGGCACCCAAAAATGTTATTTCTTGTACCTCTTGAAGTCCACTATGTGCTTTCCAGGTTTGGATGGGCTCTGCTTCATGTTGTAATTCAGACCCAGGCTTCTTCCATCTTAGAATCCTGATCTATATCAGGTTTTGTAAGTTCTCTCCATTTAGCCAATGAATGGAGAAAGAATGAAGATCTCTCCTGGGAGGTACTAATGAGCCAAACTGAAAGTGGCACATATTACTCTGCTATATCACAAGGACAGCCTCAGTCACTTCACTGTACCTCATTTAAAGGGAGACTGGGAAATGAAGCTTGGTGTATGCATGGAACAAAAAGAAACAGGTCTGATGAATGTCACAGTCTCTTACAGCCACATGATATTATTTGTTTTACTAGAGTAGACACTGGGACAACTTTCAGGTAAAGTTTGGTGAAGTTAATGGGTTAACGGGGGAAAAGACAAAAAAATAACCTTGACCATTCAAATTTATTAGTACTCAAGGTCAGGGTGAGTCTTGATACCTCGACAAGGCGTTATCCTTTCTGGACTTAGATGTCTTCACTTGTAAAATGAATGAATTGTTCTATGCATGGCCCCTACTGAACATTTTTCTGTGGAAGATTAACTGTGGTTAATCAGTCTTATGAAGACTAGTCTTAAGGAGAAAGTGAATTAAATTGAAAGATTGACAACTGAATATGAGTGCATATTTAATCAATAAATGAGGTTTCTCATCAATTTTGCTTATATATGTATTACAGTAGAAAATGTTGGAATAAAGCATAGAAAATATTAAGAGAAATGAATCTGAAAATTTTAAAAACATTCTATAGGTACCATTAAGAACAGTATAGCAAAAGATGAAAAAGTCTGAGAAGCATTTAAAATTGGGAAAGTAAGAAGACCCAGTAGTATAGATAAGATGGATGAATAGATGATAGATGAATAGATAGATAGGTAGGTAGATAGATAGATAGATAGATAGATAGATAGATAGATGATAGACAGATATAGATAGATAGATAGATGATAGACAGATATAACAGACAACTTCAGAAATAGAAGAAAACACTAATTCACGGAAGAAATCATAATTGATCAAACAATGTTCCCACAGTTTTTTTAAAAACAAGCTTGGCAATAATGGATAAAGTAGCATTGTTTTTTGTTGTTCTTTCTGCTGTTGCTTTTTTTTTTTTTTTTTTCTTGGTCAGAGGTCTGAATGCTTAATTTAATTTATCTGGACTTAAATAGCTTTCTGATACCCTTGAAAACATGCAACATTAATTTAGGTTAAGTGACTCTCAGCCTTACCTGCTAATGCTGTTATGGGATTTGGGATTTGAAAATTTGCTACAAACTTTCTTCAGAACCATTAAATATTGCATTACTTGTAAATTACCAAACCACTAAAATGTAAGTAGTCATGAATTTACCTATTTTAAAGGTTACGTTGACCGAGCTTGAAAAATATGCTCAAACACTAAAGTTCCCATCAGGGCTGCAATCATTTTGTACAGGATAGCTTACATTAGGATTGTTATATTGACAACCCAGTGATTCTTGAATTGCTATACAAATATTTGTGATGTGTGTCCATGAAATTTAGTATGTGCATATCCTAAAACAGCGTGCTCTTTTTTTTTTTTTTTTCTAAATGAAGCATATAACACTAGAATATACTTACAAAGATGGTGGGCCTCTCAGAATACACGGAGTTTTATGATATATTAATTATTATTAATGGTGACTTTTGGATACAGATAAAGGTAACAATGTATGGAGATGGAGTCATTGGTTGCTGTCTACTTCACAGTCTATTCATACCTTTTGAAGTACTGGCCCTGTTTTACCTAAATGTGATTAAAGCATAGGGGAATTATTTATCTTAATGCCTCTTGTTTATTAAAATAAAAATTTCTTCTAATATAAACTTATTTTGATCAGCTATCTGCCAATATGAATTATAAAACTTCATTTAATTCTTTCTTTCCCCAAATTAGGTACTAATTTCTCAAAGCACAGACTTTTATAGTATCACCAGTTACTTAAACAGTGTCCAGTCCAAGAGCTGGTATGTAATATGTGTTTTAGAAATAATTGTTTATTAAAGGAAATAAAAACAGGAACTAAATAAGTCTTCTGGCTAAGCAGTTATGTTCTTCTAAAGTCTTTAGTAGCTCTCTGTATCATTCCTCTGATACCTTTCATGTTGTTAGGATAGTAGAATCTTGTGACCGTAGTTGTGATTACCTAACTAATCTAAACTAAGTGTTGTAGTCAAAAGGAAAACACATGAGTGGGCACGTGCGCACACACCCATACAGAATTTTTTAAAAAAAGGAGGAAAGAAACAAAAATAGTAGAAATGCAGTGATATTTTAAAATTTTTCTTTCCTTGTTTTGTTGTTGTATATACTCTTCTGCAGGATTTGTCTTCAGAGAACAAAATGCAGTTAGATTCCCAAAACTCAGTTATACCACACACACACACACACACACACACACACACACACACACTCACACAAATGTATTGAAGAAAGAAATGGCTCATGTGTCTTCCCTTGTTTACTTTTACTCATCCTCCAATTTATATGAATCAAATATGATTTATCCCCACTTTTATTTTTCTACCTCATGACAATTTAAATGGCAAATTGTATAGAAATCATTCTTGTGTGTGTCTAAATGCATTGATTTTAGACTACACTACATCCTTCAAGTTATTACATTCAATAATTTTGTTGATAATAACTGCCTTTTACTTTGAACATTTTGGGGAATAGCTGTCAATCAAAAATGTCCCTCTACTGGTTATTTATATCATTTGCACCGATTGCTCTTCTTCAGTCATAGAAATTATTCAAATATTTAAAATTGAGATGAGCTATAAATACTATCACCTGAATAATTCACCTAAAATTTTCTCCTGAATTTTCTCGGTTTTCAATTGCAGAAGTTGAATTTGGGCTACATTGTTAGGATCTTAAAATATGACAAAGATCAGTTGAAGATTTTAAAAAATCAGTAGTAGGAGTATTCATTTAACTGAGGTAAAGTCACCTCTGTCTTATACTGTCTCTGAAAATGATAACTACCTTCTATCATAAATTCACCTATTAAATGTAAATCAAAATTCTATAGTTTCCATTTATCACAGCATCTCTTCAGGTTAGAGGTAGCTTAAAATCAAAAGGGGATATAATCCGAATTTTAGTGTCTACCTGCAACTTTGTAACTAACTAGATACAGAAAGGCAGGGCATGTCTTTTCACTATTGTTTTTGTTGAGTGGTTATTTAGTATGTAGTTTTCATAATATACCACTTATCTTTCAATTAAAAAAAGTGCTTAGTAAGCTCAAGAGAGATAGGGAGGAAGACTTTTGTTAACATTTTAATACTTTCAGGTTTTCTTGTCACACATTTGTCTTACATTTGGTTAGTACAGGCTATAAAGTTGATAAGGACCTAAGGCAGTGGTAGCATAATGAAGTCTCTAGAGATTTTTGATTTAAGTGGAAAAAAATAGGTTTGGAGAAATGCAGTGTTATCTGAAGATCTTAAAAATAATACTTTTATTTAAAATCCATTTTGTTTGTAGATAGATCTCATTCCTGAAGTAGATTTTAGATAAAAGATGTCTCACTTTAATGAAAGCCCAATTAGAATGGCATTTTCTATGTTTAAGTGAAACAAATATATGAATTCTGTTGTTTAAACTTGTTTCTATGCTTTTACTTCCGGTAGAAGGTGAACTCCCTTTTATATTAAATTTTACTTTACTGTGCAGAGAAATTGCTTAAGAAACATAGAAAGGAAGGAAGATTGTAAACCTGATAGTGGACACACAGTGTGGATCTCTTGTCTTGGCATTTCTTATCTGCTACCTCTTCTAATCTTCAAAATATTCCTACCAGTGTAGAACGGGAGAGAGGCAGACTGAGAGAATCATGGAGGTCAAATCTTGTCCTTAAGTTCCTCATCTAATAAGTATGCAGTTTGAGTTAAAATTCTTGCCTGTAAGTCTCAAATTGAGCATTCTCTCCTTCCATCTTTTCATTGTGGTTTACACCATATTCTTTCTAAAGGAGACAGAATTAGTCCTGACAAGAGCTGCTTACATATATTTAAACAATCAGATGCTCAAAAGAATTTCTAAAATTCTGAGCCTTTAGCATAATTTCACACACACAAAAATGTGGAGGGCATTTTGAAATACGTAAAATTATCTCTTATCAATACCGGACAAATCTGACAGAAAATGTTCACAGAGGTGAGGATAAAACTTACGATACAGAACAAAGAATAATGCATCATGAAAAAACTCTATTAAGCTTTGGGAGTCTCCTGTTTTACTGGCAACATCGTCAGTTAACTTCAGGAAGAATCTTGGACTTGTGAAGCTCTCATCTCTGACCTCAGGGAGCTTAATATCTCCTTTAGTTTATACCAGCACTTGTTTTGACACATAAATGAACATTTAACTCCGTTAACTTCAATTATTAATAATAGGTTTCTTATACAATTTAATTTCAATAAAATGCTAACACAGTCTATCATTATTAAACCTGATATTAGTTATCCCAAAACATGTCATGATCCCAAAGGGTTATCTTTGTTTTCTCTATTCATTACAGTAAACATCAAGGGAAGTTTTTATCTTTATTCAAATTTTAAATGACTTAACAAACATCTGCATGAGACCAATTTTAGGACTCATAATGATGACAGAGTTAATGTGACATTGAAAAATGAAATGGATAAAGGACATAATTTATATATACTTAATACAACAAAATAAATTATTGATAAGTTGTTAGGCACTTAAAGAGTGTTTTCTTACTGACTTGTTAAGCGAGTGGGTTTTGTTCAACCTGGTGTCCTTGATTCTATTAAGTTACAAATAAATTTTGACTGACAGCATCAATGGGGAGTTGAAGAATTCTTAATGACTATTTTGAGAGCAGTTTTAGCTTCACAGTAAAATGGAGCTGATAGTACAGAGAGTGCCCATGTTCCCCCTGACCCCACACCTGGACAGTCTCCCCACTATCACTATCCTGTACCAGAGTGGGACATTTGTTACCATCTATGAACCTACAGTGGCATATCACTATCACCTAGTATCCATAAATTTAGGATCCACCCTCAGTGTTCTACACTTTATAGATATTTAATAAATGCATAATAACATGTATCCACCATTGCAGTATCATATATAAGAGTTTTGTTGTCCGAAAAGTCCTCCGTGCTCTACCTGTCCTTTCCCCTACCAATCCCTGGCAACCATTAATCTTTTTTTCTGTCTCCATAATATTGCCTTTTCCAGAATGTCAGGGAGTTAGATCCATACAGTATGTAGAGTTTTCAGATTTGCTTCTTTTACTTCCTGATATGCATTTAAAATTTATTTTTATTTCTTTATGGCTTGATAGCTCATTTCTTTAGAGCACCAAATAGTACTCTGTTTCTGGATGTGCCACAGTGCATTTATCCATTCACCTACAGAAAGATATCCTGGCTGCTTTCAAGGTTTGGCAATTGTAAATAAAGCGGCTATAAATATTTGTCCATAAGGTTTTTGTGAGCATAACTTTTCAACTTCTTTGGGTAGATGCCAATGAGCACAGTTGCTGGACTGTATGGTAAAAGTATGTTTAAATCTGTAAGAAAATGACAAATTGATTTCCAGAGTGGCTGCACCACTTATCATCCCCTCCAATAGTAAATGAGAGTTTCCGTTGCTGCACATCTTTGCAAACATTGGTTGTTGTCAGGATTCTGGATTTTGGCCTTCCTAATAGGAGCGTAGTGGTATCTTGTTTAATTTTGCATTTTGCTGATGACATATGATGTGAGCATCTTTTCATATGCTTGTTTTCCATGTGTATATCTTCTTTGGTGAGTTGGTTGTTAAAGAATTTGGCCCACTTTTTAGTCAGGTTGTTGTTCTCTTATTATCAAGTTTTGGAATAATTCTGTATATATTTTAGATAACAGTTCTCCATGAGATGTGTTTTTTGTAAACATTCTCTTCCAGTCTACCGCTTGCCTACTCATTCTCTTGATATTGTCTTTTTTGCAGAACTGAAGTTTTTAATTTTGATGAAATTTAGCCTCTTAAATTATTTCTTTCATGGATCATGGCTTTGGGGTTGTAGCAAAGTTCGTTGCTATCCCCAGGATCATCTGGGTTTTCTCCTCTGTTATCTTCTAAGGCTTTCATAGCTTTACATCTTACATTTATATTTGTAAGCCATAATCAATTTTTAATTAATTTTTGTGAAGGGTGGAAGGTCTGTGTCCAGATTCATTTTTATTTTGCATGTGAATGTTCACTTGTTCCACCTCCATTTGTTTAAAAAAAAAAAGAAAAGGAAAAAGGAAAGGAAGAAAGAAACCAAACCAAACCAAAGCAACCAACCAACCAATCAAAAAAACCCACACATTTTTTCCACCATTGTATTGCCTTTGTTCTTTTGTCAAAGATCAGCTGATTATACTTAGGTAGATCTCTTCCTGAACTCTCTAGTCTCTTCCATTGACCTACTTGAATTTTCTTTACCTATACCACATGTCTTTATTACTTAAGCTTAACTGATAAGTCTCGGCATCAAGTAGGGTGAATCCTGTAAATATTGTGCTGTCTACTCTGGGTCTTTTGCCTCTTCATATAAACTTTGAATCAGTTAGTATTCACAAAATAACTTCCTAGAACTTTAATTGGTATTGCATTGAACCTATGGATCATGTTGGGAAAAACTGACATACTGAGTCTTCTATCCATGAACATACTATCTCTTTATTTATTTAGTTCTTTGATTTGTTTATCAGAGTTTTGTAGTGATCCTAAGTGTTTCATTTTTGGGGTACTAATGTAACTTACATTGTGATTTTAATTTCAAACTCTACTTGTTCATTGCTATTGTGTAGGTAAATGATTGGCTTTTATAATCCACATATCCTGCAACCTCACTAAAGGGCTCATTAGTTCCACATTTTTTGTAAATTCTTTCAGATGTTCTATAGAGATGATCATGTCATCTTTGAACAAAGACAGTTTATTTTTTTTCTCCCCCGTCTGCATACCTTTTGTTCCCTTTCGTGTGTTATTGCATTATTAGGAATTTCAGTATGACATTTAAAAGTAGTGGTAAGAGCGGTCATTTTGCCTTATTCTTGATCTTAGTGGGAAAGCTTAAAGTTCCTCACCATGAGGTATAACATTAGTGGTAGATTTTTTTGCAGATATTCTGAATTGAGAAAGTTTTTCCTGTTTTACTAGTTTGCTGAAAGTTTATCATGAATGGATGTTGGATTTTTGTCAAGAACTTTTTCTGCATGTATTGATATTATCATATAGTTTTTCTTCTTTTGTCCATTGATGTGATACATGACATTAATTTTCAATTGTACCGGTCTTGCATACCTGGAATAAATGTGATGTATTTATCATGTACAATTCTTTTTATACATTGTTGAATTTGACTTGCAAAGAATTTGTTGAAGATTTTTACATCAATTCATGAGAGATACTGATTTGTAGCTTTTTTTTTTTTTGAAATGTCTTTGCCTGCTATTGTTGGCCTCACAGAATAAGTTGAGTTCTGCTAATAAGCTCTGAAAAACTGTTTAGGAGTACCTGCCTGGCTTCGTGCTTTCTGTCTTGAAATGTTTTAAATTGTTGATTCAGTTTCTTAGGTATTGCCTATTTGTAGTTGTGTGAATCTTGATAGATTGTGACTTTCAACTTGGTGGGCCAAATTTGTTCATAGTATTACTTTATTACCATTTTAATATCCATGGAGTTTGTAGAAATCTCTTCTTTCTCATTTCTGATAGTATTAATTTGTATCCTCTCTTCTCTCCTCTCTCTTTCTCTTTCTCATTCTCTCTCTTTCATCCGCTTTCTCTCTTTTTGTCTCTTTCTCCTTTCCCTAACCTTGGATGGAAGTTTATTGATTTTATTGATCATTTCGAAAAACCAGCTTTTAGTTTCATTGATTTTTTCTATTGACTTCTATTGATTTACTATTGATTTCATTTTTTCAATTTCTTTGATTGCTTTTATTATTATTTATTTTCTTCTCCTTAGTTTACATTTAATTTGTTCTTTTTTGGTCAAGTGGTGAAAACTTTCAGTTATAAGATGAGTAAGTTCTGAGGATCTAGATTTCTGAGGTACAAAGTTAGGCTATTGATTCTATAGACTTCATCTTCTCAAATATATGCATCTAATTGTATGAATAACTTCTAGAATACTCTTCAGTTAATATTCTGAGGAAATATTATCCAGAAACCAAAGACAAATAAATACACAACAAGAAAACTGTAGGTCAATATTCCTAATGAATACATATATGTATAGATGCAAAAATTCCAAACAAAGTACTAGCAAACCAAAATCAGCAGTATATTAAAAAGACCACACATCATGATCAAGTTGGATTTATTCTTGAAATTCAAGGACAGGTCAATATATGCACATCAATAAGCTTGATACAACACATTAATAGAATGGAAAAGAAAAATCAGAAAAAATGAAAAGAACTAAAAAATACACCCATGCATAGACATTCATATAATATTTGTTAAGAGCCAGGAATATTCAATGGGGGAAAGGATGATCTCTTCAAGAAATGGTGCCAGGAGCACTGGATATTCACATGCAAGAAAATTAAATTAGACCCCTATCTTACACCATTCACAAAAATTACCTCAAAATTGATTTAAAAAAAAAAAAAACTTTAAAACATGAAACCATTTAGGTATTTCACCCATTTTGAGTTTATGTTTGTGTCTGGTATGAGAAAGTTGTCTAATAGCAGAGCTTTCAACAATAGCCAAAGTATGGAAAGAGCCTAATGTCCATCAACTGATGAATGGATAAAGAAGATGTGGTTTATATATACAATGGAATACTACTTAGCAATTAGAAAGAATGAAATCTTGCCATTTGCAGCAACGTGGATGGAACTGGAAGGTATTACGTTGAGTGGAATAAGTCAGTCAGAGAAGGACAGATATCATATGTTTTCACTCATATGTGAATCTTAAAAACTTAATAGAAGACCATGGGGAAAGGAAGGGGAAAAAACAGTTACAAACAGAGAGGGGGAGAGGCAAACCACAAGAGACTCTTAAATACAAAGAACAAACTGAAGGTTGATGGGGGGAAGGTGGAAGAGTGGGGAAAATGGGTGATGGGCATTGAGGAGAGCACTTGTTGGGATGAGCCCTGGGTGTGGTATGTAAGCGATGGACCACTGGAATCTACCCCAGAAACCAAGCACACTTTACACTCTGTATGTTAGCCAATTTGACAATAAATTATATTTTAAAAAAGACATGAAACCATGAAATTAATAGAAGAAAACAGGGAAAAGTTCTTAGCGTTGTCTTGGCAATGATTTTTTTGTATGACAGCAAAAGCAGAAAAAAAATCAAGAGGAACTACAACAGACTGTTGTAAAGCAACAGCAACAACAACAAGTTAAAAAAACCAACACACACACACACACACACACACACACACACACACACCAAAATGAAGAGTGAACCTAAGGAATGGGAAATAATACTTGCATATATAAGTGGCTAATATCCAAAATGCATAAAGAATGCCTACAACTCAATAGCAAAAACACTAATAATCTGATTTTTTTAAATGGGCAGAGGATTTAAATAGACATTATTCCAAAGAAGACATACAAATGCACAATGGGTACATAAAAACGTGTACTAAAATGGGTACATAAAATGTGAACACCACTAACAAGGAGTGCAAGTCAAAACCACAATGAGATATCACCTAAAACCCGTTAGAATGACTTATCAAAAAGAGGCGAGATAACAGGTATTGGAAGGATGTGGAGAAAAGGAACTGCTTGTACACTGTTGATGGAAATATAAATTGGTACCGTCACTATGGAAAAGAGTATAAAGGGCCCTCAAAAATGTTAAAAGGATGGATAGATGATAGATAGATGATAGATGGTAGGTAGATAGATAGATAGATAGATAGATCGATCGATCATATGATCCAGCAATCCCACTTCTGGGTATATATTCGAAGGAAATGAAGTCACTATCTTGAAGAGATATCTGAATCTTAATGTTTTTTTTTCCAGTGTTTTTCACAAAACAAAACATAGAAACAACCAAACTGTACATGATGGATGATCATATAAAGGGGATGTGATAATTTCTATCATTTGTGGCAACATTAATGGACCTTGAGGTCATTTTACTAAATGACATGAGTCAGGCAGAGAAAGAAAAGGGCTGTATGATATCACGTATATGTGCAATTTAATGAAAGCCAAATTTTTGAAACAGACTGTAGAACATCTTTTCATGTGTCTGTTGGCCATCCGGATGTCTTTGGAGAAATATTCACTCTGTCTTCTGCTCATTTTTTAATTGGATTATTTGTCTCTTTGGTGTTCAGTTATATAAGGTCTTTATATATTTTGGATACTAACCCTTTATTAGAATTGTCATTTGCAAACACCTTCTCCCATTTAGTAGGTTGTCTTTTTTTGTTAATTGTTTCCTTTGTTATGTAGAAGCTTTTAATTTTGATCCAAATACTTTTAATCTATATATTTTTTTTATATTTTGAAATGGTTTACTTGTAGACAACATATACTTGGGTCTTGTTTTCACTGACAATTACTACCTTTTAGTTGGTGGATTTAGACTCTTGACATTCTAAATTCTATATTTGGAGTTCACGTTTAGAATATTTGTTACTGTCATCTATGTGTTGCCTTTGCTTTTTGTTTCTATTTTTTCTTCCATTCTTTTGCTGCCTTGATTTTAGTTAACCCTTTTATATAACCCTATTTTTTTCTCTTTTCTTAGCATATAGGTTAGAGTTCTCACCCCCCCCTTTTTTTTAAACATTTGCCCTAGGATTAATAATATACATTACAGCCAACGCAAGTGCACTTTCATACAATACTATGCCACTTCTCAAGTATTGTGATTAAGTTATAATAACAAAATAATTATATTTCCTCCCTCCCACCTTTCATATCATTGCTGCTATTGATTTCCTTATGGATAACCATACATATATGATATATACAGAAACATACATAATCAAATACTTTCTTGGTATTACCACTTTGAACAAACTGTTATCTGTTAGATACTTTATTAATAATAAAAATAAACATTTTTATTTAATTTTTGTTCATTCCTTTTTGACACCTTGCTTTTTTATGTAGACCAAAGATTGTGACCTTTATTATTTCCTCCTCTTTTTTCTCCTATTTATTTATTTGTTTTGAGAAAGAGAGAGAGAAGATGGTGGAGGGACAGGGAGAGAATCCCATGCAGGATGTAAGGCTTGATCCCACAAACCATGAGATCATGTCCAGAACTGAAATGAAAAGTTGGACACTTAATCAAGTGAGCCACCCAGGCACCCCTAAAGAACTTCTTTTAACATTTCATGCAAAGAAGATCTGTTGGCAAGATATCTTTCAGTTTTTATTTTTGTCTGAGTCTTTATTTCTTCTTCAACTGTGAAAGTTTTCAGTGTACAGAATTCTAGAAGGTTGGCATATTTTTCTCTCAACTTCACTCTCTTGCTTGTATGGTTTCTGAGAAACTGTCAGACATAATTTCTATCCTTGTTCCTTGTTAGGTAAGGTGAGCCCCCACACACCTTCTTTCAAGATGTTTTCTTTTTCTTTGATTTTTTTGTAGTCTGAAAATAATATCCTAGGTATAGAGTTCCCCCTCCCCTCTTTCTCTCTCCTCCTCATCTTCTTCCCCTCTTCTTCCTCCTCCCCTTCTTTTATTCTGCCTCTACTTCCTCCCCTCCTCCTCCTCCTTTTTCTTCTTCTTTATTTATTATTCTTGATATTTCTGAGGTTCCCAGATAATGTAATTTGGTGTATGTTATTAATCTGGGGAAATTCTCAGTCATTTATTGTTCCAAATAGTATTTTTCTTTCTCTATTCATGTCTATTTCAACTCCATCTGTTTTTCCCATTATGGATACATTATACCTTTTGTAGCTACCCCACTGTCCTTATATGTCGGGGTTTTCTTTTTATTCTTTGTTTACTTTCTGTTTTAGTTTTTGAGGATTCTACTAATACATCCTCCTGCTCAGAGAATATTTTTCAGCCTTGTCCAGTATATTAATAAGCCCATCAAAAGCATTCTTCATTTCTGTGACAGTGTTTTCTAATCTCTAGAATTTCATTTTGGTACTTTCTTAGGACTTCTATATCTCTGCTTACATTGCCCATCTGTTCTTGTGTGCTGTCTACTTTATCCATTAGAGCCTGTAACATATTAATCATAGTTGTTTTAAATATCTAGTCTGATCATTCCAACATCCCTGCTGTGTGTGATTATGCTACTTGCTCTGTGTTTTCAAATTGTATTTTTTGCCTTTAAGAATGTCCTATAAATTTTTCTTGATAGACAGACATGATGTACAATGTATCAGATAAAAAGAACTGTTGTCATTAGGCCTTTAATAATGTGGTGGTAAGATCTAGAATAAAGAAAAGCTTCTATAGGCCAAGAAGAAATGCTTCTCTCATGATGAAATCTCAGTGTTCTAGAGACTCTTTGCGGCTGAATTATCAACTTTACATATGCCTCTCAGTTTTTTCCCTTTAGTTAGGTCAGACAGGGTGGCTAACTAGAGTGAGCTGAAGTTTGGGTATTTCTCTTCTGCAGATCATGTTGGGTCTGATAAAACCCCAGCTGTTTGGGCTTTCCTGAAACTGTTAATTGTGAGGGCAGGTCTCCTGAAGAACAAAGTGCTTTCTCATATTTCAAAGTGGTTACTCTTCCCCTTCCCTGGCTTCCAGCCTGAGGGGATTTTTCTTCAGCATATACTGTGAGAGTCTAGTTAAACTTTTAAAGGTAAAGCTTGCAAAAAAGTTGGGGCTCCCTATGACTGGGTACCCCTGAAGTTTTTAACTCTCATACCTGTCCACACTGAGCCTCAGCAACTTATCAGTTACAGTTTAAGGTTTCTTTTCCTTTTTCTTTTCATCTTTTCTCTTTTCGTTGACACTGTTTCCTTTGGTGTCTTTTGTGCTGAGTCTCTGCTGTAATAACTCCTACTCACCTACTCATCTGTCTTACCAATACAGAGGCAGCAGTTTGCTGGGTATCCTTCCTTCTCTTACAGACTCAGGAAGAGTTGTTGATTTTTCAATCTGCCCAACTTTTAACTCATTGTTGGGACAGAGTGGTGACTTCCAAGCTCCTTACAAGAAGAACTAGAAACTGGTAGTCCATATATTCTGGTTTAAAGTGTATCTTTCACATCATGTTTTCAACCGCAATATTGTATTCCAGGAAGGAAGAAAATAATCACACAGTACCCTGAATATTAGGTGCTTTCCAAAACGTATCTTTAATAGACCTTCCCGACAAATAGATCATTCAGCAGTGTTCTCACTGAAAATCAGTTATTCACAATTGACCCAAATAGGATAATACATGGGGCATGTTGGAGTGGTGTTTTGGAGCTGAAATGAAAACCGAACTATTCATACATTTCAGTAAACCATTTAGCAATAAGCTTCATACATAGCTAACCTGAGAATCCCACTGATAATGCTCCCTACTCCATTATGGAGAGTCTGTGGCTCATTCCTTTCCTGGAAAGATAAGTCGGGTTCTATAAAATGATTATTCCACTCTAAGTGGAGTAGAAATGTGCAGAAGAAATGAATAAAGATAAAACATGCTTAAAATCATTTTATACTAGTTTTTTTGATCTATGTAAATAGAAAACATTCTAGATAAAGTATTCTTGTTCATCATTTAAATTTTTATGTTTCCATAATAAAGAACTTATAAGATTTCATCAGATTTATGGATAATATCATTGGGTGAAATATTTATTCCTGATTTTTAACATACTACTACTGGGATAAACAAGCATAAAATAGCAAACAGATAAGAAAAGTCTGAGTTAACAGAGATGCCAAAAGCTCTAGGAATGTTTTCAATTTTCCGAGTATTACAATTTTGTTTTGGTACAACAGATGAAGTTTCCAAATAAACTGATATCAGGAATTGGTTGAGGATTTTTGGTTTTCAAGTAGCAGATCACTAGGATTTGAGAAAATCCTGAATTAGAGAGGAACAATTTAAGATAGGACAAGTGATCAGCTTAAAGTCCTATAACTGTTGGTTAGGTTTTATAAGTTGAAATATGTATATATATATATATATACACATATATATAGAAATATATATATAGAAATATATATATAGAAATATATATATAGAAATATATATATAGAAATATATATAGAAATATATATATAGAAATATATATAGAAATATATATATAGAAATATATATAGAAATATATATATAGAAATATATATATAGAAATATATATAGAAATATATATAGAAATATATATATATAGAAATATATATATAGAAATATATATATTTATTGAAATATATATATATATATTTACTGGTACTCACAGAGTCTGAAAAAAGTTGACCAGGGGATGAAGGTAAAGAGAAGCTGGAAAAGAATTTTTATAATGAATACTATTTAATTAAATATAATAAATATTAAAACACCACTTTGACCATTTGTAAAGCAGCTATATATTTCTATATTAAAAGTGTCTAATCAAATAGGAATTTTAAGTGATCAGAAAGAAAAGGGTCTGACCCACTTAAGTACTAACGTCAAATATTAGTTTGAGGTCATTTTATTAAATCCTCTGGATGCCTGCTGACATAGTTAATAAATAAGCTTTGAGGGTTAATGCAAATTAACATTTAAGACATTGCTGTATTCAGAATCAAAGAATCAGGCAGGAGAAAGCAAATAGAAGAAAAAGTATTTTCTGACCCTAACTATAACAGAGAATATTATGTTTGCATGTGTAACACCTATTGTGACTATAATGGAGTCAGATGGCCTGAGATAAGCCCGTGAAAGAACAAGTCGTGTTCTTTCCTTAAAGGAAAACAAAACAAAGGGTGCCTGGGTGGCTTACTTAGTTAAGCGTCCGACTTTCGCTTAGGTCATGATCTCGCGGTTTGTGGGTTCGAGCCCCGCGTCGGGCTCTGTGCTGACTGCCAGCTCAGAGCCTGGAGCCTATTTCAGAGTCTGTGTCTCCCTCTCTCGGACCTTCCCCTGCTCACGCTGTCTCTCTCTCTCTCTCTCTCTCTCCTAGAAATAAAAATATATATATATATTATATATTTTTATATATATTATTTATATATATATTTTATATATATGTTTTATATATATTTATATATTTTCCTTTATATATATATATAAAGGAAAACAAAACAAAACAAAATGCAGGACTTGTGTATTTCTTCATGAGGGGTATTTAGAGCAACAGGATAGTGCTGTCAGAATTTTAAAAAAACAAGAAATGGGGTTCAAAGTTTGGCATCCAAAAAATAAGCATTGATTTAAATAGTTATTTCTAGAACTTAAATGTGGATGAGAAAGATAGTTGTCTCTATACCTGTTTTTTGTGTTACTGTTTTATATGCTGTCCCATGTAATCAGTATACTGTGTTCTTTAAAATAATATACACACACACACATATATGTGTGTATATCTATATATATAGATAGATAGATATTTACCAAACACTCTTGAACCCTTAAGCCCTGAAGTTTACTGGTGCAACTTCAGCATATAATTTAACCCAGAAACATCTGTGTTGTATGTGTAGTGTGTGTGCATAGTGAGTAACCAACATGTTGTATTGAAATACAGTTATCATACTATTGGCTGGATATACTAAATGCCGAAATTATTTGCTTTTGCCAATCAAAGCCATTAAATTTAAGTCTTATTCCTCAGCAATATCACAAATTATCATATCATAGAACATTGTAAGGTTAATATTTTTAAAATATACAGAGTCAAATTTATGTTTTTATTTTCTTTGCTGTACTGTTTTATGAGTTTTACCACATTTATAGATTTGTGTAACCATCTTCATTATCAGGGTACAGATGAGTTCCTTTATTCACCCCAAATTTCCTTTGCTTACTATTCGTGTTCACCCCCTCTCCCTATCCCTACCTGAGAGTAATTACTGATCTCACCTCTTGCCCTATAGTTTTATTCTTTTCAGAATGTCACATGAATGGAATCATAAGTATGGGACCATTTGAAACTGGATTCTTTCACCAGCATAATTCCTTTGAGATTCATTTATGATTTTTTAGACATCAATAGTTTGTTTCTTTTTATTTTTGAGTGGTGTCCCATCATATGCATATCACAGTCTGTTTATCCATTTACCTACCAAAGGACAGTTAGGTTGTTTTGAGTTTTTGGTGAATAAGAATAAAACGACTATAAACATCTGAGTACAGGATTTTGGGTAGATATAAGTTTTTATTTCTCCAAAGTAAATAACTAGTAGTCGATTTGCTAGGTCATATGGTAAGTGTATATTTAACTACTAAGAGATTGCCTGATTGTTTTCAGAGTGTCTATACTGCTTTACAGTTTAACAATATGTGAGTGTTAGCTTATATTTTTAAAAAGACAAATATTAAAAAGCTGAGTCAAGGTTCTATTATATTTAGTAGTTATGCTTTGTGTTTTATCACTGTATAGACAAAATAATGGCCCTACAAAAGATATTCAGGACCCAATGTGTGAGCAGGATAAATATTACCATATATAGAAAGAGGTTTGTCAATGTGATTAAGGATCTTGAAAGAATGCCTGCTGACATGGTTACCAATTAATCATTAAGCGTTCATGAAAATTAACATTTAGGAAATTGCAGTATTCAGAATCAGGCAGGAGAAATACTCCATTCTTTCTATGGAACTAACATTCTAGTGACACAAAGTAGCCTGTAAGGAAATAAATAAATATTAAATATAATAGCGGTACGTGTAAGCAAGAGTAACTGATAGGGAAGTGTCCCGGGGGAGAAGGCTTTGGATGGTCCCTCACATACGAAGAAATTTGAGCGGAGAATTGAATGAAGTGAGATGTGCTAGCCATGTGAGGATCAATTAAAAAAAGTTCACAGCAAAATGTAAAAAACATTGAAAAATTTCTGAGGCAAAAGCATACAGCACATGTCAGGAAATTACTACATGGTGTGTGTAAGTAGAGAAGAGTGGAGAAGAGAAGTCTGAATAGAGATGATGTCGGAGAGCTGCACGAAAGGAACTCTTGCAGAGGCTTCTGAACAGTCTCAATTTATCCCTTTATGTGAGAGAAAGTCACTGGAATGTTTTGCCTAAAGAAGTACAATGAATAGATTTATATAGTTGACCCTTGAACAACCTGGGAGTTAAGGTCACTGACCCACAGCAAAATCGAAAGTCTACATGTAACTCTTAAGTCTCCCCAAACTTTACTAAATAGCCTGCTATTGACCCAGAAGCCTTACTAATAATGTAAATAGTCAATGAACACATATTTTGTCATTATGCATATTATACGCTGTATTCTTACAATAAAGTAAGCTGGAGAAGAGAAAATGTTTAAGAAAATCATAAGGAAGAGGAAATACATTTTCTGTGCTGTACTGTAAAAAAAAAAAATCCACATATAAGCAGACCTGTGCCATTTCAACCTGTGGATTACTAATTTGCAGGTTTGAGGAGAGCAGAAAAATAGGGTCCCAGGTAGGAGGCTATCAAAAGTCTATTCACTAGGTGAGAAAGGATGCTGGCTTCCCCTATTGTGATAGCAGTGGGGGTGAGGAAAATTTCTTGGACTGAATATAATTTGCAAGTAAATCCAATGAGACTTGCTGCTGGTCTAATATGAGGTGAGGGTGGGGCGAAACAAAGGTAACATCAAAGTTTCAGATGTCAGAAATCAACTGGCTATTTCTTGACCAAGGAGAGACTGAAAAAGAGAAAATTCAGGACAGACAGAAAGCCACAATTTGTCTTTTAGAGTGTGTATCATATTTAAATGGAGATTTTGAGTGGACAATTCAAAATATAAATCTAATATTTAGGGGAGAGGTCATTATTGTAGAAGAAATTGAGAACCACCAGAAAATATAAATTTCTGAGTCCAGTGGTATCATCTGTAAGTGTAGGATGATAATATCCATGTTAAATAATCAATAGAAACTTATAAGAGATTTTATAGAGGGAGGAAGTTTCTAGAATTTGCTATCATTACCATTAATTTCATTTACATTTAATATCTATAGGAATTGACATTTAGATTGAGTAAAATGTAATATTTGCAGGAATATTGCATCAGTAAGCTTAATGTTTCACCTCTCATGTTGACAGCTAGGATATTTTATATTACATTTTGAAATCAGAACCTCATTACCCATATTATTATTTTTATCTTAAATTTCCCAGCCCATGTTTTGTCTTTCTATTTTCTATTTGGCTTTAAAATATGTGTTTTGCTGATATTGTTAGGTTTCCTAGTTTGCTTTAGGAGGATGCAAAATGTAAGTAAATCAAAAAGCTTATTCCCTTTACACAGTTTATATTATCCCAGTTGACCAAAACCAAAAGATCATACAATCACCTCCTCTGTGGTGTTCTTTGCATGAATTGATCTTCAAATGAAGAATCAAGGAAATTACATGGATTGCTAAAGTAAAAATAATCCTCCAAAATATTTGCACAATCATCATGATTGGTTCTTGTATTTGAGCTTCTCAGTTTATCAAACTACAGTGCATGTATATACACATTATTCTCATAATTACAACCAAACTAGGAAAGGTAAGGGAGAAAAAGGTCATATTACTCTTCATTAGAACTAGAAATATATTCATAAATCTACATAAATATACAGAGGTGTTTAAATACAAATAAAAATGCACTTAACAAAACTGAGCATTGGATACACTTTTAGTAAGTTACACAAAACAAGAATATTATTAAACAATTTTTTAAGTAGTAAAGATTGGGAAATTTAAATGTTCATTTAAGGTAGAATTATTTTCCCACTTACTGGGTAAAATAGTATTTCTCTAATATATTAACAATATAATTATATGTAAATACAAGTACAAACACACTGTTACATGTGTTTCTTGTTTATAATAGTCCTATGCATTTTGTGCAACAATATATAGGAGAAAGTGTTTTATATAAAAATTCAAATAAAATAAATATTATAATAAAAAAATTGAAATTACTATAAAATGAATGTTTTCATTACTAGTCACTTTGAACAATACATTTAAACATTGCACCGTAGCATAGACTTTTTTTGTTGTTTTTAGTTGATTTATTTTAAGATATGACTATTTTAGCTGCCGTAGAGTGCTATTCAAATAGAGATAATTATTGGCACAACTTACATAAATGTGATACAAAAGCATATAGTGTTACCTTAATTATCTCTTGAAACTTTTTTCTTTATTTAATGTTTTTGCACTGGTCAAATATACTTTTATGTTTCCTCCTGATGATAATTTAGAAAATGTGTCCAAAAATCATTTGAATGCTGTATACACATTCTATAAAACACTCAAAATAAAGCCGTAAGTTTGCCTACAGAAATATCTTTAAGAGTATTGTTGATGAGGGGCATGTGGGTGACTAAGTCGGTTGAGACTCCAACTCTTGATTTTGGCTCAGGTCATGATCTCAAGGTGGGATCGAGCTCCATGTTGGACTATGCATCGAGCCTGCTTGGGACTTGTGCACACCCTCTATCTCTCTCAAAATAAATAAATAAACGTTTAAAAAATATTTTAATTATTTATGTAATAATTCAAGGTCTTCTTTTTACATTTGCATGTCACTCAAGGAATAGGAATTATTTTTCTTTGATTTTATGTCTAAAATTTTGTTTTTATTAAAACATTTAACTTGCAACAAAATTACAACAAATTTCTTATTTTCATAACTTTAGACTCTCAAGAGTAGTTTTATGCCAGAAATGAGAAGATGTGAATGAATTTAACATTTCCTTTTTTAAAAAAGTTTATTTTGAGAGAGAGAGAGAGACAGAGAGAGGGAATACATACTACATGCATGTGAGCATCAGAGGGTCAGAGAGAATCCCAACCCGACTCTCAGGTCTGAGCCTGACTCAGGGCTCAATCCAATGAGCCATGAGATCATGACCTGAGCCAAAGGCGAGCTGAAATAAAGAGTCAGGCAGTTAACTGACTGAGCCACCCAGGGGAGACCCCCAGGCGCCCTTGAACATTTATAAAATTAAAAATTAAATGTGTTCCAGTTGTGGCTTTATGATGCAACAGATTATATAAACAATCATCCAAATAGAACATAATTCCATGAATGTCACCTAAAACCGAAAACACTTTCATAAATCAATAAATTAAGTGGCAAGAAAAAAAAAAAGAGGCAGTATTCATAAGTTAAAAGCAAATAATAGCAGGAATCCAAAATTGTAAACAAACTCTGAGACCACTAGTTAATCAGCAAACATTGGCCAAATCTGGGGATATTGAACTTTCCTATTTTCGGTTCTTTTAGGCAAAAAGTTCTTTGTTAAAAAGGAAAATCTGATAGAACATCCTTACCTAATGTTAACATTTTTATTTCCTTGAGCCAAAAATATATCTACTTTTGAAAGGAAGCCATAAGTAAATTATCTTAATCTTGGCAGTAGGTAGGAAAGAAGTACTCTTAAAAATGATAACTATGCGGCATCTGAGTGGCTCAGTCCCTTAAGCATCCGACTCTTGAGTTCCACTCAGGTCATGATCTCACAATTAGATTGATCCCCATGTGGGGCTCTGCATTGACAACATGGGGCCTGCTTAGGATTCCCTCTTTCCCTCTTTCTCTGCCTCTCCTAGGTTCTGTCTCTGTCTCTCTGTCTCTCTGTCTCTCTGTCTCTCTCTCTCTCTCTCTCTCTCTGTCTCTCTAAAAACAAATTTAAAAAAATTTATAATTATATACTATCTTTCTTCTGAGATTTTGGTTTTAATTCAAATGATAGCCACACTATGGAAAAACCTCAGTGATTCCATTTTAAATGAGGTTTGGGATGACAGTGCTGGGAAAGGGCAAATAGTACAAAGGTTTTCTTTACAATATTTTACCTTAGGCCTCTATATAGTTCCACAGAGAAAAGAAAAAAATATATATCCAAATTAAAAATACATATTTTTATATAACGTAATAGAGAAACTTGAGTGAGAACCAAAGTAATCATCTCTGCAGATATATAATCTCAAGCAAATATTTTATATATATATATATATACATATATACGAAGTTATTAAACAGAATAGAAGAAAAACCAAGCCTATAAAATGAACAAGCAGCTTTTATAGTTAAATAGAAATTGTAGAAATTACACAGTGTGTGTGTGTGTGTGTGTGTGTGTGTGTGTGTGTGTGTGTGTATTCTGGGTGAACAGTATATATACCATCCAACCAGGAAATCGAACAACATAGATACAACCATGCACAGTACTTTCTGAATTAAATCCTTTCAGAAAAGAGAGAAGGAACAGGAAATTTTATAAAGGTCTTGAATGGATTCTTAAGCATTCCTAAAGTCACCACATTAGGCTATGAAAGGCCCTTTGGGATTCAATAAAATTTGTTTTTCTACAAAGTAATATATTTTGTTTGAATAAAATGTGTCGTTGTCAAATGGACAAACAGTAACAGTTTTGTGGCTTAAAAAGTTACTTTTATTACATTCTTGAATAATGATTATAATAATAGCTTCCAGACTGTGCATTTATGATTGCCAGACACTTTTCTGTGTACTTTCCAAGAATCAAATTACTCATTTCACCCACTTGGTAAGACAGGCACTATATTTATCCTTATTTTACAGATGAAATAAGTAAGATACTGTGATGTTTGTAAATTTCCCAAAGACACACAGATAATAGAAGCAAGAACCATGCTTAATCATAAATTCAACTTATATATTCATTATATTAAAAATAAATGGGGCCCCTGGGTGGCTTAGTCGGTTGAGTGTCCGACTTCAGCTCAGGTCATGATCTCACTGTTTGTGGGTTTGAGCCCCGAGTTGGGCTCTGTGCTGACAGCTAGCTCAGAGCCTGGAGCCTGCTTTGGATTTTGTCTCTCTCTCTCTCTCTCAGACCTTCCCCTGCTCAGGCTGCCTCTCTCCCTCTCAGAAATAAATAAAACATTTAAAAAAATTTTTTAAAATAGATAAATCAGACTGGCTGCAGGTCGTCATATAAACCCTTAACAAGAATTTGCTAAACTTTCGATAGCTGAGTCTTTTCCCTGAAGATAGACAATATTAATTAAGAGAGATAATTAATGTACCACATAATATATCAGGAAATGTCCTAACTATTTTATGTGGAAATATATGTAGTCTTATGTTATACAGAGCATATTAGGTAACTGTCCATTGTCTTTACTGTGTTGCTTTTTAAAATGTTTGAACAGGGGCGCCTGGGTGGCTCAGTCGGTTAAGCATCCGACCTCGGCTCAGGTCATGATCTCGCGGTTCGTGGGTTGGAGCCCCGCGTCGGGCTCTGTGCTGACAGCTGAGAGCCTGGAGCCTGTTTCAGATCATGTGTCTCCCTCTCTCTGACCCTCCCCTGCTCAAGCTGTCTCTCTCTCTCTCTCTCAAGAATAAACAAAACATTTAAAATGTTGAACAAATTTACCATCTCGATTGCAGTGATTGTTGCAATAATTTTTTTTAAGTCGCAAATAAAATTTTTCAATACTAGATTTCCTTCAGATTAAGAATTCATTTATCTAGAAACAAACTCAGATATTATTCTTGATTTTGAAAATTGAACATAGTTAAATAAGTATATGAAAATTTTCATTATTGAAAATGCAAAGATGTAGAGACTATGTAGCTAACATCTGTTATATTCTACATATATTAGGTGGGGTAAACCTACATTAACATATATAGCACAGGCTAATGAATCTCATTATAAAAATTCTTTATAATACCAAACAACTATAATTCATTAATGAGGGGCGCCTGGGTGGCTTAGTCGGTTGAGCGTCCGACTTTCGCTTAGGTCATGATCTCGCGGTTCGTGGGTTCGAGCCCCGTGTCGGGCTCTGTGCTGACTGCCAGCTCAGAGCCTGGAGCCTGTTTCAGTCTGTGACTCCCTCTCTCTCTGACTCTCCCCTGCTCGCGCTGTCTCTCTCTCTCCTAGAAATAAATAAAACATTTTTTTAAAAAATGAGACTTTTATGTTTTTCATGTTTTAGGAATTGGATGGTTGTACATAAACTTGGTTGAAACAATGATTCTAATCTATATTTATACAGTAGTCGATTATTCTTGACTTGGAAAAAATAATGTGAATATAATGCTTCTTTTCCAAGCCTATGTTTTTCAAAGATGAGGATGCACATATATTTAATAGAAATTAAATTGTAATGTATTTTTAAATAAAATTACTGATTTAAAACATATCTACATATTATTAAGGCATCTTTATGCATCAACAAGTTTTACTCTCTCATGTCTGTCATTCTTTTTGGGCTTATTTTCATAGGTGAAAAATTTGACCCATTTAGTCCACTTGATTAGCATCCAGCTGTCTGAGATGTTTCTCATGCAGAAAATTATTCGCTAAAATGAAGACAGAAAAAGAATTAATATGTATTGAGCTCTTGTAATGTGTCTAACACTTACTTTAATTAATCGATTCCTAATAAAACCTGTAGTTAAGGATGGTTAGCCTTATTTTACAGAAACAACAGTGGCTCAGAAATGTTAAGTGATGTTTATTATATCATTAAGAACTTATTGAGAGCCAAGTATAAGCCAGACATTTCTTCTCTCAGACATTTGGAATACATTGCTTAACAATAAAAAGGGAGACAGAGAGTGAGAGAGAGAGAGAAGTCCAAGCACGAAACTATAATGTAATATATATATCAACTTAAACTACATATAATCTGGGCAAAATACCTATGTAGGAGAATGCCGTATGCTGATATTTTAAAACTGGCACAGTGTCTGAGATACCCACGATTGATCATTAGATCATGGTATCTCAATGTTGGCACTATTGATATTTTGAGTTAGATAATTCTTTGTTGTGGAGGGCCTTGCTGTGCATTGAGGGATGTCTATCAGCATCCCTGATCTCTGCTGTTAGATGCCGGTCACACTCCCAAGTTTGTGACTACCAGGAAGGTCTTCAGACATTGCTAAAAATTCCCTGGAGAACAAATTCTCCCTTGGCTGTGAATCACTGCTGTTTGAATGAATAATCAGGACTTAGAGCTAGATGAGTGGGGAGAGTCAGCAGGTCTGCAAGAGCAGCATTATTTCTCTGTTGCTGGTAAAGAAACTGAAGTTTAGATAAGAAGCTTGTTATTCAACTAGTAATCTGTGATCTGCCTAAATATAAAGACAATATTCTCATAACTTTAATATATGTTCCCTCCTTAATAGTTATCACTCGCTGTATCTTTTATGTCTAAAACATTTTCACATAATTACCACATTCTTCATCATAGCTGCCAGTGAAAGAAGCATCATTCATTACCTTTTCACAGTCCAATTATTACTGTTTGAGATGACATAGAATACTAGGGTAACACTGTCAAAATCTGCCCAGGAGACCAAAGAAGGTTGCTAAAGGAAATGATAGTTTGTGAGACCAGAGGAAGAAGTACGGTCCGGGACATATCCCAGAAGAGGCCCTAGGTCTAGCATTTATAAATGCACACAATTGTGAAAGGATGTTGCATTAAGGAATTAGAATGGCTTATTGCAGATAGATTGTACATAAATAAGATAAGATGCCTGGAAGAGGCAGAACGTTCCACCACGTATGTCATGCTAATGTTTTTAGATACTATCCAGTTGATGATAAAGAATCATTGAAAGAATAGGACCACAAAATTAATAATAGTACTAAGTTGTTAGAAAATCATTTTGACAGGGCGCCTGGGTGGCTTAGTCGGTTAAGCGTCCGTCTTTCGCTCAGGTCATGATCTCGCGGTTCGTGGGTTCGAGCCCCGCATCGGGCTCTGTGCTGACTGCCAGCTCAGAGCCTGGAGCCTGTTTCAGTCTGTGACTCCCTCTCTCTCTGACCCTCTCCTGCTCACGCTGTCTCTCTCTCTCTCCTAGAAATAAATAAAACATTAAAAATTTAAAAAAGAAAAGAAAAGAAAATCACTTTGACAATACTGTGGAAATTAGATGTGTGAAGAAGTGGAGGATTATTTGACAGAAAGAAGAGTAAGAAGGTTTAGACAGGACTGGGTGAAAGATGAAAGGCAACTAAACTAAAAAGACTTCAGTGATTTTGAAGAAAAAGTCAAGTTCTAGTCATACTGTGAAACAAAGATCTATAATAGATATTAACTAATTGGATATTGTAAAAGAAAGAAAAGGTAACACTTAGATTTTCGGCTTGGCCATCTAATTGGTACAATACACTGAAAATGGGATACAAGAAAAAAAATGATGGATGGGTGGGGGAAGGGTGTTAAGAGGCACATTGTTGTAGATGTTGTATTTTTATTTCATTTGAAACTATGTTTATTTAACGATTTCCCTAATTTTAGAAAAGGCTATATCAGTTAAATATATTTACACACACACACACACACACACAATACACACATGTCTATATATATGCATATGTACATATATATATTTGATTAAAGTTTGGGCCAATTACCTTTATCCTTTTTGATGCAGTTTTTGTTTTTGTAATATAGTAAACAGTATACTATAGGCAGAGATTTCTATTGTGCTTCTCTTACTTTGCTTTATGTTGTATGTAAATCCTTATAGTCAGTATTTAATATACTGTACTATATTTAATATATTTATAGTCATATTAATACTTTACAATATTTAATATACAGTATTAAGTTTTGTACTTTAAAAGCCTGAAGTAAATATCTTAGCATATTACATTTTTTTGTTTAATATACAAAAAAATTAATGGGGTACTTAAATATTACTTGTGTGAAAATAATTTTTAAAAGTCCTTCATGAAAGGAAAGAAGTAATACAAAATAGGAACAAGAGTTACCCATAAACTTTGGTTCCAAAAACCAACTGAGACCTTCTCCTCAGGAAAGAGTTTAACATCCCATTAATTTCACTCCCTGTCAAACATTAATACAATGTTTCATTGTTTATATGATAGCCAAATACTTACGTACAAATAATGTATATATAAATTTTTAATGTATTCAGTTAGTTCTAATGTGAAACACAATATCCACACATAGTTAAAATATTTATATTTCTTTATTTTCAAATTGTTTTTCTATGCTTTTGTTCAAATATCCATGTGTCTGTTGCATAGAAAGTACTCATTAAGTCAATTAGCAATTAATGATTTGGGACATTGGTAAATTAAATATATTAATACTTTGTATTACTTAGGGTATTAATTTTGAAAGATAATATAATCTATTTATGGGAAATAGAGATAATTGAAATAGAGAAATAGATGATAATTGAAATACAATTTCAAGACAGCAAATAAGTATGAAAATATAATAGTATTGTAAAATTCACAATGAATATGTATATAAATATAAAATGTATGTTTATGAAACCAAAATCACTTTATAAGTACCCTCAAATGATAAAGCAAAGGGTTGGGATTTTAACTAAAGCATGGAATACCTCATTCTATTTTTTTCTCTCTCTTCTTGAATTAACAATAAATTCAGTATTTCCAGAGGCAAATAAGAGAGGAAGAAGACATCTTATTAGCCAAGTGTAAATCCCACTTGATGCTTACTTTCAGGGTCTCCTTTCTTCTATCTTTAGAGCTTAGCATAGAGTAAAAAAATGACATTTAATGGTATATAACACAAATTAATAAGTGTGAAAATCACCATTTTTCAGCTTTTTTATCTTCCTTTACTTGCCCAACTGCAATAGACAGCAAAATGGGTTGATCTTGTACTAGTCCTGCATAGCATAGTGTAAATCACTTGATATTAGAAAGTCATTGAAAGCAATTTAATATGAAGGAAGAAAAATGCATAGGTAACTAAAAATGTTTTACATTTTAATTTGATCACTACATTCTGTCAGTATAAAATATAATTTCATTACACTGCAACTAATGTTAAGGCTACACTGAAAAATACATTCATTGTTTAGGTAATATGTACTAAGTGCCAAAATGCTGTAGAGACCCATTTTTGATTGACTTCTTTCTCACTTTCCAGTTTTTTTCTAGGGAAACATTTTGATTCTCATCTCATGTTATGTTCAATTCTTTGGCCCACTTGCAAAAATCCATAGGTTTTACTCTTATTACTATGTATCTCTATATATCTATGGTTCCTGTAACATTCTTCCACCTGTTATATGTTTTACTGCTGGACATCTATTCTGAGATATTTCAACAATGTTACAAACATATTATAACCAAAATTGAACTTAGTATTCACTCTTGCTAATATTTTAAACAATTTCACTCTGGTTTACTGCACAAGCTCTGTACCTTTCCTCCTACATTCAGCTTGGTTTGTCCCATTCATTATTAATAACTGTCTTTAATCTATATACTTAGCTCTGGAATAAGTGCTACACTTATGTCACTTAATCCTCATGAGGACTTGTGAGATAAGTCCATTATCGTGATGGATAAACTGAACTTCACATGGCTTCAGATGACTTTTCTCTAGCCACATAACCAGTAAGAGTCAGGGATGGGATTTCAAGTCTGTTCCACATGACTCCAAAGCTAGTGAATAACGGAACCTTGCCTGCCAACTACATATTACTGTCAGAATGAATCTGAAATACATATGTTATTCCCCGTCATAACATCCTTTGGTGACTCCCATAGTGCCCTCAGGATTTCATGTAACTCATTGGATTGGAAGGCATTTTAGGATGTACTTGAAGTAGTCTATTTCTAAAAGATAAATATGAAATACCTTGTCCAATATCAAGCTAACCTACAGGAAAAAAAATGGCACTGCTCCTGGAGTCTTCAGGGGGCAGCGAGGGTCCACCTAAATAAGATTTCTATTCCCCACTGAAGTTATAACAAATTTTAGCAAGAAACAACAGAGGCTTTTCTTTTTGCCACTGATAAAATTAAGGTTGAAAGGCATGGCTTTTAATGTGTGAGCCTAATGGTCCTGAAAATCCTGACCACGGAAGTGGCCAGACCAGTCCCAGCAGTGCTGACATCCTTCTCCGGCAGAATCTAAGCTCCTGCCAGAGCGGCTAAGTAGGCTCCCCGCTGGCAGCTGTGCAGATCTCAGGAGAAAATGAGTGGAGCAGTGACAAGCTGGCCAAATTATACTCTGTAAATTTACAAACAAGATAAAGAACTCTACTTCTCAAGAGTGGAGCAGGGAAGAATGAGAAAGCGAGGCTGTAAGGACACAAGTCTAAACCAAACTGACTCCATGACAGGCTTTAAGTTTCCCCTCTAAACTAGAAGGCCTAAGTTTCAGCTTCCCCGAAACTATCAGGCAGTTACACATTGCCCAAGGCAGGAGAAACCACCCTTGCAGCACCCAATCAGGAAAGGCCAGCGACCACCCTCCACATTACTAAGGGAGAGGCCTAAAGATAGAAACTATAGATAGGACCCTGCTACCTAATGTTAAAGTTAACCCGTTAGTCGCCAAACAAGACCCCAGGCTTGCTCTGTGATTGGTTGAATTTAAAGGTACTCTAAACGTTGTAGTTGGATCCCGCCAAAAGTAACAAATACTCTAGACAATGTGTATGGTCAAACCCGCTGTCAATGATGTTGAATAATTATTATTGGATCACTGTTCCTCTGCCACAACTTCTGTAGCTCCCCCGTCACAAACCCCATAAAAACCCTACTCTGCCTTTGCTCGAGGCTCTCAGCAAGGATCCACTGCATTGGTGAGGTCTGGGAGCCCAAGCTTAAGCCCGAATAAACACACTTTGCTTTTGCAAAAGTGACTCGGACTCCTTGGTGGTCTTGGGATTTTGGGGAGATCGCGATCTGGGCATAAGAAGACAAATCACTTCTCACAGAAATCCAGAACCAGAAAAAGCAAACACTCTTATCCGTCTTATCCAGGCTGAATTTCTCTGACACTCCTCTTCGCCTGCTGGCATCATATCCAATCTGTCAATTCCACTGTCAGCATGCCTAGCACATCTCATTCAGCATCTCTGTGTACTCGATTTCTGTTGTTATAACTAGTGCAACAAACTCTAACTGATTCTTCTGCGTTTCCCCTTTCTTTTTCTGTGTTGACTTTCTCCATGAGCTGAATACAAATATTCATACTCCTACACCGTTTCGATGTTGAAACTCCTTGATAAAACAAACAAACCTGATCTATCATCACATGTAGTAAAAGTCTGACTGCAATCCAAGGTTTTCTATCCTCTGACATAAACCCACCTATTCTATTATCATTATTACCTTGAACAAGATCATTTATTGATTCTCAGCACAACCATTCATTTCCTAATACTGTGCCCTTCTATTGTTTTGCCTGTTTACCTGTAACAATTAACAATATACAGCAATTTTATTTGTATTGAAATATGAATATTTAACTGTCATAACTGATAGAAAAATGCCAGGCTGCTTTGTTGAATATAGATGAGCAGTAGGGATTTCTATAAAAGGAGCTTCATATGTATTTAGAGATTATTACATATGGGAGCCAATTTAATCAAATCAATATGTGGCATTATCACAGCACTTGGTACATAGAATATTTTGAACTCAGTGGAGAATTTATGACATACATTTTCTCCACTCATTCGTAGTGTTATCACTTATTTTTCATACAGCTTAAGTTACAAAAAAAAGTACATTAGTAAATTCTCTGCTTACTTTCAGAAAAGAGAGAAGGGACAATAATTAAAACTTTCGAAGTCTAAATTTTTCTTTAGAATTTCAGTTCCTCTTAAAGTGACTTCTTGAGATCATTCCTGCACACATCGACTATTGACATTACATGCTGATTTGGGTAGTGATGTTATTACTTCTTTAAAAATTGAAATTCTAACAGAAAATAATGAACTTCTTATACTATACCCAAACTAGTAATTGCCCAGTAATTATATATTTAAGTCTATCTTTCATATTCATTTGTAAGTGAAATAATTATTTTTTATCTTTGTTGTATTCTATTTTAACTATTGAAAGCAAAAATGAAATACCACTACTTTTTAAAAAAGGGATATATTTTATAAGATTTTCGAAAGTATATTTAAAATGTTTTTATACAGTATTCATCAAATGTGAAGTATTTGCATAAAGAATTCATTCTCATTGACAGTTCAATTTGATCTCTGTATTACAGTTCTTTCTAAAGAAGGAAATTGAATTCTCTTGCGTATGCTATGTCAGTTTTACCAGGTAAAGAAAGACTAATGATGTCAGATTACTTTTCAGTGGGATAGAATGAACTAAATTTGCATCAAGGGAGAAATGATTTCTTAGCCACAGACACATGCATTGATCAGATTGTCTGGAGTAGTTTATTCTATGTATTTATATATTTTCTTTCCATCTTGCTGTCATTTATTATTATACCACATTTATCATCAGAGAATTAAAGTGAGAAAGCAACTTCCAAAGACTGCTTGAAATGAGTTGAAGTTTTCTCCCTAAATCCTTCAGCTGCTTCCCTAACAAGAAGCCAGAAGGAAGAAACAACCTCTACCCATGAAAAATACGACACTATCTGAAGTGGGTTTTTTTTCCCCTAAACACTGGCCTGCTGAGTTTTTGGTACCATGTCAAATGAGGATTAATATCAACTTTTTAAAATTTGAATGATGCTACCAAACTATCATTTAGAATTTCTGTCAAGAGAACAGAATATAATACCCTCTAGCAGAACCAGTACAGAGATGGTATCAACACAAAAAATTACAAATATAACATACAAATCACTGAATGAAGAAATTATATTTAAGAATATTCAGTTGTAATATTACCTTCAATGTTGTATTTTCAAAAAACATAATATGTCATCTTTGTAGGGGAACTTAGCAATAGATGCGTAATATCTATGGGCTATAAAGCAAATACTTGCATTATTGTAGGTATATACCTGAGTATTTATCCATTGCTAAACAGTACTCTGCCAGTCAGCATTTCTGGCAGTGTGGGCCATGTAAATACAGTGTTATGAGATATTCTGTGGGAAAACAATGAAGAGAAATACATGTGAGAAATATTATATACTTTATACTCTTCTTAGAAATTCAGCAGACAGAATACAAATGCACAAAACAAGAAGGGTGGTTAAATTAAATTTTATGTATCCACAAGGTAGAGTATTTTAGAGCCCCATTGTCTCTACCCTTATTTATGCTACCATTGCCTTTAATAAGAATTCCACTTAATTCAACTTCTTGCCCCCATTTTTAAGCCCCTGGAACCTTTTTCTTCCTTTTTCTACCTTTTTATATCAGCAAAATTAACTGATATAAAAAGGCAAATCTGACCCTATTATTTTTTCATTCTCAAAGCCTCCCTATGTTTTGTCTTACCATCCAAACTTCTTAACATGCCATACAATAACATTATTATTTGTTCAACTTCATCTCTCACCTTTAACTCTGCATTTCAGCCAAACTAGGTTTTAATTTCCATACTCTCTTAAACACATTGGAAAGCACTTGGTGTTTCCTCACTGCCATTTCTCTTTTATTTAATACATTCTTCTCATGCTGTAGACAATAATTTCATTGGCATTTAATCTTCAAACCCCTTGACACCCCACCATAACCCCTCACTTTGGGTTATTTTTCCTTCCAGCATGTTCCCTAGTCCTCTGCACCTGGGTACCAAGTATTTAATTGTTGAAATATAACCACTTGTTTCTTCAAGTGGTCTGTGAGCTTAATAATAGTAAAGCATTGGCCTACCCCATTCATTATTTTATCCATAGCAGTTAGTGCTATGCCTCTTACATAGCTGAGGTTTCCCCCAGAGTGTTTATTTAAATTCCTGTTAGTTAACATACAGTATAATATTAGCTTCAAGTATAGAATTCAGTGATTCATCACTTACATACAACACCGGGTGCTCATCCCAAATGCCCTCTTTAATCCCTATCACCTAACTCACCCACCCCCCCGTCCACCTCCCATCTGGTAATCATCAGTTTCTTTTCTATAGTTAAGAGCCTGTTTCTTGATTTGCCACTCTTCACTGCCCTCCCCCACCATTATGTTCATTTGTTTTGTTTCTTTTTGTTGTTGTTGTTGTTTTTAAATTTATTTCTAGGAGAGAGAGAGAGAGACAGCGTGAGCAGGGGAGGGTCAGAGAGAGAGGGAGTCACAGACTGAAACAGGCTCCAGGCTCTGAGCTGTCAGTCAGCACAGAGCCCGACGCTGTGCTCGAACCCACCAACCGCGAGATCATGACCTAATCGAAAGTCGGATGCTCAACCGACTAAGCCACCCAGGTGCCCCCATTTGTTTTGTTTTTTAAATTCCACATATGGGTGAAATCATATGGTATTTGTCTTTCTCTGATTGACTTATTTAGCTTAGCATAACACTCTCTAGTATTTATTATATATTATATTATATTATTATATTATATATTATAATACTCCATCCATATCTTCGCAGATGGCAAGATTTCATTCTTTTTGAAGGCTAGTAATATTCCGTTGTATGTATGTATGCATATACACACACACACACACAACACAACATGTATATACACACACACAAGTTCTTTTTTATTCATTCATCATTTATGAATTCATCCATTCAGTCGATAGGCATTTGGGCTTTTCCATAATTTAGCAATTGTTGATAATCTTCACCTATTTGTAACATTCTTAACTGTTACAAGGCTCTAAATGCTGACTTCTTGATTTTAATTCATTTCCCAAATTTTTGAAATTGACCAAGTATAGCTGTTAAAATAACAACAATAAAAATACAAAATGTTATGGAAAAAAAGAAAGTATCTATGAATTGGGAGTTTATATATTGGAGTAAGAGTGGAGGAAATAGCATTAGATAATTATCATTAAGTAAGGTTACAGAGAGTGTTAAGTAACCAGATGAAGAAATTGAGAAATGTACCAAAAGACTTCAAGAAAATGTTGGAAGTTTTTGAACATGGATGTAACCATGTTTTATTGAGGTTAGTCTGGTGGTGAAAGATATAGTTAATCAAAAAGACAAGTTTGAGAGCTGAGAGAGTACTCATGAGGTTTGTAAATTAACATTTGTCTAAACCTTAAGAATGGTTAATAAGATGTGAGAGATGAGAGAAGTGCCTATCTTCTCCCTTAGGATAGAATGAATGCCGTGGGGAATTTTGTGACTATAAGATTGTATATAGGTACCAGAGTAATAGATTAAGTGTTGTATTTAGAAAGGCCAAATTTCCGAATAGTAGAGACAGTATCATCTTCTAAGAGACTAGGAAACACTGTTAAGAAATTTTCCTGAAGGGAATAGAAATGAGAGAGGGATCTGACAAGGAACACATATAAAGTCTACTGAATAATATTTGTGCAATGAAGATGGGAAACCACAAATTTAAAAAGCCACTAATTAAAACTTTTATAGGATTTTATCCATCAGTGTTCAACTGTTCCCACAGAAGGGAAGAATGGAAGTCAACATAAATATATTCTAGATTGAGGTTTACCAAGGATCTGTGGCTGAAAGTAGAATTGAAGGAATTAAAGCTCTAAGTCAAGAGAAGCTCCATGAGGTATCAAGGAAAGAGACAGCCAGGAAAAAAGCCAGGAACAAATTGCTGATCTAAGAGTAGAAGGCATGACCATGTACTAGATATCTCAATGTATTCACAGAGCAGAACCAGTAGAATGAAAGTGGTGGAGGGGTCAATTTTGTAGTCTGGAAATGAGAATTAGAATTATAGTTACAGAGGGGAAAGCAGTTCAAGGCAGTGTCCATGTATGGAAGAAGGTAGCTGAAGTGGGCAGTAAGTCAGGGCATTCTCCTGCCCCCCCACAAATTATCTTTTGGAAATGTTAGGAAAAAATTCTTAATGGATTTAAGTATATTTTTACTGAGGTGTTCAGACCAAACTACAAAAAGTATTATTACTCCAGTCTTTCTCTCTGATCTCACATTCAATCCATCAGCAGATCTTAATGGAAACATCTTCCAAATCCATATCCAATTTGAGAATCTGATCAATTCTTATCATGTCTTCCACTGCACCTATTACAAGGCTCTTTCATGTCTCACCTATACTGTAACAGTAGGCTTTTCAATACTGCTCCTCTGCTTCCAGCTTTACAATCAGAATGATCTTGTACAAAGAGAAGTCAGACCATAGCACTGCCACTTCTGAACACCCCAGTCAGTGAATTCCCAGCTGCCCTTAGAGTCAATTCTAAAATCCAGGCAATGATCTACTGGCTTCTATCTCAATTGTGACCTTCCTGACCTGTCATCATTCCTTCCCCAAGTTTACTGAGCGTTTGTCCATCAGGACTGTTTTTCCACTCTTTAGCAAGAAAAACTCATTCTGGGCTCAGAACTCTGCCTCAGTCCTCTTTCCTCAGGTCTTTGCAAGCTTTGTTTCTCTGTATCAGTCAGGTTTCTGGAGTCATTTATGCATTCTGTCTTTACTTTCCAACAAGCTTCAACCCCCTCTGGGTTTTATTTTTTATGATACTTAATAATATTTGAATTTCCATTGCTTATTTGCTTGTGGATACACATACATACACATTTATAGATATATGAGCATGCAAATAAATAATAGATGCACAGATAGAAAGAGATATAGTCTTTCTTCCATATTAGAATATATATTTCATTGAAAGAGACAAGTATTTGGCTGCCTATTCACTCTTGTATCTCCAGGTAAAGAACCGGATCCAGTACAGTATCTGCTCAGTAAATGGTTGATGATTGCATACAATTAAATCAAAGAGTATTTCAAAATGAGTTTTCTAAAGTGACTAAAACTGGGTCGACTGGGTGGCTCAGTAGGTTAAGCGTTTGACTTTAGCTCAGGTCTTGATCTCTCAGTCTCTGAGTCAATCCCCATCCCAGGCTCTGTACTGACAGCTCAGGGCTTGGAGCCTGCTTGGGTTCTGTGTCTCCCTCTCTCTCTGCCCTTCTCTTGCTCGCGTTCTCTCTCTCAAAAATAAATAAATAAATAAATAAATAAATAAATAAATAAATAAATAAATAACTTGGGGGTCCCTGGGTGGCTCCGTTGATCAAGCACCAGTACGAGACTTCAGTTCAGGCCATGATCTCATGGTTTGTGAGTTGGAGCCACAACTGGAGCCTGCTTCAGGTTCTCTGTCTCCCTCTCTTTTTCTGCCCCTCCTTCGCTAGTGCACTCTGTCTCTCTCAAAAATAAATAAATAAAACATTAATTTTTTTTAAAAAAAGAAAATGATTATGCTTTAATGCAGACCTCCCTAAAATCATTTTCTAAATTTTGTAATTAAATATATTATTAATATTTCTAAATATCAGTATATTCAAAAATATCTTTGAAAACTACTTATTTTTTGGTTGTGATATTCTCCATTCTCTTAAGCACACACATTTGCCCACCACCATATCTTTCTTTATGCTGTTCCTCCTTTCCATTCCAAGAAATTCGGCCTGAATTATCACATATCCCTTGTGATGCATGAGAATTTTGCCATCTCTTCCACAATAAAATGTTTTGCCTTGGGGTACCTGGATGGCTCAGTCAGTACCTGGATGGCTCAGTCAGTTGATCACCAGACTCTTGGTTTAGATTCAGGTCATGATCTAATTGTCCATGGGTTCAAGCCCCACATCACCTGCTTCAGATTCTCTCTCCCTTTCTCTCTGCCCTCTCCTCTCTCTCTCTCTCTCTCTCTCTCTCTGTGTGTGTGTCTGTCTGTCTGTCTCTCTTTCTCAAATAAATAAACACTTAACAAACATATTTTGTCTATACTTTCACTAATAATTAGTGTTCTTTATTATAAATAGGTGACATACTGTGGCTTACATTGTATTCCTCTAAGACTGTAAGCTCCTTGAAGGCGTGATTCATTTAAATATTTAGAAACAAAACAAGCAAACAAAAACCAAACAGCAAGATTTTAATGATCTTACTTTTTATCTTCCTGTTGAGCCTTATTTTCTTGTTCAAACCTAGATGTTGGTTCCTTCGTGCCTTTGCCTGCCCTGTATTGAATGAACCCTTCCCAATACAACCAAAATTATACACGGTTTTATATCTACAAACTGGAAAAAATATCCATTGAACTGAGATTTTTATTTAAAGTGTTTATTTTACTACTAAGTAAAAAAATAAATGTTATTAATTTCAGTGAAATATGATTAGTGTCTCTGTTAATACTATGACCCAGTTGTGTGACCAGTGAATGAAGTATTGAACAATATTCGGAGAAAAGTAAAAATATTTTACCTTTTCCACAAATTTCAAATATAATCCTGGAACCAAGTACTGTGCCTCTTTATCTCTTCCTACACTTCTTATATTTTTGTCATTGATGCAGTGAATGATTAGGAGCAGATTTCTATGTGTTTCTGTGAATTTCCAATCTAACTATAAATTCTATAACAAATGTGATTCAGCATTCTGATTGTAAACAAGCACGTTAACATTATATTGAAATAAATGAGTCTTTTTGTGCTCAAAAGAGAGGCTTGTTTTCTTTCCATGTATTCCTTATGGACCTGAATATATCATTATCTTCTATTGTGAGATTTCAAGGGAATACGGAGTAACTCTGAATAAACCAGTTAGAAAGCTCTCCAAAGATACCTTATGGCAATGTCACCCTATGTTTACATAGCCCAGGGCATAAAACTTTGCTAATCTTAATCTTTATTGCAATATAATTAATGTACTTCAAATTAGCACAATTAGGGTTTAATCAGACTCTCTTCTCTTTAATATTATCACCTTGAGTCAGATTTCTGAGAACATTCTCAATCTTTTCTTCCAAGCTGTAGATTTAGTGGTAACAGGACTAGGAGGAAAAAAACAAAATAAAACCCACAACTGTATTCCTCAGGAGGGGGAAAAAAAAAGATTGGCTTAGCCATACTATTATTTCCATATTAATTATTATCGGGTTTAGATTTAGAAAAAAGATTTGGCTTTCTTGTTGGTTTGGTTTGAAATTTTCAAAAAAATTTTCTGAGTCATCAGAGTGTTTAAAATTATATCTATATGGTAATGACATGCCTATTTTTAATAGATATACTATATAACAATACATTGTATACATTATAGTTTATATGGTTCATTATGCATTATATATTTTGTAAAATGTTTCTCTTGACCCCTATATGAAAACCAGCTATTATTTGGTTATTTTTGTTTTGGTTATTTGGTTATTTGGGTATTTGGTTATTATTATTTTGTTATTTTTCCTAACTCATTTGTTGCTAGTATTTCTCATTTGTGTCATACTCTCTGGCTCAAGAAGTCCATGCTTATCTAGAAAATTGGTAGTTTTGTGAGACTAACATCAGTAATCCCCATGGAGAATTAAAACCCCCCCATCACCCCTATTTGATTTGATATAAAATCAAATATCTTTTGTTCTTCAGGCCACCAAAGAGGCATGTAATCATTCCTAGTGAATGTGAATGCTTATAATCAAAACCCCTGTCAAGAGGAATTATTGTCTAGGGACTCCCAGCAGTGCATGGCACTCATCCAAAGAACTGATACTGCTCTTTCGTGCGCAAGCAGCTTCTGTGCTGAGTGCTGAGATTCTCAACTGGAAGACTCATTCGACAACAGAAGTTCCTAGGACTGAACGTACTCATTGGAGTACAATGGCAGCCCTTCCTAGGATTCCAGTAACAGCCCATCTCTCTTCCCAGACAGCCCATCCCCACCCAACTCTGAGTTCCAGAATAAATTTGTGTTTAACTCTAAAGATGTTGCTCCAAAGAAATGTACACAGGATCAGATCTACATTTATAAGTATGTCTTCTGATGGCACTTGGTTTTCTTAACTCCTGTCTTGTAACATGGATTATTTTATTCAAATTTCATCTAGAGCCTATAAAATAAGATTATTACTCTCATTGTATTGGTGAGGGGATTGGATCTCAACATTGTAAGTTAATGTACAGAGAGAGTGTCTTGTAGAATGCAGGTAGTCTTATCTAACTCCAGAATCTTAATGCCCACCTGCCTATTTTCTGTTGGAACCAGACTCAACCCTGCTTAAATACATAGGAACATTTTAATTTGGTTTTACTGTAGTTTTTTCTGACTAGGATGAAGAGGAGTAAATACTTACCCGAGAACTAGCTTTACCCTCTTGACCATGTCAATAATATCAAACTATTTAGAGTGTAAAAATGCTAACAACAGTTGGCATATTCCCCAGAAAAAGCCAAAGATAAGTGATTAAACTTTAGGAAACACTTTTAAAAGTGAAATAATTTAAAAAACAGTAAATCACTTAAAACTCATTCATCTATGTGGTTAAGTTGTATAGTTTTTGTGAAAGTTTTCCTAAAGGTGAATTATATTATATTGATATTATAGTTAGAAAAGTTAAGGGCTAGACAAAATGAGAAACAAATCATTTGTTAGACTTCTTCAGGGTAATTGTTAAGAAACCATTTTTCTCTCTCACTTCAATAATATAAATAATACATAAGGGGTGTAAAATATGAGAAAATAATTAGATTAGATATGCTTAATTCACCTTTGTTTTTCCTAAAGGATAAGATACGTGCTGGTGGGAGTTTTTGTTTTTGTTTGCCTGTTTGTTTTTGTTTTGAAGTAATTCCTTTATCTTCAAATAAGTTATTTTAAGTCCTTTAATATTTTACAGGCCTTTCCCATAGAATTTGTATGTATAATTTCTATATTATAGAAAATATATAATTATTTATAATTTCTATATTATAGATGTATACATTTCACTTCTACCCGAGTTGAAAGAGTGTATTTAATGGCAATTTGAAAGCCTGAGGGTCATATTACTAACCTCAATTAACAAAACGAGAAATTATGTTGATTCCTGAAGAAAAATATTTCTTAGGTAAGTCTCAAAGGTGGCATAAATTAAACAATATACAATGCATTTTCTGATAATGTTACAGCACAACAAAGTGACCACACTGTCATGAAGCTAAAATAGTCATGAAAATGAAACAAAATTATAGTAAGTTGAATGCTTTGAAAAATCGTGTGTGTATGCACATACTTTAAACTGGATTCTCCTTTATTTTATTTTTCTTTAGCACTTACGATGGTTGTAGAATAAAGTAAAAATATCCTTAACTTAGCTAACTTTGAGAGAAGCTAAAATTACAAAGAATATAACATTCAAAGCAAAAAATCCTCACATAATACAGGGCATATATATGATATATATATAATACAGGGAACTCTAACATTTTTTTTCTGAGTTACTGTAAAATGTTTCATAGCATTTATATATTCTAGGGGCACCTGAGTGGCTCATTTGGTTGGGCGCCTGACAGCTCAGGTCATGATCTCATGGTTTGTGAGTTAGAACCCCATGTCGGGCTCTGTGCTGACAGCTCAGACGCTGAAACCTGCTTCAGATTCTATGTCTCTGTCTCTCTTTCTTCCTCTCTCTAGCTCACACTCTGTCTCAGTCTCAAAAATAAATGTTAAAAAATTAAATATTCTAATAGTGACTACACTAACATTCAGAATGAAGTTATTTCAGATGTGAGAATAATCATTGAAAAAATATACCATTACATGTACACACAGTATGTGCATTCATTTGTAAATATATGTATGTGTATATATTTACATACCTTTTATTTTGTTTTCACAGTTTGTCATTAGGAAAGCTATATTGAAACAGTGTTTCTCGAATTGTTTGTGATCCTGTGCACCTATGTTTCTGTGCTCAAGCAATCTACAATCTTCATTCAACAGTGCTAATTCTAAAACACATTATTATTAAACAGATACTACTGAAGACTATCTACTCTAAACAGATTAATGGTGGCATCTCAATAACAACACAGACTATATGAAAAACTCACATCTAGATTTATGTTGTAAAGCCTTCAAAAGAAGATAGCTTCTACATTTCTTCATATTTTGTATGCAAAAGAACTAAGGAGTTAGTATGATCAACTTCCAAACTGTAGTTCTCTCAGTTTTTAGCTAAATAATTGTGAAAAAGGAATTTAAATTTTCTTTTTTGTTTACATTTATTTATTTATTTTGAGAGGAGTGAGAGTGAGAGAGAAAAAGACAGGGACTAAAGGGGAAGAGCAGATAGTGGGAGAGAGAGAGAGAGAGAGAGAGAGAGAGAATCCCAAGAGGGCTCTATGCTGACATGGGGCTTGAACTCACAAACTGAGAGATCATGACCTGAGCTGAAATCAAGAATTGGATATTTAACCTACTTAGCTATTCAGAAAGTTCAGAATTTATATATTTTAAACTTCATATTAGTCATGTGTGATTAATGGTAATAATCATTTCTACAGCAGACCAGATTTTTACTTGAATCGTTCTTGCTCTTGAATATATGGGTAAACTTAACTCAAAAGTTCCAAAATCATATCCTTGTTCCTCTTCAAACTTGTAGATTTCTGACTTTATTTGATTACAATCTTTTTTGTCTCCTTTCATATTAATATACAGTTCATAGCTTTCCTTTTCTAGTTAACCTTTGACAATCTTGGGTTATTGGAAGACGTAGTCACTTTATTTCATGCATGATCAACCCCCTTTCAGGCTTGGAGAGTCTTTGCCAGATGCTTCACAACCTTCCAAATGTCTTTGGGGCAGACCTATGATTTTCTTCCACTAGGAAGAGTAGCACAGACTGACCCTTTCTGTCCTCACTCAGCATACATGCATTGGGTACATGCACCCATGCACATCTATACTTTGTTTGAAACAATTCAATTGTGCTAAAACATCATTCCCTCAATCTTGCTTTATTACCGTGAATGGTCACTCTGATTGTTAAATGGGCTAATGTTTTAAAAATTCATACCAATACACAGTAATACAATCAATGCATTTTAGTTTCTCTTCTTATCAGACACTGCAGTCTTCCTTCAATGGTAAAACACATTATTAATAATAAAACACATTATAATTAATTTATATAATTAACAGCTTCTAACAGCTTCTAACTAAAATACCCTGAAACCATATCATCTCTTTCCTTAAGTTACAGAATACTTTTTAACTCTGTATTTGAAATGGGTGATGAAATATATATATCATGTTAGAACTACAAATTTGTATACTCAAAGATACTCATAACTAGAGCCATAATTTTTTGCAATACATATTTTTATCAGTCATTACAGGGTACAAATACTGTACCAAATTTATGTAAAATTAGCCTTTCTTTTTATATCTTGGTGATATCAAACAACCCATTTTAATGGAATAAAAATCTATACATATTGACACAGAAATTTGTTTTCTCGACTTTGTCATATAAAGAACTAGCAGAGCTACTCTTTAGGGATAATCTATGACAGCAGTGGTGATTTCAAAGAAAATGGATATAACATTTTCATGATTTTAAAAGAAAAAAGTCCTAGACATTTATAGATTATGTAACATTTTTTATTCCTATAATTTATAAACAGAGCTTACCTGATTTTTGATTAGTACTTTGTATTATTAAATAGTGGCATTCTCATTTAGCAAAGAAAGAAACAGAAAGAAGATAAACAGGAGAAATATTCAGTAAAATTGCAGGATCCTGCACATATGTGTGAGTCAAACTGATTATGTGAATGCTGATCCCCTATCACTGCTAGATGTTCTCAGGGACAGAGATGTAGGAAACACAGTCATGCTGCTGGTGGTTGGTCTTCTACGAAGACGTATCTAGTTTTTCTGGTTTCCTCAGATTTAGAGGTCAATGGAAGCATTTTCTTTCTTTCTTTCTTTCTTTCTTTCTTTCTTTCTTTCTTTCTTTTTTTTATTTTTTTACAAATAGTTTATTGTCAAATTAGTTTCCACATAACACCCAGTGCTCATCCCCACAAGTGCCCTCCTCCATGCCCATCCCCCCCCCCCCCCACATCCATCAGTCCTCAGTTTGTTCTCAGTATTCAAGAGTCTTTTATGGTTTGCCTCTCTCCCTCTCCCCCACTATTCCCCCTCTTCTTCTTCCCTTTGGTCCTCCGTTAAGTTCCTCCTAATTCACCTATACGTGCAATCATATGGTATTTGAATAGACACATTTTCTAAAGAAAATGCCTTTACTATAGAAACTACTTTACCGTAACATTGATTCAAAAATATATATTTAGCAACTACTGTGTGCAGTTAGGTACACGTTTGCCACTAATCCTTGCAGAGAGGCAATGGTAGATTGTGGTATTTTTAATGTTTCTTATCCCTTCACCACTGATGGTGGTTCTCACCATATGACTTACAACACGTCTCAAGTGTAAACGAGTATACTTCCACACCCTGATAAACTCAGTGTCTATAACTTACTTTCATTACTTTAAGGAAAGCAAAAGTGATATATGTGTCACTTTTTAGTGGATAAAGAACTGATTCATGGTTTGCCAAGACTTTCTTCGCCTGTTGTCATAAGAACCAAAAAAGTCCCAGGTGGAAACCACATCACAAGTTTGGGCCCCAAATGATGAGGATGTGGAACAGAGCTTTATTGAACACCTTGTGAGCATGTAGAAAGGACTTTTCTGATCTTTTTTTTTTTTTGTACTGCAGAAAAAGATATCCTTTCATGATGACTTAATAAGGAAATAAAGTTATATATTATGTGCAAATTATGCAAATACACAATGTATAATATTAATTTCTTGAAATCTCACAGCACATGCTAGTATATTAAACACTAACAATTCATTAACTATTTATAATTTAAATTTAAATTATAGTATAATTTTAAAAAATGGAACTCATTTTTTAAGTTCCTATTCTAAAAAATGAATTTAAGATAATATTAGTTTAGAAGAACAATGAAAGATTTAAATAATGAAAATATTGTTTTAAAAACAAGAACCCTCCATCTCCTACATCAAAACTAAAATAATCAAGAAATCAGGATCCTGAAAATTATGAAACAGATGACCCTTTCATTGTAGTGATTCTATTTATGAAAAATCTAACTATGCCTGAAAGCCTTTTTATGGATTATTCTTGAAAAACATAAATAAATAAATAGCAAGTGTTTTCATGTCTTCACATTACTGTAATTTTACAATAGAATAAGCTATTTTCTTTCCTTAAAATATCATGAAAAAATAAAAGTGTACACTGTATCTGATATTTTTTGACTTTTTTAAGGAAGAAATTATTTTTATATGCTTTAATTAAAATGTTAAGGTTATAGCTACAAATACTAAAGTAAAACTGGACATTATTTTGTTCCTTACTACAATCCCACTTATGCAGAAAAAGAGAGAAAATGAAATTAAAAAATAAAACAAAACAAAAACAACCTTGCTTTCTGGAAAAGCAAACAGTAATGAACCTACAGTTGTCTTGATTCTAGAGAAAATAAACTCTGGTAATTGAGAGAGTCAGCTCTGGAGCCCGGTGGACTGGTATCAAATTGTGGCTCTGCTACTTTCATATCTACGTGAGTTTGAGCAAATTAGTTAGGCATCCTGTGTGTGTGTTAAGTTACTTCATGTATAAAATGAGGAATGTAATAGTAGCTCCCATGCAAAAGAGTTTCAATAATTGAGCTAATTTATGAAAAAGGCTTAGAACAATAGTTTGTACATTGAAATCACTCAGTGAAAGTTATTTATTATAATCGTAAGAAGGATTACCTATTCATCATTCTTTCTATAATGATTCTTTAATTAAACTTTGGATGAAACTTTGTACAGACATTTGGTTTGGTTGGTTTGGTTGTTGTTGGTGGTGTTATTGTTTTTTTAAACCTGATGATGATGTGTTCTAAATATTATGTGACCTGAACATCAATAAAAGTAATGTTTTTACTTTTACTATTCTATCATTAAATTTTTTTTTCACTTTTAAAAAGTGGTATGATTTTGAAGCAATAATTCTCTAATTCTGTCAAATATTTCCTACCAGTTATTTGAAGTAATAGCAAAGGAAAACACAGATGATGATGATGATCATTGTTATTATTATTTTAGGGAGAGAGCACGTGTGAGTGGGGGAAGGGCACACAGAGAGAGAAAAAGAGAGAAACATTAACAGGCTCCACAATCAGCACAGAGCCAACATGGGGCTTGATCCCATGACCGTGGAATTATGACCTGAGCCAAAATCAAGAGTAGGATGCTCAAGTTACTGAACCACCCAGGTGCCCCTGACATATTATTAAAACACTTAAGCATTACTTGAAATCTAGGGGTAGTAATTAAATATAAGTTTCAAGTGATATTCAGATGAAACATGCACATATTATCTTTATTAACATTTCATTATTTTCTTAATCAGGTAAAAAATTATGGTAGGCAGCTAACTCAGGAATACTTGACTTCGTGGTTACACAGTGAAGTGGTATCAATAGTAGGAAAAAAAATGCTTAGATTCTTATCCTCCATTCAGCTTTGACTAACCTGTTGACGTAGATAAATACTCAAACTATAAGTGTCTCAGTTTCTTTATCTTACAATATCAATACTATAAAATTTTAGGTTTAATAATAAAATGATACAATGAAAGTAAAAATCTCAGCAGAATCAATTGTGAATGGTTAACCACTGTGAATCCTCTTCATAGATATCTATGGAGTAAAAGTTAGTATCCATGTACTGTTTTCTGGTGTAAATATATAGCATTTAAAGTCATTATTACTAGTGGTTTAGTACTAAAGAAAACTGACAAGTGCCTTGTACCTTAACTAGTAATCTAAAATTTATATTCAAGTTTGAATTGATGTGTATATTGTTTATGATGCAATCAATGACAAGAATTTGTTCCACAAACTTAAATACTAAATTGTTACTAATATGTTTATATAGTTTAATATATGGTAAATATATATGTATATAGATAGATATAGATACAGATATAGATATAGATATATTTTTAAATGACACAATTTTGAACAAAGAGGGCACCTGAAATACAGACTGATTTAAAATTTAGTTATTTTTAATTGTTTAATTAAATTTAGAAAACAAAGATTACTCCAACAATAATAACATTGTAGACTACAGATTACATGCCCTTTATCTCAGCATGCATGCACACACACATACGCATACATTCACTGTTCTTAACATCAGATAAAATACATGGAGATGCCTGTAAAGATTAACATTACAAATCTGTGAAGTAATTAAATAATGGACCATATTATATACTAATGTACCTCAACCATCAAAAGAAAATTTTAAAATGTTGACATTTTTGAAACTATGTTTTGGGTTTCTCTTTGGCAATTGCATTTGAACCCTAAAGTAAAAGTTTCCAATATATTCAGTGGTGGTAAATGTGTTTTCTTTAAAGCAGAACTCTTTCATGCCTTATTTCATGTGAATAAGATGAGTGGTCAACCTTGATAATATCATTTACAGTTACAAATGCAATAGTCTATTACATAATGAGATTGGTTATCGATGTGGCTTGTAAGCTTGTCCAGAAGACAGCTTCTAAGAACTCTGAAGCCCAAAAAGACACACAATATTCATGCTTGTTTTAGGAGCACATTACTTGCCCACAGCAGGAAAAGACAGTGTGAATAAAAAGAAGCAACAGCCTTACATAAAATAAAACTCAAAAAGGAAAAAAAAAGTCACTTTTACTTGGCTTTAAAGATATTTAGGAATCAATTATTATAATTTAAAAGATTTCATTAATATCATAGCTTGTAGTTCTATACTACATTGGTTTCTCAGGCATACAATTTGAAGATCTGGGCAGTAAACTCAGGAAAGATATAATAGGGTAGCATGGGTGAACTCATAAGAACAGTTTTTTATTGTGGTTTTCTGTTCTGTTTCTTTGTCTTTTATCATGCAAAATCAAGCAACAACTTTCCAAGTACATTATTATTACCTAATTCTTAATAGCCTATGACAAGGAGATTAGGTACACAACACAGTTTATCTAAATAATAGGATAGATATTCAACCCTTTAAGTGGTTATCCACAAAGTATCTAGGGGAGGTTTCTGGAAGTAATGGTACTACTCAGCAAACAATAAAAATTGGGCTTCTCAGTCCTGAGAAAGAAGAACAGAGATGGAGGCATGACACTTCTTGATTTCAAACTTTATTATAAAGCAATACTAATGAAAATCATATGGTACTGTGTTAAAAACAGACACATAGATCAATGAAACAGAATTGAGAGCCCAGAAATAAACCAAACTATACATGGTCAATTTGACCTAAAGGCCAAGAATATTCATCAGGGAAAGGATAGCCTTTTTAATAAATGATGTTGAGAAAACTGGATATACACATACCAAAGAGCAGAATCTGATCTCCATCTTATACCACTCACAAAGATTGACCCAAAATAGACTAAAGACTTTAAAGATAAAACTAAAACTGAAAAGCTACTAGAAGAAAACAGAGGAACTCTTTGGCATTGATCTTGGTATAGTTTTTTTGATATGAGACCAAAAGTACAAGAAACAAAAGCAAAAATAAACAAGATGGGTCTACGAAAACAAATAACCACAAAACACACAAAAACCTTTTTCAGCAAAACAAAGGAAACAATCAGGAAAATGAAAAGCCAGTCTATGGAATGAGGGAAATATTTGCAAACCATCTATTTAATAAGGGGGAAATATTCAAAATGTATAAGAAACTCATACAACTGAACAGCAAAAAACAAACAGGCAATTTGATTTTTTTTTTTTTTTAATAAAATGAGCATAGGACTGGCATGGATATTTCTCAAATGAAACCATACAAATGGCCAACAGGTACATGAAAAGATACTCAACATCACTGATCATCATGGAAATGCACATCAAAACCACAATGAAATATGACCTCATACCTGTTAGAATGGTTATTATTAAAAGACAGCAGGGGCCCCCAGGTGGCTTAGTCAGTTAAGCGTCCGACTTTCACTCGGGTCATGATCTCGCGATTTGTAGGTTCGAGCCCCGCGTGGGCTCTGTGCTGACTGCCAGCTCAGAGCCTGGAGCCTGTTTCAGAGTCTGGGACTCTCTCTCTCTGACCCTCCCCTGCTCACACACTCTCTCTCCTAGAAATAAATAAAACATTAAGAAAATTTAAAAAAAAAAATAAATAAATAAAAGACAGCAGACAGTGAATGCTGACAGGATGGGTAGAAGTGGGAACCATTTGGACTGTTGATGAGAATGTAAAGTGATGCAATCACTATGCAAAACAGTATGGAGGCTTCTCAAAAAAAAGAAAAATAGAGGGGCATCTGGCTTGCTTAGTCAGTAGATCATGTGACTCTTGATCTTGGGATTGTGAGTTCAAGCCCCACATTGCATGTAGCGATTACTTAAAAAGAAAATCTTTAAAAAGAAAAAAAGAAAAAGAAAAATAGAACTACCGTGTGACCTAGCAAACCTCTATCTCAGTATGTATCTGAAGGAAATGAAATCACTGTTTTGAAATTACATTTACCACCCCCGTGTTCATTGCATCATTATTCACAATGGCCAAGACCTGAGAACAACCTAAGCATCCACTGATGGATGAATGGATAAACAAAATGTCTTATACATGATAATTCAATGGAATGTTTTTCAGCCACAGCAAATAAGGAAAACATGCCTCTTGGACAACATGGCTGGATCAAGGGCATTTTACTAAGTGAAATAAGTCATACAGAGAAAGATAAAAACAGTACTTTATGTTCTCACTTATTTGAATAACCTAAAAAAGCCACTCATAGGAATAGAGAACAGAATGAATGTTGGCAGATTCTGGGAGATGGGGAAATGGAGAGATGTTGGTCCAAACGTACAAACTTCCAGCTCTGAAGCTTGTATTTCCAGAATAAGTTCTGGGGACCTAATGTGCATCATGGTGACTATAAACAATATTGTATTATATACTTTAAATTTGTTAAGTGAGTAGAACTTAAGTGTTATCATCACAAAAATGGTAATCAAGTGATGGAATGGAGATGTTACGTAACTTTATTGTGGTAATCACTTCTTAATGTTTACATATATCAAATCATCACACTGTACACCTTAAAGTTACATATATAGCGATAGTATCTTAAAGTTGGAGAAAACAAATGAGCTTTATTGCAATAATTTAATAATTTAAGAAAAAACTTAAGTCACATGAAACATGAAAAGTGTTTAAAAATATAGGATAGCGAACACAATTAAGGTGACTAATAGGGTACTCAAATCATTCTTAAGATACTAGATACAGAATTATTGAGACCAGTAGTGGTTCTGTTGAAGAATTCATGGTAGATCAAAGTGACTATGATCTCAAAAGATTATGTTTTATGACTTGTATCTATATTTTATGATAATCATACTTCAACTTCAAAACAGGACAAATTATAAGGAGAATTAATAAAATGACTACTTGCAATTGTCTAGTGAAAAAGAAATGGTATCGGTAGAAGTCCACAGTAGTAAGAAAGAGAACTCTCTTGGTAAACTGATAAATTTAAATTCATTCATTCTGTCTTCTCCCACATGTTTCTGTTAATCTAGTCTCACTCCAACCTCATCTTTGTTATGTGGCAAACCAAATTTTGTAAATTACCTCCAAAACATTGCTAAAATGACTGTACAGGATAAACTGGACAATGGAATCCCTAGTCCCCAATTTGGATCATGTTCTTTGTGCTTGTTTTTCTCTCTTTCGCTCTCCAGATCATCTCTTGGGTTGAATAAATAACTTCAGAGTGTTGTCTAGACTTTTCATGTCTTGTAGGGTTCGGGAAATGAGAAGCACAGGCAATAAGTGGAAGGAGGAGGGAGGGTGAGACCAGGGACAGATGAATTAGATAGCTGGATAGATGATGACAGATGATGCTGTAGGTAGGTAGGTAGGCAGGTAGGCAGATGATCGAGATGATTAGATAGATACAGATTTAGATACAGATATCCCTCTTCCCCACCACTGGTAGGGACACTGGGTGTCAGATGCATCCTTTGACCTAACATGACAGCCCTTGTCAGGGAGCACTCTTCACACAGCTTCTTTCTGGTAAGAGCTATTTTTTGCCTGTTCAGGTAAAAAATTCAGCATGGGACCTTGCTGTTACTGGGTTCTTCCACACTCCTATAGAGTTTCTTAATTAAACTATCTTCAAATTGACTAAAGTACCATGTGATTCCTGCTAGGATTCTAATTGTTTCACTTCTCTTATTGATAAAAATAGAAAGGAAAGGAAAAAGAAAAAAATGACTGTACTATTGCTACAGTTTCTTAGTCATTTCTTTATTTTAGAAGTACTGTACAAAAGGTACTGGTATTATATAGCTGGGGGGCCAAAGTAGCCCATGTATTCAAAGTGGGCGTGAATGGATCCAATACTGGCCATAAACCAATTGCAAAGGCAGGAAAAGTTAGCTAAATTATGTCTTCCAGTGTTTTGTGAATGAAAAGCTTCTAAGTTTCATTGAGCAGATAACCACCTAATTATTCTAAAACAAGACAGAAAGTACAGTAGAATGTGTATATCTTCATTTTATGTTAAATTTATTCTTTAAAATCAGTTCCACTTTGTATTTATAAAATCTGTTTGAAAGCGGTCATGTATAATATTTGAGACCAAAATCCTATAGATGAACACATGGAATTATTTTTATTTATTCAATAGATGTGTATAAAGAATAGCTTTCTAGGAGATGGAGATATTGTTAAACAGAAGAGATGAGATCACCACTCTCACAGAACTATTTAGGTGAGAAGATATAATCAATCAGTCAATCAATCATAAGTAATGTTAACTGCTGTTCCTAATTCTTATTTTAATAGTAGAAAAGTGACCAGTGCAATAGAAGCATAGTGAATAGGATCATATTTATATTTAGTATTTATTCTTCTACTTGGCTCTTCAATAACTGTTTTTGATGCTGATAAGCCTTTGGCATCTACTCAATGGGCCTGAAGATCTGCTCCCAGCTGGGCTGCATGACTATTGAATATTTGAGTGTATGTTGGCACTGAAGGATGAGAGGCTGTCTTCACAGTGAGCTTTAGGGAAAACACTGATGGGCTTTTGCATGATGTCAACTGTAGGACTCCTAGCAGAACCAGGACACCTTGTGACATCAATATAAATAGCTGCAAATTGACAGCTGGTACCAAGTAATCAAAAACAGGTGGCTAAATGTGAACTGAAATGCAATGGTGATTATTGTATTTTGAAGGTACAGTTTGTGTATCTTCCTGTGTGTAATCAGGATGGCTATTTGCATTATAAACACTATAGGCTTATTCCAAACCATATCTTTGACTTCACCAAGTCAGCTTCCATACTGGCTTATATAATTTCAAACATCTGTTCTTTCATACACTGCATTTATACAGTTATGGAAAACCAATACGAATCTAAAAGTGGTCTTCTACAAGTGAACACCTGCATAATCATCCTTTCTGGTTATTTTTCAAATTACACATGACAAATATAAAACAAATAAAACAGAAATAATCTCATCTAAAATAAAAGATCTCCGTCCTTTAAATTCTATTATATGATTTCTATTTTGTTGATACTACCTTTATTATTATTATTTTCTACACACTTTAGGTTAATATTTTTTTCCAATATCTCATGATAGAATTATACTATCGAATTTAAAAATTCTCCTTCTTCATATAAAGATTTAAATATCCAGATTTTCCCCTTTAATCAGGAATACATAATATCTCTAAGTAACTTAGAATAGCTAAAACAATCTTTATAAAATGAATAAGTTGGGAAGATGATCTTACCTTATATTAAGACCAAGTGGTAATGGCAGAGGTAGAAGCAAATAGATTCATAGAACAAAACAGAGAATACATAAAGAGAGCCACCAAAGTGCAATGGCAATCCAGTGGACGAAAGATAGCCTTTTCCACAATGGCACTGGGGTTCTTGGACAACCACAGACCAAAAGAGAGAGAGAAAGAGAGAAAAAAAGCACACACATGTACACACACACACATACCCCACTCCAACCTAAACCTCAGATCTAAATGTAAGATATAAAAATACAACACATTTAGGGAAAAAAAAAAGGTAAAAGTCTACAGGACTTAGAATTTGATAAAAAATTTATTGTATGAAAATCATGATGCATGAAAGAACAAGTGATAAATTAACTTCATCAAAATTAAAAAAAAAAATGTTTACTTTAAGAAAGCTCATGCGACCGGGGCTCCTGGGTGGCTCAGTTGGGTAAGCATCTGACTTTGGCTCAGGTCATTATCTCACAGTTTGTGAATTCGAGCCCTGTGTCAAGCTCTGTGCTGATCCTGCTTTGGATTCTGTCTCCTTCTCTCTCTGCCCCTTCCCCACTTGTGCTCTGTCTCTCTGTCTCTTTCTCTCTCTCTCAGTCTCTCTCTCTCTCTCACTCTTTCTCTGTCTCTCAAAAATAAATATTAAAAAAAAAAAGAAAGCTTATGGGACCAGGATAAAAAAAAATACTAGTTACAGGAGTGCCTGGGTGGCTGAATCTGTTAGGTGTCCTACTCTTGATTGCAGGTCAGATCATGATCTCATGGTTTGTGAGTTCGAGCCTTGCATCAGGGTCTGTGCTGACAGTGTAGAGCTTGCTTTAGATTCTCTCTCTCTCTCTCTCTCACACACACACACCTCTCCTTTGGATTCTCTCTCTCTCTTTCTCACCTCTCCTCTGACTCTCTCTCTCAAAATAAATAAATAAACTTTAAGAAAAAAAATACTATCTCCAGAGTGGAAGAATATATTCGCAAATTACATATTCAACAAAGGATTAGCACTTAGAAATATAAGAATGCTCAAAATTCAACAATCCAAATAAAAAATCCAATGAAATTTTCAGATGAGCAAAAGACATTCATAGACATTTGACAAATATATATATACAAGTGCCAAATAAATACATGAAAAGATCTTCAACATCATTAGTCATCAGGGAAATGGAAACTAAAGCTGCAAAGAGATATTACTGCACACATATCAGTATAGCTAAAATGAAAAATAGTGACAACACCAATTCCAGTGAAGATGCAAGAAAATTGGATCACTTATAAATTGTTAGATGGAATTTAAAATGGTACAGCCACTCTAGAAGATAGTTTGTTAATTCTTATAAAACAAAGTGCCTAATAACCATATATTATGAACTGAATGTTTTTATCTTTCCCAAATTCATCGTAGGAACCTTAACTTCCCTTAAGGCTATCTTTAGAAATGAGTTCTCTAAATAATTCACTAATATTAAATGAAGTCATAGGAATGGAACCCTGATCCAATAAGACTAGTATCTTTATGAAAAGAGATAGAGGAGAGACTGCTGTTTCTGTCTGTGTGCACATACATACACATGTGAGCACACAGGGAGAAGATATCCATTTGCAACCGAAGCAGAAAGCTCTCATCAGATAACAATCCTACTGGCACCTTGACCTTGGCCTTTCAATCTCCAAAAATGTGAGAAAATAAATTTCTGTCGTTTAAGACACTTGGTCTGTGGTATTTTGCTCCCACAGACCTAGCCAACTAATATTTCATATAACCCAGCAGCTGCCCTGCTGGGCACTATTGTAAAGAAATGAAGCTTATTCTCACACAAAAAAAACTGTACACATATATTTCAGCTTTATTTGTAACAACCAAAGACTGGAATCCACCCAGATTTCCTTCAATGAATATTGGAACAAACTGTGGTCCATACATATCGTGGAACACTACTCATCAATAAAAATGAAGAGGTAAATTTGGCTAAATCTCTTAGGGTAAAAGCAAAACAAAACAAAAAGTAAAATAGAAAAAAACCCTAAACATTGCATACTGCCTTGTTTTATTTATATAACATTTTTAAATGATGAAATTTTAGAAGTAAAAGAAAGCTTAGTATTTGCCAGAAGGTAGTTATGTCCAGGGACAGGGTTGGGGGTGGGGGGAGCTGGAGGGTGTTGGGGTGGTTATAAAACTGTGACCCTAGGAAATCTTGTAGTATTGAAGCTGCTCTTTGTCTTGACTGTGGTCGTGCCACCCATGACCTGTGCAAGTGATAATATTGTGCAGTTACACACGTATACATGTGCGCTCACATAAATATATGTAAGTATAAGTAAAAGTGGTAAAAACAAGTAAAATCTGAGTAAGATAAGTGTAACACTTTTAATATAGTAGTCATGGTTTTATACCATTACTTTGGAAAATATTATCAGTAGGGGAATTTGGACAAAGTATACCAGGAATCTCTATATTATTTCTGCATATGAATTACAGTTCTCTCAAAATTCAATTTCATTGGGAAAAAAAAAAAAGATTGCATGGCCCTATGATCACTAATTGTTCCAGAAAATGGCCCTTCATCAACCATCTTTAAGTGTAGAGAACTGGTTATACATCTATCATTGGTACAAGGGTGGTAGAGGTGGAAGGTGTTAGATACGGAAAAATTTTTCAAAGTACAGAAGAGATTTTTGAGAAATTTTACTTTCGAATGAATTGAGTTAGAGGATTTGTCTTCTCCTTTCTGTCATTCAGTGAAAATTTCATGTTGGTTATTTGAATAATGGCAGTGGTGGTCCAAGCTCGGAATACAGTTGGGAAGGAGGTTTAAATTTCAGAGTGCTCTGGCTCGTGAAGTGCAAGCAATGCTATGTGAGTAAATGCTGAGCATCCTTTGCTTGACAGAAAACAAAAGAGAAGGAAAAAGTCCTGACGTGTAACGTTTGCAGAGAAAAGCCTTGGTCTGTAACCTTTGCTGATTTCAGTTGTGTAAATATTCCCACTGTGGTCAATTTTACGCTAAGGTGGGTTGTTGCTACTGAACTTGTGGGAAGAGATGTGAACAGTTGACTCTTCTGATCTGGTATGAGCTGGCTCCCATTGGAAAGAATGGGTAGTGGAAGGAAATATAGAAGATAATTACTTTCAGTAGTATGATGAAGAGGTTGTACACACCTGAGCATCTGGTTTAATGATGTCCCCATCCATTTGCAAAACTACAGATGATTGCATGGAAAGCAGCCTTTGGTTACAGTTAACTTTTCATTGAATTTGAATCTGCAAGAAGATGAACCCCTTTCCCATATGACACCTTTTTTTAAAATTATAGTACACATTTTTAAATGAGTGTAGGGAGATTCTTTACCATTATTTAGCAAGCCATCCAAGTTCATTTTGATAAAAGAATATCGCCCTCTATTAGAGCCTGTTGAGAAGGACTTCTTTTTTCCCATATCTATTTTTTATATATAACTCAGTTAAAAAACAAACAAAAGAAGTTGTGGATCAAAAACAAGGTTTTTGTGCAGGAGGACCTGAAGAGTAGGAAAGCATCCTTCTTTTAAACATAACAATACTACATATGCTTTCTAGGAAATACAAATTTCTATTAGTTATACTTTATTCTTCTGACTTAATTTTATTTTCTGAAAATGATGAAGTGCTATAACTCATTTTTGTTTTCTCTTGTCTCCTCTTTTTTAATATTACTGTTCTCTTATTCCTATTTTCTAGAAGTTTTACTTCTTTGCTCAATTTTTCTGTCTTCTTCTTCTTTTATTTACTATAGATCTCTTTATTCTCTTTCTCTGCCTTCATTGTTACTGAAAAAAATGTTGTTGCCAAAGTACAAGTGAAAAAAAGTAAGTAGGAAAAAAAGAATGAGTTTTTCTTCCACATAAAGTCTTTTATATTCTGACATGAATGCTAACCCGTTATTCTAAACGTTTTTGTATTTTTTCAAATTATACAGTTCCAGTATAATTATCAACAAAAAACAGTCAGAAAGCTCTGGACTTCCCTTTCCTCATTAAAATACTGACTCAACAACGATTCATAGATGAATTTCCTTTGCGAGTAATCCAGAATCGAAACTGAAAGGCTCCTGTATACTGGGTAAATGTGAAACTAGACTAACCAGAAAAGGTAGGGAGATTCAGGACATCGTCTTTCCAGGGTTCCTGTCCTTGTGCAGCAACATATAATCAGAAAGAGACCCCCTACTTCCCAGATTCTCCCAAAGGAGGAAAGAGATTGGTTCACGTGTTTAGCACCACAAACTTTTCTCATGGGGCTCATTAGAAGACTGGCTTCTATCTCACCATTCTTGTAGTTCTGATGGAACCTACACAGTCTATCTCCTTGGGAGAGAATGGACACAGTATCCTGGGTGTCATGGAAGCCATGCATTCTCCATTCTGCTCAGCACAGAGCAAGCAGATGAAAATAATTGCCTAGTTCTTAGCTTTTCCCTGGGGAGGAAAAGAGTTGATCATGTCACTTGTCTTGCCAGTTTTGGATCTCTGATAGTCTTGGCACAATCTAGCCTCAACACTACCGTGTGCTGGGAGAGACTATAGATTCCTACTCACCCCCAAGCATGAGCCCACCCTCCCTCCCCCTACTCCTGCCCTGACCACAAAGTGAACAGACCACAAAAAAAAAAAAAAAAAAATCATCACTCTTATCTTTTCCCTGGAAAGGAAAGAACTGACCAATATGTCTGGTATCTCACCTTCTACTGGACTCCCCCAAAATTGGCATCAGTCTTATTGTCTTTACTATTTTTGTGTTAACAGTAGAATGAAAATAACCACTTATAAATTTGTCACGTAATTTTGTTGGCTTTTGTATATTTTAATGGCACAAAAGTGAGAACAATTTAATATATTGTGAGAAAATGTTTTATTATAAAATAAATTAGTTTTGGGGTGCCTGGGTTGTTTAGTCAGTTAAATGTCCGACTTTGGCTCAGGTCATGATCTCACAGTTCATGCATGGGGTTGAGCCCTGTCAGGCTCTGTGCTGACAGCTTGGAGCCTGGAGCCTGCTCCAGCTTCTGTGCCTCCCTCTCTCTCTGCTCCTCCCCCCACCTCTCTCTCTTTCTCTCTCATTCTCTCTCTCCCTCTCTCTCAACATTGAAACATCAAAAAATAAATAGATAGATAGATAGATAGATAGATAGATAGATAGATAGATAGATAAAAACATGGAGTAATCCTTGGGGTACTGGCGTATCTCAGTCAGTTGAAAATCTGACTTTGGCTCAGATCATGATCTCATAGTTTGTGGGTTTGAATCCTGCATCAGGTGCTGTGCAGACAGCTCAGAATTTGGAGCCTGCTTCAGATTCTGTTTTTCTCTCTCTCTGCTCCCCCTGCTTACGCTTTCTGTCTCCCAAAAATAAATAAATGTTAAAAAATTTTTAAAAAATGAAGTAATCCAAAATTGAAACCTCAGGTACATATTTGTAATAGTAATAATGTGTTTAATATAAGCAAATTGTAAATATAAAGTAAATATAAAAATAATAAATAATAATGTTCTAATATGTAATAAAATGTGTATAACATGATATATATAAACATTAAAATTTAATAATAAATATGTATAGTAAACACTTAATTGTTTCAGGATAAGTTATTTAATAAATATAACATTTAATAAAATATTTATATTTTAATGAAAATATAAAATATAAAATTTATTTTATTAAAATTTACATTTTAATAAAATATTGCATAAAATGGCTAAATATAGGGGTGCTTTGGTGGTATCCAACTTCGGCTCAGGTCATGATCTTGCAGTTTGTGAGTTTGAGCCCCACATGTGGCTGTGTGCTGACAGCTCAGAGCCTGGAGCCAGCTTCAAATTTTGTGTGTGTTTGTCTCTCTCTGCCCCTTTTCTGCTCATGATCTGTCCTTCTCTGTTTCTCAGAAATAAATAAATGTTAAAAAAAATTTTAAAGGCTAAATATAGTGTCAATTATAAACAAAGAAATAAAGCAAAATCATTAAATATGTGATATATGTGTTTTATTCATGTAATCAATAATAACATGACACTATGCTTCAAAGAACAATATTTATATGGAACAGTACATTTTAACATGAGCATTTATTTTATTTATTTAATCATTGGACTTTCAAAACGAGCATAATTCTAAAAAAAAAATAGAGAAAATAAAACCAGTTGAAAGACACATTGTGATTATAATGTGTACATATGTGGACAGAGAAAGATAGATGGAAGGTCACGTGAATGCCTCCTGTTTCTTCAAGAGTGCCAAGGTCGAGTCTCTTGGTCTCTCAGGTTTACTCTGGACCCCTGACTCCACAGGGTAGTCCTTGAAAGAGCATATGGATTACAATCACATGTAGCACAGGACCACATGATGACATCTCTGAAGAAATCACATCATTTCTGAAGTGACCAATAATGATTAGTTATATTGTATTCTGAGACAATGCTGTCTTTATTACATTGTTCACATCCATTCCAATCCAGACCCAAATTATCACTCTCATTAAGTCCATAATACTTCCCAGTTTTTATAGTAGCATTTACGTGACATCTCTGTATCACTCAAAATCTGTTCTACTTTTCTGACATTTATGTGTTTGGTATTTCTGGTTAAAATTTCATAGACAGATGTTTAATTACTTTAAGTAGTCTGCAATTTATTTTAGAAAGAATACTATATATTGCATATTTACATTCATTTCTAGACACTCAGTGATGCTATTGTTTGATATAAGTAACCAGTTCTGAGGAAAGATTGTAACATTCATCAGTGTCATCTTTTAATAATCTTCTCTCACATGGATTAAATTTAGAAATAAAATGTTCAATAAAACTAAGATATTTTCTATACGTGGTTTTATAGCGAGGCAAACACATACATATATGCAGTTTCCATCTCTATCATTATTTGGTAATACCAAGAAGGTAGTATTATTTTAGCATTTTTGTTTATTTACTTGATTGTTTTGCTCTATTTTTTGTTTGAATTTTTTCTCAAACTATTATCTATTATTGTTGTGTGTGTGTGTGAATACTATATATTTTTTATTCAATAAATCCCTGATTTCTAAAATAATTTAAAAAATAGCATACATAACATTAAAACCATTTAGTTAAGGCAATACTTCTAAGCAGATAAAATAATCAAGTCCAATAGTTAGCATTCTGTGACTTCCATAATGATATATTAGTATTTGTTTTATTGACCCTGAAGGTCAATAATGTATGGATTTTATGGATGAAGAAGTATTCATGATTTCAAGTAGGTCAGCATTGTTTCCATGGGGTTAGGTTCATAATGGAAAAAATGCATACATTTCATTGCCATAGAATTCATTTTTAACCATATTTCATAGCTGCAGTAAAAGTTATCTTTTACAAAGATGTATAGGACCTCATGGATTAAATGGTGTGATCTTTTTTAAAAAATTCTTTAATGTTTATTCATTTTTTGAGATACAGAGAATCTGTATCTCATGAATGGGGGAGGGGCAGAGAGAGGGGGACACAGAATCCAAAGCAGGCTCCAGGCTGTAGCTGTCAACACAGAGCCCAACGCAGGGCTCAAACTCATGAGCTGTGAGATCATGACCTGAGCCGAAGTCTGATGCTCAACCAAGAGCCACGCAGATGTCCCAGTAGTGTCATCTTTTAATTGACTAATGATATTAAAGGGCTTTGTCTAGTTTAAAATATCTTTTCTAATTTCATTATTTCAATTTCTTGCTGACTCTTCACCTAAAACTAATGCATTGCCATCTGCTCCTAAAATTCACTGAAACATCTTTCCCTAATTTCAAAGGCATCCTACTTAGTTATAAACCAGGCATTTTCCATAATTGGTCTGATATAACTTTCTATAGTATTTGAAAATTTTGAGCAATTTATATATCGAGAAATTCTCAATGGTATTATTTTCTAAATTTCTTTCAAAATTTCTTTAACAGCATCTTATTCTTTTTCCTGGGCTCTTTTGGTCTTTAAGAAAAGATCTTTCTCAGATGCCTTACCCACTGCTCTTCCTTTTCACAATTTTCACTTTGAATAATCAAATATTCAAATCAGGAAGTAGGGAAATATTCCAAATTTGTTTGAAAAATTCTTTCTGACCTCTTAAACATGTCTTCATTGTATCTTCTTTTCTTTTTTTTTTACACTTCTCACCTCGCCCTTTAACATCTGAAAAAAATTTCTAAAGAAACATAACAATTCAAATATTTCTCCTCCACAGAATGTTCTCAACACTGCTTCGGGAGTACTCTTTAATGTCCAAATTTACTTATATGATAGGCTGACAATGCCATCTGCAATGCAACGCCCTTTTATTATTTATTTATTTAAAATACTTTTTAATGTTTAATTTTTTTTGAGACAGAGTTAGAGACAGCGTGAGCAGGAAAGGATCAGAGAGAGAGGGCGATACAGAATCTGAAGAAGTCTCTAGGCTCTGAGCTAGCTGTCATCACAGAGCTTGACGCGGGGCTTGAACCCACGAACTGTGAGATCATGACCTGAGCCGAAGTTGGAAGTTAACCGACTGAGTCACCCAAGCACGCCTACAATGCAATCTTAAAATCGCCTCCCTGATATAGTCCAAACTCCTTAGAAGAGCATTTAAGACTCTCCATGAACTCTCAATATCTACCAGACTCCATCAGCATCTTCTACCTGAGAGATAATGCACTATATGCAGGTGTAGGAATACATCTCATTCTTTACAATGTTATGTATTTCTACTTGTATTCTGGCTCTCTGGCATGATAATCTCTCCTCACAAAATACACCACTACATTGTCCTATGGTACAGTTCATTCTTTTAGTTTTCATATCATCTATACATTCTTCCCTTGTAGGCTAGTCACCCCCTCACCTGAAGTGTCGTCAAGACTTACAAATGTATACCATGCTTAAAATTGTCATAGTTCGGGCGCCTGGGTGGCTCAGTCGGTTAAGCATCCGACTTCAGCTCAGGTCATGACCTCATGGTTCATGGGTTCGAGCCCCACATCAGGCTCTGTGCTGACAGCTAGCTCAGAGCCTGGAGCCTGCTTCAGATTCTGTATCTCCCTCTCTCTCTGACCCTCCCCTGCTCACTCTATCTCTCTCTCTCAGAAATAAATAAAACATTAAAAATTTAAAAAAAAATTGTCATAGTTCTATTATTGTATTATAGTGGTCACTATATACATGTTGTATGTACCATATACTATGTTGTATATAGTGGTTACACTAGCCTTACTACCAGGTGTCTTTCCTCTCTATATTACCTGTTCTTGGCACACAGTAAGAAGGAGACAATAAGAATCTGCTGATTGTAATAGTCTTAATTGGACAATGTCTCTTCAAATAATTTAATAGGTCAGTGAATTCACAAGTCACTACTTTACTCATTTTTTAAATATATTTTTTTCAGCAAAATATAGGGTTTGTCTCAAACAAAATAGGGCTTGTCTCTAAAACCCTAAGAATGTTTTTGATTTTTTAGAATCACATATATGTATTATTATGCTATTTATAAGAATATATATTATAAATACAATAGAAGTTACTTAATAAATGACAGTACTTAAAAATATATTCCTAAACATTTCTTACTTTTCAAACCTATAATCATGTGGAAATGGAAATTAGAACAAAATACTATATTGAATTTGAATATATAAGAAATTTAACTCTATCTTTTGCTCTCAAATATAATATAAATTTTTTTGGAATAATTAATTGAAATCATGGCATATTTTAATGTTTTTATGTGATTCCTATAAAAATGTAAACCTTTTCATTTTATTTTCAAATTTTATATTATCTCCTCCTGAAAATGACACAAAAGAACACATTCAGGTGATGAAAATGTCAATTTAAAAACGAAGCAGATGGTGCTTGCTTGTCTTATCAAATACATAATATGAGGTATGTTTCAAAGGGGGAAAATTGCATTCAAATATCCACATAAGAATTTAGAGTATGTCCACTGATTAGATATTTGGGAAGGACTAAAAAAGCCAAAGTGCTTCTTAATGTTAAGTCATAAAGTCACATTTCAACTTTTAGAGAACATGTAAAATTGTGATTTTCAAATACGCTATGCATCATAGCAATTTATTGCTGATACGGACTCACATGTCATCCAATACCACTTTTCCCCTCAAAATAACAATGCCACATCATAGGGATAAGGGGTATTTTAATGTTTTCTAACCTTGATATCCAAGCTCCAATTTCTGGTAGTATTCTGATGAGCAATTTGAGGAAATGAAGATTGATAGATATATTGATTGATTCATAAATTCATTCATTCATTTAGGTTTTTCTTCAAGAATTTTTGATGTCTTTATTATTCTGACATAGTGTCTCTTTTTTTGAGAGACTACACAATGACTAGTTCTCAAACATTCTCAAAGAGACACTTTTTATTTAATTTTATGCTTTTGAAACATACAGGAGCATCTTGAGTTTAACACTGTGATAGTAATACTTTCATTTTATAGACAGAAAACCTCAAGAGCAGAAACTCTAAGACTTTCTGTAGACCATATAAACAAAGGAAAATAGAGGCTAAATTCTCCTCATGCAGAATCAAACATTTTCCCCACTATAAAATTATACCTACAAACACGATTTCATGTTTATCACAAATTTTAGTTTAAGCAGGGCAAAGCAAGCTTGGTCAAATTAAGTGTTTTCAACAAAAACAAGAGATAATCAAATTTTTGAAAATTCAATTTTTACTCAATTCCTACTCTTAAGAACTCTGAAGAACTAGGAAAATATTTCATAACAGGCAGCAAAATCTCTGGAATTAATTGGCATCATCTTCATTTCTTTGCAAAGTGCACATCTTTGAGTTTGCTTGGTGTTCTAAAAGGGCAAGAAAAAAAAAAGTCTGAAAATAATTGGCCAATTGTTCTCTATATTATAATTGAAGACCTTAAGTAAACATAAAAGAATTGTGCTTGCACAATATCAAATATTTTTACCTGAACTAAATATCAATAAATGATATTACATCAGCCCAAAAGTTAATCAGTTATATTTATATCAGACATTTAAAATCACTTAAAACAATAAGATAATTCTGGAATTCTACTGGATTTTTGCTTACTAGTCTTTATTCATCTCAAAAAATGCTTCTGATTCTAGCCTTTCACTGCTACAAACTTAATTATTGCTCTTTCCTTGTGAACAAAATTGCAAAATGTGTTTGTTCCTTGTCATTGTTGCGTCCAATCATTTAAGGGAAATTGGCAGGATGTATCTGAGATTTTGGCTCTGTGGTTTGAAGACAATCTGCATACGCTTGTGTAAAGGCAGGTGGCAAAATGTGAATCCAGAACTATATCCATTATGTTCATTTACTTTACCATTTAGAAAGCACAGATGTTAACTATATAACAACAAGGTGGTTTTTATTGTAATCACCTGCTGTTAGGGTCCCTCCTGGCACAGTAGCCAAATGGATTCTTGTTTTCTTCTCATTTACAAGGTGTTTGTTATTTGATGGCTCAAAACAAAACTGGAAATTATTTTTCATTCATAAGAAATGCTTAAAACAAGATAATTTTGAAGAAAAATTGGTGTAAATTTGAATTGCATACTATCATAGTTAATTGTATACATTCATCATAATGTGATTTGTGTTGATTTTCAGCTCAAAAACCTTGTTCTTTCTTGGCTTATCTTTTGATTTGCTATTGTGTATGCAGAATTCTTTCTATTCACGGAGGATCCTGAAAATGATTACTTGATTCTTTATTTCCTTAAGCTGCCACCCATGAAATGAAAAATTTTAATATTTTCCTATGTTTACCATCTAATTAAAATTAATATTTTAAGAGATTTTGCTCTTAAATATCAGAATATATAAATAAACAGCCCTAAACAACAGTTCTTATAATATTTTATAAATATAAATATAATAATGCATACATATATTACAAACATTTTTTATTAATGTACTACCCAGAAGTTTTATTTTTAAAAAATTCACTTTATTTTTTTACTTTGAAAGAGACAGAGAGATAGTGAGCAGTATAGGGGCAGAGAGAGAGAGGAGAGAGACAATCCCAAGCAGGCTCCATACTGTCAGAGCGAAGCCCAGTGTGGGACACAAAATCATGAACTGTGAGATCATGACCTGAGCTGAAATCAACAGTCAGAAACTTAACCCACTTGAGTCACTCAGCCATCCCCCAAAGTTTTATCATCAGAAAAAGATCATTGATCTCAAATAGAGAAAGACTCTGTTCCTAGAGGTAGGGTGCATTTGTCTCCCCCACCATCATGTCTAATGTAACTAAAGCTCTTTTTTTTCCCAAGTTTACTTATATATAGTATATATAAGTAAATATATAAGTATATATATATATATACTATATATAAATATATAGTTACTTATTTATATATATATATTACTTATTTATTTTGAGATATTTATTTTGTATATATTTATACAAAGAGGCGAGGGGCAGAGAGGGCTCTGCTAATTGTCAGTGCAGAGCCTGATGAAGGGCTCAAACTCACAAGTTATGTGATCATGACCTGAGCTGAAATCAAGAGCTGGACACTTAACCAACCGAGACACCCAGGTGCCCCTAAAGTTTTCTTAACTCTTCGTCCAATTTTTCACTTTGGAGTTAATCTATTTCTCAAGTATCCTAAATTCACCACCATAGGCACCTACAAAAAGTTCATCTGTTTTCATCCAAGAGTTTATCCTCTCATAACTTCGCTCTTCACCTTAGGCCTGTTGAAGGACAGGGCTTCATATTTTGCTTTGACTACCATAGCCTTTTTTTGGCATAATGGAATGGGGTCTGCCCATAGCTAGGCCCAATCAATATATTTGTCTCTCCTCACTACTGATTTCCTTTGCTGATTGCATGAATATCACATTTATAAAAGGTTGTAAAATCTAAAAAGCATGTGTTATGCAGATGATAAATGATAAATATAATGGGTAAAGTAAAATTAGATACAAAATGCATAAATGTGTTCAATCACTTGATAAAAATGTATTGAACATCTATCATTAGCTAAATATAACTGAACTCTGACCAAGAAGTTAGTGATATATGTATCCACCTTCAGAGAATATTTTGTTTAATGGAAGAAATCACAGATTCTAAAATTGTCAAATAATTACACTAAATAGGTTTTTTATAGTTTAAAGAATAAAAACTTTTCCCAAAGGAAACATTCTTTTAAAAAAAATACATGAATCTTAATGTGGCCCAAAAGAACCTGTCAGGGGCTCCTGGGTGGCACAGTCAATTAAGCAGCCAACTTTGGCTCAGGTCATGATCTTGCAGTTCGTGAGTTTGAGCTCTGCGACGGGCTCTGTGCTGACAGCTCAGAGCCTGGACACTGCTTGGTTTCTGTGTCTCCCACTCTCTGTCCCTCAATCACTCATAATCTCTGTCTCTTTGTTTCTCTCTCAAAAATAAATATTTTTAAAAATTTTTAAAAAGAACCTATCAAATCTTCATTGTCCTTTAATTAAACCTGTTCTTAATCAAATAACATTTTTAAAAAAGTTTACAAATATATATTTACCATTTTTAAAGTCTCTTTTTTGGTAAATTGACTTATGAATTCTAATAGTTAAGAATCTTTGAAAATCATTGAATTAATTAATGAATGCTAGGGTGCTGTAACAAATAAAAATTTTGTGATAGCTCAAATATGAACAGTTTTTTTCTTGCTCATATAAAAACCTAAAATGTGTGACTAGGGTTTCTTTCATTTTACGCTCCGTTTTCAACATAATTCAAAGGAAACGAGCAACGGGGATCATCTACAGGTCCAGGTGCCTAGAATTACCACATACTACTTCTGCTCATTTTCCATTGCCTGAATCTCTGTCATTCTACCATACCCCACAGTAAACACTGAAAAATGCACACTCCCTTGAATCCAGGAAGAATAAGAAATGGGATTGTTAACGAACACAAGCAGTAACTTCTTTGACATTGGTCATAGCAACTTCTTTCTAAAAATGTCTCCTGAGGCAAGGGAAACAAAAGCAAAAATAAACTACTGAGACATGATATCAAAATAAAAAGCTTCAAACACAAAATCAACAATCAACAAAACTAAAGGGAAACTATGGAATTGAAGAAGCTACTGAAAATAACATATCTGACAAAGGGTTAGCATCTAAAATGTAGAGAGAACTTATGAAACTCAACAGCCTAAAATTAATAATCCAATTAAAAATGATCCGAAGATATGAACAAACATTTCTCCAATGAAGACATCCAGGTGGCCAACAGACACATGAAAAGATGCTCAACATCACCAATTATCATAGAAATACAAATCAAAACAACAAGTAGGTATCATCTCACACCTGTCAGAATGGTTAAAATCAACAACACAAGAAACAATAAGTGTTAGCGAAAATGTGGAGAAAGGAGAACACAATCCCACTGTTGTGGGAATGCAAACTGGTACAGCCACTCTAGAAAGGAGTATAGAGTTTCTTCAAAAAAGTTAAAGACAAATCCACCAATTGCACTACTAGGTACTACTCAAAGGATACAAACATACTGATTCAAAGGGATACATGCATCCTGATATTTATAGCAGCATTATCTCTAATAGCCAAATTATGGGAACAGCCAATGTATCCACCAACTGGTGAATAAATATTAAAGAAGTGATATAAATATGCAATGGAATATTCCTCAGCCATAAAAAAGAACGAAATCTTACCATTTCCAATGACATAGCTGGAGCTTGAGAGTATTAAGCAAAATAAGTCAGTCAAAGAAAGACAAATACCATATGATTTCATTCATATGTAGAATTTAAGAAACAAAACAAATGAGCAAAAAGGGGTGGTGGGAGAGAGAGGCGGACGAATCAAGAAATAGACTCTTAAGTGTGGAGAACAAACTGATGGTTACCAGAGGGGAGGTGGATGAGGGGATGGGTAAAATAGGTGGCGTAGATTAAGAAGGGCACTTGCTGTGATGAGTACCCGGTGTTATATGGAAGTGTTGAATCACTATATTGTACACCTGAAACTAAGTTTACACTGTATGTTAACTAGCCAGAATTTAAATAGAAACTTTAAAAAAATTTAGACAAGTAAATTAAACAAATAATAAACAACTATTTGTTATGAGTCTCAAAAACCCATTTTTTCAATTAAAATAAGTGCGTGTTTTTGTACAAAGCACTAAACTGAAACATATTAAGAATTAATCCTTAAAGTATACCTATTTGAATCATGAGAATCACAAGTTCTTAACGGTCGTTCTGAATTCCTTTTTTTCCCCTTTTAATTATTTTTATTATCATTCTTCCTTAAACACAACGGCAGTTGAGGGATATAGCAATAAACCATTTCTTATAATTTTTATCTCCCAATAATACTTATAATCTAATTTTTAAGTTATAAAATATTTATATCAATTGATACTATTCAAAGCAGTAGGCAACATAAAAGGAAAATTCTAGCAAACTTTTGTAAATGGTTTGTTCCTCTGTGTTATTGAAAACAATTTTTGGCAGGCATCAGGAGATAGATATTTTCCACTTTAAAAACATCCAATAATAGAGTCAAAGATTGAAGATTCCAGAACTTTAATGGAACTAAAAAACTTCAATGTTCTTTAGAGAAAGACGCTGGATAAGTTTTGCCTTATGACAAAAAATCTCTCCAGAATGTCATCAGGTTTTAATAGAGACATAACATTTTGAAAAAATAATTGATTTAGAAGAAGTGAACTAAATTTTCTTCTAAGTTACCACTATTGAAAAGTACGATTAAATCATAGATTTCTCATGCCAATTTTATTAGAACATGATATTTATACTTAAATTTCAGAAGAGATTACCATAGTCAAAATGTATTTTAAAATGATCAAGACTGGTTTTGGATATTCTTTTCCTGTCCAAGATTTCCTTCCATATGATGCAATGACTTGAAAATAAAATACAGTATATCTTGTTGATATACTTTGCTTAAAAAAGGTCACATTCTATGTGTATTATATTCAAAATGCAAATACTGCATTTTTGAATGCTTGAAATTCACAGAGAAAGACAGATAGATGATGAAAACTGGAAACTGAAAGTTAATTTAGAGAAACTGTAAGCCCTCTTTATGTTAGTTATACAAATAAAATTTCAGGGAAGTATCTTGACTATCATTGCATAAAGTAAAAGGAATCAACTCAGTGAACAAATTTCCTGTTGTCTTCTGAGTCAGTTATATGACTAAGGGAGCTATTGCTTATTTCCAATAAACAGTTTTAGCTCTCTATACGTAGTGAAGGATTCTAGGCTTTCAGTTCTTATAATGAAACACAAAGAAATGTATTTTACCTAAAATATTATCATCTTGGTATTTATTATTAGATAAACACATTGCTTTATATATTAGAAAGTAGAAAAGTGAGGCTAACAGTAGGTGAATGAATGTATATGTTCCATAGGTATTGCTATTTAGAATGGTTAATTATACTATAGGTTTTTCTTTACTTCAGCAAATGCATTTGTTTTTGCTTTTCATTGTTAAGTAAAGCTCTTATGAAACCTCAAGTGTCTGAGGAGCACACTAATTATTCAAAGTAGTTCTGACCCCCATAAAAAGTAAAAATGTAGCATAGAGAAGGTTACAATTTTCTTGGGAAACCAAATATATTCAGCAAAAATAATAGGTAAACAGGTAACAAGACACCTATCAGTAGATATACAAATCATATAACAAAGGTTGTTGTTGTGATTACTGGCCAGAGGCTTTTTAGTTTTGTAGTAGTCCCCATTAGCTCAAAATACACTGAAATTTTAGAAAGTCTTCAAAGAAAGAGAGATTATTACTTGACTAGTATAATGTGTCATTCTAAGATTTACAGTGCAAACTTAGATCTAAATATTAGAGAATTTAAAAATAATTCTGACCCAAGAACTTTTCATCTGAAAGTAAACACGCACACACACACACGCACACACACAAGTCCTTCACACTTGATCTTCAGGTATGTTCTAAGGTAAGCACCTTTTAAATTTCTATAAAACTTGGAAAAGGTATTTTAGAAATAGTATTAAACTCAAAATAAAAACAAAGTATATAAAAATAAAACACTTCTGCTAAGAAGTGTTTAGGATGGTTTGCAAAATGAAAATACAAATAATCTTCCTGTTTAGAAAACTCAATTGGATAGCTTCATTTCATCTTTGTAGAACCAAGCTGAGGCTCAGTCCTGGGGCATTATTAAATGACTGCTGCTCCACATCTATTGCTCTCAGCTGGCTTCCTCTTACAGCCAAATTGTATGTTATACTTTATTTGCTCCCCAAAGTCTCCTTTTAAAAAATAATTTTCAATCTTTTTTTACATAAACAATATTCTGCATTCATATTTTTTTAATTTCAAGTATAATAATTGAATACACTTTTCCATTGATCCTGACAAGCTACTAAATTTCTTTTCCTATAATTTACCATACATTGTAATATTTGTGTGTCTTCTCCACCAAGATTATTGAGAATTTTTGAAAGAATAACTGAAGAAATGCTGTCTCAAGTTAGTTTATAGGTCCTACACTTGTTCCAGATTTTCAACTTAAATCTTCCACATTTTAGTTTTCAACGATTGTGTCTTCCTTATTATAGATTATGCCTTTTTTTAAAAAAAATTATTTCTGAGAGACAGACAGCATGAGCAGGGGAGGGTCAGTGAGAGAGAGAGAGAGAAATACAGAATCTTAAACAGGCTCCAGGCTCTGAGCTAGCTGTCAGCAAAGAACCTGACATGGGGCTTGAACCCATGAACTGTAGGATCATGACCTGAGCTGAAGTTGAATGCTTAACCGACTGAGGCACCCAGATGCCCCTATGCCTTTGACCTAATTCTTCAACTTGTTTCATATGTCTGGCTTTTGAACTTGGTATAACAATGGCACACCTTGTTTTGCTCTGTTTACTCATCTGATGAGATATCATCATAATTTTGGCCTGTCTCATAACTAATTACTCAGGTTTAGATATTAACAAAGTTATAGCATAATCCTGAATAATTTAGAGCCTCTAAAATTAACCATTTTGGCCTGAGCCAAGATGGCAGAACAGCGTGGAAGATTTTTTTTTTCTTTTTTGCCTCTCTTATCCTTGAAATGTAGCTAGAACAATACCAAACCATCTTGCACACCTAGAAAACTGATCTGAGGATTAACATAACAATCTGTACAACTGTGCCACAGAACACAGCAAGTATGCAGTGCAGAGAAGAAAACTGGGGGAGAGAGAAGCTGTGCAGGGAATTCACCCTAAAAGAAAGAACTGGAAGAAATGACAGCCAGGGACTTAATCAACACAGATACATGCAAGATGTCTGAAGCAGAATTTAGAATAACAATAATAAGAATCCTAACTGGATTGAAAAAAAAGCATAGAATCCTTTTCTGTAGAGAGAGATGAAAGTAAAAATGCTATAACTGAGATGCAATCTCAAGTGGCTTCCACAATGGCAAGGATGGATGAAGCAGAGCAGGGAATCAGCAATATAGGGCAAAAGAGCACAATATAAGAATTAGGGAACTCGGTGAGTCATTAAAAAGGAATAATATCCAAATCATAGGGGTCCTAGAAGATGAAGAAACAAAACAAGGGGTAGAAGGTTTATGTGAACAAATCATGGCAGAACACTTTCCTTACCTGGGGAAAGACAGACATCAAACTCCAGGAAGCAAAGAAACACCCACTAGACTACACAAAAACTGACCATCAACAAGGCATATCATAGTCAAATTCACAAAATATTCAGACAAAGAAAGAATCTTGAAAGCAACAAGGGGAAAAAAAGTCTTTAACCTACAAGAGAAGACAGATCAGATTTGCAGCAGACCTATCCACAGAAACTTGGCAGGCCAGTAAGAGTGGCAGGATATACTCAATGTGCTGAATTGGAAAAATATGCAGTCAAGAATTCTTTATTCAGCAAGGCTGTCATTCAAAATAGAAGGAAAGATATAAAGTTTCCCAGACAAACAAAAACCAAAGGAGTCTGTGCAAGACATTTTATGGGGGACTCTGATGGGAGAAAAGATGAAGCAAACAAACAAAAAAAGACCAAAAGCAACAAAGACTAGAAAGAACTAGAAAGCACCAGAAACTTCAACTCTACAGGGAACATAATAGCAATAATTTGTATCTTTCAGTACTCATTCTAAACGTCAGTTGATAAACACTCTAGTCAAAAGGTATAGGGTAACAGAATATATAGGAAAACAAGATCCATCTATATGCTGTTTACAAGAGAGCCATTATATACCTAAAGTCACCTTCAGATTGAAAGTAAGGGGATGAAGAACCATCTATCATGCTAAAAGTTGCCAAAAGAGAGCCAGAGTAGCCATACTTATATCAGACTATCTAGATTTTAAAATAAAGACTGTAACAAGAGATGAAGAAGGGCATTATATCATAATTAAAGGGTCTATTCACAAAGATCTCAGAATTATAAACATTTATTCTCCAAACGTGGTACACCCAAATATATAAATCAGTTAAACACAAACATACAGATGATAATATTGATAATCATACATACATACATACATATTGATAATAATACCATAATAGTAGGAGACTTCAATACCCCACTTACAGTAATAGACTTCAATACCCCACTTACACTAATAGATCATCTAAACAAAATCAACAAGGAAACAATGGCTTTGAATGACACACTGGACCACATGGACTTAACAGATATATTCAGAACATTTCATCCTAAAGCAGCAGAATACACATTTTTTTCGAGTGCACTTGCAACATTCTCCAGAATAGATCACATACTGGTACACAAATCAGCCTTCAACAAGCACAAAAAGATCAAGATCATTCTGTACATATTGTCAGACCACAATACTATGAAACTTGAAATCAAACACAGGAAAAAATTTGAAAAGACAACCAATACTTGGAGACTAAAGGACATCCTATAAGGAATGAATGGGCTAACCAAGAAGTTAAAGATGATATTAAAAAAGTACATGGAAGCCAATAAAAATGATAACACCACAGCCCAAAACCTCTGGGACATAGCAAAGGCAGTCATAATAGGGAAATATATAGCAATCCAGGCCTTCTTAAGGAAGGGAGGTCTCAGATATACAACATAGCCTTACACCATAAAGAGCTGAAAAAAACCAACACATAAAATCCAAAACCAGCAGATTTTTGGATTCTAATCTAATTAAGATTAGAGCAGAAATCAATACTTTTGAAACCAAAATATCAGTAGAACAGATCAGTGAAACCAGGGGTCAGTTCTTTGAAAAAAAATTAACAAAATTGATAAACTCCTAGCCAGACTCATCAAAAAGAAAAAGAAAAGGAACCAAATAAATAAAATCAAGAATGAAAGAGGAGAGATCACAACCAACACTATAGAAATACCAACAGTAATAATAGAATATTGTGAGCAATTCTACACCAATAAATTGGTCAATCTGGAAGAAATGACAATTCCTAGAAACGTATCAACTACCAAAACTGAAACAAGAAGAAACAGAAAATTTGAACAGACCTATAACCAGTAATGAAATCATATTAGTAATCAAAAATCTCCCCCCAAAAAAGAGTCCAGGGACTGATGGCTTTCCAGAGGAATTTTACCAAACATTTAAAGAAGACATGATACCTATTCTTTCGAATAGGTGATCCAAAAACTATAAATGGAAGGAAAACTTCCAAACTCTTTCTATGAAGCCAGCATTACCTTGATTCCAAAAGCAGACAGACTCCACTAAAAAGGAGAATTACAGACCAATTTTCCTGATAAACATGGATGCAAAAATCCACAATAGGATACCACCCAACTGGATACAATACATTAAAAGAATTATTCACCATGACTAAGTGGGATTTATACCTGGGATGCAGGGTTGGTTCAATATCTGCAAAACAATCAATGTGATACATCACATCAATAAAAAAAAAGGAAAAGAACTACACGATCCTCTCAATAGATGCAGAGGAAGCATTTGACAAAATACAGTATACTTTCTTGATAAAAGCCCTTAAGAAAGTAGGGATAGAAGGATTATGCCTCAAGATCAAAAAAGTCATATATGAAAGTCCCACTGCTAATATCATCCTCAATGGGGAAAAACTCAGAACTTTTCCCCTAAAGTCAAGAACACGACAGGGATGTCTACTCTCACCATTGTTATTCAACATAGTATTGGAAGTCCTAGCCTCAGCAATCAGACAAAACAAAGGAATAAAAAGCATCCAAACTAGTAAGGAGGAAATAAAACATTTACTCTTCGTGGATGACATGATACTCTATATGGAAAACACAAAAGACTTCACCAAAAAGCTGCTAGAACTGATCCATGAATTCAGCAAAATTGCAGGATATAAAATCAATGCACATAAATTGGTTACATTTCTATACACCAATAATGAAACAACAGAAGTAGATATCAAGGAATTAATACCGTTTATAATTGCACCAAAAACCATAAAATACCTATGAATAAACCTAACAAAAGAGATAAAAAATCTATACACTGAAAACTTTAGAAAGCTTATGAAAGAATTCGAAAAGACACCAAACAATGGAAAAATATTCCATGCTCCTGGATTGGAAGAAAAAATATTGCTAAAATGTGATACTACCCACAGCAATCTAAATATTCAAAGCAATCCCTATCAAAATAATACCAGTGTTCTTCACAGAGCTCAAACAATCCTAAAATTCGTATGGAACCAGAAAAGACCCTGAATAGCCAAAGCAATCCTGATAAAGAGCCCAATCCTGGCCTTCAAGATACAAAGATTACAAAGCTATAATCATTAAAACAGTACGGTACTGGCACAAAAACAGACACATAGACGAATGGAATAGAATGGAGAACCCAGAAATGAGCCCAGAAATGTATGACCAACTAATCTTTGACAAAACAGGGAAGAATAGCCAATGGAATAAAGATGGTCCCTTTCAGCAAATGGTGTTGGGAAAACTGGACAACGACATGCAGAAAAATAAACCTGGACTACTTTCTTACACCATACACAAAAATAAAATGGTTGGAAAATCTAAATGTAAGACAGGAAGCCATCAAAATCCCAGAGGAGGAAGCAGGCAAAAACTTCTTTGACCTTGGCCACAGCAACTTCTTACTCAATACGTCTCCAGAAGCACAGCAAACAAAAGCAAAAATGAATTATTGGGACCTCATCAAGATAAAAAGCTTCTGCACAGTGAAGGAAAACTAAAAGGCAACCAACGGAGTGGGAGAAAGTATTTGCAAATGACATATCAGATAAAGAATTAGTATCCAAAATCTATGAAGAATTTATCAAACTCAACACCCAATAAAACAAATAATCCAGTGAAGAAATAGACAAAAGACATGAAAAGACACTTTTCCAATGAGGGCAACCAGATGGCTCACAGACACATGAAAAAATGCTCAACATCACTCAACATCAGGGAAATACAAATTAAAAACACAATGAGAAGTCACCCCACACCAGTCAGAATAGCTAAAATTAACAACTCGGGCAAAAATAGATGTTGGTGAGGATTCAGAGAAAAAGGATCTCTTTTCCACTGCTAGTGGAAATGCAACTGGTGTAGCCACTCTGTAAAACAGTATGGAGGTTCCTCAGAAAGTTAAAAATAGAACTACCTTATGACCCAGCAATTGCACTACTAGATATCTATCCAAGGGATACAGGTGTGCTGTTTCAAAGAGGCACATGCACCCAATGTTTATAGCAGTGCTATTGACAATAGGCAAAGTGTGGAAAGAGTCCAAATGTCCATCAGCAGTATATGTGATATATATACGACTATATGTATATATATACATATATATATGTATGTATGTATATAGTCCATGTATATATATGGACTAGTACTTGGCAATCAAAAAGAATGAAATCTTGTTATTTGCAACTACGTGGATGGAACTAGAGGGTATTATGCTAAGCAAAATAAGTCAGAGAAAGACAAATATTATATGAATTCACTCATAAGTGGAATTTAAGATACAAAACAGATGAACATAAGGGAAAGGAAGCAAAAATAATATAAAAAGAAGAAAGGGGATAAAACATAAGAGATTCTTAAACACAGAGAACAAACTAAGGGTTGCTAGAAGGGTTTTCTGTGGGGGGGGGATGAGCTAAATGGGTAAGGGTATTAAGGAAGATACTTGGGATGAGCACTGGGTGTTATTCATAAGGAATAAATCACTAAAATCTACTTCTGAAATCATTATTGCGCTATATGCTACCTAACTTGGATGTAAATTAATAAATAAATAGATAAAAAATAAATAATATAAAATTAACCATTTTTATAATATCAAATTAGTTATTTTGATATAATATAGTTGATATGTAAAATTACTTATTTTATATGGTACATCTCTATGAAAAGCCTGTCAGTCAAAATGTATATACAGTGCTTGACACAGTAAAAGGCATTATGACATGAAAGGGTGAGTGGACAAGTTGACAGACACAGCTTAATTATATGAAATATAAAAAATCATAGCTCTATGTGGTGCCTGGGGACTCAGGTGGTTAAGCGTCTGACTTTGCCTCAAGTCATGATCTCACAGTTTGTGAGTTTGAGCCCGGCATCAGGGTCTCTGCTGTCATTGCAGAGGTTGCTTCAGATCTTTTGTCTCTCTCTCCTTGCCCCTCCCTCCTCTCAAAGATGAATAAACATTGAAAAAAATCACAGTGCCAGACCCAATAGCTAATAATTTTCCTTTGTCATTAACCTCCATATAACAATATCTCAAAAAATATTTTAAAGTCCCTCAATATTGGAAGTCTAGTGACTGCCCTTTGAAGTTTATCTCATACCTCTGGAACCAGGTGAGCAGAATGTCATCATCTTAAGTTGTACTTACCAAATTTTAAACCAAAAAATAAATTTGAAAGAAACCTCTATTTGATTATAGGTGGGTGCTACTGCATTTGGGAGGAGATCAAAAATGGATAATTCAATTATTATTTTAAGTATTACAACAGAAGGGTATAAAACCATGGAAAATAAGTTTTAAACATCAATGCCAATAACCTAGTTAAACCTGTGTTCATGATAGATGATAAGATAGATAGATAGATAGATAGATAGATAGATAGATAGATAGATAGATGATAGATAACATAGAGAGACAGAGAGATAGGTAAATGTACAGTGATCTGTTAAAATTAAATATTCTATAAGGCCCAAAATGAAAAAATTCCACATAGCTACCTGTGTCAAAGTGCATGTTAATATCTGTATCAGACTCACCATATGCCATAAGCCTCTGTTTATTTTCCAGGATGCAGAGTCTGAGGCCATTCTGAGTAGTACACTGCTTTGGTACCCTGCTCCTCAGTGAATCATTGTGTCTTAGTCTGAGCTTCTGTAACAAAAATACCAAGACTGGGTGGCTTAAACAACAAACCTTTATTTCTCACAGTTCTGAGGGTGGGAAGTTCAAGATCAAGATGGCAGCATATTCAGTGTCTGGTGAAGGCTTTCTTCCTGGATTACAGTCACCTTTTTGCTGTAGCCTCATGTAAGAGGGAAAGGGCAGGGAGTGAGACCTTTTAATAAGGGGACTAATCTCATTCATGAGAGCTCCACTCTCATGACCTAATTGCCTCTCAAAGTCCTCACCTCCGTAAACCAATGACAGTGGCTTAGGGTTTCCACAGATGAATTTAGGGGAGGGAAGATCCAAACATTTGATTCATAGCACATTATGACAACAGCCGACTATTAATGAGAGCTTCCTGTGTACCAGATACTACCTATAATCCTCAAAATAGTAATTTTTAGTCTTCGTTAGAACCACAGGAGATAATTTTGCTCATTTTATTTTTATGTATTTTGTCTCCATTTTGGATAGGAAAATTGAGACACAAAGAGGTTAAGCAGTTTACACAAAGTCACACACATTTGAAAAATGGCGGAGTTGGGTTTTGTCCCCCGTGTGGTCTCAAAGTTCAGCTTTTAGTCACTCCTTCATAGTACTTGCACACATACTTGTACCTGGCCCTATGAGCAAATAAAGAAAATAGAGTAAGATCTCTCTCTGTGTTCCACCCTTGAAACTTCACAGTGCCCCTTGACTAGGTCTAAGTGGTGTCTTTACAGATATTTACTTCAATATTCTCACAACTTTTTAAAATGAAGCATATATTAATATTTTATAGAAATAGTGTTACATAAAATAAAACTTGGGACAAATATCTATAACATCTAGAGAATTTTAAGCTACACTACCATTTTATATATTTTAATATTAAAACAGAGGCTCTAGAATTCTGTAAAACAAATATTTCTTATTAATATTTACGTTATATCCAAATATTTCCCAGGGTAATTGTCAAGTATTAACTTCAACATTTAACACATTAGTTAGAAATACCTATAGTGAGCAGTATAAGTGGTTTCAGGAAGAGTAATCTTCAGAGCTTTTAGCTTCTGTTCATTCAGTGAACCAATTGGTGATCTTTGTTCATTATATAGAAATTCTATGTTTATATTTAAGTCTTCAGATAATTATTTGATTGTAAGGCACATTGTATGTGACATTAAATATGTAGGTGAATTGTTGTGCGTGAAATTTGCTGATTTACCACAGAATAATCGCATCTCGGTACAGTATTCTGTTTGCAGTGGCTTCATAGATTAACCATGATTAATGACATAGTTTAATTTTTCAAGCTTTGTCTTGATTTGAACATCAAGTAGGATATGGGGTCAGTGTTTCATTTGTGATTTCATTTCCATGCTTTCAGACATATTGTACACTATGCAAAATTCACTCTCAGTAGAGTCATTTTAAGATTGTTGCTTGTTTTGGCGAAAGCTGAGTGAAGGAAATTTAGATTCAGTTGTAGTGTACAGAGAAAGTCCATTAAAATGCTGTCACAATGTACAAGTCATTCAATAATTCAAGTGCTTGGCATCTACATGAAAGGAAAACATTTTAAAAACTTCATTATAAAATAATGTTATAATTTGATTATCCTGCAAGAAAATCCATATGGTTTATACATTTTTAACTCTCTTGCTTTGACTTTAGTGAAATTGTGCCTGTTCAATCATTTTTGGCACTGTGTTGTTCTGTCTTTGAGTCATCTCACCTCTCTCATTGTTCCTTTCTATCAACAAAAAAGTATTCTTCAGGATACTGCCTGCAGTTCTTATTCCCTCTCTGTATAGTCACTTCGTATTACCAATTTATAAAAATAGTGGAGAAGAGTAAGAACGGGTCCCAGAGGTTTGAAAATCAGAGGAGAAAATTCATGTGAAATGTCTAGGACAGGGCTTACACAGTTACGTAGTGAGTGTTCCATGCCTTTAGATGGTAACTACTATAGGTCTGGTGCATTGTTTTGTTGCTTTGTTATTATTATTGGATACTTAACAAGTGCTTAAATCACTTGATATCAGAAGTTATAATTGTTTTCGTTATGGGTACATCTAACCATCTTCTCTATATTAAGGGGTTTATTTAAATTACTGTTATTATTACATTATATAAATTATATATCAATTAATATTGTCATAATTAAGCATATAAATTTAGAACAAAATTAGGAAGTAAAAATGGTCTTTCTCACTGAGATGTAAAGCAATACACTAAAGGTATATTACATTGGTAGTAAAATTAGAAATCATAATCTATTTAAGTCTAGCTATACATTTTAACTTTGTAGGAAATTGAAATATTTTACCACAACACAACCACCAGTTTAATATCTCTGGTCAGGATCATTCTCTCATACCGTGGTCCTGAATTTTTAATTTCTTATTCACCTCCCTATGGCTTTCTTTCTTGGCTACTCAAATAAAATGTACGCATCACTGGGACTATCTTCTTGTATAACATTCAATCTTCTCTTGCAGTCTCTATTTAATTAGTTTCACTATCATTGTGCACATCTTAGTTTCAGAAAGTTGAAGTAATAATAATAATCAAAATAATAATAACAATAATAAAACAGTAATTAATTTGTGTTGACTTCCTTCTATGAGTCACATGTGGTGCCAAGCACTTCATAAGTATTACCTCATTCTATCTCACAACAACATCGTGGATTTTTTAAGTTTTAATATTATTCTTATTTACAAAGGTTTAACTGGTCTTAGAGAGGCTAATTCACTCATCCAGGTTCACCAATTTGTAAGCAATGGGATTTTGACTCAAACCTACACATATTGACTCCAGAGCCAATACATTCATGATCAAAATATTTGACTCTATTTGACTCTGTAGAATTCTTTTTTAAAGATGTAAGTACATCCAGATTATTGTGCTACCATCATCACCATCTGTCTCCAAAACGTTTTTATACTTCCCAGCTGAAACTCTGTGCCCATTACCCATGAATCCTCCATTTCCCTTTCCTCTGCACCCCTTGCAACCACCATTCTACTTTTTTTCCTATTAATGTTACTACTCCAAATGCTTCATATAAATGGTATCATTTGTATGAAATCATTTATATTTGTCCTTTTGTGACTGACTTATTTCACTTAGCCTAATGTCTTCAAAATCCTTCCACGTTAGAGCATGTATCAATTTTTTTTTTTTGCCTTTTAAAGCTGAATGATATTCCATTGTATGTATATGTCACATTTTGATTATCCACTGATCTATCAGTGAGCACTTGAGCTATCTTTTTGATTTAAGATCCAGCTTTCAATTCTTTCAGATTTGAATTGCTGGATCATATGGTTCTCTTGTTAATTTTTTTTTTTAAGAACTGCCAGACTGTTTTTCCATAGAGGGCTGCACCATTTTGCATTCCCACCAATAGTGCACAAGAATTCCAAGTTCTCCACATCCTAGCCATAACTTTTGTTGTGTGTAGATGTATGTGTTTGTAGTTTTATAGTAGCCATCCAATGGGTATAATGTTGTATTGCAGTTTTGATTTTCATTTCCCTAAGGATTAGTTTGTTGAACATCTTTTCATATGCATGTTAGCCATTTCTATTTCCCTGGGGAAATGTCTATTAAAGTCCTTTTTGATCAAGTTATTTTTGTTATTTTTAAGTTATAGGAGTTCTTTATAAATTCTGAATATTAATGCCTTATCAGATATATTTGCAATTTTTTCTCTGCAGGTTTCCTTTTCACTGTGTTGAATGTGTCTTGCAATGCACATGCTTTTAATTTGATATATTCCATTTTATCTACTTTTACTTTTTTTGTGCTATTGTTGTCCTATTCAAGAAATCATTGCCAAATCCAAATCATGAAGCTTTTCTTTGTGTTTCTTATAAGTTTTACAGTTTTAGGTCTTACATTTATGTCTTTGATCCATTGGACTTAATTTTTTGTATGGTATAAAAGTCCAACTTTTTGTTTATCCATTTATGTGTTAATAGATACTTCAGTGGTTTCTGGGTTTTGGCTATTGTGAATAATGCTACTATGAACATGGGTATAGATATATCTGTTCAAGTCCCTGGTTTCATTTCTCTTGAAAGTATGTCCATAAGTGGAATTGCTAGATCATCTGACAATTCTATATTTAATTTCTGGTGGAATTTCTATGTAATTCTTTTACTTTGCTATCATACACTTCTATTTTTCTATCATCTATCTATCTATCTATCTATCTATCTATCTATCTATCTATCATGTATCTATCTATCATCTACCTATCAGTATTTTTTAATTTTAGGCCCACATTATTTTAATTTTCTATCAGTCATTTCTCTGAAGGTTATATCACTTGGATTATTTTTTTATTTAAACTGCCAAAAAAGCATAAGTCATTTCATTAGTTACACACATAGAAAATTGCTATAGCCTGGTTTTACTAAATTTTAATTTATCTAGTTCTTTTTTTCCCCTTCTATCCAGTAACCCTAACACACATGCTCTTTATCCTCTTTGCTTTTTTATCCTTCTAATTGCTCCCTGCATATATGCTTGCTGATTTAACTAGTTTTCATTTCTAGTCCAGTCCATTCAACCTGGTCAACACTGTAAACACTCTTGCACCTACATCCTTGACATGCATGCCATAGTGCCTATCCTGTCCACTGATTAGGAAACTTCACCCAGGTTCAATATGAGTTTCTGCTACCTCGTCTACAACCAAATGGATCTACATTTCTGCAGAACAAGTGTCTTTAATCTATGACTCATGGGCTAAATCTAGCTTACCTCTAATTTTTGCAAATAATGTTTTGTTGGAACACAACCATGCCCATTTATGTGTGTATTTTCTATGGCTATTTTTGTGTTAAAACAAAAATTGAGTAGTCTTTACAAAGACCTACAAATCCTGAAATATTTACTATCTGACATCTATACAAAATGTTTACAGATCTCTGCCTATATGGTATCACTCAAAATAATAATATGACAAATCCAGTCAAGACTTGAATACCAATTCTTCCAAGCAATGTTTCTACATTTCTTGAGGCATCTCTGTCTCCATAATCCACAATAACTATTTCAAACGGTGTCATTTTCCTTCAGACATTCTTAGTAAATTACCTCGATTCATCATTCAAAGTGAAAATTATTGCCATTTATTTTATGCCTTGCAACCAACTGATTAACCAATATCCAGTCTCATTGCTTCTAATTACTTCCTTTTATAATAGAAAATACTCCTCTAACCCAGGCATGATTTCTCAACCTATGTACAAGTCCATGCTCCTTTCTGGTTTTTCATATACTTTACTCATCAATCTATTCCTTCTTAATTTTAATTTCTTCTATTCTTATTCCCTTAAACAAACATATTAATGTCACTATCATCATCTATCATCTATCTATCTATCTATCTATCTATCATCTATCTATTATCTATCTATCTGTCTATCCAACTATCATCTATCTATCTATCTATCTATATCCATCATCTATCAATTATCTATCTATCATCTATATCTGGTATAGTATATAAAATACATATGAGAACACTCTTAAACCCAACTCTTTTTACTGCCTAACTCTCTTTATCCCATTCATAGTCACCCTTGACTGCTTCTATTATCTCTAATCATATTGCATGCTAACCAAATATATTTTGGCCCTACACTACTATTCCAGGGCATTTTTAAGATCATCCATGATTTGCTTCTTTCTATTTCCAACAGCTATTTTCCCTCTTTTTCCTCCTTATACTTATCCAATGTACTTATACAATATCCACCCTTAACTATTGGACATTTTTCTCAAGCACTCCTTACTTAAATTGACCCATTCCATCCTCCCACCCCCACCCCCCAACTACTTTGGACACTTCTTTGAGTCCCTGATGGACTGTATAACCAATGGTGGTATGGCAGTGAGAGAAATGGATGCATACAAAAACATACTCCACAGAAACATTTTATATAACTTAATGTTAAGAGTGTTCAACCAAATGCTACCATTACTAATTGTGTAACTTGAGAAAATCTTACTTCTATCTGGCTTAGTTTCTCATCTATAAAATGTAGTTGTAATAATTATATCTACCTTTTTATAAGGATTAAGTGAATTAATGTGTGTAAGTACTCCAACAGTGCTGTGCACATAGTAATATCTATGTACTCTAAGGGTTAGGAATGACCTCCAAAACCTTCATTCAACCACCTCAGAGGCAATGGATCTTAAAATTTTCATATTTGGATAATGTCAATAAACCATTACATGTCCTACAAGTCCTTTCATAGTTTTCATAGTTGACTGCATTCTCTTATTCAGGCTCATCTGAACTTAAGCTAAATGAACAATTAACTCTTTTTCTTTTCTATTAGGAAGCTGAACTTAATTTTTGAAATTTGCATTAAGCACAGCTCTTTGAAGCCTCTAGTCTTCTGTTCAAATGGACAAATCTTATTAACTATGTATTGGCTTTTAATTAAAAGGTGATAAAATCAGCCCATATTTTTAAGAATTTTCTCATAAACAGGAAAAGTATGGTAGTTGACTTTCACTTTGAAAATGATGATTGAAACAAAGTATTTGCTCATATGAGAAACTGTTCAATATATATATATATATAGTCATGTGATATTTAAAATTTTTTTAATGTTTTATTTATTTTTGAGAGTGAGAGAGAGACAGCATGAGCAAGGGAGGGTCAGAGAGAGAGGGAGATACAGAATCCGAAGCAGGCTCTAGGCCCTGAGCTGGCTGTCAGCACAGAGCCCGATGTGGGGCTCGAACCCATAAACCTGAGATCATGCCCTGAGCTGAAGTCAGATGCTTAACTAACTGAGCCATCCAGGCAGCCCTGGCATGTGATATTTTTAATGAGCATCAATGAGTAGTTAGAGTTTGAAAATAAAATGTAATTGAAATAATTTAATAGTGAAAAGATAGGATATGTAAAATAATTAATAAAATATCCATGGTAGGCAGAAACTTTCCTCCACTTTAAAGATATCCACATTCCAATTCTTGAAGTCAGTTAAGATATTATATGGGAAAATGAATATTAGTGATACAGTTATGATTAGGGACCCAAAGATAGAGTCCCCTGCCTTATCTTGATAGAGTTAACTAATCTAATCACAAGAATCCTTAAAAGCAGAGAAGCATCAACTTCGGCTCAGGTCATGATTTCAAGGTTTTTGAATTCGACACCCCCATATTGGGCTCTCTGTTATCAGCACAGAGCCCTCTTGGATCCTGTCTCTGTCCCTCCCCCACTGAAGTGTCCACTTGCACGTGTGCATGTTTTCTCTCTCTCTCTGTGTCAAAGGACACAGAGGGGTCCTTTGGAGCTAAGGGTGATAGCAAGGAAACTTCAGTCCTACTATTTCAAGGACCCAAATTGGACAACAACCTGCATGAGCTTGGAAGTGGATTTATCATAGAGCCTCTAGAAAAGAATGCAACACAGTCGACACCCTGATTTTAAGCCACGAGAAACAGAGCAGAGGACCCAGCTGAACTACAGTATAACCAGATGTTTGGCCTAGAGAAACTGTGAATTAAGAAATTTGAGTTGTTTTAAACTGCCAAGTTAGTAATAATTTGTTAGAACAGCAGTTAGAAATTAACATACATCTTATTAACTTACTCTAATTCTTAAATAACTTATTGATCAGTATCTTTGCATATAAAAGTTTCTTGGTAATATAAAAATTATCTTCACCCTCATAAATATTTTTGAATATTTTGAAATTTGAAACTTTGAAATTTGGCCATTCTGAAGTCAGTGACAGAATATTTGATCATCAATGTTTTACAGGCTCATAGATATTAAAAGACCATGCAGATTGTATATTATCTCTCTTCAAGAAGCTACAACCTATTAAATTCCAATGTTTTATTTATATGGGTCCTTTTAAATGGATTTCAAGCATGACTCTGAAGCTTACTATGCTAGAAGATTAATTTTAGCCACTTAATCAATCACGAAGCCAGTGATAAACACTGAGCATTACCGTGCACAGAAATAGAATAAAGGTTTAAGGAATTTTTGGAATGCCTTATGCAGAAATCATGTAGTATTCTTTCAACACAGCAGCAAATTAATTCACTTCTGAATTTATAAACCAGCAAATGTAAAATATACCAGGTACTAGGATACCAGGAAATCTCAGAGATCAATATATGTGTCTTATGCCTTAGTTCTCTCTGTAGATTCTTACCATAATAATAGAGGAAAAATAACTTTGCACATATAGTGAATTATTAAGTTTCAAAAATTATTTTCAAGCTATTGCCACAAAATATATTCAGTCTTGCAACCTTCAAGTGCGAATTTCAGGAAGCATCCTTCTATTCAATAAGGCCATGGACATCATTAATGGTAGAATAGAATGATTTTTTTTAATCTTCCCATCCACATATGAATGGAGTTCCTCTTTAGTAATAGCATTTGTATTCTTTGTCTTCTATGTTCTAGCAGAAGCAATACATGAATTAAAGACACTCTCTGACACACAGCTCTTTCTGGGCTTTAATTTTTACTTAAAATACAGCATAGCATCTTAGGTATTGATCTGATAATAAAGATAATTAATGCCGTGAGATTTGGAAGAATGGAATACAGGCTAATAAAAAAAACTGCTCTTATAGTAAAATTTATTATCTCTTTTTACCCAACTCAACAAATGGTTATCAGAGTAGAGCAAAGACAGTAGAGCAAAGAAAGAGCTCTACACCATTTCCCCTGAGTGCATTGCCTATCTTATCATTTGTCAAAGTCCTCTGGTTTGGAAAATTGTAAATGGGTTGACTATGTTAGAATCAGAAATTATTATCAACACACACACACACACACACACACACACACGTATACTCACACATATAGTACCATTAAACTGACTGGTTTTAGAAATGCTGAGACTACAGTGGTTACAATCAATGTCCTAGAGCTAACTGTTGTAGAGGGCAGTTAGTTTTCTTCATTTTATGACCAAAGATCAGTTGTTGAACCACATAACAGAAGTAACATAGGTATGATGTGGTTGCATCTTTAAGCTCATGTGAAAGGAGAATCCCAAGAATCCATTATTTTCCTAATAAAGAAGATAGTAAAGGTTGACTAAAATGGTCTTCTTTCAATGTAAAGAATAACACAGCACTTAAATAATTTCACAAGCATGCACAAACATGAGACTTTTTGGTGACTGCATAATTTTATTCTACTGTCATAGATTGGCACCATTATAAAGTAGCATTCTATTCTTGAATACTGTGCAAACAAAGAAAAAGACATCTTTAAAGAATGCCATATCTTGCCGTTTATTTGCTGGGTAGAGAGAAGAGCATTAGTACTAGAGGCACAACAGGAATCTCTTTTTTAGTCTATCTTTCATACATTTCAGTAATGCCTCATCAGGTGTTCAAGAAATTTGATGGAATGTCTCCCATGTAAAGACATTTTTATCCAAAGGCTTTATTATTATTATTATTATTATTATTATTATTCATACCATATTAGCCAGACAAGATACTTATACATATTTATATATAACACAGTAAAAAATGGTATATTCAAGTACAGTTTCCCAAGCAAGTATCAGTCATATGGACAATTCTGATTACAGTAGTTTTAAAACTGAATATTGTGTTGGATAAGAGATTCTAAATCTGAGACCTAGAATGTCCGAAAGAAGGAGAGGATTTTGCTCTTCCATTGAGGAACATAGTGATAACACAGAAGGATCTCTTGATTCTGCAGAAATGATTCTTTCTCCTATTTCTCTGAGGAGGTTTTCCTTTAAAGAATATCCTAGAACCCAGGAAAGCATAAATCCGAGGAAGACTGTCAGGCCCCGTTCATTGGCTCCACAAAATAAATGTGCATTGAGAGAATACATAAACCCAAATTGTATCCCTACTATTTGCCAATTATGTTTCATACCAGCCATGAAAAGATTAAAAGGAATAATATAATTCATATTGGAAACATACAGTTTGTTCATCCCTCTTCTCCTCTCAGAAACACCTCTCCTCCCTGCAAAATTGCATGAACAACAAACATCTGAACGCTAAGATACTTTCAAAAGTTTTTCTTTTTTTTTACCAGGACTGCAAAAATGCTGCTTTATTTATTTTTCATCTCCCTAATGTGACAAGTGTAGCACTTTTCATCACCTAATACCAATCCCTGCAGCTGCTTAATGAAACATATCCACTGCCATTCATCATTATTTTCTAAGAGTTCTCAGTATTTCTAGACTCCTATCCAATGAAACTAAGATGAATATATTCAAATAGGCTCTGATGCACTTACTAACTACTTAAAACTAGGACCGAAATATATTTCACAACAGTCACTGGTTCTCTTATTTTCTCAGGGACTGTTTAGTCTCTTCTGAGAATTAAGTAAAATACTTATTTCTATAAAAGACGTGTACGCTACCTAAAGAACCACCTATGATGATAATTGCATTTACGTAGTGTCTGCTCCCATTTTTAAAATGATCTTCCATGGAATTTTCTGAACTAAAATATGACTGAAGCTTAATAGAAATGAACTTCTTAAATTTCTAATTGCTAGTTGAGTCACTGGGCAGTGCTCATTCGTCAAAACTTTATCCCAATGAAATCTAAATTAAAAGTTAGCTTTACTTAAGAGGTAAAGAAATCAGGGCAATTCTGTCTCAATTGAGGAAAAAAAGATGGTCTTTGTATATTCATTTCCATCTGCCAGCTTGAAGACTTTCTTTTTTTAAAGATTCTTTTGGAATTTAAATGTAGTTTCCATGAAGACTTTGAAATGTCCTTTGACATAAACATTGAAAGGTGAAAACTGGCCAGGCCACGTGGGGACAGCTGTGACAGTGGTGTTTGTTCTAGATCCTGTACTGTAAAGGAGGAAGCAAGAGTCATATGGAAATGTTCCTCTTAGTCTCATCTTTAAGGAATACTTCTCTCTGGCTTAGACTGGTTTCGTGTATTTATCCCATTGAATGAAATGGATAATTAGAGGCAAGATTTAGAACACAAGCTTTTTCTCATGAGCCATTTGCTTAAAAATAACAGGTAAACTTTTGTTATACTCACAGATAGCTAGAAATTAAGCTTAGAAACAAACAAGGCGAAGATAGGAAAGGGATTTTTATCTCAGTGCTAAAAATAAAATGTATAATTAGCACTTTAAGATGAGACATCACTATCTCAATAATCAGTTAGCCAAGTCTAATCTTAGCCTGTCTGTGGCATTCTGTACTACATCTGTATGATATGGTAATCTAAATTTGAACAGATGTCCTGAATGTTATGTCAATATTTGAATTGCTATTATGGCTATGAATCAATATTACTTTGTAAACATCTTTATTTTAAGAAGCTTGAATCATGGCACAGTGGTTAAATACACAGACTCTGGAGTTTAATTGCCTGATTTTATAACCCAGCTCCAGTATTCACTGACTATATCTCTTTTGGAGACTTGCTCAACACCCAATTGCAGTAGTTTGCCCATCCATGAAAGAGATGTAATATTTATGTCATAATATAGTTGCAGGGATTAAATGTGTTAATACTCTGCTTGAGATCTTCTAACATGGTGAACATTCAATTATAACTGCTTGTTGTTTTCATGTATACATTATGTCTTGTTTCCACACTTCCTTTTTGGAATCAGGCAAAATACATTGCACTAAAATACAGACTACGTGAAGGTGATGAAAAGTAGAGGATAAGGATAGATAGTAAAGCAATTTGAGTCAAACTTCTCTTTGTTCTACTATCAAAATAGTGTAGGAAAAAAAATTCTATTGTTTTCACTTATTTCACCTTTGCAAACATCAGAATATCATAAAATAATATCAAACTGGATTCATGCCACTAGTATCTATCCAAAATATTTGTAAATAGAGTATCAATATTTTTTTAAATCTGTTATAGCTCACTCATCACTGTGGTGATGTATTCTATTTGCGTTAAAAGGAGAATCTAAATCTAAATCTAACATTGCTTGGAGGGGGTCAGATATTTACATAAAATGTGCTGAGGTCTTTACAAATAATTTTATCATTTCAAAAATGCATAAGTTAGATTTTGATATCACTATATTAACTAAGACCACTAAGATATAGAAAGAGTCAGTGATTCACACACATGTTCAGAGCTAGCATATTTTGGAGCTAGGTTCTTAACCTTGTCTTTTAGTAATTGAGAACAGTCATTTAATAATACATGGTCTCAATATTCAACCTAACCTAGGGTTCACCTTTTGAAGTTTCATTTGTGTTTCATAGTAATGACTTCACATTCTGTCATAATATCCCTCAAATGTCTGTCTGTCTACATGTCTCTCCCATTCCCAGGTCTGCGATTTCCACTTTTCTTTCCATTTCACAGAGTTTAGAAGTTCAAACTTTTTCAGTGTGTTTTCTTTATTAATTCAGATTATTAAAGCAAAACAATTTTGCATTTGGTGTGCCAGGTTATGCTAAGAATTAGGCGTAGGCACACCTTTAAAGTACTTAAACTTCATGTTTTTTATATTTCCAAATGGAAATATAAATAATTCCTTTCCTGGATGGCACTGCTGTGAGTAAAATCTGGTATTTATCAAACTTGAGTGTCCATCTGAATCACCTGAAAAACTTGTTAAAACACAGATTGTTGGATTGTATACATAGAGGTTCTGACTCAACAAGTATTGATTGGTGCTGAGAATTTGCATTTTGGCTATAATGTGAGATCACTCATATAGGCTAATATAGTACATTTTAAAAATGCTTTCAATCACTTTGTGTCTATGAATGCTAAGTACTTTTTTTTTTAATAGTATGAACATTATTTTTAACCCTTGACAAAATTCCAACTCACAATATCTATTTTAGATAAGGACTGATAAAATTTTGATTCTATATTTCCCTTTTCCTTTTGTGGAGGTGTTTTTATATTACAAAATTTGTTAACATTTATTCATTTTGGAGGGACAGAAAGACAGAGTGTGAGTAGGGGAGGGGCAGAGAGAGAGGAAGACACAGAGTCCAAAGCAGGTTTCAGGCTCTGAGCTGTCAGCACAGAACCCAATGCAAGAGTCATGAACCATGAGTTCATGACCTGAGCCCAAAGTCAGATGCTTAACCCGCTGAGCCACCCAGGTGCCCCATCTATTTTTATAGACTAGAGGAAGCATTTGTGGAACAGGAAGGTATAATCAAGTTTGTTAGTTACAAATATCTAATGTCAATCACTATCATTTGGTAGGCTGTAAAGTAGCACAGACTTGGCCAAACCATCTAAATTCAAATTCCAGCTCTGGTTAAGTTATTTAACCTCTCTATGCCATAGTTTCCTAATCTAAAGTAGGGAAATAATAGCATGCATCCAATTGGGTAGTTTTATTAACATATGGATGAATAGATGAAAGGCACTAAGAAATATTTATAACAAAGATATAGGATTTTCACTTTTACTTTGATAATGATATTATGCTTTACATAATGCCAAATATTTTGCTTAAAGAGTTTATTAACTTATAAGTTATGATAGACATAACCTTCAAGGATCAAATGGACTTCAAATCTCAGCTTATCCTGTTTTGCATTACTTTTATAGTTTTAATTCAACCATAATATTCCTGGAAATGTTATAAATAAGATATTTCCAATACAAAAGCTTCCAAAATACCATATTAATAAAGCAACAAATAAGCTCTGCTACTTATGAGAAAATGAATTTCTTATTCTTGAGCATATTACATTCATTAAAAAATCTATTTCAAATTCTTTAATAAACACAATACTTATAAAAGAGCATACAGAATACACCTTTTGTTTTAAAACACATTTGTTCTAATAGTGTTCTACATGCCTTATAATTAAAATGTAATCATCAGAATGGATAGATCGTTTGCCCAAATATTTATTTCAATTTCTAATTTTGTAGAAGACTTGTCATTTTTATGCAAAAATAGCTAATAGTGCTAGTGTGGTAAAGAAAAGTGTTTTACCTGATTAAAACCAAATTAACATAAACAAACTATTCTAGGAAAGTTAAGTGCTGTGCTGAATATCATTAAGCAGTTCCCAGAATGTTATAGTGCACCATTTATAATAATTTTATTATGTATATGGACATTTAAACAATTTGAGTGAAACATAATGCTTACTATGCATCTTCAATATGCTTTTTGTACCATGACCCTGCTGAATAGACAATATGAAATCATTGCTAAAAGAAATCAAATAGCCAATGAGCAGACAGCCCTCAGAAGTTTCAAAGTATCTGAACAACACTAGAAATGAAGTTAGTGAGTTGATGAAAGGCAGAGCTGCATCACATTTTTCTGTTTGGACTAAATATAGATAGGAATGGTAAATCATTTAAAAGTTTGAAGTAGAGAGGGGGTGATGGGCATGGAGGAGGACACTTGTGGGGATGAGCACTGCGTATTATATGGAAACCAACGTGACAATAAACTATTTAAAAATAAATAAATAAATAAAAGAAGATGAATCAGCTAAAAAAAAAGTTTGAAGTAGAAAAGTTACCTGAAAATGGTAATTTATAGATTAACAGTAATTAGACTGAAGTTGGCAAGATTGAAAATATAGAAGGTTGCAAGTTAGGCAGTTAAGAAATTAATGCTAAAATCAGATGAATGCTAGAATCCCGAATCCTGAGTTAAATTACCTACTAGTATGGATGGAGAAATGTAATAGAAACTAAGGAAGAAGGGTAAAAGAAGGCTATCTCTTATCTCTTTATCTCATCACCTCCTAAGACTTCAAGAAAATAAGAACAAAATAATAATCCCATAAAAGAATTGGACTATTAATGTAAGTTTTTTTTTCTTTTTTGAGAGAGAGAGAAAGTGGGAGAGAAGCAGAAGGAGAGGGTGAGAGAGAATCTTAAGCAGGCTCCATACCCGGCATGGAGCCAATACAGGGCTCAATCCTACCCCGGACTCTGAGATCATGACCTGAGCTGAAATCAAGAGCTGAAATCAAGTCAGTTAACTGACTGTGCCACCCAGGTGCTCCAATGAAAGGAATTTTAAATAAATTTCTCAAAGACACAAAAAAGAATATAAGATATTTCTACAATAAACATATATTCTAAAATACTGAGGGCAAACACTAAAATAAATTTGTAAAAGGGGCATATGAATTCCGCATCAGTAACAGGAAAATGATACAATAAAAACAAAACAAAGAAAATATATCCAAAAAGAAAATATAAAAAACAAAACAATAGGAGCCCGAATAAAAGTTACAAAAACAAATTCAAAGACATTGATCATATTTGTCTTAGTCCATTCAGACTGCTCTAACAAAATACCACAGACTGAGTAGTTAATTAAAAACGACAATGTATTTTCTTACAGTTCCGGAGGCTGGAAATTTCAAGATTATGGCACCAACAGATTCCATGTTTGGTGAGGGCTTCCTGGCTCATGGACAGCTGTGTGTGAGGTCTGCATCTTTACATGGCAGAAAAGGTTAGGGAGCCCTTTGGGGTTTATAAGACCACTAATCCCACTCATGAGGGTTCTATTCTCATGACCTCAGTATCTCCCAAAGGTCCAGTCTTCTAATACCATCACAATGAGCAGTAGAATTTCAACATATGAATTTTGAGAGAACACAAACACTCAGACCATAACAGTAATACATATAAATGGATGAATCTTACCAATTCAAAGAAAGAGAATGTCAGGTTTTTAAAATCCATGTATATGAGATTAAAATAAATGTAATGCTGCCTTAAAGGGAATTGAATGATTTAGGTGAGAGTTAGTAGCTAAGAATGTCAGATAAAATACAACGCAGTATTTGGGAATATGTATGCCAAAATTTGTTCATTATTTATCTGAAATTCTAAATTAACTGGCTGTTCTGCATTTTTACATCCTATGTATGGACTGGGGACATTGCCTAGGTTGCCCCTAAGTTGGATATTAAAAGTAGATGGGACAAGGGGTGCCTGGGTGGCTCAGTCAGTTAAGTGGCCAACTTTAGCTCAGGTTATGATCTCACAGTTCACGAGTTCGAGCCCCACATAGGGCTCTGTTCAGACAGTTCGGAGCCTAAGCCTGTTTCAGATTCTGTGTCTCCCTCTCTCTCTGCCTTCCCCACCCCACTCTTTCTGTCTCTCTCCCAAAAAATAAACTTTTTAAAAAAGTAGTTGGGACTCAGAATTGCAATTCATTGATAAAAGCATATTTTTCTTAAGCTTTACAGATTTAACTCAGATTTACAATATTGCAGCACACAGAAATCATAACAAGTCCTGAATGCTCATTTTTCTGTTGCATAGGCTACTAGGCCCATGTGTGTGAAGAAGCAACTAGGAGATCATGGTCTAGATTTAGCTCCCGAACTAATGTCAAGTCTGCTTTTCCTCTTATAAGGATATGGTTATAATCTACTTTATTTAAACTCTGAAATGGTGGCTTGCTACCTTGGATGCATGTATGAGTAATCTGAAACACTTTTTAAAAATATTGATGCTCAGGCACCACTCCAGATCAATTAAATCAGACTCTGAGAAAGAGGCCCAGGCATCACTTGTTTTAATGCTCCTCGGGTGACTGTAATATGAAACACACATTAAAAACTGCTTTTGAGAGTTCTAGTCTCTCATTCAGTGCACCTTAAAAGCAACTTCAAGCTGTGACAACAATACTCCTTGGGGTCTGATTACCTATTTGTCTAGCTTTCCTGACTATCCCTACTAGGCAAATGGCAGATCTTTCCTATGTTCATAAATTAATATAATACTGAATGTTTCTGACTATATTTAACAAAATGCTTTCACCTAAAACAACCCCTTTTGACCAAGAGGTTACTTCAATAAAAATAAAAGGTTTAGTCTTTTATTTTATGACAATAGAAAAAAATCAATGACTTTCCAGGGATATATGTGATATAATAGCCCTCCTTTACTATTACTCCTTAAATTTATATAAAGTATTAATTTATCACACTTTTTGAAATGTAACTATGTGACACATTAAGGAAATCAATTTTCCTTTTAAAATCAAGACAAAATGCTATTTAAAATTTTGGTAATGTTTATTTTTATTTGAGAGAGAGAGACAGAGTATGACCAGGGGAGGGGAAGAGAGAGAGGGACACATGGAATCAGGAGCAGTCTCCAGACTCTGAGCTGTCAGTGCAGAGCCTGATCACAAACTGTGAGATCATGACCTGAGCCAAAGTCGGACGCTTAACCCACTGAGCCACCCAGAGGCCCCCCAAAATGCTACTTTTGAATTCAGTATTGAATATACCTGTACCTGTGTCTTTTTTCTGTTTCCCAAAAATTCAACACTTAAATTTCAAGAAAAGAGCCAAAAACCAAGAAAGCAGAAATAATGATAATTAATTTTATACTGCTATTTATCTATGCTATCCCATTATTCTCTACATCAGGGGACAGCAGACCATGGCCCACTACCTGCTTTTGTACATAAAGTTTTATTGGAGTACAGCCATGACCATTTATTCATGTACTGCCAATGTCTGCTTTTGCCCCATAGTAACAAAGTAAAGTAGTCATGACAGAAATGACATGGGCCACAAAGCCTAAAATATTTACTCTCTGGCCCTTTACAGAAGTTTGTTCAAACTTGCATTAGATTGTTTTTTAAAAATCTATTAAACTTAAGATAACTTGAGATAGCTAATTCTCTCAGATTGCTCTTTGACAATTCCTTGTAATGAACAAAGGAAGGGAAATGAGTTATTTGCGAAACACGTCTATTCTTCAGTGTGAAATAATCTTTCACTTTGTCTCGTTTTTTTCTCTTGTCCTCTTTTCCCATCCTGTTTGTTTAGTTGTGGGGTTTTTTGTTTGTTTTTTGCTTTTTTTTTCCTTCTATGATACAATATCCTATCTTCTTTGGACCATTTAAAAAGCTATACTTCTTGGACTTTTAAAATGACTGCCATCTTTCCACAAATTAAGGGCCAAACTTTCTTTGCCTCCCTTGAGATCTTTTACCAAATCTGGGAAAAATCACTTAAGGATGATTGAATAGTCATTAAAATAAAATAAAAATTCTGATCTTGACTCACATAGCTTTGTATTTAGTCTCTAAACCTAGCAGAATTCCAAAAAGATGGGTCTGTGCTAGGGACCTGGTCCTGAATGAAGTATTGGGTACCAACCGAAATCCAAGCATGGTTTACCACATGTTAAATATTTAGCAAACTTGTTATTCATGAGGGACCTAGGCAGATGTTATAATAACTTCAAAGAAGTCAAAGAGCCACATACTTATGAGGAGTAAACAATTGTGGAAATACAGTTACAGGTGGATGTGAATCTGGCTTTTTCCTCAAAAGAGGGATGAGAAATCGATTGAATTTCTTCCAGTCAGAATTCATTTGCAAGTTCATAGATAAGAATTACTTTTCATTGGTAACAGTTATCTACAATTTACAGAGCAGTAAAATATTTCAAAGGCAGTGAAAGGCTAAAGTCAGATAACCCTGAGAGTCATGTTATAAATAATGAATAATTTTCCATTGGAGATACCCAATAATTTCTTTGCTCATTCCAAACTTACCAAACTGTAGTACTAGAAATCTGTATGTGGCCTCAACAACACTGAAGTCACACAGAATGAAAAACTTAAGACATAATTTTTATAACCACCATCACTATTTTAATTATGGAGTTAAGAAGAAATTAATTTAATTGAAGAAAATGTTACTAAACCATTATGTATTTTTGCATTAGTATCTACATGAACATGTATAAATATAAATGTATGAATATTAATGTATGTTATCTTCAAAGAGAGGATGTTTTTGTTTCCACTGGTCAAAACAGAGAACTAAATCAAGAAATTAAATAAATAAGGATTTTAGAGTTAATGGAAAGGCAAACAACTTAGTTTTTCTTTTTCCTTAGAAACCAGAAAGTCAAGCATTGTTTCAAAAAAAATTATTAAATAATTCTGCAATTCGTTTGCAAAATGAATGTCTTAAAAATTAGATCCTTATGGGGCGCCTGGGTGGCTCAGTGGGTTAAGCATCTGACTTCGGCTCAGGTCATGATCTCACAGATCCTGGGTTCAAGCCCTGCATCGGGCTCTGTGCTGACAGCTCAGAGCCTGGAGCCTGTTTCAGATTCTGTGTCTCCTCTATCTCTCTGCCCCTCCCTTGATCACACAGTCTTTGTCTTTCAAAAAAATAAATGTTAATTTTTTTTTTAAAATAAGAATCTTATAATTCATTTGCATCTGAAAAAATACATGAGGACAACTCCTTAAGTAATTCTCTTTTAGTATTTATTCATAATGTAAAAATTAGGAATTTTACATCAACTTTAGAAATTTCACACATTTGGGGCGCCTGGGTGGCTCAGTCGGTTAAACGTCCGACTTTTGCTTGGGTCATGATCTCGCGGTTCGTGGGTTCGAGCCCCGCGTCGGGCTTTGTTCTGACTGCCAGCTCAGAGCCTGGAGCTTGTTTCAGTCTGTGACTCCCTCTCTCTCTCTGGCCCTCCCCTGCTCACTCCTCTCTCTCTCCCTCTCTCTCTCTCTCCTAGAAATAAATAAAACATTTCAAAAAAAAATTTCACACATTTAAAATTTTTTCCTTATACAAGGGCATTCATAACTCATGCTTTAAATTGTAGCAAAATTAACTTGAGAAAATCAATTTAATGAAAAAACAACATTTCATGATAAAGTTATCTTGAACTTATCTGTGTTAAAGCAGCCCATAGGGTTTTTCTAAACATTAGTCAATACTGTATCAAAGGAATATATCTCTACAAGTGCTGTATTACTCAAATTAATATAACCACAGGTATTGTTTTATACACACACACACCTTTGAATAGGGTGAAAATAAAAATTACAGTTGAATTTCACAGTTAACTTTGCATTTCAGAGAAAGGGAACATCTAACTTCGTCATGTTCTTCCATGTAACATGCGGCAGTGAGTCATTTTTTTTTTCCTTTTTGAGAAATATATTTTAACACATAAAGTTGTGTGATGACCCACCTGGGTGAGTCAGTCAGTTAAGCTTCCGATTTTGGCTCAGGTCATGATCTTTTTGTCTGTGAGTTCAAGACTTGCATCGGGCTCTGTGCTGACAGCTAAGAGCCTGGAGGCTGCTTCAGATTCTGTGCATCCCTGTTTTTCTGCCTCTCTCTCTCTCTCAAAAATAAACACTAAAGAAATTAAAAATAAATAAATAAATAAATAAATAAATAAATAAATAAATAAAGTTGTGTGATGGAATAATCTCCATTTCTTCTTCCAGCAAAGTATTCAGTGCTTTAGCAGTCTCTTTATAAGAAATCTGTGTCTTGTGGTGCCTGGGTGGCTCAGTTGATTAAACTGACTTTAGCTCAGGTCATGATCTGGTGCTTTATAAGTTTGAGCCCTGCATCAGGCTCTGGGTTGACAGCTCAGAGCCTAGAGCCTGCTTTGGATTCTGTGTCTTCTTTTCTCTCTGCCTCTCCCTCATTTGCACTTGATCTCTCTCTCTCTCTCAAAAATAAATAAAACATTTAAAAATTAAGAAAATAAATATGTATCTTAATATTCCTTGAAAATGTGTGTGGTCATGGTTTGGCCATTGTTGCCTTCACTTCACACTCTGCAAGTTCCCTCTTTTATTATATTTTTGTTATTGTTTCAAGTTTTTAGGTAAATTCTAGTTAGTTAACATATAGTGTAATATTGGTTTCAGGACCAAAATTTAATGATTCATCACTTACAGATAACACCCAGTGTTCTTCCCAAGAATGATGCACAAATATCATGCATTCGCCAATGACTCATTAGCCCAATTGATCAATAACTTTTTTCCTTTTGAACTAATAAGCTCTGAACTATAACTATATTTTCTTTTCCCTGCATTGAGACCTTGAACAGAATATCCCCAAATTACCTCAAACTCATCTAATTTAAAATTTAATTCATCAGGACTCAGTTGATTAAACCTTGGACTCCTCATTTTGGTTCAGTCCATGATCTCACGGTTCATGAGATAAAGCCCTGCATTGGGCTCTGTGCTGAGAATACAGAGCCCGCCTGGGATTCTCTCTCTCCCTCAATATCTGTCCTTCTCCTGCAGCTGCACATGGGCATGCACCCTCTCTCTTTCCACATAAATAAACATTTAAAAATTAATTTGTCATTTCCTCTCTATTGATTTGCTCACTGTCACATAAACCCAATTTCTACTGAAGAGGTACACAGTCTGTACTTAAGATAGAAACTTTCCAGTACTGAATACCCTACTCCGCCTATTTACAATGCTTGCATAGTTTGCCCTCTGCCTTTTCTAGTTCCTAAGTATCTTTGGTCAAGGTCATGATGAACTATTGCTAAAATGTGATCGGCCATCTGGCTCAGTCAGTTAAGTATCTAACTCTTGATTTCAGCTTAGGTCAGGATCTCACAGTTTGTGAGTTTGAGCCCTGTGTCAGGCTCCATGCTGGCAGTTTGGGATTCTCTCTCCCTCTCTCTCTGCCCCTCTCCTGTTCATGTGCACATTCTCTCTCTCTTTCTCTCTCTCAAAATAAATTAAAAAACTTAAAAAAGTGACTGATATCCCTAAGAAAGTTCATGCCTAATAAATAACTTATTTCTTATCGTGTGCGACTACATATGGGTGAATTAAAATAAAATGTCATAGTGTTATATTTCTATGATATGTAATGCTGAGGAATTGAACAAATAAAATTTATAGTCTTCCTGATAACAAAACAATAGGCATTGCATAAAGATTATGTACAGCCAAATGTTCTTTTCTTTTTTAAATTTTCAATGTTTTATTTATTTATTTTTCTTTTTTGAGAGAAAGAGAGAGACAGTATGAGAGGGAAAGGGGCAGAGACAGAAGGAGACACAGAATCCAAAACAGACTCCAGGGTCTGAGCTGTCAGTGCAGAGTCTGATGCAGGGCTTGAAGTCATGGACCACGAAATCATGACCTAAGACATAGTCAGATGCATAACTGACTAAGCCACCCAAGCACCCCCAAATATTCTTACTATATAGTATTTTATGTGTGAGTTATTGAAATTTAAGACGAAAATAAGGTCCACTTCAGACATACTCTAAAGAATCATTACATAGTAGAAAACAACAGATATATGTACAATTGAAGATGCCCTCTTTTGACCATTTAACTACTGAACTACTAAAACCAAGACTATTTGAAAACACAAAGTAATTCTCTTCTATAGAAGGACACAAATTAGTAGAATCATTTCTGTTTATTTGGTTGGTTTGTGAAGTGAGGAAGTAATTAATGCTAGCATCCATGCTATGACCGATCTATATATGAAACGTCGTAGGACCTTTATAGAACAATGTCTCTTAAAGACCAGCTGTGCTTAAAAGCAATAATGACAATTAATACATAGTTGTTGCTCCCAGAAGCAAATGGCTTTTTGTACACTGCGTCTATTCAGATAAATTAAAAATACGTGATCATTGATTTAAAAAAAGAAATCCAGTAAGGTGATACTATACACCCACATACACTACATACAAGACCTCTCTTTCCAAATCCAACAAGCTATATACTGATATTTACATTAACCCACTTCAAGATTGAACCTATATGAAAGTATCTATTATAAAACAACAGCATCAACACTATGAACATTGCTGTTGTGATGTTTAATATATGATAATGTGTACTTATTTATAGGTGATTAGAATTAGACTTATTTTGGGGACCCCTGGGTGGCTCAGTCAGTTAAGCATCTGACTTCTGCTCAGATCATGATCTCATAGTTCATGGGTTCAAGCCCCATGTCGGGCTTTGTGCTGACAGCTCAGAGCCCAGAGCCTGCTTCAGATTCTGTGTCTCCTTCTCTCTCTGCTCCACTCTCTTCATGTTCTGTCTGTCTCTCTCTCTCAAAAATAAAAAAACATTAAAACATTTTTTAAAAAAGAATTAGGTTTATTTTTGAAATAATAGTTTCTGTTACATTTGATAGCATAAAGCACAGCCAGAGGCTGATGCTCATTTGTAATTACTGTCTCTTCTGTTTGTTTGGCAAAAAAGAATGAATAAGTTATATAGAGTATATAAGAAGTAGAAACCTCAGAAAAAAATTATATTTTTCACCATCACTTCGGTACTTTTCTGTGATAAATGAGACAAAGAATAGCTGAGCTATCAGAAAGCAAGATGTGTATGACTTAATAATAAGTCACTAACTTACTCAGTGACCAGAAAAAGACATATGCTCATGTCCATAACCAGGAGTTTATAAAACCAAACTGCCGAAAGAACCCAGGGCAGGGCTCATGGATAAACTTCAGAAAGAAATTAATTCAACCTCTAGCTTCTATAGATAAATTTAACGTTAAGCTTCACGCTTAAGGAAGAGTTCTATTGTCCTATAAGAGTACATTTCTAGATTTATTACAGACCAAAGTGTGATGTTACTGCTGCTTGATCTACATTTTCCATATGGAAAGATTACAGTTTTTCTTTGTGGTTTATCAAACTTGTCTGGTAATTGTATCAACATTTGATTTACATTTTTTAATGTTTTATTTATTTCTAGGAGAGAGAGAGAGAGACAGCGTGAGCAGGGGAGGGTCAGAAAGAGAGGGAGTCACAGACTGAAACAGGCTCCAGGCTCTGAGCTGGCAGTCAGCACAGAGCCCGACGTGGGGCTCGAACCCACGAACCACAAGATCATGACCTAAGCGAAAGTCGGACGCTTAACCAACTAAGCCACCCAGGCGCCCCTTGATTTACATTTTTTAAGTGTGCGCATACAAAATTATAATGTTTAGATAGACTTGACAAGTCATTCATGTCTTATAAAGTAGTGGCCCTAATGATTGTGGTGGAAATTAAAGATCCTACCAACCAAAGGCCTCTGTCTCTCAACATAGAAGACAAAAATAAATAAATAATATTCATTATTGACTATGTATATCAGATTTCATGCTTGAAACTTCTCTAGCTTCTCAATAGACAAACAGACGTAATTTGTTAGTTCTGTGTACTTAAGGGAAACTTCTGAGTTAATTTCTGAGTGATAAGCTTACAATTCTAGGATTAGATGTTTCTCAACTTTTCACATAATGTCAAATGTCAAACCTATTATTGGGCTTGTTATACTTCCAATGATATGCAAGGTAATGGTACTTACTTTATAGGGTCATTATAAAGATTAAATGAGTAATCTATAAAATACCTAGAACAGTGCCAGCAAACAATAATTGCTGTGTAAATATTGGTTTAGAAGTCATTACATGATTATGGCTTCACAGATATGATTGACATGTCTTTTGTAACATCAATACAAACAATAACATTTTCATTGACAACCAAAATATTTCAGTGATGTGATAAAATTGTTGGAAAAGGTCATTTAGGGTTCAAAAGTACTAAGAACTAAGAGATCTATTTTCAATGGAGTTATATGATTCTTAGTTTTGACTTATAATTGGTGTAGGGATAGATTTAGTTTTTTGTAACCTGGTTAATCTTAAATGGTTTGGTGAAATTCTTCAAAAGTTAAGCAGTTTATTTTATGTATCACTCCAAGAAGTAATATAAATATAGGTAATGAATTAGAATTAATAACTTTAATAAAACAAAGAAGGCTACCACAACAAGAGCTCTATGGTCTATGTGTTATAATGGTTAAGGCCATATGCTTTCACATATTAACAATAATTGTGAGATTATAAAAATACGGAAGGCCTTACCTATCATGTACAAAATATTTGTAGATAGATTATCAGAAAAAATAGGTAGGGAAAATTAATTAATAAATTGCTTAACAACATTAAGTTTCATATGTTGGAAGACAGATACAATTTCCATATGAGGCATATTACATTTTCCTGGTTTTTCCTACAAAGATAATGTTTTAAGAGACTTTTGAATTCACTAAACAAAATAACACATTTTGCCAGTTATGATAATCAATATTACAAGTTTTACTTTCTTTGGGTAAGATAAATGTTTATTTTTCTTTTAGGTTTTCAAGCATTCTAGGTGATAAATTTCACCATTGTATTGTGCTGTTTTATTTTGTTGCATTCTCTGCGTCTTTCTAATATGGGATTGTGTTTGTGAGGATGAGAGAGGGTGGTGATAGTAAGTAACAGCTATGATGAGTACTTGTTCCAAAGGGTGTCACCGTTGAAGAGCATCATTGGAAATAGAGCATCCTGTACCTAATTTGACCCTTTTTTTTTTTTTAAATGTCTTATTTATTTCTAGGAGAGAGAGAGAGAGAGACAGTGTGAGCAGGGGAGGGTCAGAGAGAGAGGGAATCACAGACTGAAACAGGCTCCAGGCTCTGAGCTGGCAGTCAGCACAGAGCCCGACGCGGGGCTCGAACCCACGAACCGAGAGATCATGACCCAAGCGAAAGTCGGACGCTTAACCGACTAAGTCACCCAGGCGACCCCTAATTTGACCCTTTAAAGGGCATCTTAATTAATGCTCTCTCAGGGTTTAGAGACCAAAGTGACCTGGTTACTAGAGAACTTTTATTGAAATTCTAATATACACTCACATTTGCCAAACTAGAAAGTCAAACCCTGTTTTAAATACTGCTTATAAAGATTTGTAGGCAGTTGTCAATGATAGTGTGGGATATAATTGGCAAAAGTTATATCATAAGTAGCAAAGCATTTGGAGAATAGATATTTAACTCACAATGCTTTCCTTTTATTTCCAGTAAGATTAATTCCCAAAATTAATCAGTAACTGTACCAATTCAGTTAACTGCATTCTTCATTATCTTTTAAGTATTCAACAATGCTGAAGGAAATATTAAACTAAGTGAAATTACATTGTGGATGCAAAGAGTGGGAAAAGGTAGAAGAACCAATATCTCTTGAAAATATAGTTACTTATTAACTTAAAAAAATTGTCTATAGAACAACAATGAGGTGCCACTGCACGTGTATTAGGTAGTGAAAATTCAGAACACTGCCCCCCACCAAGTGCCAGCGAGTATGTGTAACACCAGGAATTCTCATACATCTCTGATGGAAATACAAAATGGTACAGCTATTTGGAAGACAGTTTATTGATTTCTTACTAAATTAAACATAATGTTATCATATGCTCCAGGAATTATGCATTTTTGTATTCACCCCAAAGAAGTTAAAAGCTAAGGCCATACAAATATATTTTAACACAGATATTTATAGCAGCTTCAGTCTTAATTTCCAAAACTTAGAAGCAACCATAATGTCTTTCAGTAGGTGAATGGATAAAGTATGATACATCCAGACAATGGAACATTATTCAATGCTAAAAAAAAGTGAGTTCTCAAGCCATGAGACGACTTGTAGGAATATGAAATGCTTATTACTAAATGAAGGAAGCCCACTTTAGAATACTACACTTGTATAATTTCTAGTGAACTTGAAGAGATTGTGCTGTATGTTGACTGATTGTTGCAGAATATTAATAGTGGGGAAGTCTGTGCATGTAGGAGCCAGAAGGTATATGGAAAATCTTTACTTTCTGATCAGTTTTGCTGTGAACTTAAAACTAGTTTAGAAAATAAAGTGTATTCTTTATTTTTAAAAAAATCCCTGCTTCAAACCAAGAAACAGAACTTTAACCATAGAAAACAAACTGATGGTTACCTGAAGGGTGGTGGGTGTAGGGATGGGTAAAATATGTGATAGGGATTAAGGAGTGCAATTGCTGTGATGAACACTGAGTGTATAGAAGTGTTTAATCACTTTATCATATACCTGAAACTAATGTTATACTGTATGTTAACTATTTTGAATTTAAATAAAAACTTAAAAGCGGCACTTGGGGGGTGAGTCTGTTGAGTGTCCAACCCTTGATTTTGGCTCAAGTCATGATCTCACGATTCATAAGATTGAGCCCTGAATGAGGCTCTGCACCGACAGCATGGAGCCTGCTTGGGATTCTCTCTCCATCTCTCTCTGCCCTTTCCCACCTCATTCTCGCTCTTTCAATAAGTAAACAAACATTTTTTAAAAACTTTAAAAAACACCATGACTCTTTAAATGTCTTAAGTTGTGAAGTGGTACATGTATGTGTGTTTGTATTAGTGAATTTCTAGAATAGAATAGTATCTGAAACATAGTTAACTCACATTAATTTTGTATATAATTATCATAAACTGTTTTAAAGTTTATTTATTCTGAGAGAGAGAGAGAAAGAGAGCACAAGCAGGGGAAGGAAGAGAGAGAGAGTCCTGCAGAGAGAGAGTCTGAACTAACAGTGCAGAGCCCGATGCAGGGCTCAAACTCATGAACCATGAGATCATGACCTGAGCCAAAATCGAGAGTAGGACACTTAACCAACTGAGCCACCCAGGTACCCCTAGAATATATTTTTAATATGATATTTAGGTAGAGTTCATATAACACAAAACAATTACACCTTTGTCTTTTTCACATTTAAATAGATATTCCAGTTAAGGATTAAAGTTTGTTTTAATTCCTTTCAAACTACTTTTAATCAAGATAAATGTACCTCCTACATGGCAATGAGAAAGAATGAAATTTGGCCATGTGTAGCAACATGGATGGAACTTGAGGGTGTTATGCTGAGCGAAATAAATCAGGCAGAGAAGGACAGATACCATGATTGCACGTATAGGAGGATTAGGAGGAACTTAATGGAGGACCGTGGGGGAGAAGAAGGGGAAAAATAGTGGGGGAGAGGGAGGGAGGCAAACCATGAGAGACTCTTGAATGCCGAGAACAAACTGAGGGCTGATGGGGGTGGGGGGGAGGGGTAGGGAGGTGCTGGGCATGGAGGAGGGCACTTGTTGGGATGAGCACGGGTGTTATATGGAAACCAACTTGACAATAAACTATTTTTAAAAAAAAGATAAATGTACCCCCTTCATACACACCTTAACAACTCACAAATTAACTTAAATATAATAGTTTTCCATGTTGAATTTGATTCACATATACATACAAAGTCAATATACTAAAGTTTTGATATATTCCTTATGCTATAAATACAAAATATTTTTTCTAAAGATATGTGAGGAGCACCTGGGTGGCTCAGTTGGTTAAGCATCTGACTCTTGATTTTGGTCAGGTCATGATCTCATGGTTTGTGAGATCAAGCCTTGCATTTGGCTCTTCACTGACAATGCGGAACCTGCTTGGAATTCTCTCTCTTCCTCTCTCTGCCCCTTCCTCCCAACTCTCTCTCTCTCTCATTTCAAAAGTAAATGACAAAATAAACTTTGAAATAAATAAATAAAATGTGTGAAAGGATTTTATTAACAATTGTTGAATCATTTAAGGAAAAAAGAGTTCCAATATACATTCGAATGCATGATTAGAATTAACATTAAAATACAAACATTCAATTTTTATTCTTTGAATATCTAAGATTTTAGCTTATATTAGAATGAAATTAATCGAATTCTAACTATAAATGTCAAAAAGGAAAATAATATTCTTATATATTTAGATTTGAATATCTTTGTGTTGAAGGAATAGGTAGTTTTTATTGATGGATGGGGGAGGGATAAAAGTGTAATTTCAAAAAGATGAAAACAGTTTTTGGAAAGCATAACACTAAGGATAATTGATATAATCTATAATTTTTAGCACTTATCATGTCCTCAAACAGATGGATGTACTATAGGATATATAAAATGTAATTATCATTGGTTCCATACAGACTTGGAGAGGCATTGCCAGCTAACTACACAGGTGCAGCAATTTGAATGTCAGAGATTCTATATTCTTCCCAGCCCCTCAAGGCCAGATGGATTTTAACTCCCCTTTGAATGACTGAATCAAGAATCAAAACAGTCTCAGTGTCACTGCATTCATGGGACGTATGATGGTATATATACCAACAATAGGATCTCATTTGTCTTGTTCTCAGTGTCTAAACCAGGGACAGTAGAGGAGATCTCTCACTACTCTCCCAGAATAGGAGGCAAATCCAGGAAAATATTTCTTTCTCTTAGCTACACCAATCTAACACTGCTTGTTGATTAATCTTTGAGAAAGGCATCTTATCAAAACAGACAAACAAAAATTTCTTACCCCGATGCCTTATGTTATTCATGGATAAGTCCATGATTTCCAAATACCTATTAATTGATATTTATTTCTTAATATTTATACTGCTTCATTAATAATTCAAGTTATTTTCCTTTCACTAAAAATAGTAGTAAATATTTAATAATTCCAAATCTTCACTGTTTTTCCTCCTTAACCCATTATAATAAGAATTCTACTCCATTTAGAAGATATTTGCAAATGACATGTCTGATAAAGGGTTAGTATCCCAATTTTATAGGGAATTTATACAACCCAACACCCAAGAGTAAATAATCCAACTTAAAATGGAAAGAAGACATGAACAGACATTCTTCCAAAGAAGACACACAGATGGCCAACAGGCACATGAAAAGATGTTCAGCATCATTCATCATCAGGGAAATACAAATTGAAACAAGAATAAGATATGACCTCGTACCTGTCAGAATGGCTAACGGAAAAACACAAGAAACAACAAGTGTTGGTGAGAATTTGGAGAAAAAGAACCACTTATGCCTTGTTTGTGGGAATGCAAATTGGTGCATGCACTATGAAAAAGAGTATGGAGGTCCCTAAAAAAATTTAAAAACAGAACTACCCTATAATCTAGTAATCACTCTACTGGGTATTAACCTCAAAACTACAGAAAACGTTAATTAAAAGGGATACATGAACCTCTATGTCTGTTGCAGCATTATTTACAAAAGCCAAATTGCAGAAGCAGCTCAAGTGTCCATCAACAGAAAAATGGATAAAGAAAATGCGATATATAAATGTATATATATATTCAATGAATATGATTCAGCTATAAAAAAGAATGAATCTTGCCATTTGCAATGACATGGATATAGCTAGAGAGTATAATGCTAAGAGAAATAAGTCAGAGAAAGACATATTCCATGTGATTTCACTCATACGTGGAATTTAAGAAACAAAACAAAGAATAAAAAGAGAGGGAAACCAAGAAACACTCTTAATTCTCTTCTCTCTTAATAGAGAACAAACATAGGGTAACCAGAGGGGTGGTGAGTGGGGGGATCGGTGAAACAGGTGATGGAATTGTGGAGTGCACTTGTCATGACGAGCACTGGGTAAAGCATCAAAGTGTTGACTCACTATATAACACTGTATGTTACATATACTGAAATTGAAACAAAATAGAAAAATACCAATTCTAATGGGAAAGAGGCATATAATAAAAAAGGAGATTCCAGATTTTTAAACAAATGCTCCATTTATTTGCTAAAAATTTTCTTTAAAATAACCAGTTAGCTACAGTTTAAGGAATTCAATGGGCATGTTTTATTGTTTATCTTACTTTTACTCTGAAACATTTATCATCTCATTAGACCCTCTGTCTTGAGAAGTTCTTTTCCTTTTACCTTCCTCTTTAGTACTTATTTTCCTACTACTTCTCAGATAGACCATTTTCTTTTTCTGAGTTCTGAGTTCTTTTTTCTCTATTATGATATCTGTCTTTACTTTATAAATAATCCTTGGGCAAATTTACTGAGCCCCATGTATAAGTTGATCTCAAAACTCAGTTCTGAAGATAAGAGAAGCAAAGAATAAAGGATAAAAGGGATATTGCTTGTATAGAAAAATCACTCTGCTCCCTTCTAGCTCGTAACTTTGAACAAGGTATTTAGATTCTTTATCTATAAAATGGTGATAGTTGTATTGTCTTTCTTCTGGGATTATTGTGAGATTTAACTAACTTAATATGTATAAACTTCCCAATACATAAAAAATCGGCATGACATGTAATTTATTGTTAACAGCAGATGTTCCTATTTATTGCTAAAAAAATCTATGACAGAAATTTTATTAAATCTATAAATTCCACAAAGTTTTACATAAGTGCAAAACTACTTCTCGTGTATTTCCATAGACTGTAAATGCCTTAATGACCATGCTTTTTTTATTCTTTGGACTGCCAGCAACCACCTAAATTTCAAAGAAATTTACAAGTTGAGAAATGAAAGTATTACTAGGAGCATGATGATGATCACATTACTCAATTTGATCAAAAATTAGAGTGTAACAACTCAAACTGTATCCTTGTTCCTCAAATTTTAAATGTTAGTTAATTGGTGTTCAGTATTTAAGCCCTGATTCCCATTGTCTCTCACCAACATTCTGGTCTCCACATTGTCTATGGCCCGAGATCAGCTCCCCCAAACTCCACCCTACTCAGTAGCAAAGGAAATATAGACCCAAGGTCAAATACAGAAATCCTGGGGAGGGCTATTGGGATGGTCTATTATCCTTTTTCTCATTCTTTTATCACACATTTCTCTCTTCCTGTTGCATACACACACACAGAATCACAGGCACACATATTTGAAGGCTTCTTTTGTGCCACTTTCATGGACACCAAAATTGCTACCTATCCCTCTGAATTTGATTACTTCTCTCTTCTGTCAGTGATTTCTTAGCTATTATGAAAACACTTTTAGTATTATTTTTTATTGAGAATGGAATAATGCAAAATTGACTTAATCTGCAGCACAAAGTTTACATTTTGTTGTAAAAAAAGAAGTTCTTGACAGCATTGCTAAACACTAAAATTGATGAAAAACAGTCGTTATTTCACTGACTTTAAAAACATAAGACAGTCTCTCATCTCTCTAGAAGAGATTGTTTTCCAACTTGTCTTGAAAGAGAATGAGACTTTAAATCCTGTTTTTCAACTCCATACTTCTCAGACATATATTTAAAAATCTTTAGAAATCTTTTAAAATTGTAGATTCTGTTAAAGCCTAATTGTCAACGTTGACAGCAATTATAAAGTTTGTATATTCTCTAAAAGTACATTGTAAAAATTATCGGCCAATATAATACCTACTCTTTTCATTTACGAATTACATAAGGCACTGTATTTTCTATAATATATATATCACATTTGCTATTAGTAGTATACACTACTTTTCAATGTACAATTTAAAGACATTATCACAGGGGCCAGTGTAAGAAAATTTCTTTGTAAGAGAATTATGTGAAGATATTAGAGCAATTGCAGTTATTTTTGAAGACATTAAGCTAAGCAATTATTTTCACTAACTCTGATGTTGCCAGTATTGTCCTCCTTATTTTATAAGAAATACTGAAGATCTGTGGTGCATTGGTAGTGCAATGAGCTTATACTTCATTTATGGAGATGAAATTTGCAAAGTTAAAACTTGGAGATACAAAATACAAATATATATCATGTTATACACTGTGCTCTAAAAGGAGAGATAAACGAATATCAGAAAAAATAAGTAAAGTCTTTTGGAAGAATACAAGTATGAACTTAGTATAATTGGGAATAGGATTTTTAAAATGTAAACACACACATACAAACATCTTCAAAACAAATTCAAATGTAAAAAGCATACTTCCAGTTAAAAATATGCTACCCTAGTTTGAAAATAGATATCTATGAGTTCAAGTGCAAAATCCAACACAATCTAACCCTTCGCCTGGGGCAAGTTATTTCATCTCCCTGTACTTCATGTTCAAACTGTTGAAACTATCTATATAGGAATGTACAGTGAGGATTAAAACTAAGATAATGGGGTCACCTGGGTAGCTCAGTTCATTAAGCATCTGACTTCCGCTCCGGTCATTATCTCATAGTTCCTGGATTCTAGCCCCTTCTTGGGCTCTTCAATCTCTGTGGTGACAGACCAGAGCCTGCTTCAGATTCTGTCTCCTCTCTCTGCATTTCCTCTACTCGCTCTCTCTCTCTCAAAAAAAATTTAAGTAGACCTTTAAAGAAACATAAAAAAACTAAGACAATGTATTTAAACAATTGGAGCTATCATGTTTTTCTCTGCCCCCATAGAACCAATTGCTTTAGCATAGAGAAAACACACAGTAAATGTTTTAATTAGATTTGATGTAAATGAAAATAGCTTATTATTTTAACCGTGTACAAGTTGTAAAGTATGCAAAGTAGGAGGATAAAATTATGTACCAACTGTAGTATTTATAAGATATCAGCTTCTTAACATTAATACAATAAATGCTTCCTTTTCAATAATATTGCCTTGAAAATAACTTACTTCTTTTGTTACAGGAAATAACTGCAAGGCCACTGAATACAGCAAGATGAAAAGCATGCTTTTAGATTTACAAAATCAAAAATATATTACACAAGAAAATGAAAACCCTAACGGTGATGACCTATCTTGGAAGAAGTTGTTGGTGGATCAAATGTTTAAATATTTTGATGCCGACAGTAACAGACTTGTAGATATTAATGAACTAACTCAGGTATGATTAATGATCAAATTAACAAGTTTATATAAAAATGGCATGTACAGTTTATTTATATCTGTGTGGATTTATTCTATATTAATAAAATATGCATTTAATCTGTATTATGTGAGAGTGTGGACAAAACATATTTTTAAGAGTAAAATTCAACTACTGTTAAATAATCAAGATTTGATTCAATGGAGTCAATTTTAAAGATATAATTGGCTTTATTAAACAATTCATGAATTGGACAGCATCCCAACTAGTAAATAGAGAGGCATTTGGGAAACTGTACAAAATGGAAAGTTTTTGCAAGAGAGTGAGTGAAAATTATTAGCAAAAGAGAAGGATTTTTCCATTCAAGTCTGCTTTCCCTTAGCTGGAAAAGCAAGGGCTATTATAATGTAGATTACCTTATAACCTTTTGGGGGAAGGAAAAGGACCAGTGGCAGACCCATTGGTGTTGACTGAAAAATTTGTGACTGACTTGTAAGGACTACATATCTTGGGGAGGTTGAACTGCAGATTATGAATTAAACCCCAGTTTGACGATTTGGCCTAGGAAATTCCATTTTAGGGCTGTTTGGTTGGTTGGTTGGTTGGTTGGTTGGTTGGTTGGTTTTTGGGTTTTGGTGTTGTTTTTCTTCTAACACTACTCCAACAGCAGTATTATTTTCAAATAACACTTATATGATGTTCTAGAGTTCAAAAAGAAGATAATTACTTTTGATAGGTTTTGTACCTTAAATACCTTAGGGAATCATCAGTTCTTTTACAAAATTTGTAAGATATCTTCAGATATATTCTGAAGCTTTTATAATGTTTAATTTTCTATCAGTCAGTAAAAACTTGTGTATCCACTATTCAAGGGAACTATTCTATAACATGATATAAATACATCATTTAAGAAGGTATTAAATCTCTGACATATTTTATTTTTTGAATTATCAAATATCAATTAGGATATAGTTAATCTAGGTCTAATTTTAAATCCACATTATTAAATTTCACCATTTGAAAATTGTACCAAATGCAAGAAAGAAAAAGAAACTTGCAAGTAAAGAGACTATTTGAATAAACAACAGATATTTACCTGAGCCATTTTGGAAAAAAAAAATAGAAATAGTTTTATGTGTGTCATGAAGACAGACAGAACAGTTTGAAGGAAATTATAATTCCCAGATCTAAGAAACTAAACTAGTTGTAGATAGTATAGAAATGTGATATAAGAGACATAAAGTTTCTCCAAAAATGTATATAAGTTTTAGGGAGTAATGGAGAAAAGAAGCCAATCTCCTTAAAGGGTAACCAATCTAGGAAAATGGTGATAGCACTGAAGAATTTTTTGACTTTGTAATTGTCCTCAAAGGGTGTATTAAGGTGGATTTTGCTACAGTGCTTAGCAGTTAATATAGTTGAAAAAATCCAAAAGTTTATCTCCATAACACCATGCCATTCATCTCTTATGGTTAATTTTATGGTTTATTTAAAGAATCTGACATTGTGGAATATTGGTTTGATTATGCAAGGATTTCTAGGCTTTGGAATAGCGTAACTTAGTTTCAAGACTTTATATCAAAGTGCCTTTGTAAGTAAATTAATTACAGTTCTTGCCATTCTAGTTAATTAAAATATATATCATTTTCATTATCTTCTTTAATTCAGCCTGCATTTATTGAGTAGTTACTAAATCCAGACATTGGGATTTAAAGAATTGAACTCTGGAATTTTAGAGTAAAGTTAGAAAACTTTTAATTAAGATACCTATGTTATCATTTACTTCATGATTTAGTTTTCAAGAATGAAACTCTTTAGAATTTTATATTTATAGTAATGATAAGAAATGTCATAGTTAATTAAAATCAATTTATAATTCAGGCTATCACCTTGATCTATGTGGCCCTGATATATTGGAATATATTGTGTTTTTGCTTCTGCTTCTATTATGTATTATATATCATTATATATTTTTACATACATTTGTTAGTTTTTATGAACATATCTGCACCATTGTAATCATTGGTTGAGTACAAAACATAATCTGACCAAATTCAGTTATTATCACAGTACCTACATCTAAATCCAAATGGAAAATTGCTACTCACTAGAAAATGGCAGTGACAGCAACTTATACCTATTTCAAGTCTCTGCTACAGTCAAGTTAGTATTCGTTTCCTAGGGCAGCCATAACAAAATAACAGAAAGTCAGTGGCTATATCAACCTGCCCCTCAGTTCTAGGAGCTCAAAGTCTAAAACCAAGGAGTTGACTAATCCATGCACATTTTAAGTAACTGTAGGAGGATCTTTGCTTGTCTTTTTCAGCTTCTGGTAGTGCTAGGCATTCTTTGGGATTCCTTGGTTTGGAGATAACATCATTCTGCCTCAGGGTGCCTGGATGTCTCAATTAGTTAAGCATCCCACTCTTGATTTCTACTCAGGTCATGATCCCATGGTTCATGAGATCCCACTGTCAACATAGAGCCTCCTTGGGATTCTCAATCTCTCTCTCTCTCTCTGCATCTTCCCCACTCATGCTCTCTCTCTCTCTCTCAAAATTAATAAATAAAATGTAAAATAATCATTCTGCCTCTACAGTCACATAGCACACTCTGTGTGCCTGTCTCACAAGCCCATGCCTTTTCTGAAAAGACACCAGTCATATTGGATTAAGGGACCACTCTACTCCAATATGACCTCATTTTCATTTATCTTATTACATCTTCAACAATCCTATTTCTAAAAAAAAATGTTATCTTCTGAGGTACACAGGATCAGGTCTTTAAAATATCTTTTGAGAAGGTACAACTCAACCCATAATGAAGTTCATCTGCTACAAAATTTAGTTGTGATTTCTCTTTTACCTTCTATTTGGACTCACTTTATGTCTGAAAAGTCCCCTTCCAACTCATCTGAAAGTTATCTTCAGAAACCCATTTCTATCTTGGCCACCCATGAGGTACATGCAAGGAAAGATCTGGGAGGTTTACCAGCTTCCTTCTGAATACATCCCATAGTACAGAAGTCATGCCCACCTACTATGTTGTGAAAATATCAGTATCTCATCTGTCAGTAATCAACTATGAAAAACAAAACAAACAGAAATTAAACAACAACAAGAACAACAACAGAAGGTTATAACCAGCACTCTTGAAAAGATATAATAAACACCTAGAGGTGTATGGCACAAATACCGTTTTTGACTTGTGTATTTTTAGATTACAGGTACTTTTTAAGAACGGTTTGCCAAGTATTATAACCAATAATATATATGGTTTTATTAATAAATGCAGAAACATATATCATCATGGTATTTTCAAATAATTTAACTTAAAGAGTAAAAGGGGAAAAGATCTTAATGGTCATTGTTAATAATTTACAAGGTGTTATTAGCAGAAATGCAAGATACTGTCAGTGACAAGTAAAAATTAAATAATATAATTTGGCTTTGAGGTTTTATAATTGCAACATGAAGGCTGGCTACACACATTCTATTTTTATTTCACATAATGAATATATGCTCTAGAGTTGTTTGGATTTTTTTTCCAGATTTTCACATAAATTAGAACACAGAAGCCTTTCTAGTTGAGAGGAAAAAATGCATTAAAAAGTAATAGTTAAAAGAGAAGGATCTTTAGTATCACAGCTAACAACATGTCAGAGCAAGAAAATATCTGCTAAAATGAACTGTCTGGTTATAGAAATAAATCACATCCAATCCATCTCTTTACCACTCTAGCTTAACATAAACATCTGTAACTCTACATTTAGTCTTTCAGTTTGGGGGTACTTTTTGTATGTTGAAAATATCCAACTATGAAATACAACTTGATAACAAAGTGAAATTTTGGACTTTTCAAAAGAATTTTTTATGAGGTTGATAAAATGTATGGTAGTGCACTAGTAGATTTCTCATCGGCAGCTGAGGATCTAGAAGAAATCAACAAAGATTGAGATAGTATATGCATTTCAGAAGATCAAAAGAGAAATGGAAAGGAGTGAGTGGCTCCAAAGTGATGAAGTCCTAGTATGTTTTTTTCAAAATAATCTTTTTTTTTTAATGATCAAAGTGTAACGGTTATGGTTAAGAACTTTGATTATAGATGTTGGATTCAAATTGCACCTCTATTACTTATGACCTGTTAGCCTTTGCCAAGTTATTTAAAGTTTCTGTGACTCAGGTTTATATATATATATATAAAGGTTTATATATATATATATATAAAGGCAATGATAGTAGTACCTACTGCATAAATTTGATAACACACATACACACACACACACACACCATTTAGAATGTGTCAGCTTCTTAGGAGCATGACTAGCACATAGAAAATGACAGTGTGTTAGTTATAACTGTGGTTTCAAATCTAACTTCTATGTCAATACAATGGATAATAATGGAAACCAAGGGGACACACATACTTTAGTAACTAAATAAGCAATTGAATAATATTTACATTATGTTCATTCTTTGCAACTTTCTAATACTTCTTTGATGGTGAGTGATAACAATTTAAATACCATTAGTTTACAGCCATTATAACTCAGAAATGTATAGATGCATTATTAAACATACAAAAGTTTTATTACCAACTTTTAGGGGTACCTGGGTGGCTCAGTTGGTTAAGCGTCCGACTTCAGCTCAGGTCATGATCTCACGGTTCGTGGGTTCGAGCCCCACATTGGGCTCTGTGCTGACAGCTACCTCAGTGCCTGGAGCCTGCTTCACATTCTGTGTCTCCCTCTCTCTCTCTGACCCTCCCCTGCTCATGCTGTCTCTCTCTCTCTCTCTCTCAGAAATAAATAAAACATTCAAAAATTAATATCAACTTTTACAATAAAAACAAATAGTTCTTGCAATAGAAGAGTAGTTTTGGTTATGTCAAGAATTTAGAAAAAATAAATGATAACATGCTTTTATTTTGCCCATCGCATTTGAAGTACTTGCATATTTATCTCATACAGCTGGCATGAATTGTTAAATCTTGAATACCAGATTATAGTAACTGAATAATCATAATATTAGTAATAATGGTAATGATCATTAGCTGTAATCCAGATGTCTGTTGTCCCCTTTGTACTTCTATTTGAGCTCCGCTATGTATATGTGTATGTTTACATCACAAATTACACAAATCCAAATTGAAATTCAGTTTAGATCCAGCATTTTGTACACTTTTCCTTTCCTTGTACTCTGTCCATGGTGTGCTTTTCATTACCTGTACCAAAGACACAGTGCCCAAGTCTATCTCTCAAACTCAGTTTTCCCTGAGACTCCAAATTCTTTATCATGCAAAGCAATACGTTCTATTTTAGATTCTCCCTCTAAATTTGTATGACCAAATATATCACATTCCACATATGCCAACATCTATCTTAGTTAAAAAACTAATGACAAGTTATAGAATATTACACCAACATTAAAAACCAGTACCTATTCTACTCTTCCCTCAGGGAGAAATATATCATCAGTTCTTGAAACAAGAAGAAATCCCTAACCTCCATCTTCCACCCTATTTTTTACACCCTCAGAACGCATTTAAGTTCCATCTCTTTCTTTCTTTCCTCAAATGCATTGTCCACTTGTACCCCTTGGGTGAGGATTTCTGTTTCCCTAAATGACAGGAAGATGAATGGTATGGAAGAAAAGTGGGCTATCTATCAAACTTGGGTTTTTTATTAGGAACAAAAGAGATTATTATTGTCTCCTCTCCCATGTGTCTTAATTACTGTATGACAAAGATAATATTTCAATCACATTTAAATTTTTTTTTCATTCTTGTCTTTAAATGTGTATCTTCTCTTTATTGAAAACAGGTAAATAGGAACTTACTTTCTTCTAGTGGTTTAAGTCTTTTCTCAAATCTATGCTATAGTGCCCGGATCCCATTCATAATGAGGTTGTAGAACTGAGTGGTATCTGCTGGTAACCAGTCCTGTGTACTAAGTGCAAAACCAAATGTTCTGCCTTTTCCTGAGGAACATTCTGATAAGGTGTGGCCCTCGCTTGTTTGGTGTTTTATCTTAGCTCCACTCCTCACATCTAAGAAAATTTCTGAGGTTCATCTCTATTACTAGATCTCTCTCACCTGCTTCTCTTAAATTATCTTCCCCCAAAGGGAAAATTCACTGCTCTCTTTGGATGTGTGGTGAAATTTGAGCTTTACTAATGCCTGGTTCAATGAAAATTGTTCTTCTAACAATATGTTCCAATTGGCTTATCAAACCCCAATGTAGGACTCAGAATAATAGCTTTCTGAAAAAGCTTCAGAAAACAAAACAAAACAAAAATTTCAAGGGATGATCACAAACCTGTTATCGCCTCTAAGTGTTACACATATGGACTAGTGTAGTCAGGTACTCAGCTTCAAAGTGACATGTTTGTGGTTTTAAAAACATATATTATTTCTAAAACAACAGACATGAATGTGTAATGCTTGAAATCAATATTTCAGGATGAAGGGACCTAAGGTATGAGTATGTTCCTTCTGTATTCTGGCATGTAGGAAAATGTCACTGGAAGTGTGAAGGTTTATGATCATTTGTTGTCAAAAGGAGCTCAGAACTCTTCTGGGTGGTTTATTTATGTGTATATAGAAACCACTGGAATATTAAAAGAGTTAAGGTAGGCAGAAATATGGGTGTGTGTGGGTGGCCCAGTTGAGCGTTAAATTTTGACTCAGATTATGATCTTGTGGTCTGTGAATTGGAGTCCCACCTCGGCTCTGTGCTGACAGCTCAGAGTCTAAACCTTGTTTCAGATTCTGTGTCTCCCTCTCTTTCTGCCCCTGTTCCACTTGTGCTCCGTCTCTCTCTGTCTCTTTCAAAAATAAGCATTAAAAAAAAAAAAAAGGTGGGCATAAATACTGTGAATCAGCAGTTAAATTTATTTGTGAAATATGGGGAGAGAGTAGGAGAGAACTATGTAGCTGAATGGCCTGAGATCCAAAGTAGGTTCTGTCTCTTTATTAAACTATCATCGATTGGTCTATCTGTATCTCTCTCTCTCTCTCTCTCTCTCTCTCTATCTATCTATCTATACCTGTCTATCTATCATCTATCTATCTATCTGCCATCTCTCTCATCTTTGTTATCTATGTAATGAAGACTTAGTTTGAGAGGAGGAAATAATCCAGAAGTGCCAGTAAGGAACCATGTACTTACTGACCATCTTCCTTGCAAAGGTAGAATGGATAAAAGAAAAAAATTGGTTTTCAATTGTTAAAATTATTAGACAAGTGATTTTCTTTAGGGGCAGCCAGAAGTTCTTAAAGTTAGTGAGGGTAGAATACATGCTTTTATAAGAAATAGAAAGTGAAGAGTTTTTTGATCACAGAGCAGGATTTCCAGAGGTCATTATGACCAGTTTGAGTTAGAAAGAAATAGAGATTGAGTCAGAGAAGAAAATGTGCAGAGTAGTATGGAGAAACTTAGATTTCATAGGGCCACAGAGGTAAACCAGGATATGAAACACAAAGGAATTTGTCTAGATTGCCCCTTAGAGGAGAATGGACAACTCTGTTTTGCACTGTGGTCTAATATGTTTGATCGTTAGAGTAAGGTGTGGGTATACATAGGCAGACTTCACCTGGAGGAATGGCACCTTTGAATTGTTAGCAATGTTAAAAGATAGATATTCTGAAACATATTAAATTTTTAAGGGTTTATTTTTGTATTTATTTTTGAGACACACACACATATATATACATATATATGTATGTGTACATATATGTATGTGTATATATACGTATATATACACATATACACACACACACATATATGTATATATATATATATATATATATATATAGAGAGAGAGAGAGAGAGAGAGAGAGAGAGAGGAGAGGGAGAGACCGAAGAGGGAGAATTCCAGGCAGGCTCCATGTTGTCAGCACAGACTGGGTCGCTGGTTTCCAGCTGACCAACTGTGAGATCATGGCCTGAACCTAATTCAAGAGTCAGTGGGTTAACTCAGTGAATCACCCAGGTGCCCCCATTTTGAGAGTTTATTTGAGCAAAAATTGATTTCATTCCGGCAGTGCCAACCAGAAGTGGTTAGAAGCACTCTGCTGAGGGGAGGTAGGGGAAGACTTTTATAGAGAAAAGAGAGAGCAAAGTAAGGGTATCATTGATTGCCTGTAGCTTAACACATCCTTGTCTATTTGTGATTGGTTGTCAGTTTGAAGCGTTGAGGCATTTACAGGCTTAGATTTTGGGCTGGTTGTTTATATAGGCACCAGGACATTAGAGCCAACTCTGTCTAATGGCTTCCTTGTTTACAGCAGCAAGCATTGGGTTCTTAAAGTGAAATAATGCTAAGAGCTTCGAAAATCTACTTCTTTGGCCTTTCCCTGTTTCGTAAAATAACCATCCATAGAATTTAAGTAAGCAAAATTGTTCCCTTGTGATTCTGAGTTTAAATAAGCAGCTGTATTGAGTATATTGATTTAGCTCTTTCTTCATTTAGATTCTGTCATCTTAATAAGCTGATTCACATTAGGCATGCATATTAGAATGAAATATTTCCCTAATGTGCACACATGACAACTCTTTATTAAAATAATAAAAAGAGCTACTTGTTCACAGGATTTAGATTATTACGTTATACATATTTGACTTAAAAAGCTATTTGCTCAATGACTACCATATGTGAATACATTTACGAAATTAAATAAAAAGCAAGAATAAGTAAGACTAGATATTTTTAAGCTATCAGGATGGACATAGTGATGATGTTTTGTACCTTTGTACATATCAATTTTCTTTAAAAAGTATTAGAGCTATTACATGGGGAATGGACAGCTAATCTTTATTTTGAGTTGATAAAGCCTATTATAATATTAAAGGTTTTTTAAGAAGTTCTGGTGTCTAGGCAACATATTTATTTACTATAAGATTGGTAAGAATTGTTTTGTCTAATAGATAAAAAGCTATTTTAGTGGGAACAAACTAAATATAAACAAAAAAGCACTTGTATGGCTGGAAAAGGAAGATAACTGAGAACTTCCAGGGAATGCCTTGGTAGTTAATCCTATTTAATATTTAAAACCCCATCAACTTTCTGGTATACAAAATAAGGCAGCAGAAACCAGGTCTTTTACTTGGAATGGTAGTAGCAAGGCCAATAGGTAGATGTTAGTAGTACTGGCAATTTCCTATCAAGTGCTAAAGATTTCCTCATGATAATAATAACCACAATTAGCCCTTAACAGAAAGGCAAGGCCCCTAATTGTTGGTATAGGTGCAGCTCGGGGCTACAATTAAGAAACATTACTTTCAATTCTAACTGAAAACCTTGGTACCTAGTTTCAAATACTTTTTTTTTTTTTTTTTTTTTAGTGCTGTTAATAAGCACAAGACAATTGGAACATTAAAATTTTGTTTAAAAAACATTTAAACATTTCATTTACATCATGTTTCCTTTAGAATGTTAAGGAGCTTTAAAAAATTTGGCATTCATATTCAAAGAATGCCTGTGAGCCATATAGGATGCCTTCAAAATAAAGTAGTTTTTCTTCCCACTAGGGTTGAATGATGTTATCTCTTCAGTGAATTTTTCAAAAGAATTCATGTTGGCCCTATTGATTTTTTTTAATGTTTCCTAATGTGTTAGGGATGTTAGGAAACCTAAAGAGACTTTAAAAGATGTAATTAATTTTAATGTGATCCTTTTCTTCTAATACACCTGTTGTTAGATAGCATCAGTTATATATGATTAAACAATTATAATTTGTAACATTAGTTGTTTGCTCTCTGTCCTTTCACCTTGTTTATTTTTAGAGCACTGCTGACAATCTGTAATTATCTTGTTTATTTAATCATTTATTACTTGTTCCCACTCATTCTCTCTAGAAAATTAACTCTATGAAGACAAAGACTATGTCAATCTTATTTACTAGTGTATCTCCAAAACCCTAGCACATTTTTTGGCATATGTTGGTTGTTGAAAAGAAAAAAGAAAAAGGAAGGGGGAAGGGAGAGAAGGAGAGAAGAAGGAAGGAAGTTAACAAGGAGATATTCAGAGAACTAAGTAGTAGAGAGGCCAACCCATAGTGAGTATATGGGAGAGGCTTAAAGATAATACCTAAAGATATGCATTTCTAACAAAGTATATTTATTTCCTGACCTTTAGGCTTTGTTGTAATCTACACATTTGCCAAGTAAAGAGTGAATATATCTTCTTCTTCTCAACTGCACAAATGTGATGTACTCTCTTTAAAATGAAGGAGCACTGAACTCTGATCTACTAAATCACTGTAATTGTGAAATGGTCATGATTAGTTTCAGGAAACATAGTTTGCAAAGGATGAGGAAGAGTTCATCCTCTAATGAACTCTTGGAATTTTGAGTGGTTAATCTTTCCATGAGTTTATAGTTGCTGATTTTCCTTATGCCCACCAAAGAGAATAAAGAAAAAGACACAGAACTGGAAGATTCTACTTCATTTTCCTCCTATACCATCATATCCGTATCCTCATCACCATGATCTGACTTGAGACCAGCAAAATTACCAATGTATTATATCTCTTTCATTATATATATATGTTCATAGCAGGGAAACAATCCTCTACACCCACCTCTGGCATTTTCCTTTTTTATTTCCAGTTTTATTTGTCCTTAAATAACTTAATGTCTGACATAGTATATATTTTACTTATATATTTATTTGTTCCCTTCTACTAGCATATAAATTCCACATGGGATGGTTTTTGTCTATCTCGTTGGCTTTTCAGAGTCTAGGAAAGTGTCTGCAACACAGTAGATATTCAAAAATGATTTGTTGAATGGATACCTGAATAAAGCAAAGAAGCAGAATAAGAAGGAGAATAGTTTACTTTGGAGAAGTTTTGTTTTGTTTCTGTTTGGGGACAAAAAAAAAAAGAATACAGTATCAAAACATTGAATCATCTCTGAGTTATAATTCCTCATGCAACTTTGACAGTTCTATTACTTTGAAATTAAATATGTACCCCTCTGGAATACTGTATATCTGAGTTCCCTGAATGACATGAATTCTGTTAATACTTGTATTTTGTCACACTGACTCTAATCTCTGTGGAGCACAAGATTCATGTAACTTGATTTTTGATCATTAAAAGAGAGAGAAACTTTATTTTAATTATTATTTTTAGCCTTAGAGAGTTCACCAAAACACTGGTAAATTTGGGAAATATACTCGTTATTTTATAATAAATAACAAATATAACATTATGAGTCACCTACTTGCCTAAAGCTTCATCCTAGGATACTTTGATAACAGTTGTGAGTCTGTCTCTGTCATGGTCTCTAGTTCAGAAATAACATGAGTGTTTTGAGGAGTCTAGACTGGGAAGTCTTGGAAACCAATGCTAGAAATAAGCAAAAGAAATGCAAGCAACTATGAAAACCCTACAAGTTTGGATCTTCTGTTCCTAAGAGTGCTTAATGTATTACTGTAGACTTGGGAAGGAAATCTGCTTATTTTCTATAATATTTTCTTTTTTAAGTTATTTATTTATTTATTTAGAGGTAGAGGAGAGGAAAAGAGAGAGAGTCCCATGAAGGCTCCTCACTCTCAGCACAGAGTCCCTTGGGGCTTGAACTCATGAACGATGAGATCATGACCTGAGCTGAAATCAAGAGTTGGATACTTAGCTGACTGAGCCACCCAGGTGCCCCTCTATCATACCTTCTTGCAGACTGTGAAACCTTATCAAAGCTCTAGTTATCTATAGCAATTTCTCCATGCTGCTTAATAGGTCTTAGGAAAGTACCCTCTTTATTTGGATTACCCCAGACTACAGAGCTCCCATCAGGAACCCTAAAGGGAAGAAGAAGTTACTAGGAAGTATGTTTTTAAGTAGGCTGCTTTATTAACCAAAAAATGGAATAAAAGAAGAAAATGTATACTTGAAATATTGTTGATAAGAGAAGAATCACCTCTCTCCTATATATGGACATGGTCCAGTATAGGTGAAGAGGGTTTTTTTGTTTGTGTGTGTGTTGTTTGTTTGTTTGTTTAGAAAAGTTCCTAGCCAGACCCATTTGTTTCTCTGGGACACACTTGTTAAAACAGCATATCCAGCTTAAGGTGTATAATCATGATCAAAACAAGATCAAGATCAAATCAAGATCAAGCTAGTCTTACACCAGCATTCAGGAAAAAGGTAGAAGTTCATTCTTCTTGTCTAATGAGACATGATTTAATCTGAGTCAACTGTTAAAATAGAAAATATAAGACATAAAATGATGACAATTTTTCTCCAGGCTTTTCCATTTCCTTCTCTTTATGAACATGTATGAGAATAAAAATTACTAAAGTATATTAAAATACCTGAACACACCTGGCCCTGGTGTCACTGCATCCTTAAAATTACCATCATCCTAGCATTGCAGATCTTTATGAAGAGCATAGTGAGGTAAGATGAAATATGCTGTCCCCCTACTACCACCCGGGGAAAGTCATTTTCCATGATCTAACAAATAACAGATGGAGAATGACGGAGAGCTCTGTTGCTTTCTAAATAGAAAAGCAGTATTAGTTTTCTCAGTAGGCTTATAGGAGAGATGGCTTCAGCCATTAGGTAGTTTTGTTAATCCCTCCAGCTGGACTACAGAAAAGTGTAGGGCTTAATACTTGCTCTCAACAATATCTATTTATATGGATCAATTAAAGCAGATAAATGTTTTGCCTTTTTCCCCCTCCAAGGCAGCAAACATCAACTTAACCAATGAAATGTGAATATATTACAAAGGAATAGAGAATCCAGTATATTATAGAAGTTATATTTAGCAATGTCTATGTGTCATCATTGCTAAGCCACTCAGGTGGCTACAGAAGGGGGCTGGAGGCTCTAGTGACCCATATGCTAATCTCCATCTTCAGACCTACCTCTCCAGCTCATCCACACTCAGGCATAACTGAACTTTTAACATAGAAGTGTTCCCTGAAGGGTTGTTTGGAAAAAAAAAAAATGGATGATAGCATCTGAGAATCTTTTGAAATTAGTATCACTGATCTACTATTGATATAACAAAGTCTGGATTCACTTTGTGAACAAGCTTGTGCAAGCTGGTGTTGAAATCTGCAGTGAATTATTTGAATAAGAAGCACATTATATTGAAAAACCCATTATTTTTAACTTTAAATGATTACTTTTGACTATGCGTTATATGTAGTCTTACATCTAATTGTATGTGTGTGTTGGTGCACATGTTTATGTGTGTGTGTGTGTGTGTGTGTGTGTGTGTATAAATATGATCTTAACAATAGCCAGGAGAGTTAAATGTTACTATCTTCAATTCTTATCTGAGGAATAGTTAAATAATTTGCCAGAAATTATAGAACCATATTAAGTGCCATTGACAGAACAGAACCCAGAGTTGGTTGACTTCAGAGCCTGCATTTTCTAATTACATGGCACCACCTCTAACACACACACACACACACACACACACACACACACACTAGGGGCACCTGGGTGGCTGAGTTGGTTAAGCAACTAACTTTGGCTCAAATCATTCTTACGGTTCTTGAGTTCTAGCCCCGCATCAGGCTATAAGCTGACAGTGAGGAGTCTACTTGGGATTCTTTCTCTCTCCCTGTCTGCCCCTCCTCCACTTGAGTGTGTGTGCTGTCTCTCTCTCTCTCTCAAAATAAATAAAACATAAAAGAAGATTAAAAACACAATTATAATGCACAGCTGTAAACAATGTGAAACACTGCCTCTGTATGTGGGAGAATTTGAAAAGCTATCCACATAGATATGTAGCCTCCCAGATGGATAGGAATGTTTGAAAAATCTTGGGGAGGCTCTTTTATATAAGGCACAATAGTCGAATCAGTAGAGTATAAAAAAGCTACCGCTCAGTCCATAGGACAGAGCACAGAGTAGAAAAACAGTTTGATGATTTTTCTCACCCACACTTGGATGGATTTTCATCATCAACTGGTGCATTAATTCTCTCTGGCTCCTGGAAACAGTTATTTGCTTAATAGCTCTTTTGTGACCAAGGAAGTTAATGCACAATCCCAAATGGCTTAACTTCCAGCTGAGGAGGAGTTTGGGCAGAGAAAAAGAAAAAAAACCCACACAAAACATCTAACTTCATTTTTCACAAATAATTTGAAGATGAAAGTTGGAACAAACGATCTCACTATTTTGTTGAGAAAGAGCCTGTTTTATTTTGACAGAGGTCACTGAGATGTAGGAGGCAATTTTCATGTGGAGACATTTCCTTGAGTCAGTATAAATGGAGCAAAGAAAATGAGTGAAATACAAAATGTCCTTGTCAAGCTCAGATTTCTGGGTCCTACTGTGAGATTTTTGTATTAGAAAGTTTGGACTAAATTCTAAGGACCTGTCTTAACTTTTTAACTTTATATCTTTGGAATGGTTAAAAATAATTGTCCAGTAGCTGAAAGTCAGGATTTTTCATAGGTTCAGTTCTTTGCCCTACTGTAGACTTAAAATGATCTATTAAGTGATTATTATGTATGATTAATTATGCTATAGAAACGTTAAGATGGTTATAATTGTATGGTTATAATTTCTTTGTCAGGTGATAAAACAGGAAGAACTTGGCAAGGATCTTTCTGATTGTACTTTGTATGATCTACTGAAATATGATGATTTTAACTCTGACAAGCACCTGGCTCTTGAAGAATTTTATAGAACATTCCGTGAGTATAATCTTCATTCTCTAATTCCTCTTCATTCATTTTCCTGTTTATTTACACAATCCAGTATGTTTGCCTGATCTCAGAGTACAAGCTGTTTGGTTTGCTTTTTTTTTTTTTTTAAGAAGAGAAGTGGTGTAAGTAAGATAATCAAAGTCCTGAAGTGTATTGAAATATATGTAAAAGCTAAGGGATGCAGTAATTCTAACATGAAAAGCTGGAAATATTTGATAACTCTGAATATCAGTTCTCATTGATTCTCATTGAAAACATGAATTCCACAGTGCTGTTTCTAAGGTTTGGGGGAAGGAGTAGTACTTCACTGTTTAATTATTTACACTGTGACTTTTTTTTTACACTATAGGGGAATCAAGGTAGATTAATAGATAGATTTTGCATATATGTTAACAATAATCAGTGTAAGAAAGGAAGATTGTATTTATGTTAAGGTACTTTGGAATAATTTATGTATATTTAAATTGCTTGAAGACTTCTTAAGATTGACCATTTATGCTTTATAAAGGGGAGTTATAAAGATGATCTGGATTTAAAAAGTTGTATGCCAGGTTATTATTTAAAAATAATCACAAGAGAAAAACTTAATTGGTTGGTATTTGAAAATCACCAAAGAATCAAAGCTCAATAGGATTTAAGTCAGCACTGAAACCAGTATTTTGTTTCTATCTTTCTATCTATATAGCTAGCTAGCTAGCTAGCTATTATCTATCTTCAATGTTATATATATGCACACTTATATATTACTTTCAAAAAAAAGCAGGAAATAGGATATGTACTTGATGTAAAAAGATCTCTTTCGAATTATGCCTCTTCCATCTGTCAGTGGTCTGATATTAGGGAAATTACTTAAATTCCCGAAAATCCATATAAATATGGATAGTAAATTTCCTGTCATATGATAATTTTATATTAAAACATTAAATTAGATTTATGTAATTTTTGGTAAAGTGAAATGATATATGTGAAATAGTGATGAAGGTGATGAATAGTGATTGCAGGTGATGAAGCTTCAAGACAAGATACGAGTATGCTCTTCAGATATAATTAAATTGCATTTCCATTTTCAATTAAAAGACAGGATAACAAGGGGCAGGATGACTCCATAAATAGGTAACCCCTTAAAAATATGTCACAAACAAGGTGAGACACCATTCAAAGACAACAAGAAAGCAGCATTATTATTCTATGTTTGTAGGAAGAAACTGAAATACAAAGAAGTTAAGAACTAAGTGGCTGAGTCTGTAATCAAACCCATGTCAGACTGTGAAGGCTTTATGTTTTCCACTAAACATTATTCTGTAATAGGGACTATTTTGTGTATTCATGGTGGCAAGGAGAAGATATTATGGTTTATCAAGAAAGAAATTATATTTATATTTTATACCTATGTTGTATTAATATTGTCATATATTGATTTACAAATATGTATGCAAGATAGAAAGAGGTAAACATCACAGAAGGGACTACATAAAATGTTAAGTGAGTTGAGAATATAATCTCGTTTGGGAAACAAGAAGACTTTTTGAAGGTGGTAGCAATTGAACTAGTCTCCAGGAGGAGTGGATATGGATTTTGGGCAATAGGAGATGGGAAACTGGACAAAAAGTAGAGCATAAATAAAAACTTAAGTGTATGACATATCAGGGTGTTTACAGAAATGAATTCAACTGTAAGATCTGTTCCAGTACTGAAATTCTATGAAAATATGAATTCTATGAACCTATTTTACTAACTTGTTTTATTAAACAATCAGTCTAATCTACCAGCTCCAATCCCTCACCCTTATACTATGCAGATACATGGATTTGACTAAGTAAAAGTAATTGAAATTTGTAGCAAGAGCAGAAAATATTTTAATGGTATGCAATTTATCAAGCATCAGTAAGATAATTAAATGGATGCTTGTGGGAATTTTTATTAAAAATATTGTTGATGATAAAATGGTGGAGCTAGAAACCAAAACAATAAAAATAAAGTATGAATAATATATTATTTTTATGACAGTACAGCAAAGACTGAATAATGATCCTTGGCAATATCAGTAAATATGAATCTTGTCTAGAATACCGCTTCATATACCTATCATAGGGAAAAAAATGATACTACGTTTTGAGATATGATTTGATGTTTCTAAAGAAGGCAAGGTAGATCAGTATATTGTTCTGATAAAGAAAATTTTGCAATTCAGAAATTTGTATCATCAATAAAAGCACTCAATAGAAAAATAGTAAAGTGTTACCTGTGAAGGAGCTAAATTATACTCGAAACTGTTGACATTGGATAGAAAAAAATCTATATACTTTGTTAACTCTTAGAAGTAACAATTTTATGGAAATTATGTATAGTAAATGCAATGAATTTAATGAATATTATAATGATTCTGCCATTAGGTCACAATTGTGCATCACACAGAAGGTCTACATTTTTAATATTCTGAGTCATAAAGAGATATTAAGTAATGAAAGCAGTTGGCAGTCAGCAATCATATTAGGAGCTTTTTTCCTTTTTGAATAATCGCAAAACTATCCCTTAGCAATGATAAAATAATGTTCACATAGTCATTTAGAGCATATAGAGAAGATAATGTTTTTCTAAGTAATGCTGGAATTATATGGAATATTTTAGTACTCTTTGTGGAAAGTATCACATTTTCAGTGTTGCACCTTGTTTAAACAGGCCATCAAACTATACAATGATCCCTTAGAGATAATTAACTTATATGGATTGTGTCTGCATTAGCAAGAACTATTTATACTTCTTGAATAGAAAACATATACCTATTTCTTTCTTTCCATCTATTATAATACTTTACAATTAAACTCACTTTGGTTTTGTGAAGTTTAGTGGCAAGCTTTTTATAGTGGCATAATTTCAAAAGACACTGTATTATAAAATACTAAGGTAGTATCATGAATAAAAATGTGTAACAATAGTGAGAAAAGCAATCTATTCAAAAATCATGTATTAAGTTCCTATGTGTATAGAATGCTGTGATAGTTAAAGCAACTTAGAATGATTGTGTTCTTTCCCTTAGGAGTATATAATCTCAGACAATGATGAAGATGACAGATCTAGTCAGGGTAAAATAATCTTTTTTTTTTTTTACATCCAGAATGATTCCTCCAGATAGTTCTTAAAATGAAAACCTAGCAAACTAAAGAGTCTCTAAATTAATGTTCAAAAGAATAAACTAAGTCCAAAGAAGTTATAAAAGAAAAAGAAAAACAAAAAGAAAACAAAAAGAAAAAAACCTCTCTTAATCCATTAATTATTTACTGGTAGATACAGGAATAGATAGATTCTTAAACTGCATTTTATTAGTCTTTGTGTCTTAATTAGTCTTTAACATTTCTTTAGTCATAGTATACAATGGAAGAAAGTAGAGCAAAAGTAACGTGCAAACAAGAAAAATTTTACTATAAAAGAGAGTACATCATTCTTATTATAAAACTATTAAAGTGTTATTACACTTGGTTATAAGGTTTTCTATAAAATAGCCTTTCCCCTTTTGGGATAAAAGGAATTATTTTAATATTTGACAACAGGCATTGGATGGTATTAAGTTTTACCTCCAGAATTTTTGGTGTTATTAAAAATATATTTAAAATAAATCCTCAACATGAGCATCAAGCATTGTAAATCATGCCTTGTTTGATTAACAAATTTGGAAATCTATTTTATGGGAACAAATAAATTTTAAATGAGGTCAGTGACATAGTTTTGAATACTTAGAGGAAACACTAAATTGTCTGGTCAGATGGCAAATAGCTTTCACCTAGCCATTTTGTTGTCCTGAATGATTTCAGTTAAATGTGGAGATTTTTCAGTGCAAAGGTTCTTATAGAATTAAAAATGAGTAAACAGTGCTATTGTTAATCACAAGGACTTGAATAAACATATAAGAAACCAGCACTTTATTTTATTCCGCCTCAAAATTAAATTAAAATGTTTGGTTGTTTGATTTGCATGGAGAACTGTATTTTTGACTTAAATCTATAGATAAATGCAACTCATTTACCATTAAACATGACCACACACTGAATTGAGGCATTTAATTTTCAGAAATGATGTTTGGATAGACACATGTTTACCTATTTTTACAGTCAAACTCAGCTAAGATAATGAAATTTTATTATATGATTATTGGTTTTAGGAATTAGAATTAATTCCTAAACAATTAGGAATTATTTTATTTCTAGCTAACAAAGAGTGGTGCACTTGGCCTTCCAGAAAAAGAATATTTGTTTTGAGAATGCTTTCTATGTACTTTGTTTTCTGAGTTAAATTTTAATTGCTTTGCCTATAGTGCAAAGTCTTAAAATTATATGAAATGAAGAGTTTGCAATTCTGATAGATTCTTAAAATTCTATTAAACAGTTATGAGTTGCAGTTCCCAAAGCCATGTACAAATACTTCAAGATATGTATGTATTCTAATAGTTCCAGTTCTAATGTCACACTTAAATAAATCTCTATCAATTCTAAATGATCTTTATGTGTGGAAAGATCCCTAAAGAGATGCACTTCTACTAGGCATGAAAGAATTGGTTTTTTACAAGCATAATGCATCAACTGTGAGCATTTATATTGAAACTAATTGTATAATAGCTCTCTCTCCTTTCTTAAAAAGAATAGATAATTAGGATTCTAAAATTTTTAAATACTAAAAAAAAACATGGAACAGTTACTTTAAATTACCTAGCTATTCATGATTATGTTCAAAATGTCATCTTTCTTTATATGAAACACTTCTTAATGGAATATAGATTTGATAATGACATTGTGAGGGAAAACTCATTTTCTAGGAAATCACAATTTCTAATAATAAAAATATTACTTATTGGAACCATCTAAAAATCAGAGCAATGAAATATGAATATTATATTAATATTTATAGATATTAGATCATTAGTATATGAAAGACATTTATTTGAGAAAAATAGCAGAGTTTAGTGAGAAGAATGAAAACTATTACAGTAATATGGGTTAAAGGTGAGAGGGTCAGGACCAAAGAATAGAAATAATACAGAGGTGGCCGTACTTGATCAGTAACTTACAAGTAGAATCATCTTGACTTGATGAGTGATTACATATGCATGGAATGGAGAGAGTGGGGTCAAGGATAATGTCCAGTTATCTAGCTTGTACGTCGAGGTGAACAATGATACTATTCACTAAAGTAGGGTTGCACAGGAGGAGAGGCAAGTTTGGGGACATGTACTGAGTTAGACTTTCAGCATATTGGCATATTTAAATAAAGTCATTTGGTTGGAGAATATTGTGGCCTAGATCTCAGGTAGGAGTTCAGGGCCACTAATAGAGATATGGTGTACACAGTTAAAACCTGATGTGCTGGCAGGTAATGGGGTACCCAAGGTGAATATGTAAAGAGAGAAGAGATGAGCAAAAGAGCAACAGGGAACTAAAACTTAAAATTAATGAATGAAATTAAAAACCAAACAAACAGGGGGACCTGGGTGGCTCAGTTAAGTGCCTGACTCTTTTTTTGTTGTTGTTTTGTTTTTTCTTAATTTTTTTAATGTTTATTTATTTTTGATAGAGCACAAATGGAGAGGAGAAGAGAGAAAGGGAGACACAGAATCTCAAGTAGACTCCAGACTCTGAGCTGTCAGCAGGGAGCCTGTCACGGGGCTCTAAGCCACAGACCGTGAGATCATGACCTGAGCAGAAGTCAGTTGCCTAACCCACAGAGCCACCCACGCAACCCAGTGCCTGACTCTTCTTTTCAGCTCAGGTCGTGATCTCACAGTTCATGAAATCAAGTCCCATCTTGGGCGCAGAGTACAGAGCCTGCTTGGGATTCTCTCTCTCTCCCTCTCTGTCTCTCTCTCTCTCTCTCCTGCCCAGTCGTGCACAGATGTGCATGTTCTCTCTTCTAGAGTAAATAAATAAACTTTAATAAGTAAATGAATAAATTAAAACAAACAATAATAACAAATGTTTAGAGAAATAGGAAATAAACTAAAGGACTACCTCATTACAAAACTTTACTAAGAAATTGTTGACCAGCAATTTTCATGACTGAGTTCAAAACAAGAGTGTATATGACAGATAAAGAAATGGCCAGTGGATTTAATAATAAGGAAGCATGGGTGACTTTGGTCACAGTACTTTCAGCAGAAATGTAGGGGTAGAAGCAAAAGTGCTGGTGGTTGAGAGGTTAAGTGTAGAAAGGAAAAGAGAAAGATAAAAAAAGTAGAAGAAAAAATGTGGAGCAAAGAATTGGAGCGCACAAGTACATATCAAGTGTATATTTAGATAAAATCCAAAATAAGTAACTCCTATATGGTTTTAGTAGTTAACATGACGGTTGCCTTTGGAGAAATTGGTGGGTGATGGGGTGAGAACACAGAGTGAGAAGGGGGCTTCTATGATACTCACAACGTTCTACTTTTTAGCTTCACAAAAAAAATCCCACAGTTGTTCGGGAGATACTGAATTAGACAATGATACAGCTACTATAGAATAGCCCCATGCACAGATCATTGTAGTATGAAATCTTGCAGCGACTTTAATTGCCTGGCACGTTAGGAAAATAACTCTTTTATTAAGTACCTTGATTAAAAAAATTAACTCACTTGTTTGTATAATTATAATTTTCTATGTTAAAGTGTATGGATATACCCTGACAGTTTTGGTAAATAAAGGTCAGTACCATTCATATACAGGTAATTTCCACTTTATGCTACTGTTCTTCTGTCTAAGTTCTTTAAATCTTATAGGGAAAGGACTGTCCAAAATGATTGCTGAGACCCAATGCTATAGACGTTTTCCAAAAGGACAAATTTTGTCCTAAACAAAATAAATTGTTTGTGTGTACCAACTGTTAATAGAAAGAGAACAGGTAAGGCAATACCAGCTTCAAGTATAATTTTATTTTTTTTATTTTTATTTTTTTTAATATTTTTATTTATTTCTAGGAGAGAGAGAGAGACAGCGTGAGCAGGGGAGGGTCAGAGAGAGAGAAGGAGATACAGACTCTGAAATAGGCTCCAGGCTCTGAGCTGGCAGTCAGCACAGAGCCCGATGCGGGGCTCGAACCCTCGAACCGCGAGATCATGACCTGAGCGAAAGTCAGACGCTTAACCGACTAAGCCACCCAGGCGCCCCTCAAGTGTAATTTTAAAAATAATGAGAGTCTTAATTTTTTTTTTTCCATTTGAAGATGACCTGCCCTTCAAGTTGCTAAAATTACCTTAACCTTTTGTAGCTGGTACACATTTATGTTTCTCCTTTTACCCATAGCCTCCATCATGATTTCTCACTGGTATTTTTGCTTGCTGACCTAACTACTTGGAACTCGTAAAAGCAAAAGTAATTAGATATTTTAGCTTCACTTTTATTTCAAGTGAAAACTTGTATTTATCCCTTAAAGGATTGACTCCTTGTCATCTAGATATTGAGAGTAGGGCCTTTTGTGACGTAAAATAAAATTGAAATAAGAAACAATAAAATAGAAATTGATTAATCATTCTTATTTTTCCATTCTGTACCATATCTTGTCAATCATGACTTAGTGGATCTGACTTAAAATTACTTTCCTCTGACTTCAGCATGGTATTCAGCACTAGAGTTTGCCTAAGGCTATTTTGGACTTTCAAAATCATTTCTGTAATTCATGGGTATTGTGGCTTTGCTGACCCCGTATTCTTTATACTAATTTCTCAGAAACTCTTGGTTGAGCTCTGCGTTGTGCTTATGTGGTTCTGAACCCTATCTGGATGGCATCTTCTTCATAATGGCTTCCTTGTGGGGATTGCCAGCTACACTGCTCCCCCAGTGTCATTTGGGCACGACAGTGTTGCCTCAGCATGGCACTGAATTCTTAGCGTCAATTTACAGTATCTCTGGGGCATTTGGATAGCTCAGTCATAGAACATGGGACTGTTAATCTCAAGGTTGTAAGTTCAAGCCCCATGTTGGGTGTGGAAACTACTTTAAAAAAAAAGAGGAAAGTAAAAAAGAAGTATCTCAAATTTCTAAATTGAGTTTCCTCTAATGGGATTTAATTTTAACTGGCTAAATATTGTTCAACAGTTAAAAAAAATTTGAATGTAATCTATCATGTTTTAATTTCTAGCTGTTCTCTGAATATTGTATGCAAGGCTAGCCTGAGAATGCATTTCACTTATGTTGTCCAGGTGAAAGTTTCTTTATAGGATTCTGCTCTGTCAAATGATCCACTATGGAGACATTTATCTCCAAAGTAAAAGTTATAATATATAAGATCAAGTGCTTTTTTAAATATATAAGATAATCATACATGTTTAGGCAATTAATCTTTTAAAAATATTTTTTTTTAATTCAAGGATTTGAAAGCTAGCACTTAGAAAATACATTTTGGCTAAATGTATTTTAATTCATAGTTATTATTACTTTCACATTTTTTTCTTAAACCAGCTAGAGGACTACCGTCTTAGGAGAGATCTACCACTTTCATAGTATGGTTACATGGGTGTAACCAGATAAAACAGAAAGTTTTAAGTAGGCCTTATCAATAACAGATAGAAACAATAAGATTTAAGCTGATTGTCTAGTACTAGTTTGAATCCATTTGTCTTGTTAAAAAAGGAGAAGAAGAAATGAACCAAAACAAGAGAAATGGATTTTTAAAGTTTAATGAATTTTAAGCCAAATCACATATTTTTAAAGTCTGGCCAACATATTTTATTAACTACCATAAATCTATATTCTTTTTAACAATGACAGTTTATTTTGGTTCTTGTAGTAGTTAAAACAGAAAGTCACAAAAGAGAAACTAGGAGTATATTTAGTCACTTTTTTATACATACATGCAGGTATTTTATGAAAATGTGACTATATTATTATATCCTCAAGATTTATTTTAATTATTCCTTATTTTAATTAATTAGGGTAACATATTTCAGTATTGATTAGCTTAACGTTTTTTATAGCTTCCATTGTATGAAGTTACCAGAGTTATAAAAATTGTAATCATAACACTCCATTTATTCCTATTCACAAGCTATTATTTCTCTCCTTAAAGATCAACACTGTATATTTAACATATAATACATGCAAAAAATGGTAATCATCCTAACAACTTTTAATTTTCTAGCATTACATTAAAAAAAAAAAAAGAAACAAGCAGGGTACCTGAGTGGCTCAGTAGGTTAAGCGTCAGACTTCTGCTTAGGTCATGATCTCCTAGGGGGTGGGTTTGAGCCCAGCATCAGGCTCTCTGCTGTCAGCACAGAGCCTATTTCAGATCCTCTGTCTCCACCTTTCTCTGCCTCTCCCCTATTTGCACTCTTTTTCTCAAAAATAAACATTAAAAAGAATATTTAAAGAAACAAGTAAAATTGATTTTATTAACATTTTATTTATCCCAATAGATCAAAAAATATTATTATCACAACATGATCATTATGAAAATGAGAAAACACTTTACATTTTCTTCCTATCAAGTTTTAAAATCTAGCATATATTTTATGTTAATTAATTAATTAATTTTTATTGTACTCATTTTAAAATTTTATATTTATATTAAGATATTATACAATTTTCAAATTACAACAGAATCTTTTGAGTATGTGTTTTTGAAGCATAACAAAATATAAATCTAAGATATGTGGTTTATCTATACCATGGAATACTACATGGCAACGAGAAACAATGAACTCTGGCCATGTGTAGCAACATGGATGGACCTTGAGGGTGTTATGCTGAGCGAAATAAGTCAGGCAGAGAAGGACAAATAACATATGTTTGCACGTATAGGAGGATTAGGAGGAACTTGACGGAGGAACAAGGGGGAGAAGAAGGGCGGAAATGGTGGGGGAAAGGGAGAGAGGCAAACCATGAGAGACTCTTGAATGCTGACAAAAACTGAGGACTGATGGATGTGGGGGGGAGGGGGGAACGGGCATGAAGGAGGGCACTTTGGGGATGAGCACTGAGTGTTATGTAGAAACTAATTTGACAATAAACTATTTGTAAAAAAAAATATATATATATATAAATCTAAGATATATTTTATACTTAAAGCACATATCGTTTCTTATGTTGGGCTAGCTACGTTCTGAATGGTCAGCAATCATTGACTACCATCTTGGACAGTATAACATTAGAGTCTAAAAAAAATTTACCCAAAATTCTATTCCAGTGTTTCTATTTGTAAGACTGTACTTATTCAGGGAAAACATAGACATGTATGTAAGAAATATACAGATTCTATCTGTCATCTATCTGTCTATTTTTTATGATTGAAGTGTAATTGACATACAATGCTATATTAATTTCAAGTGTATAGCATATTTATTTGACAATTTAGTTATTTTGAATAAGAGGTTAAGCAAATGTAAATAAACAACAGAGTGTGAACTTCATGCTAATGTCTATTTTTCAGGAAACCAGAAAAATACACATTTATAGGATAAATGTAGTTGTCTAAGCAATAAAATTATATCCTCAACATAAGCAAGATGTTTAATTGAAAAACAAAATTCAGTAATATATATTTAGTGCCACCTACCTTAAGCCGCTATCTCCCAAATGTATTATCAAAGGATCATTTATCATATATCTTCTGCTCATAGTTAGAACCTTTAAAAATATTTTTTCTGAACTTTTAATAATCTCATTCTTAAAGACTATTTTTTCCTCTCTGATTTAAAACAAATGCACCAATCATGTATGTCTTCCAGTGAGAAGCTGTACAGTCTGAGAATTAAAGGTATTACTGAGTGATTTCAATCTAACACTGAGCAGTGAAACACATTCAGTGAGGCTGTAAGACCTTCTATACCATAAGGAGCAATGCTTAGATTCATTTTTTTGAAGTATTAAAAACAGCATCAGAGTATTTTTACCTCTGAAAATCCTAGGGGATTTAATGTACTACACTTAACATAACCTAGTATTCTTTAATGCTTAGGAGTTTCTGAAATATCTTGTAGTGCCTCAGGGTCACCACAATAAAATAAATGCATGCACATATGTAAGCATTTATGTTAACAAGGTATATGCAAAATACCTTATTAACACACCTTATAGTAATTCAGTGTTGATATTTTGTATGGCAATTTCTTTCATAGAAATTCCAAAACAAGTAACAAGTTACTTTTTAACAAACATTTTAAGCATTAGAAGAATAAATTAATACACATCCATCATTACACTTCTATATAAGTAATTAATTTGATGAATATTACCTGTATAAATTATATATGCCTGTCACTCTTTAGTAATGCTCAATCTTTTGATTGTTTATTTTATTCAAAAAAAGTCTTTCATTCTTAAGGAAATCCTATTATTACTCTCTCCCTTAGTTTATAATAGACTTTTAATATTATAAGTTTATAAAGCCTATTATAAGCTTATAATAGACTATCTCTGTAGTGCTATATGATGAATGAATATTTAGCATAATCTAGTGTTGTCATCATTAGCAGATTTTGGAATGATAATTTCTTATAAGAAGCATTATTTATCTTAAAATTCTAATGATATTTCATTATAACTTTAGGTGACAATTTAAAAAATAGATCAGGAGGTGCTTGCGTGGCTTAGTCAGTTAAGTGTGTGATTTTGGCTCAGGTCATCTCACAGTTTGTGGGTTCAAACCCCACATCAAGCTTGGCACTGACAGTGTGAAACCTGCTTGGGACTCTTTCTCTCTTCCTCTGACTTTCTCTCACTCTCTCTCTCTCAAAATAAATAAACTTAAATAAAATAAAATGAAAAGTAGATTGAAATTAAAAAGATTTCTTAACAAAAAGGGAAAGGAGATATTACACTAAGTGCTGTTTAGATGCCTGATTGAGGATTCTGTGAGGCATGGAATACTATATATATCTGCAATGCGCTCACTAGGTAATGTGTTCATCCTAATGGAAATTGTTCCTATAAAAAAGAAGGAAATTGCAGTAAACTTGTTACCGTTCATTTAAGTAATGTAAATAGGCCCTTGTTGGTGGTGACCAGATAGAATAAGAAAAAAGTATCGATGCTTTTTAAAGCATTACGGAAGTTACAGACTGCAAATCATCTTGAGAGGTGGTGTACATTCATAGCAACTGCCTGACAACATGGAATGATTACTCTTTCTTCTGACTGTGGCTATAATCGGTCATTAATTATAGTAATATATTATCAAATAAAAAAGGAAATTAGACATTTTAGTATACGGTATATTGTATTTAGTCTATTCCCAAAGGATATATATTTTCAACTAAACATAAAATTTAAAAAGACAAACTAGGATGAAAGGAGGGGAAAGCGAGACAGAGAAGCAGACAGAGAGACAGTACCATAAGAAAGAAGACACAGAAGAGAGAGAGAAGAAAACCAGGCAAAGAAGAGTAAGTGTGATTTATTTTATGCAAGTGTTTTGTAGTTGAAAACTTAGGTGTGAAGTGATCCACTGACAAACTTTTACATGTTTCAATTAGTATTTCAAGTTGCAATTATTAACTTTATACACAACAACCAACCTATGTAGTTGTGACATTATCAAGGCTGGTCACTGCAAATACAAAAATAGATAAGAAAGTTTCTCTTCTCAACTTCAGGAAATTAAACAGAAAAAAGCACTTACAAAATAATATGGCATGGACTAAAAGTGACTTGTATAAAATGCAACGAAAAAGAGACTACTCTCAGGGATGATTCTAACAGAAGTAACATCAGAATTAAACATACCCTATGTATATGGATTCTGGAGGAGAAAATCAACGAAATCAGGTGCTTTTCTGCTAAGCAGAACATATCAGCAAAGACAAAGATGTGGGAAATTGCAAGCAATGTCAGAGTTGAGGGAGACAGAAGTGAAAAGGAGGAATTAATTTGTCAAAAAAGAAGCTTATGAGGGAACGAAGAGCTAGATCTTGAAGCTCCATGAATGCAGTATTGAGGAACTGAGATAATCTATAGAGGGGTAGGCACGAAAGTGCTGGCAGCAATGTGGAATTGTCAGATCTAAATTTGGAAAGACCACTTAGAAAGCTGAGAGCAAAATGCAGTTAAGAAACAAGATTGGGTACAGTAGTGCAATCAGTTGTGTGTTGAAGTCAGTGATTAAGTTTTCAGAAATTTTACTATCGAGTTGATATCACATTGAAAACTAGGAATTGGACCATAGTGGGGACCTTACACCACAGACACTGATCAATGCTACAATTCACAGCCCTGCCTCCGATTCCAAACCCATTTCAGCTCAGACATCTGCTTTGTTTTTGTTTTGTTTTGTTTGTTTTGTAATATTTACCAGAACACTGCTGACTAAAGGCTGACATCCTCTAGTGATAAATTGTGAGGGCTTGAACAAGGATAATTGGGTAATTAAGAGGCTGTTGATTTTAAAAATATATATTGAAAAGAAGAGACCCAAAACACTAAGGCTGACAATTGCTAGAAAAGAATCTTACAAGATAGACACTTTGCAATCCAAATTTAGTAATAATTGGATAAACAAGATTGCTGTGATTTACAAAAACAGCCACCTAAGTAAGTTAATTGGTGACAATTGTTTTTTTTTCAACTTCAACTTTCTCATTATCTCTGGAAATCTTAATGTGACATTTTATTACAGTAGAAATAATTTATATGTGTGATTTAATAGATTGTTGACAATGGAAAGAAGTCATGAACAATTTGTTACAAAATTTTTGAGCTATTAAAGTAAAAAAAGTATATTAACATTTTTTTAATTGATGAGAAAAGGAGATTGAAATGATATCAAACTAAATTAGTTTAGCAAACTCAAGATCTGAACCAGTGATTACATTTAATGGTATATGTACAATTCATTTCCATTGACACAATTCATTTATTAGAATAATCTTTTTTAAGAATTTCCTATATTAGCATTCTGAAAACTACATAAGTGACAGCTTAACATTTCTTTTAATGATTACATCTTTGCTATAAAGTATGAGGTGGTAACATTTTCTTTGTATATCAAGAGTTTATCTTACTGGTATATTGAGTGAGATTGTTAACTTATGAGTTGACACATTTCTCATATAAAGGATATTATTTTCGTGACATCTCATTAAAAGTGCAGATTATTTTCCTGCCCTTTGTAGATATTTTGGCACTCAAGTAAAAATCTATAATTAAATATTTAACACCTTTTAACTATGTTTAAACAATAAATGAAAGTGTATACACACCAGTCCTCTATATACTCACTTGTTATTATCACCCCATATTGTAACTGAACAGCTTCATGTTAATACCATGTTTGAAAAAGATTTTATATTACCGCTGAACTCCTAGGCTTCATAACTTAAAAAGTAGCACATTTTCATATTGCTACAGGTTTATACAATAAACAGTACCAGTGAAAGATTCTCATGTGACATGATGTGGCTTCATTTAGTCTGTGTTTTTTCAGTCTTTGGGGATTGACAAACTTTTTCATATTTTGATTTTAAACTTGACTCATCAAGTTTTTATTTGTTGAAATATTAGGATATTTGAGACATTAGTGTCATTCAGGGAAATAGTAGAATCGATCCATTTTAATTGAGGTTATTCTTCAAAATCCAGCCCAAGTGGTCACTTTTTATGCTGTGTCAGCAGAGAATGGCATTCTTTTCTCCAGAAACCACTCAGTCTTGGGTGCTGCTAAGCCAATGAGGAAGAATACTTGCATCTGACATTTCCTATCCCAAATTTTATAGCTCATTTTATAGTTTGTGTACTTGGCCTTTTACTGTTTTTTTTTTTTTTTTTTTTTTTTTTTTTTTTTTTTTTTTTTTTTTTTTTTTTTTTTTGCTTTGTTTTGTTTTGTTTTTGATGCAGGGACAGCTATTCAAAAAATACTGATATCCCAAATTATGAAACTTTGATTCTAATAGTATACAACTATCACCATAGACCCAGTATCAATTGAAAGAGTCTATTTACATTTAGAAGAAATACAGTGCTAGAAGTATTAGTGTATTTAAACTGAAAGAGTTTATAAACAATTTTCTCAGGTTTTACTTTTAAGTTTAGCTGAGACAGGATATTAGAAGGTTGAGAAGTGGTCTGTGCCAATTTGATCATTAAGAACTATTAGGTGTCTTATAGAGACGACCAGAGACCTCAAATAGCTAGAGATGGATGAAGGCCTAATGTCACCTCCCTGATAGAAAATGCTTGCTTTGCCACCAGATGATATTATATTAATGTTGGTATGTATAGTGGAATTTGGTGTGAGACTTCTTTGCATCCTTCATCACAATTTCATAAATAGAAAAAGATAGGGGCTCCTGGGTGGCTCAGTCAACTTAAAAGTCAGACTTTAGCTCAGGTCATGATCTCAAGGTTTGTGAGTTCAAGCCCCGCTTCCGGCTCTGTGCTGACAGCTCAGAGCCTGGAGCCTGCTTCAGATTCTGTGTCTCCCTCTCTTTCTCTGCTCTCCCTTGCTTGCACTCTGTCACTCTGTCTCTCAAAAATAAATAAACATTTAAATAAATAAGCAGGAAAAGATATAGTTAGGAATTGAGTTATATCATTATTGTTACTTGCTGGGAGCCGCACTGGCCTCGCTGGATGACAGTCACAGTGAGGAAATGGTAGCATTTGCACAGCTCCTACCATGAGAAATGAAAACTGGCATCTCCTTCTGCTACTACTGGCTCATGTTGGAAATGAGGCTGCTGATATTGACCAGGCCTCACAATATTCCAGATCAGACCAATATTCCCCACACAGATTGCTCATAAGGAAAGGCATGTCCCTGCCTTTCCCAAAGAGATTTCAGGTGAAAACATTGTAGATGATTGTTAAAAGGCTTTTCCTAAGGGCCTTGCAGATCCAAGACTTACAGAATAAAGGGGACTTGAGTTTGGCCCTGTGACAAAGAGCCTAATTTAGAGTTAAGGGCAGATATCCATCCCCACCCAATTGTTTCTGCTTGGAGCACTAGCCGCCCCCACCTCCCCACTCCTCGCCCCAAGGCATTTGTTATCAAGTATTTGGAGTGACTTATTCTGGCCTTGAATATGCTGATTGCTCCCTGTGAAGGAACCTATTGAGGAACTTCTTCTTTTGTGATTATGGGAGCAAAGGTGTCTCCTGAAGAAGTAACTTCACCCTTTTAGGCTAAAAACATTGTCTGGTATGCTAAAGTACCTTCTTTAGGTAGGATAGGCTTCTAAATCATCTATCTCACTATAGATAAAAGTTATGCAGGAGTCTACTACAAATCTATGTTCTGGGAAATTCTTACATATCAAAGAAGTTTGTTATTAAAAATCATTGTCTAAGGCAAATGCCACTTCTGTGCCATCCCCCAAACACTTATAAAATAAAGTTGAGCCCCAGTCAGAGCGAAGATGCCTGACTGGCGACCAGGAAGACTCTTGGGCCTCTCTCACTCCTCCTTTGCTGACACCGTCCTTCCTTCAGGGACCCCCCTGAACCCCAGTTGGAGCCTGTCTCTGACAGTTACTAACCCATGTTATAATGTTGCAGGAAATATAACCCAAGATTATAAAAACTGAAGAAAGGTACAAATTTTGTCAGCTTTGATTATATTGATTTGTTGGACCAATAAACCTATATCTATAGGAGTTGAATGCATAATTATTTTTTAAATGTTTATTTACTTATTCTTGAGGGAAAGAGCTGGAGTAGGGTAGAGGCCGGGAGAAAGGGAGAGAGAGAATTCCAAGCAGACTCTGAACTCTCAGTGCGGAGACTGATGCAGGGCTTGAACTCATGAATCATGAGATCATGACCTGAACCTAGATCATGAGACGAATGCTTAACAGACTGAGCCAACAGGCGCCTCTTGAATGTATAATTAAATCACAGTTATAAACTTGTGGTGGAAACTGATTTTTTGAATTAGTTTGATAGGATTCTCAGAGGGCCAGTTTACTGTCCAAAAAAATCTACACAATGTGTGCTCATTCCTCATGCAGCCCTGACCATATGCTTTTACTGCTCTTGACTATCACGTGAGCAAAGCATCTATTAGTGAAAGAACAGAATAATTAAAAAAAAATTCATATTTATCATATTCTTATAATAGTGATAGAATTTGCACCTGGTTGAGCATAACAGATTAAATGGCTCTGAATTTTTCAGTGAGCTAAGCAAGTGAATTTACACATTGGATTCCACTAGAAGAGAGAAAAGAAGCATGTTTGACTAAAAAGTCTGCTACTTTTTTAAAAACTAGATTTCAGCTAAAACATTACCTCAGATGTGGTAACATAATTCTTCACCTTGAAAAACTTATGAATCTTATTATACTTATCTATGCATTCAAAAAACGACCTGTGAATTTACAATTTTATTATTTTTTTTAATTTATTTTTAGGAGAGAGAAAGAGAGACAGCGTGAGCAGGGGAGGGTCAGAGAGAGAGGGAGTCACAGACTGAAACAGACTCCAGGTTCTGAACTGGCAGTCAGCACAGAGCCCGACGCGGGGCTCGAACCCACGAACCGTGAGATCATGACCTAAGCGAAAGTCGGACGCTTAACCGACTAAGCCACCCAGGCGCCCCATTTTATTTATTTATTTATTTTTTTAATGTTTTTTAATTTATTTTTAGGAGAGAGAAAGAGACAGTGAATTTACAATTTTAAAAGCAAAGTATATTTATATTAATTTTTATTTGTAAACCTTTCTATTATCATGAAGGGAGAAGTTGCAAATGTGGTAGATTTAAAAATCCTCCTCAAGTTATCAAGTACACCCTCCTTAACAAGTTTATCTTTAAAATAACTAGTCCTTCATTAGTTTATAGTAGTCAGAGTTTTTTTTGTTTTCTTGTTTTTTTTTTTTGTTGTTGTTGTTTCTTCATTTAGTTTTTTTCTCAAAGCTATCACCTTACCATAGCAATCCACTATCCAGAAATGCTACATTCTTTATTTCTTTTTTTATACTTGCTGCTTATTAACATTAAGTAATAACACTGACTCATACTTTTTTTAAATTTAAACTCATTCTTTTGGGTGCCTGGGGGGCTCAGTTGGTTGAGCAACCAACTCTTGACTTTGGCTCAGGTCATGATGCTAGGGTTGTGAAAAGGAGCCCCATGTTGGATTGTGCACTAAGCATGGAGCCTACTTGGGACTCTCTCTCTCCCTCTCTGTCCCCCCCCCACTTCCTCATTCTCTCTTTTTCTCCCTCTCTTGCTTGCCCTCTTGCTCTTTCTCCCTCCCTCTCAAACTAAATAAATAAGCATTAAAAACAAAAACAAAAACAAAAACACACGCCTCATTCTTCTTCCTTCATGTTCCATTTCTTTCCCAGTCCCTAGGCTGAGTTCAGTGGATTTGCATAAATATTCCTATACTCACTCATACTAATGCCTATACTTACCACAGTCTCTTATAAGTCCCTGTTTACTTTTCTGAATTTTCTATTTGGTTCTAAGTTCCATTAGATCAGGAATATTATCTGTATTCACTTTCTATTGCTTCCATAATAAATTACCAAAAATGTATAGGCTTGAAACAAGCCAACTTGATTAGCTTAGAGGATGGTAGATCAGAAATCTGACATAAATGTCACTGGGCTAAAATCAAGGTATCAGTTGCAAGGCTACATCCTTTCTCGACATCATGGAATAGAATCTGTTTCTTTGCCTACTTCTTGAGGCCATTACACTCCTTGGTGTATGGCTCCATTCATCTATCTTCAAGGCATGCAACTTTGGGTCATGCCTTTCTCAAGCTTTCATCTTTCTGGTTCTCTCCCTTTGCCTCCATCTTCCATTTATAGAGATCCTTGTGATTACATTGCTCCTCTCCAAATATTCCAGGATAATTTTCCCTTCTGAAGGTCAGTTGATTAGTAATCTTAATTCCAACTGTAACCTAAATTGCCTTCTGCCATTTAATCTAACATATTCAAATATTTTGGGCATTAGGATGTAGACATTTTTTGGATCAGGAGCACCACACTAAGTAGATAATGTGTACTGAAAACATATTTTATGTATGAAACAATCAGTGAATTAATTTCAAAAGATACCAAATTCAAAATGATAATTTGGGCATAATATTCATGAAAATTATTGCACAGAGATAGCTCTACTGTGTGGGTCAGTAAACATGGTACAGTGTAAATAATATGAAAATCGAAAACAAAAGACTAGAATTGTCTGTTATCCCTGCTTCTTATTATTCTTAATTTGAGGAGAGTTTATCTTTCTAAGAATTGGGTTTCTGTGCGTATGTTGTTTTGCTTTGATTTTTCCTTGAAACATGGAAATTGAAATAGGTCTTGACATGCTTATCCCATAAAAATATAAAAATCAAATTAGATAATACATTTTAAAACTCTTCTTAAACCTTTAGACACATTTAGAATAGTGTCAATCAAAGCCTACAAGGAATGCTATCTTATTTTAAATACCTTAATTAGTAGCTGGGATTATTTGTCCTTGATTTGTTTTTGGAGCTTAAATTTTGAGATTCTTTAAACGTTAGGGTAATCTACAAAAAAAAAAAAAAAACCCGGAAGTCAACAGTTTTCTTGTTTCTATGAAGCCCAATTATATGTAGTTTAGGGTTTTTTTGTTTGTTTTGTTGTTGTTGCTGTTTTATAGTGCACTTGTCTGTCTACTTATGTCTTAAGTATATGTTTCAATTTTAAACAGGGGGCAGAGATATCTTTCACTTGTTTAAAACTACTCCCACAGCTACTGCCCCTTCACTTTACAGGTGAACACCTTATTTTTGCCCAGATCTGGGATGTCAATCTCTGACTCTGGGTACTTGTGCTAGAGTGTGCCATTAGTTGCACCAGAGTCTGAGGTGATTTCCTGAGGTGTATTTGCCCTATTTAAGTCATCTTTGTAAAAATGGTTGACTCACTGTATGGAAAATTTGGCCGTTAAGTCAGTTGTGAATATTTTAAGCATGAAGTGATATAAATAAATTGTATTGGTTTGCTAGAGTTATCATACAATATCACAAACTTGGTGGCTAAACCAATAGAAATTTATTTTGTCTTACCATTCTGGATGCTGGAAATCCAAAATACAAGTTTTAGTAAGGTTAGTTCCTTCTGAATGCTGACTAGGGGATCTGTTCCAGATCTCTCTCCTTGGCTTGTAGATGGCCATCTTCATGTTCAAGTGGCATTCTCCCTATATGCATTTCTCTGTGTCTAAATGTCTCCTTTTTATAAAGACATCCATCATAATGGATTAGGGCCCACTCTAATGACCTTTTCTTAACAACAAATTGCATCTACAGTAACCCTGTTTCCAAATAAGGTCACATTTTCAGGTAAGTATCAGCATATGAATTTAAGCAGGACACAATTCAACCCATACCACAAGTAGTCATATCAAACACAGTTAAATAAATGAAGCATATAATTATGCATGTCGTGCATAAATAAGATGAACATAGTTGTTGGAATTTTCCTATATGAATAGTGCTTTGAGTGAAATTTGGACAAGAATGCAGTTCTCTGTAAATTTTAAAAATAATAGAGGACTTTAAAGGAGCTTGATTGCAACTCATACCATTCAAGGAAATTATGCAAGTGATTTAACCAAAAAATGCAAATAAAAGAGATTCATCAGAAAAAACAAATGAACTGTTTAAGTATTATCAAAAACATGCAAATAATCAAAGGCTTGTATTGTGGTTTAATATTTTGTTAAGCCAAACAGTTTTGATTTTGCATATAATTTTCCAAGTAGGTAAAGCATTATTATTTGAGTGTGATCAACACCAATTAATTTGGTTACCTTTCAGCTAAGTGTTCCCATTATATTTTTATTCATTTTGATATGCTTTGGCATAATACAAGCTATATTTTGGTCACAGTTTATTATATTATCTTTGTCTCTGGATCAGTTTCAATGCCAACTTTTCTGATTTTTATTCTTATTCATGTAATACTTTTTTTTCAATGTGATATCTAGAAGAGTGAATCAACATCCTCTCTCCAAGCTCATTTTTGACCTTTCTTATTTTGTCATTGAGAAAAGTTAATATTATGTATGCTATGAGCTATTATTTCACAATTATTGAGCCAAATCACATACATTATAAAAGCTTATAGGTTTTAAAAAGCCAGCAACATAAGTTGATACATTGTTGGAATTATTTAGAGGTTAATAGCTACTTCTGAACACAAGAACTTTGTTTAATGGGCCATCTCTCTTTTATTTTCTCAGATAAAATTGACACTCAGAAGAACATTAAGTGTTGTCCAGCAAACATAGTCTGTAATTCTTAAAAGAATGTATATTCCTATTTGGTACAACAGTGAAAAACATGTAGCATAATTTTTACCAGATAAATAATGGCCTTTGTCTTTAAATATCACATTCATGATCATTCAGAAAATGAGCAAGAAAATAGTTTTCTTATTTTTTATTCATAGTCTTAATCTATATGCTCCCCTTCTCATCATGTGCTCAAAAAAAAGAATACCACTCGAATTCTAAAAAGTGTTGTTCCTAAATTTTTGATTCTTAAGATTATTTATAACAGTTATATTTAAATGCATCATATTTGGCCATTTTTAAACTTAAAGTTACAAAGAATATTATAAAGTAGTTACTTTAGAAAACCTGGAAATTGCCCCTGTTTTTTCTATTTTTTTAAAAAGCCCACTCAATGAATAGAGGTCAGCATCATTGTTATCAAACATAAAAAATACATTTAAATGTTTCTCAGTTTGAAAATAAATATATAGATTTCGCTTAATTGGGAGTATGGCTATCCTTGACTCTTGATCTTCCTTTGATTCTTTTAAATTCACATAAAATATAATGAAAGTAATGTTGGAGAGCTACTTCACGCTTGTGCCTAACAGATAATAAAAAGACTCTGAAAAATAGGGAGAATATAAATGTGCCTTCGTATTATTATTGCAGAATGCATTTACGAGGAACAGCAGTTGTTTTGTAAGAACTGCTGTCCCACATTCTGTGATCCTTCCTGCTCTGCCTGTCCTACTGTAGGATCAAATTCTTTTTTCAACTCATCATTATGATTGCACGTAGCTCCCTCAGTATGAGACCACAAGGGTTGATTGATGGTCACACTTTAGTTCCCTTTCCGTACCCTTTCCTTGATTTTCCACAAGGCTAACACACAGTGCTTTATGGACATGCCAGGTACTCATAAAGCGCTAGGTTCACTAAAGAGAATTATAAATTAAAATAGAAAAATAATAAAAACCTGAATTTTATATCTGACCTGTCCCATACAACAAAGCTGAAGCTTACACAGAGTTAACAGTGATTCCTTCATGGATTTGTCCTGTAACTAACCTTCTTTGTTCTTCCTGTTCTCTAATTGGTGTTTCTCCAGGAAATTTTCTCTCTCTTCTAAGGTCCATTTTGTTATTCATGACTCACCTTTTGGCAATTGACATTGCACAGGATCATCCAGAGCGGTCATGGACACTGCAAATCCATGTTTCTTAGACTACTGTTCACCATTAACTTGAGGTACAGATGTGACTTTTTAGTATTTAGATTTTCCAGGGCCAGCAGCTTAATCTAACAGTAGCAGTAGGCTCTTGTAGCTACAGACATTCCTGGCAAGCCCCATAGAAACCCATGCAGAGGAATGTGTTCCTAACTACTTCTAATTTGCAGGACAAATTCTTTCATAGTCAACTTCAGATTCAGCACCCCTACCTCTGGCTCTGTAGAAATAGGAAAAGAACTCTTGGAATGACTGTTCCTTGAATCCACTTTAGAGAAAAAAAATGAAAATTATTTTACACAATCAATATTATTTACTTTACTTGTCTCCTGATAGGGCTAGATGGGGTCTACTTGTTCAGTTACATTTGATTGCCCAATACTAAATAGTCATCTACAAGACCTAGGAAGGGAATAAAATAGATGTATTTTATGTACTACAAGACATATCACATACCATTTAATAAAGCCAGAACTAGTTGTTCAGTGTTAGATTCACTCAATTAAATAGATAGCTTTTGGGGAAGCTTCATTTCATCTCCATAGTAGATTTATGTAGTAATACTGTTTTTTCTTAAACAAGAGCATTTTTAATAGTGTGAATTTTTACTAATACAAAATCGTAGTAAAGGATGAGCTAGATGACACACTATTTTGTGAAGATTCCCACAGCATCAAACATGTTTATTTTGGGTAATTGTAAGCAAATAACATGCTGTAATCAAAGAGTACTATTATGAAATTGTGATATGATTTAGTTTTGAGCGTTCAAATATGTGAAATTTGATACAGAAAGTCACATACACTCAAATACTAGGCTTCCTGAGAGAATCCTACTCATAATTGCAGAAGGTTACCTTCTATGTTATTTGAAAATGGATGTAAGAAGACCTGGGAATGATCTCTTGTGTCCATTTACATTGCTTTTTTTTTTTTTCAACTTTTCTTTTCTCTTTTTGGTGGTCAAGTTAAGTCTGGATCAAACAATTCTATTAGAAAAGAGAAGAGTTATAAGAAAGAAACAAATAAGATTCCAGACTCACACTTTTTATAAAAATGACTACACAGGGGTTCCTAGGTGGCTTGGTTGGTTAAGTGTCTGACTCTTGATTTTAGGTCAGGTCATGATCTCACAGTTTGGGGGCTCGAGCCGTGTGTCAGGGTCTGTGCTGAGAGTGTGGAGCCTGCTTGGGATTCTCTCTCTCCCTTTCTCTCTCTGCCTCTCCCCTGCTCACATGCACACACATGCATACCCTCTCTCAAAAAAAAAAAAAAAAAAAAAAACACTTAACAAGTAATGAATGTACAATGTAAATTCTTAAATTATTAAAAACTATACTGGGGAGTTTGTGTATTTAGTTACACACAAGCAAAAATGGTCAGGGCCCAGTAATTTAAATTCTTTTCTTGATCATTGTTACTGAGATCATTTGTACTTTAACAAGTAAAAGTATTATTTACACTATGTAAATTATAAATTCTGAATAAAACGGAATATTTTCTTAAACTAAAACTATATGGAATTAACTGATTCAATTAGACTTTAGCTAACTGATCTTAGAAAAAACAGATAATAATAACTGGCAGGAAAATCACTTAATTTTTAAAATTATGTATTTAACTTAATTCATCTAACTTGAAGGACTCACTTCTTGTTAAGCAAAAATATTTCATTTCTCATCAAATCAAAGGGAATTTAGCTAATGGATCTTGAGACAACCACATTGATTTGAGATACACAGAGTTAACTGCTTTATTTTTCAGTAAAGCAAATTTCCAAAAATTCATTAATGTATATTCTTAAACTGTCAGCCTAATCAGAGATCACAATAATTTGAACCAAAAATCATTTAACACCCATATTTAAACAGTAAAGAAAATGAGGCCCTGAGATAAGAGATAAGTTGTTCCAATTCTTTAGAGATCATTAGTATCATCCACTGAAAATTGGTTGCTAAATTCATGTTTCACATGGATACTAAAATGTTTTTTTCAGGATGGCATATCTTTTAACTATGTATTATAAACTATAAGAAATGGAACTGCTTAGAAAATGTATTGTTACTGCAAAAGATGCTTTGAATAACTTTGGTTATATTATTGGCACCTTAATTTTACTTTTTCTTTTGTTGACTGAAAATCTAATACTTATAAAATACATATTTATGAAAGTGCTCATATGCGGTATAATGTTTAAAAGAAAAAATGATTTCCCCCCTTAAAATGAATTTATATTAACATTATTTAATTCTCAAAGATCTCTTCATATTTTCCCATTGAATGTATAATGTAGATGAGTAGATTGAAATGTAGATTGAAAATGAAATTCAAAAATATTATGCATGTATTTTAAAGAAGAGAGAAAATGAAAAGAAAAAGAAATCTACACGTTTACTTTGCATTGCTGAGTGACCTTGAGATTGTCTTTAAACAAACTGGAAATCATGATCCTAATCTTAAAATGAAGGATTTAGACAAGATAATTCTTACAGTTCCCTACATTTCTAAGAGAAGCAACTTTCCACATATACAAGAAAATATAATCTGATGTTTTAATAAATTTTAATCACAAAGTTAAGTAAACACATTAGCAAAATATGGCGACTTTACTAAAGTAATAAATGTAAAAATAATGGTAATATTCTCGTATACAGGGCTGATAACATGCAGCATGGATACAGATGAGGCCATTACCACCTGCTAAAAGGCATCTCCAAAAGTCCTTTAGCAATCTCTCAAGAACAGTAAGGCAAGAAAAGGACTTCAATGACATACAGATAAGAAATGAAGTAAAATAGTCCTTATCTGAAAACAACATAATCATCCTAAGAAATCTACCCAAAGAAGGGGGAAAAAAGCTGCTAATATTAATAAGTTAGTTTTGCAAGGACACAGGATTTTATGCCAATATGCAAAACTCACTTGATTTCAGTGAACTAGCTATGAACAATTGGAAGTTAAAATAAAAAAATACATATATATATACACACAATAGAACAAAAATGGTTAGATAGCAACAAAAAATATGAAATATGTTAGAGATAAATCTGATAAGAGATGCCCAGAATCAGTATACTGAAAATGACCATTTTCATAAGATGTGTCATGAAGACAAATGAACAGATAAGTTGATCATGTTCAGGGAACAAAAGATGTTAATGTTATCAAAACTGATCTATGGTTAGATACAAACAAAAGAAAAAGAAAAAGAAAAAGAAACCTGCTAGAATGATTTTTAGCAAATATCAAGAGCCCACTTATAAATATAAATTGAAATAAAGAGTATTTGGAGTGGTCAAATTTATAAAAGTATGGTAATAAAGATAGTATGGTATGTTTACAAAGATAGATATACAGAAAAAAGAAATAGAAAAAGACAGTCAAGGAATGGCACATTATAAGGTCAATTGCTTTTTAACAAAGGTGTTAAGGCCATATAATAAGGAAAGGACAATCTCTTTTTTAAATTTTTTAAAATGTTTTATTTATTTCTGAGAGAGAGAGAGACAACGTGAGCAGGGAGGGTCAGAGACAGAGGGAGGTATAGAATCTGAAACAGGCTCCAGGCTTGAACCCATGAACCATGATATCATGACCTGAGCCGAAGTTGGATGCTTAACTGACTGAGTCACCCAGGCGCCCCAAGGACAATTTTTTCAAGAAATGGTATTGGAACAAATAGAATTACATAGGCAAAATAAAAAATTAAATCTTCATCTTATGACATACCAGACTAAAATCAACTCAAAATGGATCTTTGATCTAAATTTAAGAGCTGAAATAATGAAAATTCTGAGAGGAAGTAATAGTATAAAGTTTTATTCACCTTGGGAAAGCAGAGTTTTCTTTAGTATACATAAAAACACCAATTACAAAAGAAAAAAATTAAATTCATGTTCATAAATATCAAAATTTCATTTATCAAAAAAAATCAACATAACAAAATGAAAAGGCACTATAGAATGAAGCACATTTTTCAAAGCATATATCTAACAAAGGACTTTATGTAGAAACTATAAAGAATTCTTCCAATCTAATAATAGGAAAACAAAAACTCAATTTTAAAAATGGGTAAAAAAAGAAATAACAGATGTTTCACTAAGAAAGTATACAAATGACAAATTCTTGTGAGTACTTGCCAACACCCTCAGTTCTTAAGGGAGATGAAGACTAAAAGCACAATGAGATAATGTTACACTCCCATTAGAATGGCTAAAATTACAAATTGACTACAGCAAGTGTTGGCAAGGATACACAGCAGCTGAAATTCTTATATACAGCTGATTGGAATGTATAATAGAACAACCACTTTGGAAAACAAGAACGTTCTCAAAAGTTAAACATACCACTGCCTTACAACCCTACCTACGAGGTAATAAAAATGAAAGAATATGCCACACAAACACTTGTACACAGGTGTTTATATTAGCTTTATCACTATAGTCAAAACCTGGAAACAATTGAAATGTCTATCAATTGATAACTTACAGAATATCTACACAAAAGAATGGCCTTCAGATAAAAATGAATCAAGAATTCATACACAAAACAAGATGGATATATCAGAATGATGATGTCCAGTACAAGAGGCCAGACCAAAAAATAGTGCATACTCGATTCCATTTATAAAAATTCTGGAAAATGAAAACTAACAGAAAGAGGGGCAGTGTTTGCTTGAGGATGGTACAAGGTAGGATTTACAAAGGGACACTAAATTTTGGGTTGATGGTTATATTTATCATCTTGATACAGTGATGTTTGCATTGGCACATGTTCACATATTAAAACTCATCTAATTATACATTTAAACATATGCAGTTTATGCAGTTTAGTTTACATTAGTTTATCTCATTAAAGGTGTAAAGTTAATAAGCTGGTTAAGATAATAGTAATAAACAAGGAATATCAATGATATGACTGGTAACTCTAAGTAAAAAATAAGTATAATAAAATAAATTATCTCAGATCCATACAATATAGAACACCAGGAATGAATCCCGGTGCAGACTATGGACTTTAGGTGATAATGATGTGTCAATGTAGGTTCATTAACTGTAACAAATGTTCCAGTTTGGTACAGAATGTTGATAGTAAGGGAGGCTGTGTATGTGTAGATCAGGGGGTATACAGAAAATCTCTGTATTTTCCTCTTAATTTTGCTGTGAACCTAAAACACTCTAAAAGAAAGCCTTATGGAGCACCTGGATGGCTCAACCTATTTAGCATCCCACTCTTGATTTCAGCTCAGGTCATGATCCCAGGGTCATAGCTTTGAGCCTGGTGTCAGGCTCATTGCTGAGTGTGGATCCTGCTTTGGATTCTCTCTCTGTCTCCCTCTGTTCTCTGTTGTGCTTCCATTCTCTCTCTTTCTCTGTCTCTTTAAAATGGAATGAAATGAAATTAATTAATTAAATAAAAATTTTTAAAAACCTTTATATATAAATAACAGAATACCTTAAACATACAGGTTTCCTTTGCAAGGGCACTAGCTACATGAATTTTTTTTTTTGGTTGTCTGTTTTGGGATAGATATGTATATCCCCATAAAATTTCCAGTTTCTCCTATTTTGATATGAAAGTGTTAGAGTTTTCATTAACAATTTTCCTTTATCTAGCATAAGATTCCTAGTAATTTAATGTTGAGCTGCAAATATGAAATCCTTCCAAATTCATGTGCAAGGAAGAAAAGGTAAATTAATGTTGAATCAAAATTTATGAATAGTAGAACCATACTCCGGCTAATGAGGCAATGCATCATTTCAGAGAAAGGGTTAGATTTGTGAGAATCTGGATGAAAGGGGAAGTGAAAGGTCAACAACTGAAGATGGATTCTGACGGCAGCTAACTTTTGATGCTAGTTTTTCAAATGAAGAGGAGAGGCCATTTATTAACGATACTATCTAAGGAAAATACTGATTTGTGCAATCCATTCTTTATGAAAAGTAATTTTAAATATAACTTCAATAAAATTAAAATAATTTTAAGTAAATAAAATAGACAAAAGAAAAATAAAATGAAAAATATATCCTTCTGGAATAAATTATTTTAATAATTATTTAATATTTATTAATAGTTAATAATGCTTTCTATTTCACATTTGTTGTAAATCAATTTTGTAAGAGTACAACATACCTAAAAGTATTTCAAAATGTTTATATGTATCATTCTTTTGGCACTGTATCCTATAATCAAATTTTCCAGGATAATATGGATCCTTTGTAATTCTCAAAGGAATATTTATTTTGTACAAAGCTCTTCTGTCACATGACTCAATATGTGCAAACATAAAAAAGAATTGGAGCCAGAAAATACAAAAACTGAATAAGATTGCCACATGTCTTATTCAGACATGACTAAGACTGATATAAAATAATAAAAGCATTCATCCTGAGCACACAAACATATACCACAGACACACATTCCAACAAATGATGATTTAGACTATTCTGGGTTTCAAATTCTCATGAAAAATAAACATATACACACACAAAATGCTATAGCTTTTCATCTACACACAGTAGAAGTAACGATGTTACTTGGTTTGTCATACACTCTAGGAGTTCATCACCCATTTATCTCTGAGTCTTCTGTGTAGTGCAGAAGAACATATGATTCCTTCCCATCATTGCATTCTTTCTATACCTGAAATTACTAGGAACTCATAACATGGACCAACTGCTACAACCCAACTTCATCATAAATGCCTGTGGAAATAAATGAATATTTGTACACAGAAGCATAAATTTTTGTTTGCTTTCATTTCAAATGTGAAGGAATCCATTCCTTCCATATGTTTCATAACTGATTTCGATAATTCAGAATTGCCTTTGCTTAAAATATCTATTTTTGTTCTTCCTTCCAAACCTTTAAATCACTGAAAATAATAAAAGGAGACAAATCATATATCACCAAACATGATGAAAGTGGTAATTGCCTTCCTTTTTAAGACTGCTGGGCTAGAAAGATCAGGTATGAGGGCAGAGTTATTGAGAAGTGTGTGTTTAAAAACCATGAAGCTTCAAATCTGACATGCTCAGCATCATAAAGTATTCTCAACTGCCTATACACCTTTTGGCCCTGCACACTTCTAAACTTTTACTTACAGGAAACTGATGGGTAGAGGACAGTAAAACATCCATTTTACGGGAGTTATTTGGGGGTTGTAAAAGTGGAGGAGGTGCTAGAGTAGGCACTAAAACTTTCTTAAACCCAAATTTTATGAAAACATTTTGGTATTCTGGCCACACTCCCTGAGAGGATATCTCAGCTTGGAGGGAGGCAGCAGGGGCTCAGTCTTATTTAAACAGCCAGAAGGCACATGTGGAATATATATGCTGCTCTCTGGATCAAGAGAGGAGATGTAGAGCCAGAATGCCTAATAAATTGTCTTGGGTGGTGATCATAGGTTTGCTGTGCTTTTGTGGCAAATTTCTGAGACTTTAGAAGCCATTCTCACCTTGGTGATTGGGCAGTTGCACAAGGCAACGGTGAACGAGTTAAAGCAGCAGCAATGTTAACTGAAGGAAGCAGTATAATTTCATAATGTTAGGAAATAGCTCTGAAATAATCCTGACTAGTTTAAAGTGTTGCTAGGAGATCTAGGGGCACCTGAGTGGCTCAGTTGTTCCGACTTCAGCTCAGGGCACAATCCCATGGTTTGTGATTTGAGTCCTGCATTGGGCTCTGTGCTTATGGGCTGGGTCCTGCTTTGGATTCTGTGTTTCCCTCTCTCTGTCCCTCCCCCACCATGATCTGTCTCTCTCTGTCTCAAAAATAAATAAACATTAAAAAAATTTTTTAAGTGTTGTTAGGAGATCTAAAAGGACTGCTATATACATACCATATACAACCTGCTTGCGTAGAAATTCTCTAAGTCTTTATCATATTGTCTCATTTTAATTACACCTAAAATTTGTATTTTATTGTACAATTTTCATAGGAAATAGCTTACCTGGTATGTATTACTGAATCATGTCTATAAGATGGTTTAAAGTTGATTGTCTTCTTTGCTATCTGAAATTGTATTAGGATTTATTGTTCGATTCAGTGGAGTACTCAAGATGAAATAAAATATATCTCAGATTATCTTCTGTGAATACTTAAGAATTTTCTAGTATCTTCATGTAATTTTATTAATGCAATCTAAATTCTTTGCACTATCACAAGTTAATACATAAATGCTATCTTTCTATTGCTGCCATAATAAATTAAATTTAGCAGGTTAAAATATCCCATTTATTTATCCCACAGTTCTGTAGATTGGAAGTCTTGGTATAGTGTTGTTCAGTCGGATCCACTGTGTCAGTCACAAGACTGAAATCAAGGTGTAGGGAAGGCTGTGGTCCTTTCTGGAGGCCCTGGGGATGATCTGCTTCCAGGCTCATTCAGGTTGTTGGCTTAATTCAATTTTTTGCACCTGTGGGACCGAGCTCTCCATTTCCTTCCTGGCTAGCCATCTTGGGTGGTATTTGCTCCTCGATCTTTCCACATTCATTTTCCTGTTTTCCATGTAGCCTCACCTCCAGCAATGGCTGGTTGAGTCCCTCTCATGTTTCAAATGTCTCTGACTTCCCTTTTTGCTCCATATCTCTGACTCCAGATGGTCTCTGCTTTTAAGGAATTACGCGAGGAAGTTGAGCCCTCCTGGACCCAGGATAAGTTCTTTGCTTTAAGGGCAGCACATTAATTACCTCTGTAAAGTCCCCTTTGTCACATAATATATTTAAAGGTTCTTCGAGGTAGGGCATAAGTATCTTTGGAGGGTGATTTCTCTGCCTGCTACAGTACTGAAGAACATTCTATTCCAAATCCGGAGATGTATTTTGTGTATCTATTGTGTAAGCAGTAGGCCCCACTTCACCAGCTTGAGCTGTACTTACAGACAGGTATCTTCCGTATCTGCTGCAGTGATACTCTGTGCTTAAGATTCCAAAGTTAGGACTTGATAAAGCTTTTTAGTTCCTCTAGATGTTTCCTGCATAGGTAGTGTGCCTAAATCCAGAGAAGCTTCCAGATCTAGATAACTAAGGCAGAGGAAGAAAATTTTTTCCTAAAACTCCAGGCTTAGTTGAGTGTATGTCATCAGCATAGAACATGCATCCGCTCATAGTGACTTTCTTTCCTGGACCCTTTTGTGACAGGATACCATTGTGACATTCAAATCCTTCAGAAAATATAATAACCTTGACTTTCAAATGGGACTGTCTAACATACTGATTGCTCCCTTCTCAGCTCCCGTCTTATTTCCTATGCCACTTTACCCCTTCTTCTGAGCAACCAACTGTCTACATGTTCATCTATGCAGAGCAGTGCTTGTTAACTTTGACTACTGGCCTACTAGGTTTCTTTTTTCTTTTCTTTCTTTCTTTCTTTTTTTTTTTTTTTGTTATTTGTTTGTGTGTTTCTAATACCTACCTAGGCATTGTTACATCTATGTGCCCTTTCTCACTCTTGTGTGGCACACTGTAGAGATTGATATGGGTTACACAGTGGTGGAAATCTAAACAGTAGTGAATCTAGATCACAGAATTCCAGCAAAGATGCCTGCCATTAGGGAGCAAAAGGTGGAAATTTTTCTAGTGGTGGAAAGTTTTCTGTACCTAGAAATTCTCTTCTGTCAAATCTTTTCTCTCCACAATTATGAACTTGGGAAGGGAGAAAGAGGTGGAAAGAGACAGAGAGAGAGAATATCATGTGTGTGTATTATATATATGTGTGTATTATTAATATCTGTATTATTGGACAGTTGGACAGTCACAACTGCTATTTGTATAGTATTGGGCATTTACAACATTTCCATTAAACTCTTTGAAGCAGTAGGGAATCAAGAACTTAGACTTAAGGTGAGTTCTTCTGTGGCTACATCATGTACCTTCATTTCTCTTTCCAATTCTTCCAATGCCTGTTACTTTTTCTATTCCTGATACAATGTCCTCTGTGATATATGGCTTCAATTATATATGCCCCAATCTTTATCCCTTGCTCCCTTCTAACCTCAAATCCATATATGCACATGGGCACACAGAGTTTCATAAATTACTATGCATGTTCCCTTGAATAGCATCTTAAATTCAAAATAAACTAACACTATCATCATCCCTTCCAAGCTACTTTCCCTCCTTCACTTATTTCTTCTATGAGGTAAGCACTAGTTTTCCAGACTCAAATTTTTGCACTGCTCTTAATGTATTGTGTCCTTGGCCTTCACAACCAGTTATCAACAGTGAAATTTTTCTTAACTAAATATCTCTCAAAAATATTCCCTTTCTATCTACATTTTTACTAATTGGTTAATCCTTTAGCATTTACAGCCTAGATTATTGCAAAGCATCTGAATTGATATTTCTGTTCCAAGAATTCTCAAAGTCTTGGAGTGCCTGGATGGCTCAGTTAAGTGTCTGACTCTTGATTTCAGCTCAGGTGAAGATCCAGCCCTGAGTGGGACTCCGTGCTGATGGTGGGGAGCCTGCTTGGAGTTCTCTCCCTCCCTCTCTCTCTCTGTCCCTCCCTCCCATTCTTTCTCAAAATAAATAAACTTTAAAAAAAAGAATTCTCAAACTCTAAGCTGTCAACAAGGTGATATTTCTAAATTTCAAAACTGTTGCTATCTTTCTATAAATCTCTCAGTGGTGCTCAGCAAATTTGGGAATGAAGCTGAGACACTCTTCTCTTCTAAACTTTAGAGCATCATTTTATTTGTGTTGCTCTTTTTCGTACATGTAGCACTTTCATCCTCCTAGATTGTGACTCAGCACATGTGGAATTTACCACGCTTTATTTTCAACCAAGGTTTTTAAAAAGCTGCTCTCTTCCTTGAACATTCTCCTCTCTTTTGTCTCATTCAAGTTCTGCAAAACTAAGAAGTTACCTTGTTCAGAAAGCCTTCTCTTATATTTACAATTTTTATTTGTTGCTATCTGTGCTATTTTATTTTATTTTATTTATTTTTTCAATATTTACTTATTTTAGGGAGAGTGTGAGCTGGGGAGGGGCAGAGAGAAAGAGCCAGAGGATCCAAGGAGGGCTCTGCTCTGACAGGCTGATAGCACTGAGCCCAATGTGGGGCTCGAACTCATGAACCACAAGATCATGACCTGAGCCGAAGTTGGACATTCATCTGGCTGAGCCACCAAGGCACCCCTGTGCTGCTATTTTAACAACAGAGAGGCTAATGCTGAGGTGGGAAGAAGAAGGGACATAAGTAATAAAGGCGTGTGTTTTTAACACACAAGAGAGGATATATTAGATTAGAAAAATGTTCCATCCAATTGCATGTAAAGACACAGGGTCAGGGGCAGACTCAAAAGCTGTCAGGGAACAAATAAAAACTTTGTGAAAACTCTTCAGCAATTTGGGAGGTTAGTCATTCAGTAAAATGACTGAGATGGATAGATATGCAGCAAATTGGCCAGGCTTGCTGTATTCAATAATTTACCTCACTTCTGAAACTGCTGAAGCAGAATCACATGTGGCTACCTGTGGCTAACACTATATCTGATTCTAGTGGAATCTAAATTAGGAGTAGCTATGTTGACACATAATTTCTCTGTATAATTTTGGTGCCCCACCTGTGAAGGATTAACAACAATCCAATCACTTCACAATATATTGACACTAAGAATAACTAAAGGCAACTTTTATTTCAAAATATAGAGTCTGATGATGTAAATAAAGAAGTCAGTTGTCAAAAACTTTTCATAAGGTCGGGCAACAGCAGGAACCCTCACCTGGGTAAATTGTCAGCCACTAAGTACGAAAGTACTGTATTTACCTCCTGCTGTGATATCACAAGCACCAAGCAATACCTCTGACAAGCAAATTATCTCTTCAAAGTATCTCAATTTTCATGAATTCTTAAAATAAAACTTGTATATACAACGCAAAAAAAATCACACTTTCATTGCCCTTTGATGCTTTTCTTTATCCAGACAAGGACACAAAAATTACATGAAAATACTTTTTCTGTGTGTTGATTTCTTGCCAGAGAATTGATTGACTCTTGGTAGTTTAGAATCTCTTGATTGAGGATAACTTCCATCAACTGTAGAATTTTGAGGCTATCAGCTCCCAGATGGATTGTTTATTTATAAATCAGTAAGTTAATTACCTATTTATGTTCAAATAATGCACTTTTGACATTGATGACAATGAAAAGAATGACTGTCCATTTTAGTCTTAAAAATATGGTATTTAAAATAATAATCATGGGTAATGCCAGTAGAGTTAATACTTCTACTGATATTTTCTCCAGCTTATTTTCATGTGCGTGGTATATATTTATTTTTCCCCAGAATTAGGTTCAGATTATTTAGCAGAGTTACATTCTAGTTTTTTTCAATTATTATCACATCAACATTAAATGGTCTTTTTAGTTTGAATCCATTGGAAAAGCAGAATAGCTTAGTGCACTGTGGAGCCAGATAGCCTGTGTTTATATTGTGACTCTGCTGTTTGCTAGCTTTTTTGCCTCAGGCAAATTATTTAACCAATTTGTGCTCCTCTTTCCTAGCTATGAAACAGGGATTATAATACTACTTATCTCATAGGCTTGTAGTGGGAATTGAATAAGTTCATATACATGTATAAAGTGCTTAGAACATTCCCCCGTATACTCAGTAACTCAGTAACTATCATTATTCCTCTTTCTCCTTGAATATCCAGATATCTCCAAGGATGCAAGTATTGACTTTTTAATGTATTTTTATTCCAATAATTAAGTTTGTCTTTTCCCAAATGCACTGATACATTACCAAAAATGCTTGTTGTCAGAAAAATCTTATGAAAATAGTATGCTTAAAAAAATATGTTTATTTTGTATTATGTGATACTTTCATATATTTTATTTGTATATTCCATTTAACCTTTCAAGTAACTTTTTATATAGTAACTATTTTTTAATTCTAGATTTAGATTTAGCTATTTGTTTAATTTTTACAGTGTTCAAATATAGTTGGCCTATAATAATACTGGCAAACTTGGATTTTTTACTTTCCAGTGATTTTTTTAAAAAGGTAATAACTGTATGAATAACTATATTCATGTGGTACAAAATCAATAGTATTGAAGAATTTATAGGCTCAATGGTACAGAAGAGTTTTGTTTTTTCCCTTTTTCCCCAAGACATTCACCTCCGTGGAGGCATCCATACCAGAAACCACTTAAGAAGTTAATTTCCAGTGTCATTCTACACAGACACAAGAGATTATGAATTGTCAGCATAATGGTCTTGGGTCTTTATCTTGATTTTTTTCTGTTAACTATATTGTAGAGAAGTTCACGTAAAATGCTTCTGACTCATTTCAAAAAAAAATTTAGTGTTTATTTATTTTTGAGAGGGAGAGAGACAGAATGACCAGGGAGGGGCAGAGAGAGAGGGGGACACAGAATCTGAAGCAGACCCCAGGCTCTGAGCTGTCAGCATAGAGCCCGATGTGGGGCTGAAACCCATGAACCATGAGATCATGACCTGAGCTGAAGTTGGATGCTCAACAGACTGAGCCACCCAGGGGTCCCTCTGTGAATGCTTAATATCCCCTTCCCAAATGCCTGAGCATTTAATTTTGATTCATGTCATTTTTCCAATATAACTTCAGGAAAGTTTTATAGATAGACATTAATTACTATCTTTTCTGAATAATTGTGTATGTGCAGTTGTCTTTTTATCGTTTTCACATTAAAGCAAAGAGATATAAAATCTTACATTACAGGCATTGTCTTTCCATCTTATGATGTCTTTTAACATTTTATATTTCAGAGAAAGTCCTTAAAATAATTCATGTTTTTGTTCCTTCATATACATACATTATGTATTCACAAGCATATGTAGATGTGTGAATGTTTTGTCTACTATGGATGTCTTTTCACTCACTTTTCCATTTATTTTGCCTGGAATATGATGAATTTTCTTGATCTATGCATAGGTATTTTTTTCTGTTCCAAAGAGAAAGATTTTTTTCTATAAAAAATGGCATTACTGTGGCACCTGGGTGGATAAGTTGGTTCAGCATCTGACTATTGATTTTCGCTTAGGTCATGATATCATGATTTGTGAGATTCAGTCCCATGTTGGATTCTGCACTGATAGCTCGGAGCCTCCTTGGGATTCTTTCTCTCCCTCTCTCTGTCTCTCCCTGCTGCCACCCACATGTGTTCATTTTATCAATCAATCAATCAATCAATCAATAAACCAACATTAAAAATTGCATTATTGACAATGTTAATTTATTGTTCGGGCATGTATCAGGAACACGGATAATATTTAGGTGTGGCCTACACTCTGTCCTCTTTATCTATTACCCAAATACTTAGGAAAATTTTAAGGTTTTCCCCAACATTGTCATTTATTTTTTCCTTTATGAAGTCTGCTTTTACTGTCTTGAAAAGAGTTTTTAACTCTGCTAATGCTAGTTTGCTTTCTTTGTGATTTCTTTTCTAAGAATTTATCATTGAATCTCATTCAGTTTTACTCTTATTTCACCTAATCTCCTTTCAAAAAGACTTGATTCTTCTCCTTTGTGGATTTAATGTTATTTTGAATTTCACTAAGCTTCTAAATAGTAATTTACTTTTTCAAAATATATTTTCAAATATGTTTCATCTTCTTGGGTTTCTTTTCTGGCTGACTAAGCATCATTTTCAAAATCCAGAGCTGGTTTGTTTTGTTGTTGATTTTCTTTCAATATATTCTTTGTAACCCAGACATTGGTCTAGATATTAGTCCTGTGCAGTGATCACTGGGTTGTAGTTAATTTCTACCTTCAGAGAAATAATTGTGTATATTGATGTTCACACATCTAGTCCCAAGCATTATTCTGTTTTCTTAAACCATTCTATGAAAATTCGTTGCACATTTAAAATTCATCTCCCAAATTCCCAGTTGTCATTTAAATGATAATTTCATGTATGAATATAGAAAAATGAATGGAGAGCAAAGAAAAAGTAATTCTTAATATTTAGGATCCCCTCATCAAAAGTTTAGTAATAATGGAAGTAAAATCAATCAATCATCAAAGTAGTATTTGGTAAAAGTTTATTGTGTGCACATCAAAAACTAAGTTTTGCTCATGATTTCTAGAAGTATAGGCAAGAAATGACCCAGATCAAGCTAGTCTTGCAAAATAAACTAAATTTAGCTTTGTTTGTATGTCTAGACTGGTATTGTCTGCTCAAGGAATTTTCAAGGTTGGTCTTCATTTGGTTTTGATTTTAACACCCTTTTGCCTAATATTCTGTCTGATATAGATCCTTGGTCTCCTACCTAGAGGACAGAGAGAGGGAAAAGAACCAGTTGTCTACGTTATAAAAAAGAATTCATTGTCAACTGATAGTTTTTTTCCATCCAGCTCAATCAGTTTTCTAATTAATGGATAATTCCTCAATACTCTGCTAATAAATTGCTTATCAGTCTAAATTTAGGCTTAGATGCTCTTATCTTCACATATTTTAGTGCATGGGAGAGCCATTAATCATATGTGTTCATAAGCCCCACTTTTAGCTAAAAAACTTTACATCTCCTCATTTCTTTACAAATAGCATTTCATCAGGAAAAATACACCTTATAGACACACATAAATTATAGAGATTCCTTCTTATTTCAGAAATGTACCTTCTGGCTGGCCCCTAGGATGGCTTGGCCTTGCAGATTTCTGTTCTTATAAAATTATGTATTCTCTAGAAAGCAATGTAGCTGCCTTTCTATAAATGTAAGGGTGACACTTCTAATAAGTCACCTATAGCTCCTACTGAGTATTTTTAATAAAGACTGCTTTAACAATAGCTGTTCAGGGCCCAGAAACCTCAGTGGCATTCTAGTGACCCAAAAGAATTATCATGCCTCCATGATTTTCTTCTAGTGACATTTAGTATATTTAGCTTGAAAAGCTAATCATTCATGTCTTATGAGATATGCCATTTAAAAAATAGTTTGGCCAAGAATATAATTCAATATATTTAAGTGAATAAAAGCTGTGAGAATGATTAAAATGGAAATTGTCTCAATGGAGGAAGTAGCTAGTTAAGTGCCACAGGGTTAGTTCTGCATATAGATAGATCAGCAGCACCATTAGAAGGAAATACATCATTGCAATTTACATACATCAGAATATTTAAAGGTACTGGAAACACTGGTAGGGAAAATCACCTAAAATAAGTGAATTGAAAGGAGATATGTGAAATGTGAGCTGAACATCAAATGAGATTCATCTGTGGTATAAGAGAGAAAATTATTTGAAATTCAGTAATTTTAAAGGCAAGAATAGTGTGGAAAGCAATATCCAAAAAAAGGCTTAGATGACCCGACTAATCATTTTGAATCAATTTCATGTTGTGAATTAATTAGAACTTAATGACAAAGTTGAATAGGATTAATCGTTAAAACAAATAGATACAAGAAATTTTTACAAGAGTAAAAAGAAATCTGCTAAGGAAAATGTTTGCATTTGCATTTATTTCCCAGCTGTGTTTTCACATCAGTGAGAGGATGAACATAAAGCAATATTAACATTTCTGGGAGCTAATCCCAGACACCCACATAATCCTTAAGGCATGGAAGTCAAAGCTAGACATGAGACAGAGAGAAATGAAAGAAAAAGACATCTTCAACATCTTTTTTCCATTTATATTTGTATCCATATCATGTATCAGATGTTATCACTCTCTAATTATAATTTAATTCACCAGATGTCCTTTGTGTCTTTTTACAAATTCAATTACTCTGACCCCTGGTTCACCAATATAATGATACCTGATTATGTTTTTTTAAACTATCACTGTGCAAACTATTTTAAAATTTACTCACTGTTTTTTTTCCCCTTTTGTATAATCATTGCCAAAGGAAGAGTGAAAAGTTTCTGTTAAGTAGCTTTATTCCAAAGAGAATCTTGCCTACATAGCAGGATGCTTTGCTTTTTATGTTTTTCACTTTCTTTTTCTGATACAGTATGTCTTACATCCTAGTCCAGGAGGCATGAGATCATGTTCCTCAAAATGTAATTCCAGGAGACTTTGCATAGCAAAGAAAAGTTCAGAAGTTTTCCACTGGGAGAGAGAAAAAACCTGACAGGTGGGACTTGGATCCGCCACTTCCAGGCTCAACATACACAGCTCAACATTTAACCATTTAAAATGTCTGAAGTTTTTTTTTTTTTTTTTTTCCCACTACTGATGAAAGTTTGTACAAGGATTGTTGGTATCAGTATTTTCAGAATGTATGCACTGGATTTCTAGTGGCTTCCAAAGGAATTCCAAAGACTCTTAACTAATTATTCTTTACTTTTAAAGCAAAAATTTAGTGCCTAATTAGCTATTAAGTAAACATCTGTGTTAGTGGAAATAAAATAACCATATAGTGATACAGACCTACCTTTAAATGTTTACTTGATAGAGTATAGCTGCTGTGGTGTTAATACTTTAATGTGTTTTTATTTGTAGTTACATGTTGTATAATTTATACCTTAGTGTATCATAATTTAGAGATGGGGAATACAGGAAATACTAATTTTGAGAGAAAACAATTTAATGGGGAACATAAAAATGATAATAATTCTGTCAAATTGCACCAAGATACTGCATAGATTAGTAAGAGACATTAATCTGAATGAATTCCTTACATAGTATATATAGTTATTTCTGAGACTTGAGATATCATTGATAATAACAAAAATATGGTATCATTCATTGCCAATTTCTCTTTTCAATTATAGAATTAAAGATCAGTCAAATTCACTATATTTAAAGAAAAGTCTTAAAATAACAGGCAGAATTTCCCAAAATATACATGTTTTTTGTAAATAATGATTCACAATTCACATTTGTTATAAAAGTATGCCAGTTGATTTTTAAAATTTTTTGATTATTTTTGAGTGAGATAGAGAGAAAGAGTGCAAGTGGGGGAGGAGCAGAGAATGAGAGAGACACAGAATCAGAAGCAGGCTCCAGGCTCTGAGCTGTCAGCAAAGAGCCTGATGCGGATTCCAACTCACAGACTTTGAGATCATAACTTGAGCTGAAGTGGGAAGCTTAACCAACTGAGCCACCCAGGCACCCCAACCAGTAGATTTTTAAAGGCAAAAATGCAATTATTTCAAATATCAGGTAATAAACATAGGTTTGGGTGTGCACTTCAGTTAAGCATCAGTCTCTTGAACTCAGCTCAGGTCTTGATCTCAGGATCATGATTTCAAGCCCGGTGTTGGGCTCCATGCTGGGCACTTAAAAAAAAAATGTAGATTTGTTTTCTGTTAGATGCCATAACCCATAATAAAAGTCGGTAACATTTTAAAATGATTATTTTCCAGGTCAAATTGATAAAATACAAATTGATGTGTTACATTAGTCACATATGTTAGTTTAAAATGATTTAAGTAACTATATCATCTATTAAATGGGAAAAATAGGTACACCTTTATATATGCAATTATATGATTGGTAAAAAAAATTCAGTTACCTATGTAGAAATATTATAAACTTATATTTCTTATAATTATGCTCTTATCAAAAAATTAAATGGTTTAATAAAATGCTAAATAGAATAAATATATGTTGGTTTATAATAAAACATATTTTAACGTCTGTTAAATTGAGATAAAAAAGAACAAAACATTGCATTTTTTAACATAAAAATTGTGTTTAACAAACCACATATAACTGATCATAAAAAATGCATTATTTCCCTTAAGTGGGCCACCTTTGCACAATTTTAGGACTCTAAGGATCCAATTCTCTAAAGAGGTTAAACCTGTTTACCTGACCCTATTTCAGTTTTGAGGTAGAGATGACAAAAAATGTATTCACTTAAGCATTTACACAAGAAGTATAATTTTTGATACTATGACTATCTAGTTTGATATCCTGTCTACTAGGGCATAAACCAGAGTGGGTAAAGGCTGCTATTGCTTTAAGGTCTTTATTAACTTTATTAACACAGGCATGAAACCAGTGATAATTTCTAATAATGAAGAGGAAGAAATTGTCTTTCCTATTGATATACTCAGCTATAGGAGCCTCACAGTCTAAGTACTCAGAACAGTCTAAATATTTGTTAGGAAATGAAATATCTAAAGAAAATATAATCTCATACACATAGATCTGCCAATTCCCATTAACAAAAAGACCATTTAACTCTTTAGTTTGAATAATGGGCATTTAGGTCATGTCACTATATTCATGTCTTAACCAAGAATCAAAAGGTCACCAAAGGCAATTTTCCAAAACAAAGGGAATGTCGGTTTCAAAAAAAGTAAATTTCAGAGAAAAAGAAAAATAGCATTTGGAGTTTTAACCTAGCAGTTTCTCTCCATTCTAGACACAAAAAATGTTGAGACCTTTTGGAAGTCTACCATTTGAAATTACTACCCAGATGTTTATATTTAACCACTTTTCTCTATCCTCAGTGCCTTGAATTGAACAAAATCAGAATAATCTCTTTTCTAGACTTCAGTAATAAATCTCACTTATTAATTCATTTAATAATATTGTATATCAATCACTTCACTTTGTATTTGGTGCTGAGATAAAGGAGTAAACCAAATATGTAAAATCCTAAAGGGTTTCCATTCTGTTGGGTTAGGGGAGAAACAGAGAAAGAGAGAGGACAGAAAAAGTGCATAAAATATCATGTGGAGATTATATGAACAAAAGTAACGTAAGGGATTAGAGAGTGATAGGGTACCACTATTTATAAGTAGCTGGGGAAGACCTATTGGATGTGGTGACAAATAAGAGAGAGCAGAATGCAGTAAAGAATAAGCCATATGTTTATCTGTGACATGGTGGGGAGGAGACAGTGTTATCAGATAAAGGCAATAGCAAGTAGAAAATTCCTAAGTCAGGAGTGTACTCCCTCTAGTCAAGGTCAGCATGGAGACCAATTCAGCAAGAAGGTGGGTATTGAAAACAAAAGCAGAGAGATAGTCAAGGATTAATAATCATTCTGTTGTGTAGAACCTCATTAAGAAATTTGGATTTGATTTTGAGTGTGATAAGAAACGACTTACTTTTTAATGGAGTAGAAAATAGCTCTGAGGAAAATAGTCTATGGAATAAAGGAAGAGCAGGAATGGAAGTGATAGATTGGAAAGGTAGTTTTGACACTAGTCCAGGCTAGCGATTATTCAGATATATATTAAAGTTAAAACACATCTTTTCATCGGATATAGAATAGGTAAGAAAAGAAAATCAAGGATAACTTGTAGAACTTTGCTCTGAATACTTGGACAAATGGAGCTGTTGTTTCCCTATGTGGGTAAAGACAGGGGAAGGAAAAAATTTGGTATATAATTATTGGTACGGAAATCTGGTCTGGATCACCCCACGGAAGAACCAAGTAGAGATCTTGGAGATCTTGGAAGGGAGGAGGTTTATTTTACACAGTTGGGCTCAAAGGACATCATTCTCCAGAGGTCTGAGCCCAGAGCATCAGCAGAGGAAGTAATTTATACCCTGTTACTTCTGCATTCCTCATTAATGCATGAGACAAGCAGTGTGGGAAGAAGAACCCAGAAGAGGGAGTCTTTGATCAGAGACAGGTTATTTCCTTATTAGTCCTGACGGCCATCTTATAACAGATTTTTCCCTATCATTATGTCTAAGAGCCTGTTAACATCCAAATAGAAACACTGAATTAGCACTTAGAAGTAAGATTCACAGGGGCACCTGGGTGGCTCAGTTGGTTAAGCGTCCGACTTTGGCTCAGGTCAGATCTCATGGTTCATGGGTTCAAGCCTTGCATCAGTCTCTGTGCTGTCAACTCAGAGCCTGGAGCCTGTTTCAGATTCTGTGTCTTCCTCTCTCTCTGCCCCTCCCCCACGCATGCTCTGTCTCTCTCTGTTTCAAAAATAAATAAACTATAAAGCACTTAAAAAAAAGAAGTGAGATTCACACTGGAGGTATAAATTAGAAACAATGAATTTTTGGGTGGTATTTAAACCATGCAGCAGGAGTTAGCAGAGGAGTGAGGAGCTCACATGAATATTCTGAGTTGTGAGTGCTTCTGTACTCTACTAGCTAAAAGTCAGGAAGATTAAAAGCATCCACTAAAAAGATGAGAACAAGTGGCCAGTGAAATTGGAAATGAGCAAACAAAACGACAGAGTATGTCTGTAGGAAGCCACATGAAGAGAGTATTTCACTAAGGAGAGAAGGATCAACTGTTATCAAATACTTGGACATCAGACAAAATTGTTTTGTTTTCTGAACTGCTTGAAATCACCCTTTTTTGGATGCAAAATAATAGGTATACATAATCAGAATTGCATGGTCATCCCAATGCCCCTTCTGCATTTTGGCTTCCATTTTCAAATGGAAGGAAAAACCTACAGTTATGTTACATGCCTGAAAAGTAAGTTCTCAGTACATTTTTTCTTCCTTTTCTCTTCCCATCCTCCTCCTTAAAATATGTTTCTCATTGTAGCGATCCTGATTATATTCATAGTATTGCTACATTATTTATTTTAAATAATAAAAAACTATTGGTTGTTCTAACAACAGTCAATCTAGTCTTTTTTACTATAAAATAGTGTTGCTTTGAAATTAGTAAATGCACTCTTTATTAAATAGACTTCAAACCTGGGAAGAAAAGGTATGTTTAGATTGGCATTAAAATTACTAGTCTTTATACCTAGTACATGTTGGATAGAAAAGAGAACTTCAGGCTTTCTTTGAAAAACAAAAAACAAAAAGCCAATTTATCTACTAAAATCAAGCTGCACCTGTTTGCCTGTATAATCAACAAAGCACAAAGCAAACTTAATGTCTCCCAGTGCAGAAATTATGGCTTCTATCTAGAAGCAAACATTTTTAATTAGAGCTGATTTCTCCCCCTGTTTTCCTTCTTTCTAGAAGAGACTGGTGAGTATGTAAAGGTGACTTTGGGATAACGACAAAACTCAGCAGATGACAGCTTTAGACTGAAGACAAGGAGCAAAGATCCAGTCTGCACCATAGCAAATCCTTCTAGCACTGTGAGCATTCATTACAGGAGACAGGCTAGTGGATTAGAAGATTTGTTAAAGGATTAGGAGATTTGAATGCCATTTTTTTTCTTTCCTTTTTTATTCTTCACAACAGTTTTCATTGTGTAAACTGATTATAAAATGTTTCATGTCTGAACATTAAGTAGAACATGAATGTAGCAGTAAGTAAGAAGGAGTACACTTTTCACTGAAAACAACAGCAACAATAACAGCACAGGCCTCAGAACGCAAAGTTCTTACGTGCATTCTGGTCCTGAGGCAATTGAATGAGAATTTGGGGGGTTGATTTACATTCTCTTTGTTTGAGAAAGTGTGCCTTGAGGTGACCTCAGACCATTTCACACACTTTAATGAGTTTCTGCTGCTTGCCCTCTGAGTCTTCTCTTTGGACAAGAAGCTCCTGAAAAGCTTTTCCCAAAGAATGTTTGGGAAAGGAGGAAATTTTTTAAAAAGTAGGAATGCAAGTGACCAACAAACCGGGAGTGCTCTTCAGCTCACCAGTAAATAAAGACAATTTAAAATGATGCGATTGTTTTAACTATTTATGAATATGATAGGTTAAACACAGTGACAGCAGTTTCCACAAGGTATCATGGGGAGTGTAAAGGGTATATATTTCCGGAGAACAATCTAGCATTAAAACTCAAGAAATTAACATGCATATTCTTTAATAAACAATTCCAAGCAGAGAAAATATAAGCATTCTAAACCCCATCAATAGTAGACCAATTAAATACAATATGCTACAGAAAAACACAAAAGCCACCAAAAATGAAAAGGTATTTACATGAAAATATGCCTATTTTATAATGTTAGGAGAAAAACTTATGAAACACCATATAGAGAATAATATAATTAAAGGAAAACTTTTTAAACATCTGTGCAGATATATCTAAGGAGGGGTGTGTGTGTGTGTGTGTGTGTGTGTGTGTAGGTGTTATTTTATTTTATTTTATTTTATTTTAATGTTTTATTTATTTCTGAGAGAGAGAGACAGCATGAGCGGGGGAAGATCAGAGAGAGAGGGAGACACAGAATCTGAAGCAGGCTCCAGGCTCTGAGCTGTCAGCACAGGGCCCGATGCGGGCGGGACTGGAACCCATGAACCGTGAGATCATGACCTAAGCCAAAGTCAGATGCTTAACCAACTGAGCCACCCAAGCACCCCTATTTTATTTAAGTTTATTTATTTTGAGAGAGAGAGAGAGAGAGCATGAGCAGGAAAGGACAGGGAGAGAGAGGGTGAAAGAGAATCCCAAGCAGGCTCATGTCATCAGCATGAGCCTAACGTAGGGCTCGAACCCACAAACCATGAGATCGTGACCTGAACTGAGACCAAGAGTAGGACACTTAACCTACTGAGCCATCCAGGTGCGCCTGTGTGTGTTATTTTAAATGGTTAATCAATATATTTTTCTCATTGTTTTTGTGGGATTTCAGCTTCTATTCCCTTTTTCCTCCTTTTTTATTTTCATTTTTATTTTTTAAGGTTTATTCATTTATTTCGAGAGAGAGTGAGGGCGAGCGTGGGAGGGGCAGAGAGAGAGGGAGACAGACAATCCCAAGCAGGCTTTGCACTGTCATCACAGAGCCAGGCGTGGCTCCATTAAATGAATCAAGAGATCAGGACCTGAACTAAAGCCAGGAGTCAGACACTTAACCGACTGAACCACCCAGGCTCCCTGAGCCTTTTTTTTTTTTAAACGTGCAGCATTTTTATATTCAAATAACAGTGTTGTGTGAAAAAAATATTTTTAAGAGTCTTAGTGAATATTACCTTTACAAAGTAATGTCACAAAACATAGAAACCCATTTGACCTTGAATTACATAACATTTCTCTGAACAGTTAGACAGGAAATGCTTTTTGACATGACTGCTTCTATGAACAATGGTCTGAGAAACAGTTTGAAACTCCCACACCTCGGCTGTTTGTGCAGTGTCCCCTTGCACACTCCCAGACAGAGCTATAATAACATGCATGTGAGTAAAATATGTTCTGGTATTTGAGGTTTTCCCTCACATTATTAACCACCATGATTCCTCATTTACTGTACAACTATTTCTTATTTATACAATGCTAACCAGAAAAGACGTACTCCTTTAAATCATAAAGTTGTTTGGGGGAAGTTCAGACTTCTTGCCTAGATAAATAAATCTACATTGTACTTTTACACACTGACTTCATTAGACACAGCAACTGTGGCACAGACATGGCATAAACGTGTTTCCTGAGTGCTTTTATATCATGCAAGCACTGGCATCGATTCTCCAAGCTTCGTTTTCAAACACCATCAGCATAGAATTAGTTCTGTGATAAGAACTTCACTGTCTTTGTGAAATCTGTAATGGTTCTTGCACAGCCACTACTAGGAAGGTTCACCTAAGGGTCAAATGACCTAACTAGCTGAATTTAAGAACATTTACCGGCATTGTTTTTTTTCCACAGAACAGCAGATCTCAGCTGTATATGTATTACTTTTTAAAAATACCTTTATTGAGATATAGTTCATTTACCATACAATTCAATTCACCTCTTTCAAGCGTACAATTCTGTGTTCTTTTAAGTTTATTCACAGAGGTGTGCAATCATCACCACAATCAATTTTAGAACATTTCTACAATTTCAAAAAGCTATCCCTTACTTATTGGTAGTCAATCCACATCCACCCCAACCTTGTGTATAATAAAAGGAAGTATTGAAAAACGTTGTTTTTCCTGATCTTAGGAGGAAACCACTCAGTCTTTCAAATTAAGTATGATATTAGCTGTGGGTTTCTCATACATATTCTTTATCAGATTTAGGAAGTTCCCCCTTACTTCTAGTTGTTGAGTGTTTTTATCACGAAAATGTTTGGGTTATGTCAAATGTTTTTTTCTGCATCTATTCAAATTAGCATGTATTTTAGTTCTTTGTTCTATTGCTATGATGTTTTACATTAATTTGTTTTCAAATGTTGAACCAATGTACGATCCAACGGATAAATTCCACTTGCTCATTTTATATATATATATATATAGAGAGAGAGATCTATCTATCTATCTATCTATATATCGATAGAAATATAGATATCGATGGAAAAAGGTTGTTCATTTTGGACCATATAAAGTAGCAACTCTAAATACTAATCCCCTACTCTAGAGTTTCTTGTTCTTCTTTTTTTCTGCTTGCTATGTGTTTAGTAATTTAGCCTTAATATTTCAATAAAGTCTCTCTTCCCTGAAGAAGAGAGTTCAGCCTCTGATATTGCAGCTCAAAGGACTTATTCTTGGGCGTGCATATATTCACCCTGGTACACCCATCCTAAGTTAATCAGTGGGTGAAGTAGGGCTCTCTTGGCTGCTTTCCCTAATCTCTGTTCAGCTACTAACTGAATTATTGGTATCAGTTTCATTTGTTATTTTCCACTAATTGTTAGCTAATCATTCTATTGTTTGATAACACCCTGGAGTAATCAGGTACAGCTAAATTTGGGTCATTTTGCAAGCGTAATTTTGATGCATTCTTTGAGGCTTGCTTCAATCCTACAAAGCCTCCTTTTAGCTATTTCTTCCCTTATTTTTTCTATTAGGTGTTTCAGCAGTCTATTGTTTTATGGAGTTACCAGCTCATAGTAATTGTCCACCACTAAAATTTTCACTGTTTTCAACAGCCGCCTTAGGCCTGAACTTTCCCGTATCCTATTGCAAATAATGTTAGTCACTTTAGAGATTGCTATGGAATTTTTTTTTCCCCTTGTGGCTGGCCTAGACAGAACTCTATGCTACTGCACTGGTCCTGGTGGTGAGAATAGCAGCCCATTTCTCTCTGAGTGACACTCGTGTTCTGTAAGAGCAGTTGGGTTGGGGTTGTGGCCTTGATCTTCTCACTTTGCATCTTCTAAGGTGGGATTTTCACTGGATGAGGGAGTAGTGATGAATGCAGTTGAGCTCAGCATTCTTGCACCTTAGAGGTGGGGACTAGGAAAAAAAGGGAGTGCAGATTTCTCACCATGCTTGCCTAGAAAAGAGCCTCTTTACTATGGAGCCAATGAAAATTAAAATGATGGCTACCTTCCTCTCCCAGGAAGAAACTGTAGCTCTAGCCTTACACCTGGTCAGGCAGGCAGTGCCATTTCTTTGGTGTATTATTCAGTGTAGAGCATCCATCTTGATAAGCTCAGGAATGAGGGAAGTTGTCTTCATTCAAATGCCACAGACCTGCTCTGTTTCTACTGACATTTAGTAGATCTCTTAATCTCCTAGAGTAATTGTGTTTTCATTTGCTGCATGCCTTTAGCCCAATTCAAAAACAGCCATTTTTTTTAAAAAAATGAGTTTTTACCAATTACAGTTATTTTGTTACATAAGGGTTCATGGTTCTCTCACACTGCCATTCCTGAGGTGTTTTATTTGCAGCATTTAAAAAGAAATGATTAGGGAAATGGAATAAGGAAAGACGCATGTCTCAAAATTTTTATACATCTATTAATATGTATGAGTTTAATTTTTCTTAACCAAAGAAATAAAGTTATAATGATGTAGAAATAAAGTTCAATATTCTATTCAGAAGATTGATATAAATGAATACAGGATTCAACCATTTGTCAGATAACAAAACAAACTATTTGTTCAATAATGAAACCACACATATATATGCTTACATGTATATTTATACATCACAAATATTTTATTGAAGAAATTATGATGGATATCTGCTATTTTTGTCATCCATCATCTCTATATTCTTTTATTTCTAAAACCCATATTTCATATTAGGGCACTTGTGGGACGTCTGGGTAGCTCTGTTGGTGAAGTGTCTCACTTCAACTTAGGTCATGATCTCACATTTCATGAGTTAGAGTCCCACACCAGGCTCTGTGCTAACAGCTTAGAGCCTGGACCTTGCTTCAAATTCTCTGTCTCCCTCTCTCTATGTCCCTCCCCTGCTCCCGTGCTTGCTCGCTCTCTCTCTCACTCAAATAAGGACTATTTTTTTTTTTTAATTAGGGCACTGGTTCTCAAACTTGAGTAGCTATCAGAATCATCCGTATAACTTATTAAAACTCAGATTGCTAGGGGCGCCTGGGTGGCTCAGTCAGTTAAGCATCTGTCTTCAGCTTAGTCATGATTTCATGACTCTTGAGTTTGAGCCTTGCATTGGCTCTGTGCTGACAGCTCAGAGCCTGGAGCCTGCTTCAGATTCTGTGTCTCCCTTTCTCTATGCCTCTACTCCACTTATGCTCTGTCTGTCTCTGTCTCAAAAATAAATAAACATTTTTAAAAAATAAAAAAAAAATAAACAACTCAGATTGCTGAATTTAACTTAAAAAGTTCCTGACTGAATAGATCTGAAGTATAGCTGATAATATGTATTTCTAAGATAAACTTTGAATACGACTTTTCTAGAGAGCTGCTGTTTCTTCCACTGTTAGTTTCTGAGGCATACAGTGATTCAGGTCTGGTCCATCTGAGGATCACATTTTTCCTCCATAGTGATGGGAACATGACTCAAAAAGGATATTTGACACAATAAGGATCATTGTATCGATGGTCCTTATTTTCATCCTGCACCACTTGAAGAAAGGCAAGCATTCTCTGCCCCTCTCTCTCTATTTTTTTTTAATGTGTCTACAGTTTTATTTATTTATGTATTCCTATTTAAGTGTAGTTGACACACAACTTTATTAGTTTTATTAGTTGTATTAATTTAATAGTTTCACGCTTAGGTGTACAAGGTAGTTCTTTGACAATTCCGTATATGACACAGTGCTTACCACCGTAAGTGTAGTCAGCGTCTGTCACCATACAACATTATTAAAATATTATGGACGTTATTTCTTTGCTGTACTTTTCATTTCCATGGCTTAGTTATTTTATAATGGTCTGTATATCTTAATCCCCTCCATCTATTTCACCCTTCCTCCCCACTCTCTCCCTTCTGGCAACCACTAGTTTATTCTCTGTGTTTGTGGTCTGTTTCTGCTTTGTGTATGTTCATTTGTTTAGTTTAGTTTTTTTTAGATTCTACATGTTAGTGAAATCATTTGGTACTTGCTTTCTCTGTCTGACTTATTTCACTTAACATAATACCCTCCAGATCCATCCATGTTGTCACAAAAGACAGGATCTCTTTTTTATGGCTGAGTATGATTGCATTGGATATATATACACCATATCTTCTTTATCCACTCATTTATCATGACCCCTTCCATATCTTGGCTGTTGTAAATAATGCTGCAATAAACATAGGGGTGCAGATGTCTTTTTGAGTTAATGCTTTCATTTTCTTTGGGTAAAACATGTATTCTTTTTTTGCTGAATCCTCTAACGCTATTAGTCTGGAGTTGCTGGCGCTGCCAAATATTGGAGATCATACAGCAAAAAAGGAGAGCCACAAGATGAAATAAATCTAGGTTGATAATATAGTTTGGGACCTTTGAACAAGCAACACTTAGACCAGATCTAGCCCTGAACTGCCTTGTATAAAACACTTATTTCTGGCTGAAATAAAGACATATTTATATGCATAAATGATGAATAGGTTATGAGTAAATTCTCACAAAGTAAATTTATAGAAGATGTACTCATTGAAAAAAAAAAGTAATTCCAGTAATAAGATCTATGATGCAAAGAAACAGCAAACATTTGGGCATATCAAACAAACATTGTCTGAAAAACAATAATAGCATTTAATTTTAGGTTAAAAAATAAAAATCATTTAAGAGGCAACTTAAGTAGTGGAGGACAATAACACATGTGCTGGGGAGGAGTGAGAAGAATATTGTATTATTCAGCATGGGAATAAAAATATCTGTTAACTGACAAAAAATAAAATAAGACACTTATTCTCATTTTATGTTCAGGCCATCTTAAGCTAGGTTTGCTATTTAACCATTACTGATATGCTGATAAGCAAATAATTATCAAGTACTCATTATATACTAAAAAGTATATGACTTAGAATTTTGAAAGTTTTGAAACAGATAAGATTGAAATAACGTTTGCTGCTAGTGCCACTACTATTCTCATTAAAATGTTAATATGGTTTTTTATTTCCTGTCCCACTCTAGAGATTCAAAAAGAAATTGATAAAATATTGTCAACTTTTTAACTTTTCAAATTCAATATTATTATCATTTATGTCATACGTATTTGAGAATTTATTTTATCTCCTGTTTATTTCTTATCTTTTTTAGTAGGTACTCTAGGAGAAGCTTTTTAAACAAATAGAAAGTAATACAGTTTAAATAATTCCTTTGAGAAAGAAGGAAAGAAAGAAAGAAAAAAAGAAAGAACAAAAGAAATCATTTGATGATGCATTTAGATTATATTAGAAATAGGATTAATTTTTCCAAATTTATATTTATCTAGGCCTTTAGATTTGTGTGTTAAAATGGATTTTTAAAATTCTTATGAACTATGTTAAAAATTAATGTAGTATGTGTAAAATAATAAGAATAGAATAAATTTGTATCTATAATATAGAAGTTACCTCAGGCCAACTGAAATTGTTTAAGCCATGTCATGAAAAATACCAACAGATACGTTGGAGGTAAAACATTGGCAAATTTTTGTTTAATTATAGGTTATAAATAATCAATGCATACTGGACTTTTCATGTATTTAGATGATATTGTAGCAGTTGTTATAAATGCACTATGGAAAAGCAAATTAGTTGAATTATTAGCATTATTTTACATTTGACATTTCATAAGTATAGTTTTACGTTAATTCAGCATAGAAAAAAATATATTTAGAAGAAATTCTCCTAATATATATTTCTGTAGATCTAGAATTGACATCATGTTCATGCCTGGTAGGCAAGTAACAGGATAAAAACTATTTTTGTTCTATTATGCAATTTTTTTCCCTTTCCCCAATATATATATATATAGATAGATAGATAGATATAGTATGTTATACTATATCTATATATATACTATATGCTATATATACTATATTATATATCTCTCTATATATAATTATTAGAAAAGGGGAAAAGTGTTAGAAACAAAGTCATAGCAACATAATGAAAGCAAACATAAAATGATGTGTTTTTTTGAAAACTTTAAAAATAATTTATGTAAAGGATTTTATATGGTATAAGTAAAGACTGTAGTTTGTATTTGATGCAAATGACATGAAACAGCTCTAAAGGGGACATCCAACAGTAGAATCATTTCCCTCTGATTCAAGATTTTGTGGGTTTCTTATTTGTTTTTTTATAATATCTTTAATACAACATTGAATATTGAAAGATTGAAATAAGGTTTTGCAATAAACACATTAAGTTGTTTCATTTTCATAGGCTAATTTATATAGAAGTATTATATGTAGTACATACTTCAATCTTTATGCTTTAAAATTTTATGCCATTGAGGCATTTGTAGAGCAATGAATGAAATAAAAAATCAAAGTTTTATACTATTTTCTCCTTTTCAACTAATATTATCTTCTAATAAATGTCATAATTTACAAATTTATTAGAAAAAACCCTTCCCTCATTAACTACATAAACATTTTTTTTCAGTAATGCATGTCTTGCTTCTATAATAGGATTTTGGCCAAGAAATTTGGTTTAAAATTCATTTCAATACAATGTGCTTCTGAAGTGTGAAAATTAAATTTCTTGCTTGAGAAGTGAAAAGTATCATGTAACTATTTGTAATTATACTCAATTTCTATTTCTAGAAAGGTATTTCTCTCTGAACAAATTAATTTATAGAAAGAAACAAATTAATTTTTGTGGAGATAAATTTTTTGGTTAAGTAAATGCATTAGAATAGGTGTATGATAAAATAAATAATATGGCACTAACTACAATCTGTATAAAAGTAATGTTAATCTAAGAATTGATGACCAATAGTTGTGTGTATAGATATTTTACTATTATTATATGTATTCTTTTAGTAAAAGATGGCTCTATTAGCTGTTTAATATTGCTAATGACAAGATTTTAGTCTGCAAAGATTAATTTTGAGAACCTTGTTCAGAATCTATGATTTGGATTACCCTGGAAGATGCTATTAGTTTATTAATTTAACCAAGCTAGACCACTCAAATCTTTCTCTTTTATGCAGTGGCAGCTATGATCTCTAAAAAATTCATTAAATGCACATTTTCTTGTTTTAACTTTAAAATCACTTTGTTACAATGCAAAAATATTTATAAACCATTTAATCTACAAAAATATTTTACTTTACTTTTAAAAATGTTTATTAATGTTGAAAGAGAGAGAGAGCACGTATGTGCAAGAGTTGGCAAAGAGGTAGAGACAGAGAATCCTAGGCAGGCTCCATAATGTCGGAGCAGAGCCCATCAGGGGGCTCGAGCTCATGAACAGTGGGCTCATAACCCAAACTGAAACCAAGAGCTGGACACTCAACTGGCTGAACTACCCAAGATCCTGCCAAAATATTATTTTAAATGATACATACACTTAGAAGAAGAATGAAAGTAAAAGAAACACCTCAATTTTAGCAAATATCCAGTAATATCTCCTATTCTTTTTCCTCTTATTCATGGTTTGAGTTATTCAAATGAAAAAACATTCAACTGGCAATCAGTTTTCAAATTTTTTCTTTAAAAATTTTTTTAATGTTTTATTTATTTCTGAAAAAGAGAGAGAGAGAGAGACAGTGTGAGCAAGGAAGGGTCAGAGAGAGAGGGAGACACAGAATCGAAGGCAGTCTCCAGGCTCTGAGCTGGTGTCAGCACAGAGCCTGACGCAGGGCTCGAACCCATGAACCGTGAGGTCATGACCTGTGCCGAAGTCAGTTGGGACACTTAACCGACTGAGCCACCCAGGCGCCCCTCAAAGTTTTTCTAGTACTTATTATATCAGTAGCATTTTTTTAGATATCTTTTTCTCTATATTTTTTAAATGCTTATTTATTTTTGTGAGAGAGAGAGCATATACGAGGGGGAAGAGGCAAAGAAAGAGGGGGGCAGACGATCTCAAGCAGGCTCTGTGCTGACAGCAGAGCCTCATTCAGGGTTCAAATGAAGCTAAACCAATGCTTAACCAACTGAGCCACTCAGGCACCCTGTTCTCTGTTTTTTTTTTTTTTTTTTAAATAATGATAAATTATATCATCTTTTAAAGTTAAGTAATTTTATTAAATAATAAGTAAAAAATAATCCAGGTGAAAGCTATTCTACCTATAAAATGAACTTATTATTGCCTTCCAGACAGCTGCTTATTTTGAGATCCTTATAATTCTATAACCTAATATATGTTCCTTCTTCAAATATTGTTTTTACCTCATGATTTTATAGATGTTGTTGGTTAAGCCTCAACAGGTGCCAGTGAATTAAGACATTTTTTGGTCCATCCTTGTTTAATTCTAAATTAAACCAGCCTCACTGACATAAAGTCAATGCTTCATGATAAATTGCCCCATACACCTATTATCCAAAAAAAAAAGAGTAAAAAGTGGAATTCTTTCACCTTTATTAAAATCTAAATACTATTATAATCATTAAACCAAATTAAAAAAATTTTACAATGATGAAGTATTTTACAAAGCTTTTACCTTTTGATATTCACAGAAACCCTGTGAAGAAAGTTGTCAAGACCATTGTTATTTTATTACTTTATAAGTGAGTAAACTGAAATTCAAAAGATAGGATTTGACCAAATCACAGAGCACAAAGTAGTCCAGGCACAGACTTGGAATTCAGACCAAGGCCTTTTAACTTTCAGTCAAAAAAGTAAACTTCCTTCATGGATTCCTATTATTGTACTTATAGTCCTGTCCAACTGAAGCTTAGGTCAATTTAAAACATAGGTATTGCTTCTAATATTGCACATTTTTTTTTCCTATGACATCCTAAAGAGGCTGATGCAGGCAGGCTGGGCCCAAGTTTCCAGAGGAGGGTCCCACCGACCAGCCATGAGGGGTCCTCGGTTTCACACAGGATGGAAGTGAAATGCAAGCCAGAACAAGTGTTTACTGAACAGGGTGAGTGACAGATGGAGAAGAGGAGATGGAGTGTCTGGGAGACTTAGAAAGGAAACAAGAATGAATCCTGCAATGGCTTGGGGCTAGGGAATTTTATTGGAAAAGGATCTAGGATATGTGTTTTTTCAGCAAAGCATGTTAGGGTACAATCAAAGAGGAGTCTGAGGTGAACAACAGGCATTATTCCATAAATTATATAGGGTAAGGGTATTGATGGGAGCATTAAACGAGGTTGATCTGATGCTAATGTCCTGGAATGTTTTTGGGATCTTGCTCTCCTTAGTTGTTTTCTGGTGTTTGAGCCTAGGACAAAACTCGGAAAATGATTAGCTTCCTTGCTTCCCCTTATAAGTGGGACCATAGCTTATTGGCTTATTCAGAGGCAAAATATGGAACATGAGTAAAAGGGGCCTACCTATCAAGAAAACAACAGAGATAAAGTCTTTCTAAATTGGAGTCCCTTCGGCTTTCTTACTTCAAGACCATTCTTTTCTTTCAAAATTAATACATCTCTCAAGTTTTTGTTTTGTTTTGCTAATAATACATACAGTTAGGGTTTTGTAAAAAAAAAAACATTTCTCACATGTAATAAAAATATTTTTATCTTCTCTAATTGGCTGTCACAAACAGGTTTAGTTCATTTCAACATTCATTTAATATCTGTCTACTTTGTGCTTGATATAGAGTTAACAAACAAATAAATTCATATGTAAGTTAATTTATAAATATATAATAACAAATAGACATAAAATGTCATACCTGTATGTGAGGAGTGTATAATTTATTGGAAAAGATCATTGCAAATAATATAATCTTGAAATGTAGTACAATATTTAAATATTATAGCAGAGATATAAATAGGACTATTGGATTATACAAATGAATAAACCCAATCTGCAGTTCAAGAAAGGGAGAGATGACTATTTGAAGAATAAGTGATGTCTGAATTTTTAAGAAAAAAAAATGAGTTAGATAAGAAAGTGCCAGATACAATAGCATGAGCAAAACTACAGAAGAGATCTCAAGTAAGTCATGGTTAGAAAGAAAAAATAATGTGTGTGTGTGTTTTAGGTGGTGGGGGGAGTTGTCTCATATGATTAAAAATAGATAGCCTTACTGAATGTAGGGTTAAACAGTTGATTGTGATAGAATTTGTCTTCAAGTTGCCTAGGTAAACATCATCTGTAATAAACCAAGATCCTTTTTTCTTTTTCTTGGTACCTAGTTTACCAGTGTTTTTAACCCTCTTTTTTTCCTAAAAATTATTTATCAGATAAGAAATCTTGAATTGTCTTTCTTGGTCATTAGTCCCTTGTCGCAAGTTTGTAATAAAACTTTGATGAGAGCTAGCCATGAGTTCTCCAAGATTTATTTTAAAATTCCCGAAGTGCATTTTCATAGGGTATTAATGCTGTGTTCAGATTTTTGTTATGGTTGAATCTGCTTACAAAATTTTAGGTTGGATTTATTTGCTATGAAAACTTGTTTGTGCCTTTATCTATCTTCTATCTATCTATCTATCTATCTATCTATCTATCTATCTATCATCTATCTATCTATCTATCTATCATCTATGCTTTTAATATATAAAGGCAATAATATATTTTAAAGTTGAAAAAAGGGGAAAGCCTGTGACTGAAATGAAGGTAGAGCTCGATCATTGTATACATTATAAATCTCAATATTATAGTAGGTAATTGAGAAATTAGCTCATGCTTTATGAAGGTCTAACCTATGGATTCATTGTTCATTTAATATATTTAATATTATTTATTAAAAGTGCATATAATCTCTATACGTTTTTCAGCAATGTTGACTCTGAGATTGCCCATAAAGCAACTCATCAAAAAGTCATTCTTATTAAGGTCTGTATATACATTAGGAGGGAATAAAACTGTATCAACTGAAAGGGAGAGAGAGAAAGAGAGACAGAGAGGTGTGGGATTTTTGTATCAAATGATGTTATCTGACCTTAAAGATGTTTTGAACCTCAGGAATAGGATGATAAAGCCCATCAGGTCAAGACCAGCAAGAGCAAACCTGTAGCCAAATAAATTTAGGTTTATTAACTTGGTGCAACAAAGGAGAACATAGCCCGGTGGGGCTGCCGTAACAAGATTATACAGACTGGGAATCTGAAATAACAGGTATATATTTTCTCATAGGTCTAGAGGCTAGCATTCCAAGATCAAGTTATTGGTAGGTTTGTTTTCTCCTAGGTGCTTGCTCCCTGTTTGTAGAGAACTCCCTCTCACTGTGGCCTCACACAATTGTCACTCTGTGTATGAACAATCCTGGCATCTCTCTCTCTGTTTGTAAGGACACAGGTCATAATGGATTAGGACCCCTCGCTAAAGGCTTCATTTCAATGGATTTACCTTTTTTGTACACCTATTTCCAAATATACTTACATTCTGAGGAATGGAGGTCACAGCTTTGACATATGAACTGAGGACACAATTCAGTCCATAGCAACTATGTATCAGTTGTTCTGAGGAAGGACTGGAGAAAACAAGAGTTCAGCTTTGTTTTGGTTTCTGTCATATAGCAAGGGAGGTTTAGCAATCAGTTAAGTCAATAATGTTTTTATTTTTTAATTTTTATTTTTTTGCTTTAAAAATGTTTATTTATTTTGAGAGAGAGAAAGAAAGAGAGAGACTCTATCTCGCAAACCCCAAGATCATGACCTGAACCGAAATCAAGAGTCAACCAACTAAGCCACCCTGGTGCCTGGTGCCCCCAGTAATCTTTTCAAGGGAAGCCAGAATGGCAAAGTGGATTTGAAGACATCAGTGGTATGACAGGAGAAATCACTTCAAACGTGGCTGTTTTAGTATTCTGAAGCAGGGGTGGCCTGGGGAAAAATGTTTGTTACCTTTGGAGCCAATCACATCTACAGTTGTTGTCACAGCCTGATAATCAGCAGGATTGATTTCATTCTCTCATTCTAGGATGTCACAAGAAATAAAGTGTAGAATGTAGAAAATCCTGAGTTGACTCTAAAATGACACTCCAGGGTGGATGTCATTTTGGGGGATAGCTGTGTGGCCGCCCGTAGATAAACGGCCGCTAGTAAATTGCTATGTCCCTGGGAGCCTCCAAAAAGCTCCATGACTAAGCATGAGGTGGAGGAATTTGCATTTTTAGGAGAGGCAACTTCAAATAAACTTCAAATAAGCTAGATTAATCTAATAATAAAAGATAAATGATAATCATTATGTAGTTAATGTGTCTATTGTTCTCATCAGCTGTAGCCAGACATACACTTTATTTGGCTAAAGAAATTTTTAAATTTTGAAGTAGTTTGTTTGCATCCTGAGTGTCCTGCAACAATTGATTACAATGGTATAAAGTAGCTTATATTTTATTTTGTAAAACAAGAGAAACAATTAATAGTTTTAAGTAAAACAATGCCATGGTCAACCCTTCAAAATTCTATCTACTAGTAGATATACACAGAGTAGGCATATAAATATGTACCAAGGAGGTACATGAGATACCAAACAAATACCTTACAAACTATATCATTGTAAATATATTAACATCTGTATATGTAGGCAATGCATGTATAATATCAGTCCAACCAGCATTACAACTGACTGTTTCTTATACCAAGCATCAGAACATAAACCATTTTTGAATGATGGCCTTAATAGTTCATTATTCTATACACAGTGTATTCAAACACCGCTTGAATATTATATCCAAATGTATCAATTTACAACTATTTAAGTCAACTCAATAGTCCTCTAACCACATGCTCATATGATAAAATCATATTGTATCTTATATTTTGAATAAGAAAGACAGTATCAAATATTTGCTTAGAGCACTATCATTTGTAAGAAGAAATGGTCCCTATGAAAATACAGAGTGATACAGGAATCCCCCGCTTTCCAAAAGTTGAAAGTTCATGTCGGGCCACTTTGCTTTCACAAAGACCTACATTAGTAGAGTAGAAAAGTAAGTATCTTCTTTGGGTTCCTTTCAGTTAGCAAACACAAGTACTGATACAGGTCTTTTGTAAAAGTGAAGTGGCCTGATGCAAACTTTCAGAAAGTTGGGGATACTCTGCTTTTCACTGCTTTGGATTACAAAAGGTTTTACAGATGTGATTTTGTATAACAAAACTATTATTTGTAAAGTCACATTTTGTTTTACCTAAAACTTGTTCTGATTTTATATTAAATGATAAAACTATAATTTAATTTGCTTATCAATTCTTATAATCAGATATTGAAACAATTTTGTTTTCCTTTTAGGAAAAATATTGCTTTAGATTTACTTGTGAAAGTTACAATGGGAGGATGTTTTGATGTACATTTAAGATTTTTTTTCGGAATGAGAATGACATTAATAAAATGCAAAATATTAATTTTAGTGGATTCCAAGTTTCTTTGTCACCCATATGAATAAAAATTAAAATCATTGATAACATGGGGCGCCTGGGTGGCTTAGTCAGTTAAGCCTCTGACTTTCGCTTAGGTCATGATCTCGCGGTTCGTGGGTTCGAGCCCCGCGTCGGGCTCAGAGCCTGGAGCCTGTTTCAGCCTGTGACTCCCTCTCTCTCTGATCCTCCCCTGCTCACGCTGTCTCTCTCTCTCTCTCTCTCCTATAAATAAATAAATATATTTAAAAAAATCATTGATAACATATGTCCCAATAAAGTACATATTTTCCTTTATTGATGCTTTGATGTATCAAAATAATCAAGTCATGAATATGCATATGATCAAATATTTGCTAAACTTGAAACATGGCCTTAGAATAAAGGTACTTTCTGTAGTTTTAGAATGGGTTGTTTGCAAAAAATACAGAAAAATAAAATAAAATGTGGTTGTTTTAAATCACATTCTAAAGAGGGAAACCAAATGAATCCAAGTTTAATTCAGTCTTAGTTACAGATATAAAGAATATGTCTCATTACAGTTTATTATTTTAAACATACATGTTAAGTAGAAATCTTTTATTTAGTAATTAGTAACATGTAATATGCATTATAAAAACACAAGCATATAAATGTACAAATTAATATAAATTTTTTATAATTGTATTCTATAGAAACTCAATACTTTATGTATTATAAAAGAAATGGCCAAAATTGCATTCACATTGCTATCTTAAATGTGAATTTATTAATGTGTTTCTTGCAGATTATTTTGTTAAATAATGAAAATCTATGCCCTGAGAATATCCTGCAATTTATACAGCAGGTTCCAAGTTATCACAGCACAGGCTGTTGGTTGGGAAAAATAGTGCTCTCCTTCTCTAAAATATAAGGGGTGAAAATTGAGGGAGAAAAAAATGCAGACTGTTTTGTCTTGTCTTTGAGCTGAAAAGACTTACCATTTCATGTGACTAGCACTAAGTAGTGCATATTAAATGTTTAACAAATGTTGAACAGTGTGTGATTAATAGTGAAAATAGTTCTACAAGCTATTTACATGGAATATCATCTTTTTATATATGCATTATAGGTTACAGTAAGGCATGATTTAAAGGGAAAAGTTTTAAAAAAATTAACACTTTTTGTTTTATGTAAATTTCACACTTTTATGTGAATTTCAAAATTTCAAAATTGCAACTTCTTTATTATAAAAATAAAGAAAGTTTTCAAATATTAAATGGTATGTCAGAATCAATCAGCTACCTAAGGACAGACCCAGAATTTGAAGCTGTTTACTGTTCATCTGCTATTTTTCATGCTTTTCACAGTACTTTTATTGCTCTTTGGGGATTTATACTGTTTCATCAAAATAATTCTTCTCTTCAGTTCAGTTGCTTTTACTCCACAGTTCTCTCTAAATTTTCATTACTGATATGAATTTCAGTGTTTTAGAGTTTCCTTATTGACTGTTTTCCATTATTTATTTCAAAATTACCCTGCGGAATATCATAGAAGATGGTGGAATAGGAAGTTTCCAGAAAGGGTCCCCTTACTAAAACAACTATTGAACTAACAAGAAATGTCAAAATCAACTATTTCAGGACTCTGGGTTCTAGTATCCAGGAGAGTATTTAATGAATAAATGGGGTGGTAAAGTGTGAGGAATTTTGGCATTCCACATCAGAGCCACACTACTACCAAACTCAACTGTGGGTAGCTGTGTGGATGGCAGCACACATTCCCAGTGCAGCTTGCTGGGGACAGTGTGGACAATATAAATGTTATCTTATAAAGATCAGAAGCATCACATCAATTTGCCTCTTGTTTCACTGGAGGATTAGTGCAGCAGTTAGTTGGCTCAAGTGACTTCCTAGTATTTGTAGAACACCTTGTTGTTGTTGTTTTTTCTGACTGAACAGATAATAGAACAAAGACTTCAGTGATTACACATGATAAAAAATACACACGTTGCAAAAAAAAAAAAAGTTTTGAAACATTACTAATCAAATGGACAGCTACAGCCCTCAACAAGTAACATCAGCAATCTCTGGGAAGAAAGGAAAATGTGATTTACAGAGTTATCATATTAAAATATTAAAAATATCCAGTTCTCAACCAAAAATTACAAAAAAAAAAAACATGAAAATATATCCCACTCATAGGAAGAAGTAAAATGTCAGAAATCTCTGAAGAAGTCCAAATATTAAATTTATTAGATGAAGACTTTAAGCTACCTTTAAAGATGCTCAAAGAGCTGAAGGAAACCATGAATAAAGAAATAATGGAAATCAAGAGAATGATGTATGAAAACATAAGGAATATCACTAAGAGATAGAATTGTAAATGGAAAACAAATAGAATTTGAATTGAAAAATAAATAGCTCGAAGGAAAAATTTTCATAATCTGGTCTTAAATCACCAGAGAGATTCAACAGAAGATATTAGCAGGAAGAAAAAAACAAACAAAGCAACAAATTTGAAGATAGGACAATTGAAATCACCAGGGAATTCTTTAGGTTGAACAAAAGGACACTAGCCAACAACTTGTAGCCAAGAAATGAAGATCACCAGTAAAGATAATTAAGTAGATAAATATAAAAGGTAGAATTATTATTTTTTTGTCTGTAACTCTTTTGTTTTTTAAATTATTTAAAAGACAAACTTACAAAACAGTAAGTGTGAATTTATGTTAATAGCTACACAATGTATAAATATGTACTTGTGACAATAACAGCATAAAGGGATGGAGGAAAGAGATGGATAGGAATAGATTTAATATATGATATTGAAGCTACATTGGTATCAATTCAAACTTCACTGTTAAAAGTTAAAACATTAACTGTAATCACCATTGTAATCAAAATATTGGAATGAGAAAGGAATCAATGAAATTCGCAACAGAAAATGCACTGAGCTAAAAAGAAGTAGTGGAGGAAATGAAAGACGAAAAGGGTATCCAATATATAGAAACTAAACAGCAAAGTAGCAGTTCTTCCTTATCTGTAATTACTGTAAATGAAAGCAGACTAAACTCTAAAGTCAAAGGCAGAGATTCGTAGAATGGAATTAGAAAACATGGCCAACTCTATATTGCTTTTAAGAGATTCACTGTAGATTTAAAAATACCAATATGTTGAAAGTGAAGGAATGAAAAAAAAGTTCCATGTATATTAACCAAGAGGGCGCTGGGATGACTATACTAATATTAGACAAAATAGATTCTATGACAAAATGTATTAGTGAAGATAAAGAATGGCATTATATATTGATAAAAGTGTCCATTCATCAAAAAGATATAACAATTATAACCATACACAGCAAACAAGAGAATCCAACATACATGAAGCAAACATTGACAAAATTGAAGACAGAAATAGACAGTTATAAAATATATATCTACAGTATTGTTGGAGACTACACAGTAATACAATTAGAGATTGTATGTTAGTTGAAGACTTCACACCTCAATGGGATGAAGTTAAAATCAATAAAAGAAAAAAAATTGTAAATTCACTAATACATGGAAAATAATACATGGAAATTAAACAACACACTCTTAACCAATAGAATGAAGAAACCACTAGGAAAATTTGAAAATACTTTGAGATGAATAGAAACAAAAACACAATAAACCATTAATGCCTTTTGTCATATAAAGGAAGTCCCCATCTTTTCCTGGTTTGGTGGCAGTTTTTATCATGAAAACATATTGAATTTTGTCAAAATGTTTTTTCCCACATACCTTTCCATGGAATGTGCAAAAGTTACCTTTCTAGTAACAAAAAAAAAAAGTTTATTGTTATAGAGTTTATTCCATAATAGAGTTTATAATATATGAAAAAAAGAAAATATGTCCTTCTATTTAGGAAAGTGAAGAAGACATTCTCAAGCCAACTACATTTTTTCCTTCCTATGTTAGTTGGTTCCTGTTTCCATAGTCTGGTAACATATTAAAAAGGTTGCAGTATGAACAGAATATATAGAGCTGTGTCTGGTAACATAAATGTTTCCCAAAAAAACCTAGTGCTGCATGAAATAAAGTAGTTCATGACTTCTGTAATCTGTTTATTTTGAATTAATTACCATAATAAAGCTAATAAAATCAGTAAGAAACAATGATGGAAAAGTCAATTATTATTTGCAAATGATGTAATTGCATATCTAGAAAACCTAAAGATCTCAATTAAAACCATTGTAATCAAGAATGATATTAAATTGAAGAAGAATACACAAGCAGTACTATTTTTGGTTGTAATGTAATAAACGTTTAGAAAATACAATGAAAGAAAGATACCGTTCACTCTATCAAAAATATAGTTAAATATTTCTGTTAACTTGTCCATAAAAGTATAGTAACATAAGATGAAAAATTCTATAATATTGCCAAGTATTATAAAAATATTTTTGTAAGAGAGAAACCATAACATTTTTGGAAAATGTGGTGAATTTAAAATGGCAAGCAAACTAATATATAAGAGATGCAAACACTCAGATCACTACGCTGTGAGTAAGTCTAAGGCCAATGTAGAGGGAGTGACCTATAGAAGAGCACTGAGGTGACATGTAAATGGACATTTCTTCCACCTTCAGTCTAGTGCCTTTACTATCAGAATGCTACAAAGTGAATGTCATGGAAAAGAGTAATTTCATAGTTGAGTTGAACATGCAATCCTGACCTACAGAATCATGATTTAATACAATGCTTTTCTCTTTAAGCCACTAAATTTTAAGGTAGTTCCTTATGCAAAAAAACAAAACAACAACAACAACAAAACCCTACTAGTTAAAATCACTATTATAAGGAAAGGTTTATTTAATTAATTTAATGCCTTTCAATACCAGTCCAAATGTGAAAGCCACTAATCGCAAAGCCACCAGTTCTAGACCACTTTTTCTCAGTGCCTGTGAATGAATAAAATCTTTTGTGTTTACATTTTTATTGATCCGAATTCAAAATGATACCAAAGTTTCTGTAGTTAAATATTTGAAAATAATATGAATTCTTATACTCTTCACCTCGTATTTTATAGGAAACTTAATGTGAAATGATTCCATAAGTTAAAAAAAAGAAAATAAATGAACTAATAGAAAATAACAAATACATTATAAACACAGGTTGGAAAGCTTTGTGTAAGAAGAACACTGAATACTGAATATCAGTATTTATATTACTGTATACCACTCTATAGCATAAACCACTACAAAAATTATTTGTGATATTTATGGGAGGTAAGTAAATGGTAAACATTGTACTAAATCATTGTGAATATAATATAAATTTTGTTACCATTACCTGGTCCTTATACATCTAGCTTACTTCAAATATTAAATTATTATAAATAATTAAGAAAATGCACATAATTCCTTTATTATTATAATGTAAAATAAATAATGATTAAAATGCAAATAAAGCATTGAGGCACACTTTTTCAATTCTTTAATTGTCAAAGTGTGTGTGTGTATTGTTGTTGCTGTTGTTTAATGATAATATATATTGTTAGCAAGGGACAGAGGAATACACAGCTGTTTTGTCCAGCTTATTGAACTGAAAATTAGTATTCATTCTGAGGGGTCAGATTAAAAATATGAATACAAATTTTTAATTTGTCAAAAAATTTGTTAAACATATTTTACTTATAGGAATTTATTTCAAAAAATAATCAATTTGTTAATATCTATTTGTTTCTTATATACAACTTATGATTTATTTAGAATAAATTATAACAGGTGGAAATGACAAAGATATCAAAACTGTGAGGTTGACTATATAAATTATAAGTGTTTTATATCTACCTACAGAATATAACACAGTATAATTATTATTAAATATAATTATTAAAAAGATTTAATGATATAAAAATATTCCCGGGGTGCCTGGGTGGCTCAGTTGGTTAAGCATCCGACTTCGGTTCAGGTCATGATCTCACAGCTCATGGGTTCGAGTCCCTCATCGGGCTCTGAGTGGAGCCTGTTTCGGATTCTGTATCTCCCACTCTCTCTGACCCTCCCCTACTCACGCTGTCTCTCTCTCTCTCAGAAATAGATATAAAACATTAAAAAATTAAGTAAAAATTACTAATATCTTATTGTCTAGAGGCCTGTAGATATAATATTATCTGTGTATGTTTTATGCTGCAATACACATATACATACACTTATGTTTGTATATACATACATATAGATTCATGCACACATATTTAGCACAATTTAAATCTCATTATATAATTATTTGATATGTGTGTAAAATATTTCAGATATGGATAAGCTTTCTTTTTTAAAATGTTTTAAGGGTTTTTTAAATTATTATTTTGAGAGAGAGAGAGAGTGTGAATGGGGGAGGAGCAGAGAGAGAAGGAGAGAGAGAAAATCCCGAGCAGGCTCTGCACTGTCAGTGTAGAACCCAACACGGGGCTTGAACTCACAAAACTATGAGATGATGACTTGAACAGGAAACAAAAGTTGGATGCTTAACAGACTGAGCCATCTAGGCACTTCCTTTTTTAAATTTTTAATTGTATATTTGACATATAATTTTACAATAATTTCAGGTGTGCAACACAGTAATTTTACAATCATATCCATTACAAAATGCTCACCAAGATAAATATGGTTCCTAACAGTCACTATACACAGTTATTACAATATTATTGATTATATTCCCTGTGCTGTACTTTTTTTCCTTGTACTGTCTCCATGACTTATTTATTTTATAACTTGAGGTTTATACCTCTTAATACCTACCACCCCCCCACTCTGACAACCATCAGTTGGATCTCCATTTTAGTCTGTATTTTATTTATTTAGTTGTTTGTTTTGATTTTTAGATTCCACATACAAGTGGAATCATATGGTATTCATCTTTCTGTTTGACATATTTTATTTAGCATAATACCACCCACATTGTTGCAAATGGCAAGACTGCATTTTCTTTTTTGATGGCTAATACTCTATTGTGTATGTATAGCATATCTGATTTAATTTAGCTACTGATGGACACTTAGGTTGCTTCCATGTCTTGGCTATTGTAAATAATGCTTCAATAAATACATATATCTTTTCAAATTAGTGGTTTTGTTTTCTTCAGGTAAATAATGGGTAATCTTTCTTATATGCAGTTTTTTTCTGTTTCTTCCCAAGCATTATAAATATTATGCACTGAATATGTTTTATATATAAAATTATAAAAGCATTAAAATGTGCAAACAAGTAAGCGATTTCATACACACACACACACACACACACACACAATCTCTATAACTTAGTTTTATTTTGTAAGGTAATTTGACAATATCTATCAAGAGTGTTAAACATTATTATTAATTCTGACTTTTTAATTTCTTTTTGGAGGGGTAAGGAAATATAAAATAAGGGAAAATCTGTAGTTACAAATTTGCACATTACTGCATACTTATTATGCTAAAAAGACTTATGAAATAAATTATATGTATTCTATACAGTATAATCTAGTCATTTTAAAATGCTGATTATGGGAGTGCCATGGTGGCTCAGTCAGTTAACCATCCGACTTCGACTCAGGTAATGATCTCCTGGCTTCTGAGTTGGATCCCCCATGGGACTGTTTGCAGTCAAAATGGAGCTCAAATCAGATCCTCTGTTTCCTTCTCTGTCTGCCCTTAACCACGTGTCCTTGTGAGCTCTCTCTCCCTGTCTCTGAAAAATACATAAACATTTGAAAAAAATGCTGATTACGAGCACAATTTCAACATTTGTGCAAATTGTGATTGTTACTAAAACTAAAATTCAACTGGAATGATTGGATTGGTCAGTACCAGTATAATACCGGTTGTGAAATTTTAGTATACTCCTGAGTACAAGGATGAAAAATAAACATAAAGATGTTTGAAACCCACACACATCTACCCATTCATTGCAAAATAGCTCAAAAGAAATGTACCAAGTGCTTCTGATGTGTGCCAGTTTGTCTCGTAACTAGATTTCACATTTCTTAAATTTTGTGTGAAGTTTTTTTTTCTCTTGCAACATTTCCTTTCATAAATCAGAAGACATTAGTGTCCTAAAGTATTTTTTGCAATCCCAGTATTTAAACAGTTTTTAGTGGAATCATTTCAATTGTATGAAGATCATTTTTAACTCTCTCTCTCTCTCTCTCTCTCTCTCTCTCATACACACACACACACACACACACGCGCGCGCGCGCACGCTAGATTTGATTCACATGACCCACGGCTGGATTTCGCTGCTCCATTAATTGATTTCCATAGTTACTCTTTCATGTAATGAAAGTTTTGCCTTCACTGTAATTCAGTTTGATTTTTGGACTGCATCTACACATTATAACCATTTGTAGTGTTACACTTCACTGAACTGAATGATTTAATGTGTTTTTCTTTAGTGTCAGAGAGGGACTTACAAACAAGGGAGAGTAGAAAACATGGAATTTCTTTGAATCTTGGTATTCTGAATCTTTCAGTACCTCATATTTTTGAAGCCTTCATAAAGCTACTGTTAGTGTGTGCTCTAAATTCTTTACTTAATCATTGTCAATTTATTGTTTGACAACATGCTTGTTTTCCAGAGATCTTCTCCCAGGGATATTTAGAAATTTAGAAATATATATGAAATAATATACTTTATTTTAATTCCTCCTCTAATTTTTTCTAATTTAATAGAAAAATAAAACATTTAAATAGAGTTTGAAAACAAACTAATTTCTATGGAAAATGGTATAATTAATATCTCCTGGGAAATGTAGTCCTGTACCAAATCCTTGTTCTCACAAATGAAGATAACAGGGAGAGGAAGATGAAAACAAAACAAAGAAACAATGGTAGAAAAGTTAAAGCTCCTCTTGCTTCACCTCAACTGATTGAGAGTAGCTCTTCATTAAGCAGATTAAATAATGAGTCTTAGTGTAAACCTCAGTGGTCCTAAAGCTGAATAGGGGGTGTAAGGGATGTTCTGGGAGGGACAGATAATAGCTTGGCATTGCGACAATATGCACACAGATGGCTATGTGGTCCAAATGCTGATCTAATTAAGTAGACTCAGCTCAGAACATGATGTGACAAGCAAAGTGTATGTCATTGGATCTAGCCTCATGTTCAAATCTGTTTAATTTGAATCTTAAAGCTCTGGGTACCTAAAATGAAGTCTGGGTTATATTTGTTGTTAAGATGTTATTATTTTCTTCCATAAAACAGTTTTTATGTAAAGGAAAGTTTTTAAGTTAAAATTGCATATTTAATTACTCTTAGTATATAGTGGACATAATTTTATATCATGTAATTATGTTTTGATTCAAAACTAACTAGAAGAATATAATTAGGAATAACAACGTAAATATCTAAGCCTTGGTGAAATATTATTTTGTACTTCCTGGAATATAAGCTCTGAGAAGACAAGACCATTTCTGTCTGTTTCAAAAATGCATTCCTCACACTAAAAGAGTATTCAGCACATAGTATTGCCTAATAACTCTTGTCGATGAAGGAATAAAGACAGCATATTGGTTTGTTATTTTTATTTTCTCAGTGAATGAATGTTGATACCAAACTTCACCGAACTCATTTAGGTTATTTTCTATGTATTTAATAAATATATATTAATAATTACACTATATACCAGCAGAGTCCTTTTCAGTGAGTCCCATTTTCTTGCATTTAATTAATTTCTACACTTGTATTCTATTCTATATTTGTCCCCTTTTCCCAATGCTAGAATCAATGTAACATAATGGTAACTAGTACACGTTCCTGGAGCTGAGAGTGGGATTGCTAGGTTCAACTCAGCTCTACCACTTATGAGCTATATAACCAAGACTAGTTAACACAATTGTTCTCTGTGTTTGTGTTCCTAACTTCCAAAATGGAATGATAATTCTAACACATGTAATTTTTAAGGATTCCACAAATAAAAACTAGTAAAGTATGGAAAACAGTAATTAGCACATAGTTAATGCTCAATGAATATTACCAAATTTTGTCAGTTGTGAAAATCATGTTTCACTGAAATTCTTTATTCCCACATATTAACATCCAATGCTTTTGTATGATTCCTTTTATTTTCCCTTATTTCAATGTTATGCTGTAAGTTTTCAAATTTTGTATCATCTTTGCTCCACTATTTATAACTGTGCAACCTTGAAAAATTAGTTAACATCTCTAAGATCAAATGCCCCATCAGTAAAATGAAAATAGTAACACTACTTCAATATTAATTGAATGTTTAATACTAAGGTAAAGAGTTAAGAATGTACAGTGTGTACCTAGTATTGAATAACTTCTAGCTATTAAAATTATTGTTGTTGTTTAAAACTTTTTTTTTTGTTTTATTTATTTCTGAGAGAGAGAGGCAGCATGAACAGGGGAGGGTCAGAGAGAGAGGGAGATACAGAATCTGAAACAGGCTCCAGGCTCTGAGCTGGCTGTCAGCACAGAGCCCGATGCAGGGCTCAAACCCACGAACTGTGAGATCATGACCTGAGTGGAAGTTGGATGCTTAACTGACTGAGCCACCCAGGTGTCCTTATTGTTGTTGTTTTACAAATTATCATTGTTTGCTAAAAATGAAATCTGAGTATATGGATATAATGGTGATAATCTTCTTCATCTACTGCAAGACATATTTCATTTAGTTTTCACTTTTCTGTCGTGTAGCTAAGATTCTCTCCATTAATAATCCATAGTTAATCTCCAAAAGGTGTTCTCTAACCAATACTCTTTAATTTGTTTCTTTCTCTTGGCATCCCTTCTGTGTATTACATTACATTTATCTAAATTAAATCTCATCCTTTATTGCTGTTTTCCCATTTCTCACTTTTCATTTCTCTGAAACTTTTCTCCACGTTCCACTGAGTTTACAGTTTACTTTGAAAATATATCTGTAGTTTTCATCAATGCATACTCTTCTCTTGTTGATCAAACATAATGATAGAGTCCTCTCTGAATTCTACTTGACTCATTTAATTATTACATTCTCTTTCTATAGCCTCAATGATTTATTTGTGTAATTTATATTATCAGTAGTAGTAGCAATAATGATGAAAACATGACCTGAGAGAATGTGGACCTAAGAAACTACAAAGATTGGTTTACTGTTCTTTCATTGAATTTCTCTAAGCTCAAATGTATAAGAATTGGGATCAAAGATTTTTGCGAATATTATGTCTTTCTTGATGAGGGAAAACAAAGACAATATATTTATAATTATTCCCTTCACTCCTCTGACAATATTCCTACCTTTACTTAATTTAATTTATTTCTGTGAGGGCAGTTTGTGATTTCTATCCAAGGTCCCATGAGAAAGTGTTAAGAGTCAGAATTCAAATTCAGAATCATACCAGAGAGGAGTTTGTACTTTTCCAATGTGATTTATTCCCTAAAATTGTATAATACAAATTAGTTTGTGTTGACTAATATGCAACATATCAAGGTCATATCACATATATAATAATAGATTGCATGCTGTAAAGTCTAATATGTATGCAATTGTTCCTTTTCTTAGAAAATATGAATTAATTCATACATATAAAATATATATTAACTTCTAAAGAGTTTATATCAGACGGCATCATTTTAACATAAATTACATCATGAATCTAGATGCACATTAATGTAAGCATTTTGTAGCAATGTGTTAAAATCTGATTATACAGCATGCCTTCAGAGAAAAGAATATATTTTTTTCTTATCTCATGAGAACTACAATATTTGTACTCCTTAAGAAACATACTACATCCAAGTTTATGCTTTCGTGATAAACATATCCTGCTTCTTAAAACCACCAAATTAGAATTTTGATAAATAAAAAATAGATTAAATAAAAGGACTTCCTATTTAACTGTGCTAATTATAGAGCTTTACCTTTATGAGCATAAGGGTAATTAGTTAAGAATCTTGGTGTGTTTGTCAGTTGCTCTTTTAACAAAATGGTGACTTTAATGTCTCAATTACCTAATACTTTAACTAAATATCAATTTAGTTAAATTGATAACAGTACTGGGGAAATATTGTGCTCTGTTGTTCATTTGTATTCCAATTGCAAAAATAAATGAAATTGTAATAAATATATATTTAAAAACTATGATGTGACACTTTATAGACCAAGTTCAAAAATAAGTAATACCTATATTAGTTTATCAAATTTTCATGGAGGGAATAACACCAATGAAATTTTCCACATAATTTTAAACTATACATGCCATTACTTTATTACTATCAGGCAATTAAGAAATTGTTTATCATTTGTTGTGTTATTAACTTTTTATTGAAGTGATTAGAAGCATGTCTATACATATGTATAGTGAGTTGAAATGTTTATGAAGTGTCTTGCTATAGATATAGTTTTTTGTTTATGCCTCTATTACCATTTGCATGATATTAATTTTGTAAGAGATATCTCAGGTGAGTCAAATCAGAGATTATAAAGCTGAACTCAGATACTAAGCACAGTGCTTCTGTATGAGAGAGGGGCTCTGTCTCCTCTCACAAGGGCAGCAATAGTACTAGGCACTAAAGTCCAGAAGAGTTCTCCCAAAGATCAGAAATACATGCATCCCAGGGTTAAACAGAATGGTACATGTCTTGACTGAAATGTTTCTTTATCAAAGTTAATAGTCCCCCTTTGTGCCTCCTGTATATTGATTGCCCTTGTGACCTAATCCAAGTCTGTCTGCCTGATGCACAGCCAAACCATTCACTGAGTCATCAGGGAAGCAGCAAGGAAAGTTTATCTGAGAGGCAGCCAAAAGAGGGAGGGCAAAGCTCAAATTTGCCTCCCCGAATAAGAAGAGAGCAAGTTTCTAATAATCGTTAAGGACTGAGATTATATACGTATTGATGAACTTTGACTATTCATGAGGAAAGACGGAGCGAACACATTGGGCAAACATATATACCATAGATTTCTTACTGAGAAAATGGTGGCAGAGTTGACAAGGGTTCCTTAGACGGTTTTCCTTCTCATAAGTACTTCTACTAAGCATTTTGGTGGTTAAAGACACATTTGAATTAAAATGTTCCCTATTAAAATGTAAATTCTCTCTTGGAAATCAGACTTGCTCACGGATTAGTACTGTGAATGACTTACATGGGATAATCAGATTGCTTTCCTTCTGGCTGAGAAATGTGTCCTGAAATTGGTATTTTGATTGCATGTTAAAAAGAGAGAAGAAATGAGCATTGTTCTACACCATAAACTTGGAGAAGTTAGACCCAGTAGGGTGCTACTATCAGGAACTAGGAACTAGGAACATCCGTTTGTGCAGGACAAACTAGACTCACTTTTACGTGATTTTGTTTAAACTCTAAGAGTTGCAGTTGTCATAGTTATTACAGAAACTCATCCTTTCGTTATTTACGGAAGCTTTCAAAAAGATCAAAAAATACAGTGGTAGTTTACAAATTCACGCATATACATATGGGAACAATTTTCATGTATTCTGTAGGTAATTATTTTATATTTAGTGTTCTGAACTTAGAAAATGAGCAGGCTCCAACAGATCAGTTTGAAATAATGAAAGCATGGTGAGGGGATGTAAAACCAGCGCTATAGTATTTCCATGATGAGGCAATTTTGTATAAAGGGCCAGAGAATAAATACTTTAGGCTTCACATACCATAAGGTTTCTGTAATGACTATTCAGCTCTGCCTGTAAAACTGAAATCAGTCACAGACAATACAGTAATACATGAATATAGCTGTGTTCCAATACAACTTTATTGACAAAAACAACCAGTGGTCCTGATTTGGTGTGTGGGCACCATTTGCCAAGCCCAGGATGATGGGAACATTGAAGAAGGCTCTTATATTGCAGCCTACCTGAGAGAATACTCTAGTTGCAAACATATGGTTATTTGCATGGTGTAAAAAAAAAAAAAAAAAAAAAAAGGAGGCTAAGAGCTGAGAATTTGTCAGTAAACTTGAAAGTGACAAGGAAAAGAAAGGCCCTCTAGACAGAAATGTCTTTAGAGTTGAAAAGGGCAATTCATTAGCTGATTAGAGCTTGACTGGCTTGAGAATAGTCGATTCCCTTTTTTGTAATTTTCTGTTCATCAATCTTGAGAAGCTTTTGACCTGTGTGTTAGAAGGGAGATTCCCAGGCTCACAGCTGACATTACTTACTAAACCTGATGCTTTCCCAACTGTAAATGAATAAATTGGTATTCCACTATAAACAAAGGTATCCTGTGATTTTGATTAGCTCAGTCAATCCCCAATAGCTTAATTAATTCTGGATGAATTGTTAAATTTGTTTCTGAATTTGCATAGCTGAGACCCAGTCTTCTGAAGCTATGAAGAGCTGCCAAAATGAACAGCCAATGTTCAGTTCCCCACCTTTCATGTCTATTCACTGCAACATAATAGGGAGATTCTAACTCTGTAAAACTTCATAGTGTAGACGAATGCCCTGGATCCCAGTTTCAGTTTAATCAGTTAATAGCAGTGTGTTACGGCAAACAACAATCTCCTCCTTTACCTGAATTGTTTTAATTAGGCAAACAATACTAAAATCTTTTTCAGTCTGAAATACTCAAAATCTATATTCCACTGCATGGGGGGAACAGTTCATGCATTTAACTCTGTCGACTGACTATAATCGAAAAAATAGTGAAAAAATTTCAATTTATTAAGTACAGAGCAAATAATGTGTCATTTGATTGACTCCAACATTAACATCCTGGGGTTTCCTTGAGATAAAGTTGAAGGAATGAACACAGGTGAACATTCTATCCTTATATCTGTAATAGCTTTTTAACACACCACTGAACACACTGTTAACATACAGGAAATGGGTAGTGATTAGTTTATTGCTTTGCCCTGAGTGACAAATGAGGATTCACAGCAAATTCTTCAAGTTAGAGTCTTTCCTTCATATGTCTACACAATTTCTCCTCATAATTTACTACATTGAATTCCATTTGTAAGAGATTATACTGAAAATTTTAAAAGATTATTAGAGATCATATATTTATTAAGTATTTCATGTATTCAGTACTTGAGGCATTTGGAGAATAATATCAAATTTTCTCAAATCACACATGGTATTTACTCCACAAATTATACAAGATAAAGGTATTTGATTATGTCAACATTTCAGTATATTTTTCATGACTTTTAAAGGTAGAAGAGTGATTATCATTATGTTCAATACCTTTTTTTTAAAAAAAAATGCATATTAAGAACATTAAAGGCACTCAGTTTATATGCAGGAGCAGAACTAAAGTAGATCCGGAATTGCCTTGTGGGTCATGAACCTGGGTTTTTTCTTCTCATGTTTAAGTATTATCTATGAAAATTAAACCAATACAATTTATATAAGCAGTGCCTTTTTCAAAGAGATCATAATGTTATATTACTAAATATGGTAAAATGAGGCCTACTTTAACCTACACATACTCGAATAGCTCTTCACTAGTAGTAATAGCTATGGCACATCCAGAATTTACTAAAGACCAGGAACAATGATAAGTATTCTAAAATCTCATATCTTCATAATATTCCTAGTAGTTAGGCACCATCTTTATTGTAGAAATGAAAAAACTGAGAGAGTTTACAGGTCGCCTGAGTGGCTCAGTAGGTTGAGCATCCGACTTCAACTCAGGTCATGATCTCACGGTTCATGGGCTCGAGCCCCACATTGGGGTCTGTGATGAATGCTTGCTCAGAGCCTGGAGCCTGTTTCAGATTTTGTGTCTCCTTCTCTCTCTGCCCCTCCCCCGCTCATGCACTGTCTTACTCTGTCTCTCAAAAATAAATAAATGTAAAAAAAAAAAGAGAAAAAATTGAGAGTTTAAATCACAGAGTTTAAATAGCTTGTCAAAAGTCTTCTGAATATTGTGCATTAGAAATCAAAGGCATCCAAGTCATGTCTCAAATGTGAGTCTTGTTGGTCATGTATTTCATGTTTTTATCCTCTATGCTCTTCAGACTTCATTGTCAGTAGCATGTATCTTTTTAAGATGATTGCTTTGCAAGATATCCAAGAATAGTTTTTCTTCTCTGTAACTGTGACCAAAGACTTGACCTCTTCTCTTTGCATTAGCCATACTTAGTGTGTTGGGGAAATTCATATTTGATCGCCAAATGGCGATGAAATTTCAATGATCTCTTTCTCACATAATAGCATTACAAATGAGGGGAGGGTGGAGAAGAGAGAAAGAAAAACAAAAGTAGGGTCATAACATCATTAACTCTTAGGGTAGTTGTGAAGATTAAATGAATCAAATCCAGTAAAATCTTGTTTTGTGAGTGTTTGTTCCAGAGACATGCCTGTAATCCAAAGCACTTGTATATCAAAGTGAATTTTCTCAACAAAAAGAATGAAAACTCAGATGATTCGTTCCATAAGCCAAAAATATTCATATAAAAATGATAATAAGAGGCACCTGGATGGCTCAGTCAGTTAAGCGTATGACTTCAGCTCAGGTCATGATCTCACAGTTCACAAGTTCAAGCCCCATGTAGGGCTCTGTGCTAACAGCTCAGAATCTGGAGACTGCTTCTAATTCTTTGTCTCCCTCTCTCTATGTCCCTCTCCTATTTGTGCTCTGTCTCTGTCTCTGTCTCTCTCACACACACACAAATAAATAAACATTAAAAAATTTTTAAGTTTATAGTACTTAATATAATACAAAATAGTGAAAATACAAAACATAAAGAAAAATAAATTAACCTATGCTTACTTTTGAAACCTTTCGTGGCTGGTGTGAGGGAGACAAGAGAGAGGAGGGTTATTGTGTAGGACGACTTTCACTATCACTAATGGAATCCCTGCTATCTATTGGCTCAATGGAATCTTTTTCTGCATGGAAGCCTTTATACACGGTTGCACTTGTTGACTCCAGTACAATATTAATAAACTCTTATTGTAAACACTATTTAATATGACTGGTGATAAGTCAGTGGAGGAAGGGTCTATATCTGCAGGCAGCATGACTAGAAAGAAGCAAAGCATTCCTAAGCTTACTCTTGTGTGGAAAAGCAAAGGACTGTCCATAGGTGCTTTGAAGTGATGAAAAATACACTAATGCCTGTTGTGGGCACCTTCCAATGTTCTGAAAAATTACTGATTTCTGCCAAACACTGCGACCTGAGACAGAGAATCTAAGCATGGAAGACAATCAGCCACAATCCTTCAGTGAGAGAGAGAGAGAGAAAGAAAGAGAGAGAGAGAATGATTGTCTCAGCTTTGATCATGTGACATTCGGTGTCACATATTACTTGGATTGCAAGACATTGCTTGCTTATCATGTTAAAATATATTAGTAATATTTGCTCATCTCACAGAATACTAGCAAAACAAGTTACAATCCAAGGTTTTATTGTACTTAGAACAGTGTCTCACAAATAGTAAGTGTTGAATAAATGCTGACAGCTACTTTTTATTTTTTACCCTAGTCCTCCAAGGAGCACTCACTGGTAAAGAGATTTTAAACTTGATATAATATGGCTTGAAATATCAATACCTTATTATCCAGCTTCTATACCTATGATGTTAAAATCATCCAGGTGTCTCTACCTTTGAAGTTTTCCAAATTATAATATTAACATTAACTTGATTACTTTGGGTAATCATTCAATTCTCTGTTGGATACAATTTGTGTTAGGTCAAATTTCTAAGCAAAATTATTCCTCATAAAAAAGAATTATTTCCCAAATTGTTAGTGTCATACATATCACTGAATGAATAGGCTTATTCTTCACATATTTCAGTTTAAAATTGAACTCTATATAATTTATTTCAAAGAGAGAAATTAAATATAATTGAAGAGAAAGTTTGAATGATAATTGTACTACATTTATAAGATCATGGAAAGAATGTCAAAATCATGAGTATAAAAATGTGACTTACTATTATAACACATAAGATGTCTTGGAGTGTTATCAAAATACATGCCTGTCTATAATTCTGTATTGTTCTTATTACAAACTTATAAAGAGATTAAAAAATGAAATTCCAATTTTGTACAAGAAAGTTTGCTTCATTGTTGTACAGAAAATCTCTATTGAAAAGTCTTTTTTAAGTATCTTCCCATAACTTTTAAATCCCTCCAATGACACAGAAATAAATAACCTTTTTATTTTAACTAACTGCTATATACTTTATTTATGCTTCTGATTATAACTCCTTCTGGTTTCTTACAATTTGTGGCAGAAATTATTCCATTTTCACTTGTAGTCTCAGAATTTTCCTCTCTACTAATTATTTTCCTTCAGGAATAAACTCAGGATTTTTTTTTTTAATACTGCTCATTACCAGACTCTTCTCTTCCAAATTAGAAACTATAGTTTCTTATACCATATATATATCTGTGTGTGTATGTGTGTGTGTGTGTGTGTGTGTGTGTGTGTGCGCACGCGCACATGTGAGTTCTCCTTCAAGGAATATAAGAATTTATGTTGTTTCATATTCTTTCTGACACTTGCTATCCCTAGACGTTATAATTTATGCCAGTGTGAAAGTTTTGGCTTAAACTGGCATTTCCCTGATTAAACATATTGTTAAATACTTTTTAGATTTTCCTTATGGATTAGCCATATGGATTAACTAATTCATAGAGTATTTGTTCAAGTCTTTGCTTGGTGGTTCTTTGAAGTTTGTCTTTTACTTATCCATTTTTAGGTGATCTTTGTTAATTCTATGTATGCCTTTGTTTTGTGGATGACAAGCATATTTTCCTGTTTGGTGGCTTACATTTTTGGTCTCTTAAAAGTACATTTTGAGTAATAGGTTATCTAAATTATAATGTGGTTCAATTTATGAATCATCTCCTTTGTGGTGAGTTTGTTGTTGTTATTGTTTTTGGGTTTTGTTTTGTTTTGTTTTATTTTCTGTGCCTTAAAAAGCCTTTCTTTACCCCAGGGGCATTCTTGAAGTATCAGGCTTAATGTTAAACTTTAATAGTTACATTTAAACACCTTCTTTGCTTTGTTTTCCTTCTTTGAGCCTCCCTCTAGAAGCATTTTCTTTTGCCAGAAGAATGTCCTGCAGAATTTACCTTAACAAGTTTACTAGAGATCAAGATTCTCATTGTTTATAAAAATGTATTTATTTTATTTATTTGTATGTGTAAAATATTGGTTGATTTTATTTTGTTTTATCATCTGTAAAATATAATCCCACTAGCTTCTTGTTCCTGTTTTTTGCTGAAGATAACAATTACTTTTGTAGTTTGCTTACTGTAAAGGCAATTTGTTATTTTTATTTGCAGAATCTTAAGAATTTTCTTTTTCTTTGACTTTTTTAAAATTTCTACTAAGTAGTGTAGATTATTCTAGTTTTTCATTTGCTTTGCTTGACATTTGATGATCTTCATTCTGTTGATTGGTATCTTTCAGTGTAAAATCCTCAGGTACTATTTCTTCAAATATGTATTACTTCTATTTTATTTTCTTTGCTTTCTCCTCTGGGGGTTCCACATAAACCTATGTTTGTTACCCTGGCCCATATTATCAAATCTTTATCTTTTTGCTTTTCATTCTGTAATGTTTCTTTTAATCTCTTCCCTAGTTTACCAATTCTCTTTTCTGCTGTGTCTAATCTATTCTTAAGTACATCAATTTAATTCTTAATTTCAGTTATTACATTTTCTACTTATGTAATTTCTACTTGGCTCTTCCATGAATTTATAATGTTTATTGATTGCATGCTTAAAGTCTTTGTCAAATTTCCTAACCTGATATTATTTTCATAAACAATACATTTTATATTCCTGGTGGGCTTGTTACTACTGTATAGTTTTTCTGCTTATTCTCATTATGTTGTCTTCTCTCTGTGTATGCCATGTTTATTGGGCATTATTTTCAGAATTGCTTATAATAATGCTTAGATGACTAGGATGATATTATTTTACAATAGAGGGGAAGATTTTATACTTTATGAGACACCTAGATAAAAGTGAACTGTAGTCCATGCTGTTCACTTGCAGAGTAAGACATCGCCAAGTTCAAGCACAAAGAGGATCTAGTCCATTATTGCACTATTCTATATGCCTGGAGGAACAAAAGCCATCAAAAGGCATTTCAGCCTCAGTCATGTTCTCAAGATGGAAACATTCCTGAAGGAATGTGTGAACTCAAGGTGCAATCTTATCTCTCAAAGTTACAGTTCTCTTCAAGGCATAGATTGAGCAATTTCTCAATGTCTTGTTATCTCTTTCATGAGATAAAAATAAGAAAGAATGAGAAAGAGTATGGCTCCCATATAGTTTTTTAAAATTTGTATTTATTCCAGAATTGTTTGTTTGTTGTTATGTTACTTCTTCAGTAAAAGAATTAGTCCAAATTATCCAATCCATTGTTACCAAAGGAAAATTTCTAGATCTCTTATTAAATTTATTTTGTTTTATTTTTGTGATGCATATTCTGATATATGCATACAATAGTTTAGAGATAAGCCATTAGTATTCTAAAAATTCCAGACATTTTACTATAGTAAATTAGTGTATATCTTCACATGTCTAAATTAGGTAAGAATTAATATTTATTTTGAAATTACCTATTTCTTGACAAAAGATAGCATCAGAAGTTTCTAGTTAGGTAAGGAATGTGTCATTCAGTAAGTGTGGTTTTATTATGAGAATGATTAATTATTCCACTTAGGATTTCTATGTGTCTTTTATTGCATGATGCATTTCTGAATTACTTTATCTTATCTGTTTTTAATTAGTAATTACTTTTAATGGAGGAGAGAAGGAAAAAACACATGTAATTTGAAAATGTTACCAATAAAATTTCTTCTATGTTTCATTCCTGTAACAGTAATTATATGCATAATCAGGGCAATAAGACTATGAAACAGTATTAAAATATTCAACATAATGTGTACTTAGGAACTTGGAAAGAACAGAATCCTGTTTATGATAAATTACATTTTTCTTATGATTTTAAAAGAATTGATTTTTAAATCAATTTTTAAATCAAAGTTACTAAAATCATCTTTTTAATTGGTGTTTCACTAATGTTCTTAATATTTTATTCCTTTCTTTGTACTATTTTGAGGACACATACTATTGTCACTAATGTTCCCATTGCTATTTATCACCTAGTCGCTATCAGAATAAATGCTTTATAAATACTAACCTGCTGTGATTGAAGTTGTATTCAACTGTACTTGTCTCTTTTTGGCTTCAGGTTCCACTAGAATAGATAGTTTTTCATTCCTTTGAAAGCAAACTCTTAATATTCCTGTAAGTCTAGTTATGAAAATGGGAAAGTGCAGAGGAGAGACAATTTTGCTTTCCACTTCCTTTTCCCAAGTAAGAAAAGCTGATCTAGAAATCACATTAATAGTCTTCATAAGATGAGATTAGAGGAAACGCCATGGTTGGAGCTCTGATTTCTTCCCTTGAATACTTGAGAAGTCCTCCAACAGGAGACAAAGTGCATAGATGAAAAGAAGTGGTGAACTGTTTCAAAAAACTTAATACCATCTGTTAACTTAGGTTGTATGTGTTTATCTTTGTTCAAGATATCAACTGACTCTGATACCATGTGATACATGATTTTTTCAAAGATTTTTCTATGTGTGTTGTCAATGGAGCTAAAACCATGGAGGCGGGTACAAAAATAGTAGATCTTATTTTTGACAAAGCAGTTGTCTACACATTACTAGCCCAAGCTCTTTGTGGAGAGAATGCTATAGCATGAAATATACTCTCATTAATGTATATCTATGAAAATATAGATTGATCCTAATTAATAAAGAATTAAAGTTTCAATATTTTTTCCTTGGAGCTAATTTCTGAACTAAGAACTTTGAACACTACATATCCACAAACACTCAGAGACAACCAACCTGTACTAAGAGCTCTTGAAATAAATTTTAAAATGGCTTACAGATTGATTCATAGTAATTGTTTTGGGTCATTAATCCAGACATATCACCATTTATTTATAAAACATGAATCCGATATGCTTTGTATGTATTTTCTTTACCATTAAAGCAGGTTTGATGAAATTTAGAACATAAGAATAATGGGGCGCCTGCGTGGCTCAGTCGGTTAAGCATCCGATTTCAGTTCAGGTCATGATCTCAGGGTTCATGGGTTCATGGGTTCGAGCCCCACGTCCAGCTCTGTGCTGACAGCTAGCTCAGAGCCTGGAGCCTGCTTCAAATTCTGTATCTCCCCCTCTCTGACCCTCCCCTGCTCACACTGTTTGTCTCTCTCTCTCAGAAATAAGTAAAACATTAAAAAAATTTAGAATATAAGAATAAAAACGTTTAATGTTAGTGACTTTGTGATATTAAATTTTTGCTTGTTAATAGCCATCAGGAAGAGTAGTAAAATAAGCAAGATGGTTTTGTATGTAAAAGAAATCTTGTTGCTATAAATATTTAAGCATAGAACCACTTGATTTTGAGAAGTAGCAATTGAACATAATTGGCTTGGTGTATGTAGTTCTTTATGATATATTAAAAAGCAGAGAAATGTATATGCAACATGAAATATGCAGGAAAAATTCTAAACAGTTTTCAAAATATATATCATTATTTAATAATACATATTATTGAGATAGCTTTAAAAATCATTTTATTTTGTTTAAAAAAATTTACGTTTATTCATTTTTTGAGAGACAGAGCATGAGTGGGGGAGGGGCAGAGAGCGAGGGAGACACAGAATACGAAGCAGGCTCCAGGCTCTGAGCTGACAGCATAGAGCCTGATGCAGAGCTTAAACTCACTGGTGGTGAGATCATGACCTGTGCCGAAGTTGGATGCTTAACTGACTGAGCCACCCAGGCACTCCTTAAAAATTATTTTAAAATGTAATCTCCGAATTAAAGAAAAAGTTTTTACTGTGCATGTTAATATGCCCTGAGTGAATAGTAATTCTTGTTTCTCATTATGCATCCTCTAAAAAGATTACATTTTAGAAAGATGTCCCACATTGTTATGCCAAATCTTTGCATTTACTCTAACATGTTCATATCATCTAATTAGCATTGTTAATGCCTAATTACCAAAAGCACAACAAATTTGAATGGCCAGGGATCTAAACCAGATGATGGAGGTTAGTGAAGAGATTCCAAGATGAGTTAGTAGCAATTGTATTGCTAAATGTCAGAATAGCCAATGCTAACATGCTGATTTTAGAACCAGATGTCCCCATTGAGAAACCAGAAGCTGGAATGCAGAGATGTTATAGAAAATTGTAAATAACCCTTATGATACTCTCATGATGAGTTTACTCTTATAATTCTCTTTTTCTATAAGTTTGCCATACTAAAAAAACTAAAGAGCACTGTGTCTACAAATTTCAAATGTTTCCTATGCCTAATTGGTCAAACATATTTCTTTTAGTGATTTTATATAAATAAATAAATTAATAAATAATAACAGAACAAGTATTAAAGAGATTAAGCATATTGCCTATGTTCTTATTACTCAGGAAACATTGAAATAAAATGTGAGTACAGATAAATGTCATTAGTCAGCATTAGGCTGCCAATACAAATGACTGAGTAAGTTGCTTATTACCCATTTCTATCATTTCTTTAAGTGATGTAATGACAAATAGAATAAACTTGGGCTGAGTCTCTCATATAGGGTTTTTCAATTTCAAAAGGACATCTACCCCCTTCTTTGACAACAGAAAATGTTGCTGAGTTAAGTAATTAAGGCCTTTACATTTAGAAACTAGATTTTATATAATGATGTAAGGATCAGTTTATTTCACTTATTTTCATTAATGGTGTGGCAGACAGTGGTTCATGACAACACAGATCATTTAACATTTATATATACCATGTGCGTGTGGGGAATTGATTTAATCCTGGTCTTACAATGCAAAAATGTATGCCATTTTTGACATTGCTATTTGTGCTTGTACTAAAAAATAAAGTGCGTATCACATAGTTACATTACTTTTTTAAAAAAATTTATTTCTGAGAGAGAGAGAGAGAGAGACTGTGTAAGCAGGGGAGGGTCAGAGACAGAGGGATACAAAGAATCCTAAGTAGGCTCCAAGCTCTGAGCTGGCTGTCAGTACAGAGCCCGACGTGGGGCTCGAATCCAGGAACCGTGAGATCATGACCTGAGCGGAAGTTGGACGCTTAACTGACTGAGCCACCAGGCGCTCCTGGTTACATTTCTTAAAATGTATTTGACTGGCATTTCTCTTCCTTCTCAAGAGAATATGTGATTCAGAAAGAGAGAAAAAGAAAGAATGGTGAAAGAAAACAGGAGCGGTTTGTGGAGGAAACAGCAAGGAGAGCACCTGATCATATTTATTGCAAATTAAAAGCCATCACTTTCTCTACCCAATGCCCCCATGAAAAGTATCATCATTTGCAACAAAGGAACAAAAGATAATCACTGTCCCTCCCCACAACACCCCCATAGAAATTTCAGTTCAGAATTGCGATTTGTGGTATTTCTAACCTCGCTAAAGTTGAGCAAAGTCAAAATGCAAGACTCAGTCATAGCATAGAAAAGATAGTGCCTGTGAATGTCAGTTGAAAAAACTAAAGGGCAGCTTTCACACGGATGAAAGCTGGTAAGCTTATCCAGTCATCTCTCATGGTAATTGACAAGGACAGAGTTGTTAATTCCTATAATTGGTAAAGATTGTCTGAAAGTAGAAATGGAAAGCCAGATCCAAATTACAAATTATATTTACTGTTATTATTATGTTATATATATTATATTTTAATATATTATATTTATTATATTAATTCGGCACAGTTATTAGGAGAAATGTGTTGGATCATTAAAAATATTATATTTAACTTTAAAATTTAAGGACCAGGAAGCAAGCGTACTCTACCAACATTGATGGATAAAGGCAACTGACAGAATTTCACTTGATTGCTGTTTGCTTGGTGAACTTCACTTTTTCCTCCTTCAACTTCCCAAATAAATCTTACTCCTTTAGAGTCAATTTATGTTTCCCAGCATAATGATGCATTTTACCCATTCAGCTATGCTAGTGTTCTCTGAAGCCGGCCAGCAATGATCTCACCTCACCTACAATATAAATCTATCAGTGAATAAACAACATCATTTTTATTTCAATGCCGATGACACACTACATGTCGATTTGGCAGTTAAATAATTTATCTCTCTTTTGGGTGCAATCTGCCAGGCTTATTATAACTCTACTTCTGATATTCATTTCACGTTTAATAGTTCTTTGCCTCATGAGGATGCTTGTCAATCAATTAAATTGAAATGTCATTCTGACCTTTTATTGGAAACAATTTACTTTTTTTTTTCATTTCATCACAAGCTTTTTTCCAGTTTATTCAAACTAAAAGCCTTAATTACTAGTATTCAGAAACTTTATAGTAATTAACCTTATAAAACTACATGCTCGTCAACATTACTGACACTTTATCTTTACAGAGGTTATCCAGTTGAGTCTGCCTGAAGATCAGAAACTAAGCACCACAGCAGCAACCGTGGGACAAAGTGCTGTTCTGAGCTGTGCCATTCAGGGGGCCCTGAGACCCCCCATCATCTGGAAAAGGAACAATATTATTCTAAATAATTTAGACTTGGAAGACATCAATGTGAGTACAATAATAGGTGTACCTTTATCATTTGTATATTTCATGTGATATACTCTAGACCTTGTAAAATCTGAGAAGCTTAATGAATATTGGGTGTAGAGTAGAAGAGAATTATTGGAACATTATCATATCTACATTACTGACTGGGACGTGTACTATAGATCATATGAAATTATCCAAATCACTTGTGTAGGTGTGGTAAGCGGGTTATGTAGCACTGTGTTGGTGGGATCATATCAACTTAAACCAATAATGTCTGCCTGTCAGAATTTCTACAATTATCAACAATGAATCTTTCTGTATTTGCTATTACAGTTAAGCAGCCACCTTTAGCTTGTGAAGTGTTAAATTGGATAAAAGCAGTTTTTTCATCAAATACTTCATAATGTATTAGAAATAATAAACATCGATCAAGCAAGAAATGGTTTATTTTTCTAGAATGAAATTGGAATATATTTCTCCACTCAGGTTTTCTCCTAGAAGTTCAGAATCTAAACTCAATTTGAAAGGGTACTGCTTTGAAAATGAAACAGATATAGAACAAACTTCTGGGTATTCTTCGGTTTCTTCCATACAGTGTGTTCCAAGGGAGGGTTAAAATGTATACATCATCCTAGATAATGAAAAAAAGTAAAAATTGTGCATTATGGGATGCCCATGGAAATGATGTAGGGCAATCTTTTGTCTTAGTGATTTGGGAATTTTATGATCTCTTTGCACATAAATTTTAGGTTTTTTTTATTATTGCTCAGGAAAACCATCACCTATTCACTCATTCTTTATTGCTTCATAAAGAACACAGATCCAAAAGAGTCACTTCTATATGTTACATCTTACTAACATTCTTGTTTAATGTCCTCAAATAAATCAAAAGAGAAGTCTTCTAATTTAATTTAATTTTTTTTTCTAAATTTGCTTACATCTGTGAAATTTCTTGAGAGATTATGTGGGGAATAATATTTAATTCTTAAGATATTATGAACACTGCATTAGAACAGCTGTAATCTCAGGAGCTTTCAACAGTCTTTGAGAGATATGTCCTTAGATAAAGCCACCTTGGGTTTGCTTTATATGTTGTTATGTCTACATTTTATCTTTTATTTTCTATCTTCATTCTTACTATCATGTTTTCCACTGTTATTTCCAGAGACGCTTATATTCTATGGTGCTGTGGTTTGAATACCTCAAAATAAGCTCATTTGAATTATTTCAAGAATAAGAAAGGACATGCTATGAATAATACTCTTTGGAAAAATGGCACATTTTTGTGCATATATCTTGTAAATTATTTTTTAAAAAAATTTTATGTCTTTATTTTATTTTGAGAGACAGAGACAGAGTGAGCAGGAGAGGGGCAGAGAGAGAGGGAGACACAGAATCTGAAGCAGGCTCAAGGCTCTGAGCTGTCAGCACAGAGCCCTACACGGGGGTTGAACCTACATACTGTGAGATCATGACCTGAGTCAAAGTCAGATACTTAACCAACTGAGCCACTGAGGTTCCCCTCTTGTAAATTATTTTACTAACTTCCTAATTTTTGACTCTGTTCTAAAAGCTTGAAATCTCTTGAAAAATGATTATAGATAAGTTAATTGTCTAAAATATATGTAAGCATTAGATAAATTCTGAAATCAATAAATTGATTTTTATTGGACAAAGTTATTTTGGTTACATTTCATAAAGCAGGTAAATTTTGAGGATTTAAAAAACATTTTCAAGAGTTGGAGAGTTTCAGTTTCATTATGAGTCATATTTAAGTAAGTTGAACAAGGATTCATAATCTATAGTATACACATAACTACAGTATTCCAAATAAAACTGCAAGGATATCTTTGAAAGGGATATTTATTTAATTTCCCAATATACTACTGGCATTCTCATTTAAATGCATTTACCAGTATAACTAAAATAAAGCAGTTATAAAATATTACTTACTGTGTTTTGTTTTATACTTATTCTTGCTTAAAGTCTGCTAAAATACAGACCACACCATGTAAATAAACAACCTACCTTCTCTCTCTCTCTCTCTCTCTCTCTCTCTATCTATCCATTTATCAAATAAACTAGTTTAACTATTATTTAATAAACATACTATAATACATATACTATGCTATAATATATGATTGACTATATGATAGTTTATTTTATATTCAGTCATATATTTTAAAACTATATAGTTTATTAACTATAGTAAACTATAAACTATATACAGATGGATAGAAATAGAGAGAGGGAGAGAGATACACAGAGAGAGAGTCAGTACTCTGTCTGTGTCTAGTGGACACTGACATGTATTCTGATTACTCAACATCTTTTGAACAAACCTTCAAATATTTTGTCAATGCTTGTATTTTTTGCTTCCACAAGGTGGAAACCAAAGTCTTACTTAATTAGCTTTCTTTGAGGTTAGGGAGCAGATATGTCAATAAAGCTCTAACAAAAAGACTGCTAAAGGCTACATTTCATAAGCAAGAACAGGGAATTACAGGTGCTTTACAGAATTCACTCTCCCATCCATCCTTCCTTGTAAGTGCTGCAGCAGCAGATTCTACTTGCCAATACATCAATGGTAAAAGTTCTGGAGTTGGTCAATGTTTAGGTTCCTCTGTGTTTTCATTGGGCAGTCTCAACATATGGCTTGTGCATTTTTCCTCGTTTTTCATTCCATTAGGATATGAGTTCTGGATATTCTATGACCTTCCTAATATTTTCATTATGTGTCTTTCTTGCTTAAAACTCACTAGAATGGGTTCTATTGTTTGCCTCTAAGAATGTTGTTTAATTTTTGGGTTTTACTGTGTTAAGAAACATCTATAGATTATATCTTGTTTTTTTAAAGTTTATTTATTTTGAGAAAGAGAGAGAGACAGAGAGATCAGGGGGAGGGGCAGATTGAGAGATAGAGAGAATATCCCAACCAGGCCCTGCCACTGTCAGAGCAGAGCCTGAGGCAGGGCTCAAATTTATGAACTGAGATCTTGACCTGAGCCCAGATCAACAGTTGGGGGCTTAACCAACTGAGCTACTGAGGTACCCCTATAATTGTATCCTCTTAATATGTATATTTCATCATTAGATATAGATTTTGGATGTGTTTAAAGACTAAAATGACCTCACTATTCATTGTTTGTAAGCAAAGAGAACTTCAGAACTTTCAGATATGAGTCAGTTTTATACCCAATTAGTGTATATTTATTTCCACAAAAGTGGGTTTAATTTGAATTAAATTGTGGAAGGTTAAACTTATAACCACTGATTCAGTGACAGTTTTCAAAATTCTTTCTTATTATTTAACATATATCAGGTAGGATTTAATATATACTTACCTAGACAATACATACATACTTTGTGATTGCAAAAGACTAAAATAACATAGACATATTTTTAAAGCATAACTCCCCCTCATTTTTATTTCCACTTACTCTCATTTTTAAGAGCAGAAGAAATCCTGTGAGATTGCTTTTAATCTCTCTTCCATGCACTGCAAATGTAATTTTATTTTTTTAGTAAGATAGATTCATATTAATGCTAATTATGTCACTACTTTATTATCTTATTAGCCCTAAAGACAACTCCATGGAGCGGGGAATCGTATCCTCATTTACATATGTGGGGACTTATGCTAGAAAGTTGTTCACCCAAGGTTGCTGAGCTAATAAATGGTACAGCTGGAATGTTTATATGGCCTGATTGACTCTTGTTCTTGAGCTCAACCACCTCATGGAAGTGAGACAGTCTGTCATTTCCCGCTACCCTTTGCAAAATGTATCCCAAATAATTCTGGCCTTTATACATTACTAATAGATTTTATATCCTCCGTTATTATGTGTGGGACTGATTGATATTCAGTTAATGTTAGAAGCTTTCAATTTGCCTGTCTTCTGTGTTGTATCAAATGAATAAAAGAACATCACTGAACTATTAGAGATAATGACAGTGGCTTGCAACATAGGCTGGGAATTCAGACTGTCTGAATTCCAGTTAATACTCAATTTCTTGGGAATGATGTGCCCTCAAGTTATTCAACTTGCCTATGCCCAGCTTCCTTATCTGTAAGTTAACAGTAGAGTGAATTCATTTTTGTACAAGAGCTAATGAGATAAAGCATTTTAAAACTGGTACCACTGTATGAATCATATTGTAAATGTTCAGTTAAACTAAGTTCTTTGCTTTTTCTTCTCTCTTCTCCTCCTCCTACTCCCAACCTCTTCCTCTTACTTCTCTTCTTCCTAATATATGTTTCAACAGCACAGAAACAGTCAACCTGCCTAAAACCATAGGAATTCTATGCTAGGAAGCATACAGCAATAAAAGAGTTTGGAAACTCACAGGAAGTGCCCCCACCAAATTTGTTCCAATTATAGTTATTGACACTGGAAATTTTTTTTCTATTCAATGCAGCATTAGAAATCAAGTTGATCTAACTTCCTCTTAGCAATCTTGTATTAATCCCTGCTCTAAAGATATGCTATTAAATTCACTCAGGGGGCATCTGGGTGGCTTAATGGGTTAAGTGTCTGACTTTAGCTCAGGTCATGATCTCACAGCCCATTGAATTCAAGTCCCACTTCAGGCTCTGTGCTGAAAGCTCAGAGCCTGGAGCCTGCTTCAGATTCTGTGTCTCCCTTTCTCTCTGCCCCTCCTCCACTCATTTTCTCTCTCTCTCTCTCTCTCTCTCCCTCTCTCTCTCTGAAAAATAAACAAAAACATTATTTTTTAATTCACTCAGCTACTGTGTATTCATATTTTTCCTTAGTGTCTGTGTCCTCAATCCTCTACCTAAATCCCTGCAATAGATCATTGGTTTATTTTCATCATTCTGTTTTGGATGGAACTTGGAATGCAAACTACATTTCTGGCATTATTGTGATTGAACCTGAGTCCTATTGCTGGTCTGATGAGCCATGACCAGGGATGCAGATGGGGAGCTAGGAGGTACCGAGCATGACTCTCCTGTTCACCCTGCTTCTCTTGAGTCTGTTCCTGGATTCCAGCCCTAGTTTTGCCATTTCTTAGCTATGTAATCACAACGAATTAATTGAATCTATTTAAGTTACAGTCTCTTCATCTAAACAAGGAGACTGTCATAAAATTCAGTGACACATACCAGCTTGAACATAAAATAGGAGTTATTTATTTTAACACTATCAGTAGCTAGATTCAACTGATCATGTTTAATAACAAATGTAAAGCCCCATGAAAATATTATTTCAAAATATATTATTATGACATAGAACAACTTTAAAAGTAGACTTACTAGATAAAATACTGAACTCACAGATACATTTGAATTTCAGATATGCAATACATATTTTTTTCACCACAGGTATGTACCAAATGTTCAATGAGATATACTTACACAAGAATCACTTCTTGTCTGTTTGAAATTCAACTTTAATTAGGTGCTGCATTTTATTTGCTATGTCTGGCACTCTATTTACATAAAGTCAGATTGCCTTGAATACTGCATGAAAACATTTTCTTACAAATGGTACTGTGGCTTATTTCACTAAGATTAAAAGTTTGAACTGTCAAAAGTTCATATGAATTTAATACATTGGCTTTGTAGATTCTGTATTGCTTTGCCATATTAACATTCATTCTGTGACTTTTGTTTCTTTTTCATCTATCTAATCTGTTAATAATTGTGTCTGGCACTAAGAAGAGATGAGGAAAAATAGTGGATTAAATGCACAGGAATTTATTCTTTCATAAAATATACTGTCCATAGCTGGTGTGATTGCTCCATGAGGCATCTGGATCTCAATCTTCTATCTTCTTTTCTGACATTCCAAGAGCACGGTCTTATCCTCAAGGTCGTCTTAGGGGTTGAGAAGGCTGTTGGAACTCCACTCACCAATCTGTATTCCATCATTCTGTAATCCAGACCCACAACTGTACAAAGCAGGTAAAACATGAAGAAACTTATTCCTGGAAGTCCCACAACTGTTTATGGGTCACCGATGTGCAATAACTGGCATAACTATACTAAGGAGACTGGTAAATACCGTCATTTAGCTAGGCATACTGCTCAGCCTTCTGTTACAAAAGAGGAACAAGAGAGCAATCTCCACTTCTCTACCCAAGGCCTTCTAAGAGGATATAAGCTGTTCTACTTTTTTCTTTACACTCTTGTTTTGTTTTGTTTTTCTGCATTAATTAAATGTGATTATTCATCTGAACTCCAGTCTGAGCACCACTCACACCAACCTTGTTCCTTTGGTAGTTTCATCAGTACTGATGACTTTATTTCCTTGATTGATTTTGCTCTTATAGGCCTCTCCTTAAATATTGCACTATGTTTGGGGTGCCTGGGTGGCTCAATTGGTTAAATGTCCAACTTCAGCTCAGGTCATGATCACACGGTTTGTGAGTACCAGTCCTGCACTGGGCTCTGTGCTAACAGCTCAGGGCCTGGAGCCTATTTCAGATTCTGTGTCTCTCTCTCTGCCCCTCCCCTGCTCACATTCTGTCTCTCTCTATCTCTCAAAAAATAAATAAACATTAAAATTTAAAAAAAAATTCCAATAAATTGTATTCATTTATTATGCATGCAGTCTGATGATTTTTTTTCCTGATCATTCTTAAGACAGCTCTATCCCTGCAGCTTATTTGAAGCAATTCTCACCATGTACTATTAACATCCATTTAAAGCAAAGCATTCTCTTGACAAAAAGATAAGGCACTATTGGACAATTGAAATAATCTCTTTAATTCAAATCAGGATCCAGTTGCAGGTGTGGGCAGTTAGGATCTGATGATTTTTTGTTGTTTTTTATGGGTTTTTTTTGTTGTTGGTTTCTAAGTACTACATTTCCTAGTACATATTTGGCAAACTAGCACTGGGAGATAACATATCCAAGCATAATAAAGAAAATTCCATTCAAATTAAATACTTTAATAAAATAAAATTTTATTTTATTATTAATTTTATTTTAATATGTCTGGAGTTTTAAGGCCATTACATGCTTACTATTGAATACTATACCTTATCCTGATATTCTTATTTCAGAATATATACTGAACTTCAAATTTAGAAAAAAATATAATCCCAAGGAATAGTTAGTTCCAGACTGAAAGAAATTTTAGTAGCAGAGTATTCTGATTTGTTACTCAGTTGTAATACTGAAAGCAGTGGGAAGATAGAACTTTTCCCCTTAAATATATGAATTTTAAAGTTCTCATATATAAAGAGAGGCATTTTTACCCTTTAGGTTATTCTTTGATGACAGAATCCAAATTATAGATCACTGATAAAAAAAAACAATTTAATCAGCAAGATTTCATTTTAACTTTTTAGAAAGCTACAGTGTTGCCTTTTAATATGGAACGTATTAGAGTATAACGTTAAAACCAGTTATTATAAAGAAAAGATATTGACTTCTTTTTCTCTAGACTATAAACAATCCATTTCTTGTTCCATCTTAACTAAAAATGTAGACATTTAATGTTTGGAATATAATACATCTTTTACCATGTAATTTTTATCACTTATTTATTTTTCATATAAGCCTGAGGCCACCGTGGCTCTTAAAATCTAAGGGGAATTAGAGAATATTTATGATTCAAAATATCTTCCTAGCCAAATAAAGCAAGGAGCATTGGCAAGGCTGAAGGTGTTGGATTTCTTCCACAAATATCAAACATGCAACATGCATTCAGTTTCCACCAATAATCATTAAATTGGTGAAATTGCATGTGATCATAAACATGGCCTAAGAGTGTTCTGCTTTATAATGAATATTATTCATAAATTGCTTTGTTCTTCTGATAAAATGGAACACTGCATATTGCAATTCACCTCTTAGAAAAGTATTAAAATCAGTAATTAAAAAACATTTTAAAATGTCATTGGCCATGTTCTCTTTGAAATTATTCTTACAAATAGCAACATAGAAAAATGAAATATTCATATGTGGATATGTTAATGTTCACATATTAGTTTGTTGAGTATGTGGTAATGTAATTTTTTAATTTTTAAAATTTTAGTTCCAGTTTTCAAAGTTATGACAGATCATGTTATTTAAATAAGTTTATGAGTAATATTAATTTGGAAGCATCACTTTACTATGACATTACTTTTTTTTTCAATAAGAATTTTGGCTAAATATCTAATATAGATTCTTAAATTGATGAGCTTTTTTTTTTTTTTCATTTTTTTCTCTCATTATGTCTCTAAGCCCACGGCTTTTTTTTTTTTTTTAATGTTTTATTTATTTCTAGGAGAGAGAGAGAGAGAGCGTGAGCAGGGGAGGGCCAGAGAGAGAGGGAGTCACAGACTGAAACAGGCTCCAGGCTCCGAGCTGGCAGTCAGCACAGAGCCCGACGCGGGGCTCGAACCCAGGAACCGCGAGATCATGACCCAAGCGAAAGTCGGATGCTTAACCGACTAAGCCACCCAGGCGCCCCTCTAAGCCCATGGCTTTAATTACTGTGTTTAAGTTAATGCATTCTAAGTTATACTTCTATTTAAAAATTTCTCTTTTTTTTTCATTTGAAAGGGTGAAATCCAAACCAATATCTTTATCCCTAAACTGCAACATTTCCAGTGTTTTCCATTCCGTTTAAATGTAGCCAGAAAACTGAGTTGTGCTAGAGTTCTCTCTCAATTTTGCCCTCAAATCCAATCTGTCACAAAACTTTGTGAATTTAACTTTTTTGTTTATCTTACATCTCTTCTGTAATCTCATTTCCACTATGGCTGCCTTAGTTTAAGCTCCTATCAGTTCTCACCTTCAAACTTGACCCTTTCCTACTGAGACCACTCCTCCAGTTTAAACATGCACTTCATATTACAGGCAGGCAGACCCTCATAAAATGTACAGCTGGCTATTTTGCATTTCTCTTTAAAACCCTTTAATGGTGTCTTGTAGCTTTCATGAAAAAAAAAAGACAAAAATATTCAAATTATTTAGCTTATTCTGGAAAGCCTATCTATTTATTAAATCTTCCTACTATTCATACATATTCATTCATTCTTTCCTAAAACCCTCCAGAACAAAGCTGCTTTCTGACTATTAAGCTGTGTTATTATTACCATTCTCAAACACATTCTTCTTTCTCTGAAAACCGTCCCTTGTCATTTTCATTCATTGTATTCTTTACAAATAGACAAATGTTTCTTATGCCTAACTTTGACTTTTTTAAAAGCTCTTTGTCCACTAACTACCATACTTGGCACTAGATTTAATAATAAAACTATTAACATTGTTGCCTTTCTTCTCTAGACTAGAAACTCTGAGCTCAAGGATCTTTACACATTTAACTTTGTGTTATAATGGAATAGTTAGCATTTTACTGACACATAGGAGATAGTAAAATTTAAATGTGCAAATAACAAATGACACAGTGATATTTCTAATATTCACAATTACGCATTATTGAATTTATTTGTATGCTTTTTATATTCAAATCTTGCTAGACATTTTATTTACTTACTGTAGCCACATGCAGGGTTATCAATCAACTAATGTTTACTGGCAATCAATCATAAGCCTAGCGTAGCTCAACAATTTCTAGATTCCATTTGTTTAATAACATTTTTCATTAAGCATATTGATTTTTTACTACAGTTTCAATTTAATCTTTTATCATATGCAATAAGGCGGACAAGAAAAAGATGAGGGGCAACACATATGTGGTCATTGCTTAATCTTCATGTGTTCAACACATATTGATTTAACTGCTTCACTTTTCTAGGTACTCAGTTAAATGCTGAGAATATACCTATAAAATACACCATTCCAGTCTTCAAAATCTCACATATTGAAGGAATCCAAAAAAGAACACAACTGCATTATATTTGATAATGGAAGTTTCTTAAGTACAGATCTTCCTCAACTTACCATGGAATCATATCTCAATAAACCCATTGTAAGCTGAAAATATCTTAAGTGGAAGATGCATTTTGTACACCTGATCTACTGAACACCATAGCTTAGTCCAGACTCCTTTAAAGTTTCCCAAAATGCTTACATTCACCTTCAGTTAGGCAAACTCATCTAACATAAAGCCTATTTGATAATAAAGTGTTGAACATCCCATGTAGTTTACTCAATATGGAACTGAAAGTGAAAAACAAAATGATTGATGAGTACAGAAGGATTTTAGGTGTACGGTTGTTTACCCTGGTGATCACGTGGTTGGCTGGGAGCTGTGTCTCACTGCTGTTGCTCAGCATCACCAGGAGTATTACTACTGCACAGGGGTAGCTCAGGAAAACACCAAAATTCATATTCAAAGTACAGTGTCTACTGAATGTGTATCACTATATACCTGGTAAAATTGAAAAATGATAACTTGAAGACCATCTGTACATATACATTTGTATATTTCATATAAAGCATAGAAATGGGAAGTCAAATTTAAGTTACAAAGTAACAGAAGACTTCTAAGAATACACTAGTCTTGCAATTTAGATGACAGCTAGATCAAGGAGTGGCAGATAGGTATACCCGGGAAAGAGTATATATTAAGCTTCAGATAGCATAGTTTATTTAATGGAGTACAAGTCCCTTGTTGTGTGTAAGTAAGCAAGGACAATAGATTAATAAAGGGCTTCAGTATATTAATGTATTGATAAAAGGTTTGACTATATTACATAGAATTAGGTTTTTGCACTTGATTATTGAGGTATACATTTACATTTATAACATATAACTCAATAATAACATTGGATGGATACTTAATAGTTACCAAGCACTGAAATTTATCATTCTAAAAAAGTATACAAACTTATTTATTTCTTTTTTTTTAATATTTTTTTTTATTTATTTCTAGGAGAGAGAGAGAGACAGCGTGAGCAGGGGAGGGTCAGAGAGAGAGGGAGTCACAGACTGAAACAGGCTCCAGGCTCTGAGCTGGCAGTCAGCACAGAGCCCGACGCGGGGCTCGAACCCACAAACCGCGAGATCATGACCTAAGCGAAAGTCGGAGGCCCAACCGACTAAGCCACCCAGGCGCCCCTACAGACTTATTTATTTCACAACACAAGTGAAACCAACATTATCTATACTTATATACAAGATCCTTTTTAAGTTGTTTTAAGTTCATTTTTTTAATTTTGAGAGAGAGAGCAAGAAAGAGAACTGAGAAGGGGTAGAGAGTGGGAGAGACAGAATCCCAAGCAGGCTCCATGCCTCCAGAGTAGAGCCTGACCCAGGGCTTAAACTCCTGAAGTGTGAGACCATGACCTGAGCTGAGATCAAGAATTGGCCACTTAACCAACTGAGCCACCTGAGCACCCCTAAGTTGATTTTTTTAATGTTTATTTATTTATTTTGGGAAAGAGAGTGAAAGCGGGGGAGGGATAGAGAGAGAGGGAGACAGAGAATCCCAAGCAAGCTCTTCTCTGTCAGCCCAGAGCCTGACACAAGGCTCAAAACCATGAACCATGAGATCATGAGCTAAGCCAAATCAGGAGTCATGCTTAACTGATTGAGCCACCCAGGTGCCCCTATGTTGATTTTTAATTGCATCATTTCAATAATAATTTTGGTTCTCTTTGTAGTTTATCTTTGCCCAGTCATCTTGGTCCATATTTTCAGATAGAACTATAATTTAAACATATTTAAATATCTTTTTAGTTTTATAGCAAAGAAGAACAGCAAGCACCATTGAAAAGATACATAACTTATGCTTATTGATCTTACAAACTTCCTAAAATAAATACCATCCATTCATAGTAGACTTTCCATTGCCTCTAATTATAGGTAACTTCTTCCTAACCTTTTAAATAATGCCCAGCTTGTAAGAGCTATATCTGCTACCCAATTTATTTTAAAAGAACTGAGGGGAAATTCTATGGTATAATTGCTTCACAGCCACCCACAATCAGAGAGTTCAAAATAAAAATCTTCTTATATAATTAAAGGCATAATAGGTGCAGATTTTTAAACACAGAAAGACAACCAATCACTTTAACAGTAATTGCTGATTCTTATTGTCTTAATCTCCTTTTGTACAAGAAGCAAAAGTTATAGTTTAATCTAAAATAGAGAAATAATGTCATAGATATCTCTGTCTTGAAAGAGTTTTCATGTAAGCTATCAACATTATGCTTCCGAGTACTTGGTGTTTTAGACAGAGAAATTTAAGAAGGCTATTAGAAGTGGTTAACCAAAGAGAAAAGAAATTGTAAAATCCAATGTTGTTCCTTGAAGTATTTGCTATTTCTGTTCAATTAGCAGAGTTTTGGCAGAGGTTGGGAATTTATCATATATATTTTTTTTCCTAACAGTGTACACTATTAAAATAAGACACGGAGATGAAAACACTACTAATGAAGAACATTATTTCTTAAAATTTTTTTGCTCACTGAGGAACTTGATGCGGAGGTGTGTGAGATCAGTTATATTAGTGAAGTATGTTAATTGGTGACTGCTTATAAATTACTGTTTTTCCTCCTGAAAATGAATTATATTTATGACAGATAACTCTAATAAAGTCTTAAATTTATATAATCAATGTTCCAACATATTTATACTGACACTATTATGATTCACAAAAACTCTTTCAATGGGGAAAATGCATTGTGGTTTTACAACTTTTGTCTAGAATGATTAACTAGCTATTGTCCCAAAGGCAGATATCAATTCCTCCCTTATTTCACTCATTTCTATTCCACTATGGTATATTTAAGTCTAATGATTTAGCTTCATTGTGCTTCTTTGACAACTTATCAATGAATGTTTACAGAGCCCAAAAATATGTCTGGTTAATAGCAGGGGAATTATTAGGTCATCTATGATTCTAGAGTTTATGGAGTAAGAAGAGTTACTAAATTTATGACAAAAAATGGCATAAAAAATAAAGACAATGTTCAGTGTATGAGGTGAACAAGGAGACTGAAATAAACATGATTGTAATTATATGTTATGACGTTGGTCCGTATTCTGGGTTAAGGTAAACAACTAGAGGATCATCTTCTGCCTGACCCTTAGAGGCAATTGCTTGAAACAATGTATCAATGATGTTACAAAGATTTTTAACAATAACATATTTGGCAATATTATATTGAAGAATGGGCTAACAATCCCACCCAAGGATTATTTAATTCTCTAGGGATGGATATTTTTCCATTAACTACTTATTAGGGCAGACTCTGTGAAGACAGATGATGTTAAGTTGTATGTATGTTGTCCAAAAGAGACCCAAATGATTTTTGTTCTATAGAAAAATAACTCCAAAATAATCGTTTATTAACCATTGTAGTGTTTGCCTTAACAAAGTTACCTCAGCAAGCCTTTCTCAAATCATATAAATCTCTGCTTCTCAAATGGACTTTAAACTAGCTTTACCATCTTGCTGGCTCCCTCATTAATGAGATAAAACAAACAAACAAACTTTGTCTTCCATTAATTTATATTTTTCTTAGAATTATGTTTTTTGTTGTTGTTTTGTTTTGTTTTTTAATTTTTTTAATGTTTTATTTATTTCTGAGAGAGAGAGAGAGACACAGTGTGAACAGGGGAGGGTCAGAGAGAGGAGATACAGAATTGGAAGCAGGCTCTCCAGGCTCTGAGCTAGCTGTCAGCACAGAGCCCCACACGGGGCTTGAACCTACCAACCATGTGATCACGATGACCTGAGCCGAAGTTGGATGCTTAACCAACTGAGCCATCCAGGTGCCCTTAGAATTATGTTTTAACTTTAAACTTTTTAAATGTTTATTCATCTTTGAGAGAGAGAGAGAGAGAGAACAGGAGAGGGGTAGAAAGAGAGGGAGACACAGAATCTGAAGTGGGCTCTAGACTCTGAGCTGTCAGCACAGAGCCCAACCCAGGCCTTGAACTCACGAACCATGAGATCATGATCTGAGCTGAAGGAGATAATGACCTGAAATGAAGTCAGATGCTTAGCTAACTTAGCCATTCAGGTACCCCTGTTTTAACTCTTTTAAAGCTACACTTAGTGGTGTTTTAAGCTGCGTGCATCTGCCGTTCCTACACACTCCAGCAGGATATTTTGGTAAAATGTGCTTTTTACTTCCAGCAATTTAACTGAATAAAAGAGGAAGCTATTATTTATACAATTTAGTGATAAAATTCTGTGTTAGAAACAGCTTTGTATGTGTGTGTGTGTGTGGGGGGGGGTGGAAATAACTTAATTAATTGCCTTTACTGTATTAAGACATTCATAGACTTTTAACATAACCCATGGCTCAAGAGAGGTATGCATCCATGGAACACTGAGGTCATTGCTCTCTCAGTGCCTTGGTAATTGAATGTTGGCAAGGCATGAAATCTCTCTAAATCACAACCTTTTTATTTGTAAAGAAGATAAAAAACATTCCAGAAACTTGCCTTACAGATTTGTGAAAAATCATATTAAATCAAACATACATCTTTAAAGTAACACAAGATAAATAATACAATTGAATAAGATTTAATTCTCCTTCCCTCACAGGAACATTTGCTCCATTCCTTTTGTCCTCACTTTAATTCCCTTGTTCATTTGCTAATAAGATTTTATCCTATTATTCCTGAATATTTTTAATAATCAAAGAACTGAAAAATCAACTTTTAAATAAATTAGTAGAAAGCTTATACGACACCAATGAATACTTCATAAGATAATATAATATTTACTTTCTAATTTTTTTAATGTTTTATTTATTTCTGAGAGGGAGAGACAGCGTGAGCAGGGGAGGGTCAGAGAGAGAGGGAAACACAGAATCTGAAACAGACTACAGGCTCTGAGCTAGCTGTCAGCATAGAGCCTGACACGGGGCTAGAACCCACTAACCTTGAGATCGTGACCTGAGCCGAAGACGGTCGCTGACCGACTGAGCCACCCAGGCGCCCCTACTTTCTAACTGAAAAACACAAAATTAATTACCCAGAAAATGTTCCCTTTCGGACTCTTAATATTATGTAGAATATATTTTCTTTGACACAAATTCATAGACTAGAATATACAAATTACAATCTGGTGAGGAATATCCAAAAGAATACAATTACATTAACAGAAAGATATACTTGGTCATGAAATTTACTTAGAAAAAAATCTTATTAGCCTTTAAATGATGCTAATTTTCAAGACTTTGAAATAGTATACACCTGTCTCTAATTATACCACTGTAACCATGTTTCTTTGAATCTATTTTCTTCTAAAAATAAAATGTTACCTCTGTGCAGTGGAATACAATCATTGGTATTGTTTTCATTAAAATTGACATTGACCTTGTCACACACTAAAATAAATCTTATATGAGACAAATAAAATTTCAATATATTTCTAAATTGGAGGTAACTTTAAATGAGAGAAATTAGGATACAGTAAATCAAGAATGAATCAAGACTTGAAGGAAGTGCATAAGTCCCCTCTTAAACAATATGCTGAAATCTCATACACCTTGCTTTAATTACTGAGTTTATTCAGGGAGCAGTTTAAATTTGAAACTATACTTCTTAATATGTATCTACTGTTTTTTATTATTAAAGCTGTCTAGTCAAAACATCGTGGTAATTGTGTATGCCTTAGAAGGCTGTATGGCACTTTGAATAATAATTATATTGTTAAATGAATAAAATAACATAGCACCAAGTACCAAATTAGTGTTGTGGGTCATATGCATTATTGATAGAAGAAAAGATTATGGATTAGTGGACTAAAAAATTGATGGGGAAATTCAGACTTTGGGTTTGAAGAATTAGAAGGGACAGAATCATTCTAAACAATATGCAGAAACATTAATTATAAGGCCATTTTATGGAGGCAAGACTGGACAAATAATATTCAGAAGGTATAGAATCAGCCAATTCTGCTGCCATAGTTGCTCTTAGTATATAAGACCTAAGACCGTAGTAGGGAATGAAATTTTCTTGCCTTTAAATTAATATGAAAAATGCCTAGGTGCATCTGATAATTATTAACTTGGCATGTAAGGAATTCATTTGCATACATTTTGCTTATTTATTTGTAATTGAGCAAATATGTTACAGAAATGTTGGGGATTGACATTTTGTGTCAGATTCTTCTTAAAATAACAGGTAGAGCTAGCAAGTCAGGTTCTGTCTCTTTCACATGTGCATTATGAAGCACCATCCTGGTGACAAATGAGGAGAAAGGCAGGACTCAAAATTTGAGTCCTAGTGACTACTGTTCAGTACTATTTGTACTATGTAGTACCCAGTATTATCAGTGAGTTGGTTTCTTCTTGGAATTAGAATATGTTTTACATAAACATGTTGGCTTCGAAGTCATCTAATGACATTCTGCAGAAAATATGTGTAGTTTGAAGAAGCAAGTTCTAATGTTCATATTTATAAAATCTTAACCAAAGTATAACACGATTCATATGATCAATTACTGTTATTTACTGTTTTTGAGATCCTTCAAGTTTCCAGCTATAGTTATGGTTTTGAGATTGCCATTATTGAGTGTCAGTTTTATCTTAAGAAATCTACTTATATCATCTTTTATACTTCTATGAGAAAGGAATTGGCTTCCCAGTTTTACAGCCAAGAAGGGCTCAAGGAAGGTAGACAACTTCAAGGGCCAAGGTGAGCTGGAGATTGCTGAGCACCAGATGTCACAGTAGCTGATGACACAAGATAAACTGAAACCTTTTAGTCACTTGGTGCAAAAATATAAGCCAGAGGCTAAATAGAGGAAGTGCCAAATCCCCCACTATTCCTTTTTTCTCCATCAGTTGGCACCAGTCAAGGATCAGACAGATCAGCGCAGACATGGTGGATTGCTAGCGTAAATGAAGTAGCTGTCTCACTCCCACGAGAAGCTGAATAGAAGGATCCTGAAGTTTTATGGACCTGAGGAGGAGGTCAGGGCTAAGTGTGGCAAAGTAGTAAATACAAAGTCCGGAGGAAAAAAAGTGTCATGTCCCTCCCTCATCCTTCCCCTTAAAGAGGTCTCAGCAGAGGTGCCTGTCACAATTATCTGACATTGGTTCCTGATGGAGGGAGTGCATAGAGGGGCTGGGTAGTAATATAGATAAGAGCATGGCTGGTCAAGAGATCTTGAGTTCTTGACTGCAATGATCTCCAGAAATGGCCATAAAAGGCAGCTCTCCCTTGCCAGCTCTGCCAGACGAAACTTTTGTAACTGCCTGTGGTCAGGTCTGAAAAACCACACATAGATGTTTTGACCAGGAGCCTGAGTCCTCAATAATTTTGGCATAAACCAACCCAAAACTTGTACCCATATGGCTTGAAAAAAAAATCCCATTTTCTTCTATTCAAGATTGACGTCCTCATTAAAAACATTTTTGTAAGTTAAGTATAACTTTATTGATTTTCCTATAATCTCTTGGAATGTTACCATTCCTTACTAATAAAATATATGCTTGGAAATGTTTGTTGCAACTTAAGATAGAAAACAGAGTTGGAGGTAAAACCATGTGGTAGTCCCATAAGCCGCTTAAAAAATGATGAAGCAAAAAAATGATGGGGGAAGAATTCTTCACATGAGACTCAAGTCTTCCAAGTGTGAGACTTGACAGCCATTGGGTTCTGCTGCCTGGATGTACCCTAAACATCACTGATTTCCAGATATAAAACAAACCTAGATTTTACTAATGATTCATTCATATCATGTCTTTCTACTTTGTCTAACATATCTGTATATATGTTGCCTTAGCTCCTTCATGAAATTCCAAGGTCTTTGCTCACTGGCAGTGCTTAATTCATATTTTGTAACCATATAATAACCAAAATGATATCTTCATAAGAAGTTCCCAACAACTACTCTTGAGTAGAGTATGCTAAGCAATCAATAAAATATAGAGTTTCATTGGTCCTTGAGATCGGTGCCCTTTTTTTGGTACATCCACGTGGCAGAAGAAGATAGCTGTCCATTAGTGGTCCAATCTTGACATCAGAAATGAGTAAGTGACAAATTGTAATCAAGGGCTCGAGATTAGCATGGCAAACCTGATAGGAAGTTCAAAGGAATAAATTACTAATTAGAAATGAAGGTTTCAGATTGAGATGCATTATAAAATTAAAACTTAAATTTCATTGGGATTTAATGTTACCCTTAATGGACTAAAGTGATTTTAAATGTCCTTTTTGGCATCTCTTTGCACATTAAAAGTAATATGGCCGTCATTCATCTTTGGTTAATCTGAGGAAGTAAAATGATTATACTTTGAAATTATGTTTTATATAGTAATTTTTCTTTAGGCATAATTTTAAAGATGGAGCTGCCATCCGTGTGTTTCCTTTAAGCACTTTTTATCATTGTGGTCATATTTCCAATTAGAGTGTAACATTTCTACCTTAAGAAGTCCTTTAACCTCATCAGGGCTTACTGATATTTTAAATTCAGTTTGTTGTTGTTTTGTTACAAGTTCCCACAACTAAAATATTCTCCATAACTCAAAGCATAGAGATTGTAGATTTTCAAATCCAATCAGTTAAATAAAAACATGTTCGAGGAATTAACATTTTTTGACTGCCTTTCACATGACAGTGTTGTGTTATATGAAATTGTTTCCTTCAATCATGATATTCTTATTCAATAAAGAAAGATGTCCCCCCCCCCATTTAAGTATGAGAAATGGAGACTAAGAAGACAGATTTAACCAAAATCATACAAAAGGGAGCTAGAAGTAAAATCAGATTTGGTGCTTGCTTAGCAGTGCATAATATTAAATTGAAACGATACCGAGAAGATTAGGATGGCCTATTGCAAGGATTACACACAAAAACAGGAAGCATTTCATTAAAAAAAAAAAAGCGCCAGATTTCTTGGCTTCAAAATCACACCATTTTCTCTGTATGGGAATGTTTCTATCCACATCTAATTTTTCCTTGTGTATGACATTTGAATTAAAAATGAGTTAGGGGCACCTAGATGGCTCAGTTTGTTAAATGTCCCAGCTCAGGTAGTTCACTGTTTAAATTGGTGAGTTCGAGCCCCACGTGGGGCTCTGTGCTGACAGCTCAGAGCCTGGGGCCTGCCTCTGATTCTGTGTCTCCCTCTCTCCCTGCCCCTCCCCCACTGGCACTCTGTCTCTCTGTCACTCTCAAAAATAAATAAACATTTTAAAAAATGAGTTATTTTGGGGGTGCCTGGGTGGTTCAGTTGGTTGGGGAGCTGACTCCTGATTTCCACTCAGGTCATTGTCCTGGAATTGTGGGATCAAGTCCTGTGTGGGACTCTGCACCAAACAAGGAGCATGCTTAGGATACCTCCTCTCTTTCTGTCTGCCCCCTCCCCTGCTCATGCTCTCCCTCTCTAAAAAATGAAAAAAGAAAAAAGAGTTATTTTGGCATATGTTGCCATCTTAAGACTATCCTCAAGTCTATACTGATACTATCATAGTATCAGCATAAATTCAGAATTTTTATAACAATAATTTATATTTCAGATGTGAATTTACATGTTTTATTACATATAGAATCGAAATGGTATTATTTTGTCAAGTCCATTTTAATATTCCAGAAAAATAATTTGATAGTATCCCAAGTTATCAGGTGGAAAATTATTGGTTATAAACAATTTATACCTTAAGTTACTATAGTAATAGATATGATATATGGTGAATTATCAAAAATTAATTCAGTATAATAAACCATTAAGATTTTGAAGGTCAATATTGGCACAAAGGTACCTGATAAAATCACATCTCCTAAAATTATTGTGAAATACTGCTATTAAAAACGGTTAAATATGGTGGGGCTCCTGGGTGGCTTAGTCAGTCAGGCGTCCGACTTTCGCTAGGGTCATGATCTCGCGGTTCGTGGGTTCGAGCCCCGCGTCGGGCTATGTGCTGACTGCCAGCTCAGAGCCTGGAGCCTGTTTCAGTCTGTGACTCCCTCTCTCTCTGACCCTCCCCTGCTCACGCTGTCTCTCTCTCTCTCCTAGAAATAAACAATAATAAAAAAAAAACATTTACAAATAAAACCGTAAAAATATGGAAAAATGGTCAACTTATTATGACTTGAATTTGCATATGATTAAAAAGAACTTGTTGAAAGCTGTCATTTCCATATGGTGCATATTTTATTCTGCTATCCCACTAATGAAACATAGTGCATGCTATTGACAGTCATAGTAGAGTTAGAATGTCAAACTGGTGTTTCCTAACACAGCTCCAACTGTAGCAGCTGTGATGCTGGCCAAAAAGGCCCCTCATGCCTCACATGTTATTCACCACAACATGGGCTTCTCTGTCTTTTCCAGTCTAGACGGCATGGGACTTCTGTATAGGGTTGGAACTCAATTTTGTACACAACAGATATATCAAACTTATATATGTATATACCTGTATGTATGTATGTGTATGTATGTATGTACCTACATATATGTGTATGTGTTTGTATATATATATTCCCCAAGGTGCAAAAAGTAGATCAGAAGTGAGAATACTTATTTTAATCTTACAGTAGTATCCCCCTTTTCATGTTTTAGATGCTTAACTTACTGCAGAGTAGCAGATGACACTTTGTTTTCACAAGCAGTGCAGTTTCCTATTTTGTGAAATGGACCTCTGTAAGCACTTTAATATAATGAGCATACAAAAAGTAATTAACTTGCATTGAAGGATGAAAGTTTTTAATGTGCTATGGTTGAAAAAACAATAGACACTTTAACTATAGAGAACAAACTGATAGTTATCAGAGGGAAGGTGGGGGGTGGGGTATGAGTGGTCTAGCAGATGGGGATTAAGGTAGGCACTTATCCGGATGAGCACCTGGTGTCGTGTGGAAGTGTTGAATCACTATATTGTACACCTGAAACTAGTATTATACACTTTGTTAATTAACTGAAATTTAAATAAAAAAGTGGGACAAAATATAAAAATAAAAAGTATTCTTAAAAAAAAGAAGTAAAGAAAACAAAGGGCAAACAACAACAACACAATAGATACTTATTGCAATAAATCTGTAGCTCTACTCATGTTGTTAAGCAGCTTTTAATAAGTGTCTACATATGGGAATGAGATTATAAAAATGATGATATTTCATTATCATCTTATATATTTCCTTATATCTTAAATATAATATTTATATTATAAAAATCATCAAATTTGAAGTGCACACAATTTTGCATGCTTTCTGATTATTCTCTAAATTATTACATCAGAAGATATCCTGATTTTCAATCTTTAAAACAAAATTTAAATATATAGAAATACACATGAAGAGAAAAATTAAAATAGCAAAATAAAAGTACTTATCCCTGGATTTCAGAATTGAAAGTCATTTAGGCTTTCAAAACTCAGCATGTAGTCCTATTAATATAAAAAAAAAGGGAAATCAAATTTAGTGTAGTAAATTATGGACTAGAGGTCCACACTTCAGTTTGGCAGACAGGGGAAATTCAAAATATGAATGGAGTTACTGATATTATCCTTTAGTAATTGCTTCAAATGCATTTTCTTAATTGATAATAACTATCTTATCTCTTATGAGGAAGCATTTATCTTCCCCACTGCCATTGTCTTATGTAAAATAGTATGTAACCAGTATTGGAAAATTTCACTTTTGTAAATCCATCCCTGTAATCTTTCTCATCACTTAAAAATTTCTCTTGAAAATTGAATTGCCTAAGAGCTTATGTGAATTTAATTAAAGAAAAATAATAAATCTGAGATGTATAAGCAAGTCCTTGGGAGTTTTACCATGTCCAATGTCTCAAATATTGGAGAAATAAAAGTTCTCCAAGCAAAGGGTACAAGATATTCTGCACAAATCTGCTCTTAGAGGCTCCACTTAATAAAGAAAAGCGATAGCCTTCTTTAATAGAAATAAGTAGATATCTATCATTGACATGAAATACTGTATCATGCCAGAAATCAGTCATTTGGGATATGAAATAAAATACCATGATTTTATTATTTTTTAATAAACTCTGTCTCACACACACACACACACACACACACAAAGCTGAACCTAAAACTAATTTATTTTATTTTTTATTTATTGTCATGGTAGTTAACATACACTGTAGTCTTGATTTTAGGAGTTGATTCCCATGATTCATAATTTACATAGGACACCCAGTGCTTATCCCAACAAGTGCCCTCCTTAATGCCCATCACCCATTTTGCCTACTTTCCTAAACCCTCACCCTCATCAACCCTCAGTTTATTTTCTGCATTTAAGAGTCTCTTATGTGAACCTAAAACTAATTTAAAGTAAATCATTTCCAAAAATTACACAGGAAATGATTTTACTGATAACATAACACTTCACTGTAATATTCTGACAAACAAGAATTTCATTCAACCAATATAAAAAATAAAAATAATCTGTTTTTAAAAATATTTTTATTTATTTCTAGGAGAGAGAGAGACAGCGTGAGCAAGGGAGGGTCAGAGAGAGAGGGAGACACAGACTCCGAAATAGGCTCCAGGCTCTGAGCTGGCAGTTAGCACAGAGCCCGACGTGGGGCTCGAACCCACGAACCGCCAGATCATGACCTAAGCGAAAGTCGGATGCTTAATCGACTAAGCCACCCAGGCGCCCCAAAAATAAAAATAATTTTAATGAACAATAAGCATAATATATTTTATAAAGAGCCCAGATACAATATTTCAGATTTAATTTTTTTTTAGATATTTATTTATTTATTTTGAGAGAGAATGAGCAAACAGGAGAGGGGCAGAGAGAGATAGGGAGGGAGAAAATCCCAAGCAGGCTCCATGCTGCCAGTGCAGAGCTTGACATAAGGTTTTACTCACAAACTACAGAATCATAAACTTATGCAAAATCAAGAATCAGAAGCTTAACTGACTGAGCCATCCAGGCACCCCTCAGATTTCATATTTTTAAAATATATTATCATTTGGTGGTCATTTATTTAATTTAATACTACATAAATGTTGAAATAAAAGTGGAGTAATTGGAATGAGTATGTCTGTAGTGATAATTTAAAAAAATTTAAAAGCAAAATAAAAATTCACCTTCTAATCATGTTTTTGTCATTGTTGTTAGTACATTTGAGAATGAATGGTATTCATTAATATCATAAATTTTTAACTGGATCTAATATCTGATGAAATAAAACATGGATCAAAAATGTTGAGAAAATTCCCACTGTCAAGGATGAATTCCAGATATAATCTCAAATACAACTGTGCATGTGTGTGTGTGTGTGTGTGTGTGTGTATTTGCATATAATTTTAATGACCACCACCCCTTGTGATGCTTGATATTTCTGTGAGCCTATGGGAGCCTAGGGAAACTCTAGAAATAAAGTTAGAACAGGACCGAGGCTTTCTGTCTCAAAAATCTATTCATAAATTAAAAAAAGAAATGTTTAGTGTTGGCCTAAATAATATTTCTCATGTTGAAGACACCAGTGTCTGGGTTATATGTATTTTCAATTGACATTATATTGAAACTTCATAATTTTGTTCTTACATTTGTGAATACATCTTTCCTGTCTTTGCTTTTATTTATTTTCCTTGACTTACTGCACCTTTTAGAAACTCCAGTACAATGTTGAATGAAAATGATGATAATAGGAATTTTTCTCTTCCTCAAATTTCAAAAGGAAGCTTTAAGGGTTTGACCCTCAAATACGATGTTTGCTCTAGGCATTTTGAATACTTGTTGGCAGATAAAGGAAGTTTATTTTATTCTGAATGTCCTAAAAATGTTATCATCAAAGATTCTTTTCTATCAAATATGTTATTTTTTTCAGCAGTTATTGGAATGGTCTTATGAATTTTCTCTTTTAATCTTTTACTGTAAGCTGAATTTTATAATATGTACCAACTTTGGTTTCCTGGATAAAGCAAATTGGGCATGATTTATTGTCATGGCCAAGATATTCCTTATCAGATTGAGGTAATTATCTTCTGTTCCTGGTATTCAGAGAATTTTATCATTAATGAGAGTTGAAAATTGCCCAGTATATTTTTTTTTCATTTATTAAGGTGATCATACTATTCTGATAACATAGTATTTTATGGTGTTTAGTTTTTAAGGTTCAAACTACCTTTTCATTACTGAAATAACTCTGTTTATTCATTCTATATTATCTTTTAATGTATTGCCATTTATATATATTGCTGCTTTCAAAACTAATACTTTAATAGTTTTATGTTTATATTTATGAAATGCTATAATTTTCTATTATAGTAATGTTTTTTTTCATGTTGTGATATCAAGTTTGTCTGTACCCATAAAATATTTTGAGGTGTGCTTTCTTCTGTACTTGTGGAAGTTTGTGTAAGATTGGTATATTAGTTCATGCCTTAGTGTGCCTAGGATTCACCACTGAAAACATCTAAACTCTAAGCTTTCTTGGTGGGGAAAGATTTTGACAACAAACACAATTTTTGAGAGATGTAGAGCTATACAGATTTTCTATGCCATCTCTCGCTGATTGAGTTAACACTTATGCTCTATCTCACCAATCACCAGATCATGACCTGAGCTACAATCAATAGTTAGATCCTTAACTAACTGAGCCACTCAGGTGCCCCAAGATTTTTTTGGGTCATTCCTTATTTTCCTTTGAATCTTTGATCCTATTTATCATAGCCTATGTAAATTCCTTATTTACTTAATGCAATAGCTCCATCATCTAAGTTTAGTTTTGATTGACAGATTTTATTTTTCTCTTGAGTTTGCTCATGTTTTTCTATTTGCTTGTCTAGTTGATTTTTAATTGGATAGTGGATAATAAGAACAATATGTTATGGACACTCTGGGATCCTTTATTCTTTCTCTGAAGAGGGCTCATTTTTTTTTTTCCTTCTAGTAGGCAGATTATATGATTGGTCTTGAATTCCAACCTCTCTTGCCTTAAGCAATAGTGGAAAGTTCCGCTAGTTTCTTTTATATGAGTGTAGTTCAAAATGGAAGATATTAAAGACATTTAGATGTAGGAAGAAATGGTTAGAGAATGTAGCTGAAGTATTAAAAACAGGTAGTTTAAAAAAATAGATACTGTAGCATTCAGGGCAAATATAAAAAGTCAAAACTGGGACACCTGGGTGGCCCAGTCAGCTGAGCATCTGACTTTGGCTCAGGTCATGATCTCACAGCTCGTAAGTTCGAGCTCCCTATTGGGGTCTGTGCTGACAGCTCAGAGCCTGGAGCTTGCTTCACATTATGTGCCTTCCTCTCTCTCTGCCCCTCCCCTGCTCATGCTTTGACTCTCTCTCTCTCAAAAATAAATAAACATTAATTTTTTTTTAAAAAGTCAAAACTAAGGCAGTAGTAGAGTGAAAAGTGGTGTGTGTGTGTGTGTGTGTGTGTGTGTGTGTGTTTAAATTTTTCCAGCCCAGCAATTCTTTATCTTCTTAGATAACCATCTCTCCATGACTATGTATCTGCGGGTCTTGATGAAGCTGACTTCATCCCTAGTTCTAGATGGGGCACATATAACACCGTCTATTCACCAAAACATGTACTCACCATCAATCCCAAGTTTGGAATGAATGGGTAAATTTTTTGAGCTCTTTCTGCTCTACTTTGCATAGATTTATAAGGATATACTGCTGGGGTCACACCCTGAGAAATTCTATTATGGGAGCCATCATGTTGATATAGTTAGCCTGAAAATGAATATATCATATTAAAAATCAAATAGAGGTGTAGAAACAACAAAATGTAAGATTTTCATGACATCCATTGATATCGAGGATCAATTTGTACCCAAAGCTAGAATTTCCAGGTGCTAACTTTGATATTAACAAAATACATGAGAAAATGGAGGAAGGGTAGGGCAATGAAAATTCCTGAGCAACATTGTAATCAAAACAAACAAAAGTAAAGTGGAAACTGTCCCTGATCAAATCTATACATTGTCATAACTAGGAGTTGAATATGAATACAAGTAGCAGAAAACTCAAAAAACAATGCCTTAAACAAGTTAGGATATGTTTTCCTTTTGTAACCCAAGTCAAGATTGTGCAGGCTGGAGACAGAATGGTTGATCAAGTGTGGCCTCAGGGACCAGGTTCCTCCATCCTTCAGTCTGTGTATTCCTTTGTGACAATGGTTGCGTTTGAACATCATGTACACATTTTAGGCGGCCCACAGACAAAAAAAAAAGTGGAAGAGGAAGTGCCAACAAAATTCCTAATATCTTGTTTACATAACTGAATCTTTTAGCTAATTTTTAAGTTTTGCTTCTAGATCAAATAATGCCATGAAAGAAAGGGCTTGACATGAACACTGCATAAGCCAATAAATTAGGGCTTTTAATTAAATTAAGGCTCTGGATAAAAGAAAACGTTTTAGAAAGAATGACAAAAGGAATATGAGAGATAATATGGCTAAGAAAAGTAAATATTTCCTTTTTAGAAATGAAGGGGAACTTTATTTTTTCCACTAAGAAAGGCCAAAAGGCAAAAGTATATGGAGTGGGTCTTAAAAATTATTATATGTTAGGGGCGCCTGGGTGGCTTAGTCGGTTAAGCGTCCGACTTTCGCTTAGGTCATGATCTCGCGGTTCGTGGGTTCGAGCCCCGCGTCGGGCTCTGTGCTGACTGCCAGCTCAGAGCCTGGAGCCTGTTTCAGTCTGTGACTCCCTCTCTCTGACCCTCCCCTGTTCACGCTGTCTCTCTCTCTCTCCTAGAAATAAATAAAACATAAAAAAAAAAAATTATTATATGTTAAAAATTGTACCTGGAAGATTTTTACTGTGAATTGCTTTATCCCGTCACAAGATCTAATAATCAGCTGGACTGTAAAAAGTAATCTATATTTTTAAGAAAGCACTCACTGAGATTTTGATACAAGTGATATGCAAATTACATTAAAAACAAGAGTATATTTTAAACGAGAGAAGAGAAGATATAAGAGCTCATACATTTTCTCTATAAAGTAGATAAAAAGTTTCTATGCCTATCAGGATAGTTTCATGAGTGAGATTTAAGGCTTGAGGAAAAACGAAATGTGAAATCCACAAAATGAATACAGCTTTGATTAGATTGGTAGTGGGCCAAATCAGCCTGGGTCCTGTTTATCTAGCCAATGCTTGCCTAGTGTCAACTTCCACAAAAAAACAAAAATCAAAATAATTTACTGTAAGGGCATTGTTGGACTACAATAATACAAACTTGATATCTCAAATATCAGGTGATGTATCTTAAAGAAATATAAAACAAATAAAATAGTTATAGCTTTTAAACTTAAACTTGTTTATGCGTATTCCTAATGTATGCTTTTCCCTGCAAACTCCATAAATTTTAAACAGTGATGAATATGTAGAGTGTTACCTTTGGCAATACATGTACTCAAATTGAAACGATACAGAGAAGATTAGCATGGCCCCGCACAAGGATGACGTCATGAATATGTAGCGGTCTCAACATGGGCTTCACAGATACAGTCTTGGGTTTTATCCCCTGATGAATGGATTAAAAAAAATTGAAAGGAGCAAATTACAGAATTATTCAGAATTACCAATCCACATTAATAATACTTTTAAAGTAATAAATGAAAAAGGAAAATATCACTTTGGTAAAGTTACATTTCATTCATAATTTAAGTATTCATGATTTCATTCATGATTTAAGTATTGAGCTAAGGGAATGCAGGACATGCACTAGGCAGCTGTGTGAAGACTGGGCTCTACCACTGTGAAGTCTTTCTCTGCCTTTAACTAGATGTCTGGTGTAGACTGAGATTTGGAGCCCCTTTTTTCATTGTAAAATGAGGATGGTAAACTTTTTACACATGACATTAGGTTTGTAGAGTGTTTAGCACAGTTCTTTCCACTGTTTCTAACAATAAAGTAATAAAATCTGAAGATGCACTTAGTAAAAAAAGAAAAAAGAAACAGAAACAGAAAGCATGAGAGAGAATTGTTGCTCTTTTAAAAGTCCAATTACCAGAAGAAGTAAGAGAATATGATTGCTGAGTGGCAGATACAATCCAAACAATTTTAAAAGGTGGCTTAATAAAATAATTTTGACAAAGGAAGCTAAGCATATTAAATTAAAAAAAAAAAAAGTATTGCTATAATAGCCTACTAAAAAGTTTATATATACATGATTATGGAAAATGTTGATGGTACTGGAAGTATACTGATAGTGTAAATATAGGAGCACTGAAGAAGTGGAGAATATTTGTACCATTTCATTATAATGTTTATTTGACATAATGAGGGGAATTAATACCCATTTTCACTTATTTTAACATTTCTTACCATGCTACATGGATCAATATGCTTATAATGAAAAATTAGTAATATTTTTATGAGATAACAAAAGTATTGTATGACTCTTTAAATATTTTTTATGTTTAAAGATTTTGATATTCAAAGAGGCAAAAAGTTAGAATCTTTTTACCCTAGATATAAGTATAATATTTTATTTTTTTATGTAGGCTTTGTGTATAAATCTGGAAGAAAGGATTATGTGGATTCCTAATTATTCAGGAGGCTTCTAACCCCTTTATTTATTTTACCTGATCATTTCGTCTTGTTGATTGATTACAGTTTCTATTATTTCAGTGAATCTCTCTAATTGAGGTTCCATAAGAGATAGTAATGACACCTGATTGCAATCCTATATATAAACTGAAGTTCTCTTGTACTCCAATATTTTTGATATTGTCAGCCAGTAGATGATGAAGAGGTGTGGATGAATTTGGAGTGATTGTGAATACTTAGTCCCTGGGAATAAATTTATTTTAAATATAATGTATAATGAGTGGAGTATAGAAATGGTTTGCTGTCAGAATATAGGTAAAAGGTTTATTAATGAGAATAGGTTGTTGGAATATAGTCATAAATGACAATGATTGTGATTACTTGCAATTTACCAGAAAGTTCATGTGCTTGTATCAGGCAACATAAACATTTTTATTCTTAGTAACCAGTGAAGCCGGTTGACCTGTGAAATGGAATTGAAGAGTAGAGAATGGAATACAAATCCTTTCCAAGGATCTGATTTCAAAATCTGTGTGTCACTCTGCTAAATTACTTCTTTATACTTATATGTTAATAAATGTCTGTTTTGTGACGGATAGTATCCTAGAAGATTTGCCGATCTAAACTTATTTAATCAAATAAATTCAGTTTTACTGATCTTATTTTAAAGATGAGGAAACTGAAATTCAAGGAGCCCAACTTTCTCAGGATCACATAATTGTTCAACATCAGACCATTTAGTCTTACCAGAATAAGACTGGGAAGTTTATCATAATCCATACAGAATAATTAAGCTTTTCATTATACTAATTTTATTAACTTGATTTTTTTATAATTCTGAGATAAGATAATTACTAAATAGGAATGTCAAAATATCATGGAAAAGATTAACCCTATCTAGTATAAAAACCACACTGTGAAAATTCCTACTTTAAGGGGTTAAAATAAATTGAAAGCAAGAGTATTTTTAAATAGCAATTATCGAATATAAACCCATACCATTTTTTTAAATTTAAGCACTCAGGTATTTTGTTTCTTTAAATATAAGAATTTGGAAATGTAAGAAATAAAGATTAAATAACAAAATAAACATAAAAAATGATTTGATTAATTGGGCAATGATATATGAAACATAAATGAGCTACATTAGGAGTTCATGTTTTGCATATTTTATGTTTGTTTCTATTCAAAGTCTTCACAGAAAATGAATATTTTAAACATGACCTTCAGACTTAATGGTATTTTCTGCATTCTCTATACTTACATTGTTAGTCACAGACCAAATATACTCCAGAAAAGTTACATATGAAACAAAATTTGTAACTTTTCATTTAAAAGATGCTGAGGGAATGCATTCTTTAAAGGAAAACTCAGATGAATATTTTTGAAATGCAAATAAAACTTATTGCATGTGGATTTACCTACATGTTTTCATAAACTAGATAATATTTGAAGACATTATCAGGGATTTTGTCTTCTGGTCTCCCTGTTTTCCCACTCTACTCTGTAGTCTTCCTACCCCAGGGCCTTCTTTTTCATCAGCATCAGCATCCTGTGGGCACTTACATGATTAGGCCACCATGTTAAGTTTTGAGAGCATTATAAGAGATGCTGCATTAGTGAATTGCCACTTAATTGGTTTCGGTTTCTAAGAAATTTTATGATTATATTTGGACCTCAATAGATATAGTTTCCTTTAGACTTGGTTAAAAGATTTGTTAGTACCAGGGTGCTTGGGTGGCTCATCCAGTTGAGTATCCGACTCTTGAATTCGGCTCAGGTAATGAACCCAGGGTCATGGGATCGAGCTCTGTGTTGGGCTCCATGCTGAGTGTGGAATCTGCTTGAGATTCTCTCTCTCCTCTCTCCCTCTGCCTTTCCCCCCCACTTGTGTGCTGTCTCTCTGCCTAAAATAAAATTTTAAAAAAATACTAAAAAAAAGGAAAAAGAAGATTTGTTAATACCTTTTTGAGCTCCACGCTTCTTTGAATTTCAGTATTCAGTCTTAAGGTATAATTGTTAAACTATTTAATATTATAATAATAGAACACCAATAACAGAAATTTATGTTACAATTGCAGTGTTACAGACATATTTGTCAGTTAATTTAATAATAGAATCATTGAACCTTGTAACATCATTAGTATTATAATATCTCTAATATTCTCATTTTGTAGATGATAATTCTGAGACAAAAAGAGATATGGGACTTGCCTTCATCAAATAATTCTTCCTTTTAGTATAGATTCTACTTCAATATCTTTTCCTACAGACTGTTAACCTAAACACTGTTAACCAGTTTTTCAATTCACAAGCAGAAATTCCCTCTGAAGCTTTTATATATGCCTTATATGCCTTCACTGAAGTAATGCCCTAATAAAGATATCATGTCTTCACTGCTTCGAATCTCTAAGTGAACTACATGACCTTTTATCATTGTTAAAAGAATCTAGAAAATCATACCACAAGTTCATGTTAATATGCCAGTGAGTACTAATGAATATCACAATGGTAGAACATAATAGTGTGGATTTCAAGCACCAAATTCATTTATCATGATCACATACTAGTTCTGGTGAAAGGAAAAATAAAGATATCTGACTTTTCTAACCCTATAAAATGCCACTGATTTTATTGTCCTTTAGTGAAAAAACACACTAATGGATACTTTGAAATAAATCTTTGTTCTTTTATTACTGCGTTATTGAACTGTGTGCTACTTATTATCCTGAAAGTAGTAGGCATAACACATTTTCTTTTAATAATACCAATACAATATTTCAATTTATTATTAAAATTACTTTATGTATCTATTATTTTATTGCTTTTCCTTTATTCTAAACTAACATTGAAGTTCTACTTTGTTTCTTGATTTTGTATTTATTTTCTTCTCATGTTTGACAATTAACTGAAGTTCTGCATTAGAGGTAGTGAATTATTAGGAGTGCCTGGGTGTCTCAATCGGTTAAGTGTCCGACTTCTGCTCAGGTCATGATCTCATGGTTTGTGAGTTTGAGCCATGTGTTGGGCTCTGTGCTGACAGCTCAGGGCCTGGAGCCTGCTTCATATTCTGTGTCTCTCTCTCTTTCTGCCCCTCTCCCGCTTATGCCCTGTCTCTCTCCCTCTTTCAAAAATAAATAAAAAAACACTAAAAAAAAAGTTGTTAATTATTAGAAGGCACAAAAAGTGAGGAATCTCTTTTCTCTCTTGGTTTCGCACACATTGCTGGTTTTATTTTTGCACTTCTGTTAGCTCTTGAGTCTTCTTGTTTGCCAACTCATCCTCTACTAATAATCTCTAGATTTTGGCAGTACCAGATTTAACCCTCTGCTCTTGTCTCCAGATGAACTCATCCAGCCTGAAGTAAGAGCTGTGAGATTCACAGATTTAACTCCAAGAGCTCTGGCCTCTAAGGCTTTGAATTTGAGCATCTCTCTCTTTTCTTTCTGGCTCTTCCCATGGTTGGTTCCTTTTAAGGTTATGATTTTGTTAGTAAGATATGCCCTGGCAGAGAGGACTTGCATGACCATTCCATCCAAAATAACTTTTCCACCCAATTTTTTTCTGTAAATTTGCACTAAGCAATTAGCTCTTGCCTGTGTTTACTGTTTTATTCTCTTCCCTGTAATTATGCTTCTTCATGGTAATTTCTTGGTTAGTTGGTTCACTTTTGCATACAGAGGACCTTGGATACTGTATATTCCCTAGTGGGTATTTCATGGACATTTACAATGGATAAGAAATTCCTTTATAAACAAAAACATATAACATTGCTAATTCTTAGCTAATTAGTGATAGAAGCTATAGTTATTATAACCCTGTATGTGGTAAGTTGCAATATTTGTTAGATAAACACATAAAAGATTAAAAATACATTTCAAGAAATAGAAATAGACATGTGCTGCTCCTGGACATGTCATGTCTTGAGCCTGTATCCAGTCAGGCTCCAAGCTTCCCATGGCTTCTGTTCTAATCCCATCACCATTCATCCTTTCCCTCATGCTCTCACAGGTATTGCTCCTGAGAACATTCCCAATGATCCTCAGAGAGTATTCTTAGGAGAATCTGACCTAAGACCTAAGATATAATCTCTGCTGTCATGAAGTCCACACCTTCATGGAAAGGCATACCATACCACACAATAACTGCTGAGACACGTTAGAATGACCTCAGATTCATGTGGGAGCAGTGGCTGCAAGCAGGACTGGGTCATTGCCTCACTAGCCCTCCACATCCTGTTTTGCTTCCTGGGAGGCAGGAGATCTGGCCACCGTGGCACTGAGGAGTGACGCTGAGCTGTGGCTGACTGCCTCTGGCCACTGAAGGAAAACCCGTGCCTTCTCTTCATACTCCACTCCACCCTCTCCCCACCTACTCAACCTCCTTCACAGGTGCTGAGAGGAAATGGGAAGATCACTTCCCTTCCTTCTTCCTTCATGACTAGGAGATCCAGCCATCCACACTCAGGCTGAGAAGTTGAGAATCCCTCAAATGTTTCTCTTTTCACCCATTATCCCAACCACAGCTGAGTAGTCCCCACACATCTTTCCAGTTGTATCAGGGGACCACCCTCTCCTTGCCTCTATCCTGGCCTCTATCAGGCCAGGGCTGTGGCAAATTCTCTCACAATGTTACTTCTGTTTCTTGCTCCTTTTATTGTATTCACTGGGCTTCCAAAAGCAGGTACCTGGCTATAGCTGAGGTACCTTTTTCTTATAGAAAAGAATCAAGCCCACCAGCTGAGTTTGGCTCAAACTTTAGGCCCTGCTACTTCCTAGCAATGGGAAGTCACCTTTCTGAGCCTTGTTTTTTTCATCTGTAAAAGGAGGATCATCTTGCCCACCACCCAGGAATCTTGTGAGCTTGAAAAAGGTGATCCACATCAGGCACCCCACACTGTTTGGCATGCAGTCCCTTCCACTAATACTCAAAACTGCTTTGCCAGCACTAAGTTTATGTACCTAAGTCCCATTTTTGCCAGTCATCCCACCTTAATAGCTCTAGACACATCTAGGAAAATATATTTACCTTCCAGTGTTTGAATGCCATTTCCCCTACCCTGCTTCACAAGCATCTTGGAATGGGCATGGTATTCCCAAGAGTTCTGGACACCCCTCCTCCATTGTTTCTGTCCCCTCTATAACTCTGTTCTCATCATTTGATCTAGAGGCGTTTCTGCTCATTCTTCATCTTCGGCTGAAAACCTACCATATCTGGCCAAAATGGCTTCTCTGGTCCAGAGTGTTATTCTCAAATTACTTTGAGTGGTGCCTCGCTTTCACTTGGGACCCATTATCCCATTGATGCCATATATGAGGCCCTTTTTTTATATTGTCCTTCTTGTCCAAACACACAGTCCTCACTTAGAAGATTGGTTATAAAGGCAATGTTCAAATGTGCTGTTTCAGGTTAGGGTCTAAAGAAAAAAATGAAAAAAAAAAAAAAAGAGAAGAGAAAGATATCTCAATTTTCTTGATAGAGTATTAATGATTAAATTGCAAAGAAAAACTTAAGATAATGAGTTAAATAATTGACTGATTTAGGAAGTTATGTTTATATTTTTTTCATCTCTTGATCTCACCTACCTTATTACCTTGGGGAAATTATTCAGATAGTCTGTGTCCATTTATTCCCTGATGGAATAAATATACTGAAGTAAATTATCTTACAAGTAATTTTATATATTTCTTTCATAACTTTAAAATTTAATTATATTGGTTATTTTGTCTTATGAATGAGAAAAAGGGCTGTAGAAAAATAGTCAATTTTTCATTATCTGCCCCTGAAATTTCCATGCAGAAACCATAGCACATAAAATCTCTACAGAAAAAGTTCATCCACAACCAAAATATAAAAGAAATAAATTATGAAAGAAGTTGATTTAAGTTAGTAGTTCCATATCAATATGAAAGTAAGCTGCCTTATAATTTCAAGAATGAAATTTGTGACAGAGTCTTCAGATTCAATTTCAACCCCTATCATTTGATTTGGAATTTAGGTTTCCACAGCAGGAGCTGTGTGCTATCCCCACTGAAATGATCCTCTCCCACTCTCTTGTTTAAAAGCCCTTACTAGATTTTGGAAATCTGGATTTCATTTACTGACCTCAGCCATGCAATCACCTCAGATTTCTCAATTTAAAGCAAAATTGGTCTGAAGCAGGGATAGAATCTGTTTTCTTCTGAGGCCGGCAGCATATGTTGGGAAAGGAAAAGAGATATAACTGATTTTTGATGTTACACATGATGTACAACTATATCTCATCTTTATCACTGCTGATAGCTTACGCGTTTTATAATAAAATTGTAGTTCTGTGATTAGAGCATATGGAACTCTTAAACATCCAACAGAGCATTTTACAAATGTTCAACATGATTGACTCCAGAGATATAATCCAAAAGAAAGAAAGCCAACATTCAACATTTCTAAGATCACATATTGTTACCCTTTTTTTATTAGCAAAAAGAGTTTCAACAAGCCACTATACTTTTTAATTGGTGCCATAGTTAGTGTGCTCAAATTTACCTATTGAAATAAAATTTTTCTAACTGATGCATACATGCACTGCTCTGAAAAAATGAATAAAATGATTATTTCCAAGTATAGACTGCAAGATTGCATTAATATGAGAAGAGTACATTAGAAGACAAGTTTTCCACTGAGTGATATTTTTGCATGTCTTGTGAACTGCCAGTTTTTGTTCTGGACTGTGTTTGTAAGGGTATTCATGTAGTATACAGTCTTTGAAAATAAAAATAGTGTCTCCCTCAAAAACAGAGTTCAGACTTGCTTACTATGTGCAGCATTCACCAGGACATGGTCCCATAGGCTGAGAGGGCAAGGGGAACTGATGAGCATGAAGCTCATGCTGCTTGGTGAGATACAAGAATGACCTTTGTCTCTGACCCAGGAATTTCATGTCTTCTGCCAGCATTCACAAAACTGTAGCAGGTTTTCTTATTAGCTTGTAAGTAGGAAAAATTATTACAACATTCACTGTTCTTGACAGCTAGAACTGATTTAATTCAGCAAACTAATTCAATTGAATTGAATTGAATTTTGATAACCATCTTTAAATAAAAATATTTGTAGTAGAAGGGCTCCTGGGTGTCTGTCAGTTAAGCAGCCAACTCTTGATTTCAGCTCAGGTCATGATCTCAAGGTTGTAAGATCGAGCATTACGTAGGGCTCTGTGCTGGGCATGAAGACTGCTTAAGATTTTCTCTCTCTCTCCCTCTGACCCCTCCACTTCTCACACTCTCTCTCTTTCTCTCAAAAAAAATTTTAAAAAGGCACTTTGGAATCCAATGAAATAAATAATGTAAGATTTAAGTATATTTGTTGATTTTAAAATTGGAATGCTGCAACATAACATTATCTAATAAATCTAAATAGCAACACTTAATTATTTACCACTTAATAAAAAGTCTAATCAAAGGCAAAATAAACTTGTTTTCAGCATGATATATAGTTTTAAAAATGTTGTTTATAATAAGTAATTTTCCATCTAAATGCTTGGGAAATCTGAAAAAAAGAAATTAGTATTGATTTGTTTTATTAACACACTCAAATGTCTATTGCACACTCTCTATATGTCAGGCATGGTGCTACATGGTGAAGACACATAGTCTTCATGAATAAGACTATGGAGATAGATCATTAAAAATAGTCATGTAAAATGTAAAAGCTATTATACCAAAAGTTAAATATAAAAAGTATTGGTTATACAAAAGGAACTTAATTATGTTATCCAACTGGAGATTTAATGTAATATCTCAAGGATATATAGGAGATGTTCTGGAAGGTGTACACTAAGCAATAGGTATGAGGACTATAGAGTGGAAAGTATTCTGGACTGCTGGAAAGAAACTAAAAGAGGCCTCTCTGAGTCTGATGGCAAGAGATAAGACTGCGGAACCAATCATATATTCTTTTTTGATATAAAATTTAAAACTCTCATATGACCTTTTCTATTAGTATCCCACGTGTTTTTCTCCTTCAGATGTTAATATGATGTGTAAAATGTTTTTAAAGCATATATATGAATTATTTGAGATTCATAGTTATAAATTTTTACTTTATCTTTGTTGATAATTTTAGAAATATGTAGAAAATTTCCAAATGAGGAAGTACAGCTTTATTCCCAGTTACTCTTCTCTGTCCTAGTTTGCTCTGAATGTGAAATTATTATCTGAACAACGAAGCTGAGACTCTGTGACCAAAGAAAAGAAACCATTAGAGAAACAGATCTTCCAAACAGAAGAACATACAACTTCATTTATAAGAGAACTTCATAACAACTTAATTTTACCAACTATATGAAAATTATATTGATTGCTGCTGTTGTAATGAACTGTTAAAAGAAGTTATAATATTGATTGTTACTTTAACATGTTTATCTCCCATTTGGAAACCTGCAATACATGCAAAATTAGATGTGTTAATATACAACCTTTTAATTCCTTATCATTAAACAGATTATGTGTCATATTTTGTTGTAATTTACAAAGTGCTTTCCAAAACATCATTTTATTTTCATTTTCTCCTAAGATCCACTTATGAGATAAAGTGAGCAAATATTTTTATTCCCATTCTGTATATTTGGAAATTGAAGCTTGGAGAGAGGAAACAGCTTTCTCCAGTTTTCTTGAAAGCAGTCTGTGAAAAAGCTGGGTTTCAAATTCAAGTTTTGATTTTTCAAAAAGTTGATGACTTAAATAATTAGAATTGAAGGGTTGTTAATAAGAGCAGCAGCCACCCTTCTCTAATAAAAATGGTTTAGATGGCTTACTTTTACACATGTGGATATATAATATTATCCAACAAAGCTGAAGAAAGCAGAAAGAATAAGTAGAAAGAAAAATAAACATTTTGAAATGATAAATAACCAACATTCTATAAATTCTGTAAACATCTTTGTTCTAAGTAAGCATTGAATTGAGAGAGTTGAAAATGTTTTTTTAAGTTTAGGAGTAGAATAAAGAATCATCTTTATTCAGGTCCTCAATACCTATTATATCTTGTTCTTTGTGATTAGTTAAAAGGAAATTATCCCTTCCCCTAGGACGTATGAAAAGACAACCATGCAGTCTTTGCCTGAGATTCAAAGCGGCTGGTAAAGAGAAGGTATCTAGTAAACATTTTCTAAGAAAAAAATAAATTGCCTTAGAGAAGGCATTTAATGTTCTTCATTTTTAAAGTCTTATTTATTCTAATCTTGAAAACAGACAGACAGCATTAATGTAAAAAAGAGTCATTGTTTTTGAATATAACCTATATTTTAGCTGTGGTGTGTGCAATTAGCAGAACAATACTCTCCGTTCTGTCCTAACTTATAAAAGACAGCTGAGCCAGTAATAGCGGTATCATCTAACTGCACAAAGAAGAAAAATTCAGTAATAAATTTTTCACACAAACAATATTTCTTAACTAATCATGCAATCATAAGGTTCTTTCCCCAAGTTTTCAGAATGATAACGGAACATGAGACTGTTCAGTTCTGTAGAGCTGTTCATCATTATCGCCTCATTGTCAGTCATCAAACTTAATATGTTACTTAATAACAACCTGTGGGGCAGGTCATACCTAGTGAAATGGTAAGTCTACATTGATTGTAAAAGACCTTCCAATGATTTCAAAAACATTTTTATGTAAACCGTGTGAATTTTCTTAATGAAATCAGAACATTACTATTGTATATTTAATTTTTAATTGTTAATTTAATTTTTTATCAGTTATATCATTTAGTAGACTCAGCATTCATAGATTTTTAATAAAAGCTCTTAACTCATCCCAAGTAATATTAAAATTCATGGTATATAATATTCTGTACTTTGCTTGTAATGCAATTTAAACTTATAATCTCTCATTGCTGATAGGAAGAAAAATGGTCTCTACTTATTGAGAAACCCAAGTGGTCATTTAATATTCTTACATGTGGCTTTTTGATTTTTATTTAGTTTGCCTATGAAATAATACCAGTGAAGTGCTCTGAACATTAGTTCAAAAGAAAACAAAACCAAACAAAATTTTAATAATGAAAAAAAATCAAGTAAGAGAAAACTTCAGCCAGAGATAAAAAGTTACACTAATTAGCTCATTGTTATATGACACATCATTTTAAAATTTAATGACTTAAGATCACAACCATTCCTTATTTCTTGCAAGGTTTTGGGTCAGCATGGAGGCCTTGCTGATCTGGATTGAACTAGACTGACCTTGCTTAATTTTCTCACTCCTATGTAAGAGTTACTCTGGCTAAGACTAGTCTTGAATAGCCTCAGTTGGGCTGATTTAGCTCTACTCGCTAGGATCTCCCAATCTGTAGCAGGCTAATCTGTGTATGTTTATGTTGATGGCAAGAATCCAGGAGAAAGAAGAGCAAGTCATGTAGTAAAGCAAGCAAAAATGCACTTTTCTTAAGTCTCTATTTGCATCACATTTGCGAAATCACTTTAGCCAGAGTAACTAAAACAGCAAAACTCATAGTCAAAGAGAAGGCTAGAAAGTTATAGAGCCAATAACATTGTTTAGAAAAGCAAGTAATTGAGACCAGCAATGAAATCTGCCTATCACAAAAGGTGATTCTTATGTTAACAACACTGTCAAAAAAAACCTACCTTCTAAGACCTGGGATGATTTTCCATTGAAGGGCAAAAACATTTAAATTTTCAGTATTGAGGATGAGTTGGGTGTCCAAGTAAATTTCATTGAAGGGCAAGAACTTAGTGGATGACATGGGGGTCATTTGTTTTTTACCATAAAATAATTATACTGTTGGTAGTAGCTTACTGATAGCATATATAATGGCAATTGTCTTCATGTAGAGGAAGAATTGGAAACATACAAGGAGTCAGAGAAACACATGTTTTGAATGATTGACAAGTCTTTATTTCCAAAGTAAACTCATTCTTCAGTTCTTCTTTAAGAAACCTTTATTTAGGATGTGGAAATAAAATTATTTTCAATTCAGAGCATTGCAATTAAATAGGTAATTACAAAAGAGAGAAATATGCAGCAATAGGGCTATGTACATGAATTTTATGGAGTTCTATGTACAGTGAGTCACTAATAATCAGAAATTAAACTTTGCAGCATGGATATGGCTATTTTGATTTAAAAGTCTTTATTAGAAAATGTTACAGACAAATAAACCACAAATTTACAACTTGATGACTTTTCACAAACTAAAAGTATGATTAGTACAAAACATGTGGCTTGTAGTAGATCAGACCGCTGACCACTTGTTTTTCTAATCTGACATTGACATTTTTCTTGAAAGATACTGATAATTGATATAGTAGTTATTGATGCATTGTGTCCTCTCTAATCACTCTTAAATGATAGTTCTGTAATATATCTGTAAACATTTCTTCTGTAGCAGATGGCGTCCTTCGTTAGTAGAAAGAGAGTACTAGAACACTAGAGTGGGAAGGTTTAGCTTTCAAGTTCTGGTGCGTTTTCTTGGCAGACTTCTGTACTATGTGCAACTTTCTTAGTGCTGAAGCTTTGTAGAACTCTAAGCTTAGTCCCTTGGCTCTAAAAGTATATGATTTTTAACAGCTCACGGCAGTCCCCATGGGCAGACAGCAACATCATAAGTGGCTTCTCAGTTGAGGGTTTTCAGCAGGGTACCTCCTATGAAAATGTTCTCCTCTACTTCTTGGGAAGCTTTGCAGCTTCAGTGAATTTTCTACTCTCTAATGAGCCATGGACATGCTTACCTTCTCCAAAAAGGCAGGATAAGAGTCTCTTCTTTAGGCTTACTATCCTACCTCTCTGGATAATAGTTGCTCCTATATCTGTCATTCCTATATTGTTTAGAGTATCTTTACTTTTAGTAGACAATCACCCATTACTGTAATTCATTGTTACAGTTAGTAATTTCTAATTGAAAATTCCATGCTCAAATTACTGTGTGGTTTCTGCCTCTTGATTGGTTTTTGAATTATGTGTTTGCTTTCTTTTGGTTCTCAGAGCTCTTCTGATTAAAGACTGATGATTCATGGTAATAGTGCTGAGTGGATTTTTGCATATTATTTACTGATTTAATCTGTGAAATTTAAAATATCTATCAATGAATACTAAATTCAATTTAACTGAATATGAAAATCAATCCAAGAAGGTATTGGGAAGATAATTACCAAAATTACATTGAAAGTAAGAAGTAAATGCTATTGAAAAGAAAATGATTGGAAATGAATATTATTTAGGTACAAATACCAAAAGATGATTAGTTTTATCATTTGAATATATAATAGCATCCGAATCTGATCATTTTCTGTTAAAAATTTAGGCATTTTTATTCATATATGCTCAGACTTTTAATTGATGGAGTGATTGGTTGATATTTGCAATAAAGTTATAGATGATTGAATGGTTCAATTTCCCTTGGTCAGGCAAAGAGAACTTCTCTTATTTTATGTTGGAGAATTGACATTGTTCCCACACTTCTCTGATTTTTCTTAACCTCTTTGGCAACTCATTCACTCCTCTACATTATACATAGGTTTTCTTTTCAGATATGTTAATACTTTTACTCTGGTTATACCTGGTCTCAAGAACCTGGGAGACTTTCCAGGTCCTTAAAGTTGATTATGTGCATTTTTTTTTTTCCTAACAACCTTTAACATTTCTCCTTATCTTTGGTCTTCAGCAGTATGAATATATTTCCTGCTTGTTTTTTTTAATCTGTTATTTTTAGAAATTTCTTGACTATTCATTTGCAAGCATTTTTCTCTCCGTTCTCTGTCTCTCTCTTTCTTATTTTTAAGATTTCAATTACACATGTTTTAGACTGATATTGGCATATATCTCTTGGATGCTTGGTTCTCTATTTTATTTTTTCAAAATTTTATTTCACTAATTTCTTGTGTGTGTTTCCATCTGAGTAATGTCTATTGACCTGTATTCAAGTTCACTGAGTCTTTCTTTGGATGTGTCAGAAATACCGATGAGCCTGTCAAAGGCACTCTTCATCTCTGTTACTATGTGTGTGTTTAAATTTATTTCCAGCATGTCCTTTGACACTTTCTTATTGCTTCTATTTTTCTGCTGAAATCACCCATCCATTCATGAATGTCTTCAAGTTTCTCCACAAGAGCTCGTGATATATTAATCATTGCTATTTTATCCCCTATCTGATTTTCCTAACAATAGATTTATATTTGAGATTAGTTCTTTTTTTATTGTTTCACCTCTTAACAGCAGATTATTTTTCCTTTCAATTTTGTGTATCTCATAAGTTTTAGTTGAAATCCACATATTCTGTCGGGGGGGAGGGTAAGTAGAGACCAATGAAGACAGCTTCAAGTTCCTCTAGCAGTACCTTTTGGTTAGGGTGGGAGCTAGATGGCTTATCTGAGAAAATTCTTGATTGTGCTTGGTCCACCCTCAGTTTGTACTTTTCCTGTAAGTTTGTGCCTCAGAGAAGCTGTCTTTCCATTCTCTTATCCCCCTATTAGCATATTCCGCTGCTGCTGGTTCTTGTTAGCCTGTGTCATGAGAGCAAGGAAGCATTTTCTATTTTCCTCATTCAACCTTTGTCTTAGGCTGTTCATATGTCTCTGAGTCTTTTGAGCAGAGTTCTCTCAGTGATCCTGCCTGCTCCCAATGGTAAGGGACCTTTAATTTTCTGGAAGTGGGAAGATTTCTTGCCTTTCTCCCTTTCTCAAACTCAGTAAGTTTTCACCAACCGAGAGTAACAGGATTCACTGCCTTTCTTTGGCAGTTTAAAACCTTATTCCACTGAGGAGAAGACTCCAGGCAAGAATTGTTTTTTTCCTCAGCAGCAGGACTACATTATGTTACACAACAGCAGAAATACACTTTGATGGATGCTTTCCCTGATCTCTACTGCCCCCATTCTTTTGCGTGAGCAAAAAGTGAGGTCCATGGAGAGGGGCTGCAAGCATTGGTGCCTCCAGGGGTCTATACTCCTAACTGTGCATGTTTAGCTTTTAACAATTCATTAAAAATCGCTTCATTTGTTTTTTGTTTTTTTTTAATACCCGTCTACATGGCACCCTTGTTTTCTTTCAGATCTCTGGTATAGGTGTGTGATTGCCTGTGTCTTGCCTTTTTCTGGAGGCTCACTCCAGCTTAATCAGATTTTACCCTAATCAGTTGCCTTTGGAGTCAACACTCTGATGGGTTCAAGAATATAGTACCATTTTACAGATTGCCCAGCTTCTAATTGTTTGGATTAACATTTTCTACTCCATTTTCCATTTCCTATACTAAGACAGAGGCAGAACTCTTTAATATACTTTATTACTCACTAATCATATAAAATTACCAACATTCCAGGTATCTTTGGTATCATGTTATTAATATTTTTGATGAAACCAAAACAAAAAGTAGTTCTCTTTCAGAACATGCTGAAATATAGTTTAGCATCTATATGTTTATCTGTTATTAAAATATTAAGGAGTAAAATTCCTGTCTATTTAGAGTAAATAAGAAAGAGACTTAGAACTTCTTACATATACTTAAGAAAAGCTTATACTTATACCCCATATACTTAAAGATACATGTTTTAAGGTCTATTAGAATTATTTATTGAATTAACTGTTTTAAATTTCAATATTACACAAACCCAAGGGTGTATACAACTTAAAGTAAAGTAAACACTGATAATTATAGGATGCTCCTGGGTGGGTCAGTTGATTAAGCCTCCTACTTCACATTTTGACTCAGATGATGATGTATTGGTTTATGGGTTTGAGCCCTGCACCTGGCTCTGTGCTTGTAGTGAGGGCCTGCTTGGGATTCTCTTTCTCTCTCTCTCTCTCTCTCCCCTTCTCTCTGCCCATCCCCAGGTCACACTTTCTCTCTCAAACTAAATAAACTTTAAAAAAATATACTGAAAATTATATACTCAATAATCATTAAAAAAATACAGCATTAACAACAAACTTGAAGCCCCTTATAGGCTCCTGCCCGTTATATTTTCCTTCTTTATCTGTAGATATAACTCTTACAATGAGTCATATGTTAACTAGTTTTTTGCTGTTTTCTTTTATTTTCGCTATAAATATATATGATGTATATATACCTAAAACAGTTAACAGCAGTTAATTAACAGCAGTTAATTATTGCCTGTTTGAATTTTATATAAATTGAGCCATTGCATTTTCATATGTGTTTGCCATTGTGTTTGGGGATTTCTCTGTATTGATGGCTATGTCCATAAAGCATGGACTTTCAGAACTTGGACTTCGCAGCCAGATGGCCTAATTTTCAATATTGTGAAAATAAGTAAATAGTCTTCATAGATAAGTTACTTCATCTTTTTGACTTGTTTGTTCATGTGTAATGCACAATATTGCCAAAATATAAAGAATTCATATAATTAGGGTGATTCAACATTATGTGACTTTGAAGTTTTAAAGCACCTACATTTTGAGGGCACCTGGGTGACTCAGTTGGTTAAGCACCTGACTCTTGCTTTTGGCTCAGGTCATGATCTAATGGTTCATGAGTTCCAGCCCTGCATTGGACTCTGTGAGGACTGTGTGGAGCCTGTTTAGGATTATCTTCTTCCCTCTCCCCCCCTCCCCCCCCCCCCCCCCCCCCCCCCCCCCCCCCCCCCCCCCCCCCCCCCCCCCCCCCCCCGCCGTCACTCCTGCACTCTTGTAGACTCTGGGTCTGGAGATCTTTCTTGTCTGTCAAGAAAGTTAGATTCAGGATTAAAAATGCAGGAGAGGCTATTGTCCAGGAGAAGACAAGAGCCCCAAATAAGACTCCTTTCTCTGTTTTAAGATCACAAGCATGATGGGCGTAGACAGAGAGATAATGAAACCCTGAACATTAACTCATGGGTAAGGGGGAAAAGTGGTTTTGAAGATATGCAGTGTTAGGGCGTTGGGTAAATACAAAACAAGATTCTGGTGCTGGGTGGAAGGTTGTTTACAGCAAACATAAGGCCCCACCTCTGATTACCTAACCTGGTCTAGGGGACAAGAAAGACAGAGCATGCTACCTCAGGGTCAACAAGACATCTTTCATTTGCTGATTATCTCTGCTCTGGGTCACTTCACCCTGCTGTGGTCTATAGCCCTATTTACCTGTTTACCTAATTTGGTCCTTCCTTCCTGTGAAAGCAGCTTTCTGCTAGGGTCCTGTACTTTTGAACTATACTGGTAGCCTTTGCCCCTTTACCTAATCTTATTTATCTAATCTTGTTTACCCAAACTTGGGTGTGTTCATCCTATGGCTTTCTAATTCTTTATGCCTTGTTAACCCTTCGATGCAGGCTCAGGGAATTCCTAAACTAATTCTCCACACTACACTTGCACTGGCTCTAAATAAATAAACTTTTAAAAACCTGTAAATTATATTAAAAAAAAATAAAGCATCTATAGTTTAAAGATGCTCTATTTAAGATATCAAATATAAATTACAAATAACAATTAAATACAAAATTGGATGTTTTTTACAATAAGACAGGAAATTAAAAAATTCAATATATTTACAAATTTTATAGAAACATAGTGATATAACACATTTAAGGGCTACTGTCAGATTCTTGGAAATGTACAAATGAGGGACTCTGAAACTTAATCTTTATTATCTTTGGGAAAAATCTGACTCCATATATATGTAAAACCCTTTGAATAGTAGTTCTATTAAAATGATAGACATTTTTAATTTATTACTCACTATTATATCAATGGAAACTTTTTGTAAGTCTTTTTCCCTTTTTATTGAAGAATAATTGACATGCAATATTATATTAGTTTCAGCTGTACAACATAGTGATTTAATATTTATATGCACTATGAAATGGTTATTACAACAAGTCTAGTTACTAGTTATCACCATACAAACTTGTTTCAATATTACTGACTATATTCCATATGTTGTGCTGAGCTATTTAGTTTATAACTGAAGTTTGGCCACTTAGTCCCCTTCACCAATTTCACCTGTCTCCCATCTCCTTCCCCACTGGCAACCATCAGTTTGTTCTCAACATCTGAGTCTGTTTCTATTTTGCTTTATTTGTTCATTTACCTTTTAGATTCCACATATAAGTAAAACCATATGGTATTTATCTATCTCTTTCTGACTAATTTCACTTAGCATAATACCCTATACGTCCACCCATGTTGTTATAAATGGCAAGATTTCATTTTTTTAAATGTTTGAGTCATATTCCATTGTATATATATACCACATCTTTAAATTAATATTTTTAATGTTTATTTATTTTTGAGAGTGAGAGACAGAGAGACAGAAAGAGAGAAAACGTGTGTGAGAAGGGGAGCAGTAGAGAGAGAAGGGGACAGAGTTTTCAGAAGTGGGCTCTGTGCTGACTCAGGCCAAACTCACAAACCATGAGATCATGACCTGAGCTGAAGTCAGATGCTTAACTCACCCAAGTGCACCAACCACATCTTCTTTATCCATTTGTCTATCAATGGATATTAGATTGTTTCCATATCTTGGTGGTTGTTAATATGTTGCAATAAGCACAGGGGTACATATGTCTTTTCAAATTAGTGCAGGGTTATTTTCTTCAGTGAAATAAAATATAATTAATCTAATTATTCACATATATATCAAATAATATTGGTATACATAGCTTTCATAATTTTGGTTTTGATTTTTCTCACCAAAGAATACAGTTGTTGGACTTTTTATTTGCTTGTTAACTTGAAGTAATAATTTTAGTACATATTAGTTTACTTTCTAGTGTATCTCTTTAACACATGAAATGGCTTACTTTAGAGGAAGAAAAGGTTTTTTTAAACATTTATTTTATTGATATAATTCATATACCATAACTTTGCTCCTTGTATAATTTAGTGGTCCTTATATATTCACCAAGTTGTACATTCCTCACCACTTTTAAAAAGTTTTTAACATTTACTTATTTTTGAGAGACCGAGAGAGACAGAGCACAAGCATAGGAGGGGCAGAGAAACAGAGAGACATAAAATCTGAAACATGCTCCAGGCTCTGAGCTGTCAGCACAGAGCCTGATGCAGGGCTTGAACCCATGAACCTTGAGATCATGACCTGAGCCGAAGTCAGACACTTAACTGACCGAGTCACCCAGGTCCCCCCAGAATGTTTTTCTTAAGTTTATTTATTTATTTATGAGAGAGAAAGAACACAAGTGGAAGAGAGGCAGAGAGAAAGGGAGAGATAGAATCCCAGGCAGGCCACACACTGTCAGTGGTAAGCCTGATGTGGGGCTTAAACACACAAACCATGAATGATGAACTGAGCCCAAGTTGAAGAGTTAACTGACTGAGCCACTTAGGCACCCCTAGAAGAAAAAAGTTTTACAAATAATGTATTTAACAAATTTATATTATTGAAGTTTGTATTTCACTGTGCTATTGATTGATGATGGATTAAATATCCAAATAAGTTAGTGAGAAACTTCCCGAGTTTTTAGAAAATCACATAAGTCATGAAACTAGTTAATTAAAAAAATTTTTTTAAATGTTTTATTTATTTCTGAGAGAGAGAGATAGAGACAGCATGAGCAGGGGAAGGTCAGAGAGAGAAGGAGACACAAAATCCGAAGCAGGCTCCAGGCTTTGAGCTAGCTGTCAGCACGGAGCCCGATGTGGGACTCAAACCCATGAACCATGAGATTATGACCTGAGCCGAAGTCGGACGCTTAACCAACTGAGCCACCCAGGCACCCCTACTTAATTTAGTACTTAGTCATTTTCAAAATATAGATGTTTGCTTAAATTGCTTTTATTGCTATTTTATGAAAACATATTTTATACATACAAAAAGCTAGGAAAATAGCTTGCACAAGTTTACAAAGTAAAAACACACTAGCATAATCAAAATTACAAAGGAAATTAATGGGAATATTTATCAAAGCAATATATATTACATAGAAAACCTCATTTAAAGTAAAGTAACAGTGGTACCATGTAATCTAGAACTATGAAGAAAAACATAATACAAAATAGGAAAGTAAGTTTCAAATTTAAAATTTACCATTTTTTTAATGGATGGGCTTTTCTTTCAGATTGGAACAAAGGCTTGTGGTTAAATACAGGCCTGAAATTTGGTTGTTATGTTCTGGTATAATCACAACTGATGTGTGCCACCCTGTACATTCAGAGTGGTCAGTGCTTGCCATTTATAGGTTGTTAAATGTTTTAAGTTTTATTCTTACACAATTGATTATCATCAATAGTAACCATAAAATTTTTTCAAAATTTTTGAAATGTGTTATAGATTTTATTTTTAACCACAGTTCTCTTTTTTATGGCTTTGAAAAGAATATAAGCAATCAACAAAATAAACGATTTTTAAAAAGTTTTTTTTCCTATCGACTTTCCAGACATCAGTGCCTTGAGGCAACTTTTTAATTGTGTAGAGGCTCATAAATAATTAATCACTGAAGAAATACTTATGGAGTATCTATTGGCAGCAAGATCATAAAGGTGTAAAGGGGGTTCAGGATAAATGCAAGGTTTTGTCCCTGAATTCAAAGAGTGTCTAATCTCAGGCCATAATTCTCAACCATGGTCAAGTATCAAAATTGTACATTTGATTTCATCTATTTAAGATTAGAAAAATGCTGAGAAAATGAAACATTAAAAGACTGGAAATGCTGAATCAGGATGGAGGTAAAGAGTAGGATTGATGAGTCTGTATAGATATTATATATATGTATATTTATATATATTCTTAAAATATGTATTTTAAAAACTCAAAGGTAATGTTGAGGTTTGACTAAAATAATGGAAATACAGAGAGAGGAAGATGTGTTAAGAAGTACGTAATAACAAGGGGAGCCTGGGTAAATCAGTTGGTTAAGTATCTGGCTCTTGATCTCAGCTCAAGTCATGATCTCTTGATCTCAGCTCAAGTCATGATCTCACAGTTCATGCTCTGTGCTATGAGTGTGGGTTCTCTCTACCACTCCCTTGCTTCTCTCCATCTCTCTTTGTCTCAATGAAAAAATAAAATAAAAATAATTTCATTTCATATTAACAAGGGTTGTTCGATTCTACAGTCTGATGGTTTGGATGCTCATCTTAGACCCCTCTCTTTGGTGGTGCTGAGTCCACTGGTTGCCATAACAAAATACTACAGACTTAGTAGATAAACAACAGAAATTTATTTCTCACAATTCTGAAGCTAAGATATTAAAGTTCAAACACTACCATGTTACTATTCTCGTGAGAGCCCTCTTCCTGGTTCATAACAAGTGGCTTCTCTCTGTGTCTTAAAGCAGTGGAAAGTGTGAGGCATCTATGTTGGGTCTCTTTTAAAAGAGCAGTAATCCCATTCATTAAGGTTCCACTCTCATGATTGAATCACCTCCCAAAGGCCCCATCTCTTCACACCATCATGTTGGGCATTAGGATTTCCACAGATGAATTGGGAAAGGGACACAAACATTCAGACAGCAAGAACTGACAACCTCAAACTCAACATCAGCATACTTCAACTTTCTTATATATAAAATGGGATCAACAGTAGTGCATTTAAAACAGATTTTTTAAAGGATGAAATTTGATAATTTATATAAATTATTTAGCACAGTGCTTGACATATTTAAGTGCTCAATAAATATTTATTGGGTTTAATTTTAGTGTAGTGAAAAGATCCAAGCCTTATTCAAAGTGATGAGGGAATATTAAAGTCTTGTTTATACTGAAAAGCTGTCTGAAAAGGTGATTATAAATTTGTATATTGAAAAAAAATTGAAGCCAGGAGATTTTGCTTCCATTTGGAAGAAAGAGAAAAAACATAAACAAAGATGTAAAGACTAGAAGGGATCCCACATTTGGTAATTTAAAAAATATTCTAAGTTAAAGCTATTTCATGTTGCAGAGTAACACAGATAGCAGTAAGATACTTTAAAGTAACATTCTCAAGGTTATATTCCAAGATAATTTTCATATCATTAGGTGAAGGAATCTTGATTATATTAGACAGGGAAGAGTCACACTTTCTAGGTAGCTATATAGAGCAACACATAGAAAAGTTGTTTATTTCAGATTTAACAGAGATTTAAAAAGATTTTTTTGAAACTATGCTTTAAAAGACCCATTTATAGTTTTGGACATATGAATATAAAAATAATGACAAGTATCAAATATGCTTTTGGCTTTTACAATTATTTCCAACTATTCTTCTTCAGTGAAGGGACTCTTTTCTGTTCTAATTTGGTCTCCGTGATTTGTTTTGCTTGTGATGAATCTTTCTTCTAGAAGCACGCCCCGCGGACTCCTTGTCTACCTTTTGCACACTGGATATTTTACTCTTATATCTATGGTTACCAATTGCTGCTTTTGGGTCATAAGCTTTCACAAAATATTTTTAACTCCAATCGTTAATTGACTTCTCCACAAGTTTGGCTTTCTCACATTTTATCCTGCCACACATCAACTGTCTGCTTTAGTGTTAACCAGAATCATAAACTTTCTTCTTTATGTTTGGCGTTTCCATTCTCTAGCCAAAGAGCCCTGCACTAAGAGTGAGCAGTGTTTTTAATGGTGGCCTGCAGTAATGTAGGGAGTTTTATCACACCTGTGTGTGACAGAGCGACTTTCTTGTTGAGAATCAAGTTCCAAATCCTCTCTTATAGTGCAGGTCATGTGACTTCCCCTGTAACCTTATGAAAGTTCCCCCTGGCAGCTATAGATATGTGGTGTAATTAATCTTATATAATGTAGAGGAATTTTATTTTATTTGACAGTTACTAAAGAAATATTATTTTACAGCTAAATAATATGATGGCCAGATCATACAGTATTATTTTTTTCCTTTTTTCCTGCCACTCCCTCTCTTTACTTTTCCCTTTTCTCTTCCACCCTCTCCTCCTTATCCACATTCTTATTCTTCTCTCCTTCTCTCACTCTCTGTCTCCTTCTCTCTGTCTCTTTCTCACTTGACTGGGAGCACATTTTCATTATTTTTGGGCCTGGATTCAATAACTTGATAGTAATTTTCTTGATTGCAATCAATCTCTAGGAGTATTAGTTACAGGGAAGCTATTTTTAAAAGAAATGCACATGCTTTGAATATAGGTAAGGTCAGAAACAATAGAAAATATATTTTTGGAGCATTGCTGGATGAATTTTGGTAAGTCACTGGTACTCTGATATTTTAAAGATACAAGGATAAAAAAAATCACTAATGGGGCAGGGGGGTTCCTGACCAAATGCTGCTAACACAGTTAATATGGTTTAGGAAAAAAGGAAAAGGTGATTGCTTGCTTCACTAAAAAATTAAATGAATAAAAAGGAAATGTTAAAGGGTTAAATGTAATTTTACAAACATTAGGGAATGAGAAAAAAATGTTGGAAGATACATATTTTAAATCAGAATGAAAAAAATCTTTCTAATCATAAAGCTGATATAATGAATTTAAAAAAATTCCAAACTACAATATTCCACAGAAAATTAAAAGATAAGTAATGCATTAAAACTTTGGGGAATTAACATGAAAAGAAGCAACCTCCAAAGTCAAAAGTTCAAAGAGACAGTAAAAAATCCTTAAAGGATAAATCCTAATCATTACCACACATATAAAAAACGTTTTAATAATATTTATAGTAAAAGATGTTGAGAATTTGCCAATTGCAGTGTGAGGAGAATGAGTACAATTGCACCCCTTCTTGTCACCCTCATTTTCTGCTCCTGAGAAAAGGAAGAGACACACTTGTTGACTTATTTTAAAAGCTCTTGTCTTTTGATTTAAGCCTCAGATCTGCTTTCCTTCTTCCTTTGCCATATGTGCTCTCACTATATATCTGGTCCCTTCAAAATTACTGTAATAATTGACTTCCTTTTTGGGGGCATTTTATCTTGAATGTCTTGTTTGTTCTCTTGGCCTGTCCTTATTCCCAATTCAATCAATGATTGACAAGGAAAGCAGCACAGTGGAGGGGTTTAGGGGTGTAACGCACAGCCTTGGGAGTAAGGCTACCTGGTTTCAAATCCTAGTTCTACTAATTAGGGGCCAAGAGAAACTAAGGGGATTACTTAACATTTTAATATCCTCTGCTATAACGTGACAGGAATTTAATAGATTCTCCTTAGTAGATCCATAGGCTTGTTATATGGACCAAATATGTCAATATTTATGAATTACTTAGAGCAGTCGCTGATATATAATAACTGTCATATAAATGAGGGATAAAATGTATTTTTAATATGTATTTTGCATAGATACTGTGGTTCATTTTCTTTCTTTTAATGCTTACCATGTTTTGTAATGCAGAAGTATTTATTTGTTACATAAGGATATTGGTCATTCTTTTTTTGATTTCTAAACATTTATTATTTTTATTACTTTTTAAAATGTTTACTTTTGATTTTTTTTAATGTTTTATTTATTTCTAGGAGACAGAGAGAGAGACAGCGTGAGCAGGGGAGGGTCAGAGAGAGAGGGAGTCACAGACTGAAACAGGCTCCAGGCTCTGAGCTGGCAGTCAGCACAGAGCCCGAGGCGGGGCCCGAACCCACGAACCGTGAGATCATGACCTAAGCGAAAGTCGGACGCTTAACGACTAAGCCACCAGGGCGCCCCAAAATGTTTACTTTTGAGAGAGACAGAGCATAAGCGAGGCAGGGGCAGAGAGAGAGAAAGACATAGAATCCCAAGCCGGCTCCAGCCTCTAGGCTATCAGCAGAGATCCTGACATGGGGCTCAAACCAAAGATTATGACCTGAGCTGAAAATGGACACTTAACCGACTGAGCCACTCAGGCACCCTACTTTTTTGATGTCTAAATTTTTATACTAAATAAAGATTCTTTCCTTTTATGTTTTCATTTAATTTTTGAGAGGGAGACAGAGTGTGAGTGGGGAAGGGGAAGAGAGAGAGGGAGACACAGAGTCTAAAGCAGGCTCCAACAGCTCAGAGCCTGACATGGGGCTCGAACTCACGGATGGTGAGACCGTGACCTGAGCCAAAGTCAGACCGACTGAGCCACTCAGCAGCCCTTATACTAAATAAAGATTCTAGTGGCCAAAGTGATATATAGTTTTATTTGAACACATATATTTTATATTTAAATATTTCCTATATGACTTATTTTTCAGAAACAGCTTTAATATATAGTCATACCATAAAAGTAACCCCTTTGAAAAATATGAAGTTCAGTGGCTCTTAGTATATTCTCAAAATTGTGCAGCCATGGGGCCCACTGAGTTGAACCTTTGACTCCTGATTTAAGCTCAGGTCTTGATCTCAAGGGGGTGAGATTGAGTGCCATGTTGGGCTCCGGGCTATGTTTGGAGCCTGTTTAAGATTCTCTATCTGACTCTCCCTTTGCCACTCTCCCACTCACTCTTGCACATGCTCCCTCTCTCTCTCTCTAAAATAAACAAACAAACAAATAAGTAATTTTGCTGCCATAATGACTATCAAAGTTTAGAATATCTTCATCACTCCAAAAAGGAATCCAACCTATTAACACTTGTTTCCTATTACCCTATCTGCTCAGCTCCTGGTAACCATTATTCTATTTTCTATCTCTATGGATTTGGCATTCTGGACATTTCATATAAATATACTCATAGAATTTGTGGGTTTTTTGGTTTCATTTTTTTGACTTAGTGTAATGTTTTCAAGATTCATTCATTCTGTAGTATATATCAGTACTTTATTCCTTTTTATAGCCAAATAATATTCTATTATATATCACTTTGTGATATCCATTTATCAATTGGACATATCACTTTGTGTTTATCCATTTATCAATTGATAGGTATTTCAATTGTTTTCACTTTTTGGTTAACATAAGTAATGCTACTATGAACATTCATGTACAGTTATGTATAGATTTTTATTTTTTTAAATTCTTTTGGTTATATGCCTATGAATGAAATTGTTAGACATATGAAACTAACTTTTTGAGGAACTGCCAAAACAGTTATCCCAACAAGCTATTCCATTTAATATTTCTACCAACAATGTTGGAAGGTTCCAATTTTCTCACATTGTCTTCAACGATTGTTATTAGTGTCATTTTTTTTTACACATCCTAGCAGGTGTGGAGTGGTATTTCATAGTGGTTATTATTTATTCCCCTAATGACTAATGATGCTAAGTATCCTTGTATGTGACTATTGCCCATTTGTAATTATTTTTTAAAATAGATATCTATTCAAATTCTTTACTTATTATTTTAATTGGAATATTTGTCATTTTATTGTTCAACTGTAACAGTTATATATATATAACTCCTCTGGGCAGCACAAGTTGTTAATTTTGATGAAGTATAATGTACCCAATTTCCTTGAGTTTGCTCAAATCTTTGCTCAGTGCAGTGGTGAGCTAATGATTGAACAGATATTTCATTAAATGTATTGAATCAATAAGTCTTCCAGACTTGACCTAGGTGCTATATTTCTGCTTTGTACTATACACAGAATGCTCCCATAGGCAGTTACAAGTCTGCCTTAGCCTTCACTTTCTGTCCTTGTGGGGCCTCAGTGTCCATCAGAGACCAGAAATTAGGGATTCTTTTCCTAATTCTAAAATGTAAAGAAAATACATCTCTTTTAGGCACATTTTTATGGCTATCTAAAGTCCCAGAAATATGCAGATCTTTTCATATCCCTCTCTTGACATCACACTCCCACTTTTCATTTTAAGCTTTATTTGTTTCTTTTATTTTGTATTGTTTTGTTTGGTACACCTGTTGTTATCTCCAGTTAGTATCTCCATCATAAGAAGTTGTAATGTTAAACAATTGCTGGTTGTTGTTGTTTTTTTTTTCCCAATAAAGTCCTTAGAGATAGTACTCAAAGCCTTGCTCAAACAAACAGTCACAAAATGGAAGTTCTCAAGGGGCTGCTAGGTAGGGCAAATGGTGACAATTCTCTGGGGATGGGACCTTGTGGAAGAGCTCCAAGCCTGCTCTTCCCCTTCCAGTGCCTGCTAGGATGATGGTTTTCACAGCTAGCAGAATTATGAAGCTAGTGGTTCAAGGCATCCACGCAGCTGTGGAGAGAGGAATGCCACAAATCTCTTTGTTCTTACTGAGATTCCACTACTCTTTTAGAGTGAATGCTCTGTAGATTGGTTGCAAGCCCTTTTTATCTATTTCCAAAGTTCTGAAAAAGTTGATTTTGACAATTACTGTAGTGTGTATTCATTGCCTTTATGGCAGAGAAGTCTTTCTGGTCTTTTCTCTGCTGTTCCAGAGGTGTTTCTTAGATTTGTTTTTGACAATCACTGTGATATCTTTTTTGTCTTTCTTCTTTCCAAAGTGGTCATACATTGTCCCCATAGGTTTGAAAAAGTATGGTTATTTTGTTCTAATGTATTGATTGTTTCTGGGCTTTAAAAAATCGTATTCTATCAATATAGCTATGAATTTTATCTCTGAGACCATACTGCTTTCATCATTTTTAATGGGTAAACATATAACTGAAGGATATAAAAATTAATGAACAAGTATAAGTGTAAAGAACATACTTAAGAGGTATTTGCTCTAGCTACAAATAAAAACAAGGCATTTTACAACTTTATTAATTAAAAATGGACAGCCTCAGGAGTTATGTTCCAAGACTTGCAGTGGATGCTTGAAATTGTGTATAGTATCAAACCCTATGTACACTGTGTTTTCTCCTGTGCCTACATACCTATGATAAAGTCTGAATTATAAATTATGTATAGTAAGAGTTAACAACAATAAGTAATAATAAAATAGAAAAATTATAACAATATGCTATAATAAAAGTTATGGAATGTGGTCTCTTTCAAAATATCTTATTATACTATACTTACATTTCTTGTAGTGTAATATGATAAAATGCTTATGTGATGAGATGAAGCAAGGTGAATGATGTAGACACTGTGATTTAGTGTGAAGCTACTACTGACCTCCTGATGTTACATCAAGAGGAGGATCATTTGCTTTCAGACTGTGGTTGACCATGGGTAATGGAAACTGGGGAAAACATACCCATGGATAAGGGGAGACTGGTGTAAGCTAAATTAGAAAAAATATATATGTGGAAATGGATTTTACATATAAACTCATATAATTCAATTCAAACACTAAAAAAGCTGTATGTATGAGTGAAATTACACTTTTTAAACAAGGCATATCTTGAGAAATGGTAATTATAGTTCTTCCAACTCTCTAAAGACTAATAATGATATTTTGATAATTTAAAAACAATACTTTAGTCTATTTTGCTCCTGAATACACATTTATTTTTAAGTGAATTGTTCAAATACAATTTAAATACAAACAGCTCATTTTGCTTTATTTTATTTCATTTCTATAGGACTTTGGAGATGATGGGTCCTTGTACATTACTAAGGTTACCACAACTCACATGGGCAATTACACCTGCTATGCAGATGGTTATGAGCAAGTCTTTCAGACTCACATCTTCCAAGTAAATGGTAAGAAATATGGTGTTGCTATTATTGTTTTATGCTTCACTATATATTCAAAGAATTTCACAGTTGATTAGGAAGGCAAAACTTTAATTTTTTTTTTTTTTTTTTTTTTAGTTGTGGCAAAGTTTAAGCTTTGTTTTGGGAATTATTGTTAACGTAAAACCTATTTTAATAATAAAAAAAAAATGTGCTGGTGTCTGGTGGCTTAGTCAGTTAAGCATCCAATTCTTGACTTCGGCTCAGGTCGTGATCTCACAGTTTGTCAATTTAAGCCCTGCCGTAGAGTATACTCTGACGGTGTGGAGCCTACTTGGGATTCTTTCTTACCCTCTCTCTCTCTGTTTCTCTCCCACTAATGCTCTCTCTCTTTCTCAAAATAAATAATTTTTTTAAAAAAGAGGTGGTTGAGTGAGTAAATACTAGAAATTTGTACCACTTGTCTCATTGTGAAATATTATAGAGTAACTCATTCTAATTGGAAAATTAGAACATAAGAAATTTAAGTTATTTTTTGAGCTTTAAATATCAACAGTTAGGCAACCATATACCTTTTAGAAACAGAAAAAATTAAGCATGATAAAATTTAATCAGATTATCTGGTTGATCTTATTAATGATATAAAAACTGCCATTTATGTACAGCAAATATTATACTTTAATAATTAACTAAATGGCTGTAACATTGGCCATATAAGCTAATATTATTCTTATAATCAGAGCCTTTTTTTCTGATTTAATTCAAATTTAAGCTTTTTAGTTCAATTGAGAATATAAGATGATATATATAATACATTAATTCATACTGATTCACTTCCATATTGATATATATGTTAATTTACTTTATGATTTACTAAAGGGAGAAAGAACCTAACTTGACCTTTCATAGAAACAACAAGTTGGCTAGTATGATTGGTTTTAATTAAGGGGAGAGTGGCAGATATGAGCTTGGTGAGGTAGTCTGGGGTCAGATCATGTGGAACCATGTGGACCTAATTAAATATTTGATTCCCATTCTGAGTATTTAGTGTATGGAGTGTCATATTCTGACTTATTCTAAAATGACTGGAAGCACCAACTGTTTTTTTTAAACTATTTTAATAGTCTAAGGAAGAGATGATTGTGGCTTAAAATATATTGTTAATGACAAAGAGGTAAAGAGTTGTTAAATTTGAAATGTATTTTGCTACACATTCAATGCAATGCCAATCGAAATTGCACCAGCATTCTTCTCAAAACTAGAACAAACTATCCTAAAATTTGTATGGAACCACAAAAGACCCCGAATAGCCAAAGTAATATTGAAGGAGGCAATACGGGAGGCATCACCATCCTAGACTTTAGCCTCTACTACAAAGCTGTCATCAAGACAGTATGGTATTGGCACAAAAACAGACACATAGACCAATGGAATAGAATAGAGAATTCAGAATTGGACCCACAAACGTATGGCCAACTAATCTTTGACAAAGTGGGAAAGAGTATCCAATGGAAAAAAGACAACCTCGTTAACAGATGGTGCTGGGAGACCTGGACAGCAACATGCAGAAGAATGAAACTAGATCATTTTCTCACACCATATGCCAAAATAAACTCAAAATGGATAAAGGACCTGAATGTGAGACAAGAAACCATCAAAACCCTAGAGGAGAAAGCAGGAAGCAACCTCAACCTCAACCACAGCAATTTCTTACTTGACACATCCTCAAAAGCAAGGGAATCAAGAGCAAATATGAACTATTGGGACCTCATCAAGATAAAAAGCTTCTGCAAGGCAAAGGAAACAACCCACAAAACTAATAAGCAACTGATGGAATGGGAAAAGATAGTTGCAAATGACATATCAGATAAAGGGCTAGTATCCAACATCTGTAAGGAACTAATCAAACTCCACACCTGAAAAACAAATAATCCAGTGAAGAAATGGGCAGAAGACATAAACAGACACTTCTCCAAAGAGGACATCCAGATGGCCAACAGACACATGAAACGATGCTCAGCGTCCCTCATCATCAGGGAAATACAAATCAAAACCACACTGAGATACCACCTCATGCTGGTCAGAGTGGCTAAAATGAACAAATCAGGAGACTCTAGATGCTGGTGAGGATGTGGAGAAATAGGCACCCTCCTACACTGTTGGTGGGAATGTAAGCTGGTGCAACCCCTCTGGAAAACAGTATGGAGTTTCCTCAAAAAATTAGCAATAGAACTCCCCTATGACCCAGCAGTAGCACTGCTAGGAATGTACCCAAGGGACACAGGAGTGCTGATGCATAGGGCACATGTACCCAATGTTCATAGCAGCACTCTCAGCAATAGCCAAAACATGGAAAGAACCTAAGGGTCCATCAACTGATGGGTCAAGAAGATGTGGTATATTTATACAATGGAATACTACATGGCAATGAGAAAGAATGAAATCTGGCCATTTGTAGAAACATGGATGGAACTAGAGGGTGTTAATGCTGAGCGCAATAAGTCTGGCAGAGAAGGACAGATACCATATGTTTGCACATATAGGTGGATTAGGAGGAAACTAATGGAGGATCATGCAGAAGAAGGGGAAAAATAGTTAAGGAGAGGGAGGGAGGCAAACCATGAGAGGCTCTTGTATGCTGAGAACAAACTGAGGGCTGTTGGGGATGGGGGAGAGGGTAAGGGGGGTTGATGGGCAAGGGGGAGGGCACTTGTTGGGATGAGCACTGGGTGTTATATGTAAACCAGCTTGACAATAAACTATTTAAGAAAAAAATTTGAAATATATTTTGACAGTAGATCTGGTGATAGTATTGAGGAATGGCATGTATATATAAAAGAGAATTGAAAAAAAAAAACCAAGAGATTTGAAACATTTACATATATTCTTGTGACATAAACTGAGTATAGAGGAAGCACATTTGGAGACTGAGTGAGATTAATATATGTTTTTTTGGAAAAGTTAACTTCAGTATAATTTCTAAATGGGAATCAAGTCTTCAATTTAGTATGTAAGTTTGGAGGTCAGAGGAGGGTGTCAGCCTAAGTTGTGTATTTATATAATATCAATATACATAAGCTGTATTAAAAGCTATAAATTTGAGCTTGATGAGGTCACTTTAGTAATGAGTATAAATATTTATATTGAGGATTAAGCATTGTAGCTGAGGTTAACAAGTGGAGAAAAGAAAACTTAGAATGAGCACTTTGTGCTTGTAAGAAGTGTATGTGTCCTGAGAAATCAATTTTAAAATGTTGGCAAAAAAGTAGAAAAGATTGGAGAGTTTACGGTTTGACTGTTAGGGACCCTCAAGAGGAGCAGATCTAAGCCTTGCTTTCTAACGTAAACCCAGTTGTAACTAGATGGGGGAAGCCTTGGAAACCAACTTTCAAGGAAGCCGGTGAAGAGGGCAGACAAGGTACAAAGGAGGTGATGCATGCGATTCCCAGTCATCTCAGATGTTTAGAGTTGGACTCTGGATACAGTTGTACCCGAGGATACACAATCTTGAGGACAGAACAACTCTGCATGAGGGATGTTCTCTATCTAAATGCTGCATTTCTGGGGAAATGGCTATTGTTGCAAATCTGGTTCTTTCCTCCCTCTTCCTTGTGATTGTTTACCGACTAAAGGCCTATTTGACAAGACTAATGCTCTGAGGTGTTCATTCTGTTTTGTTAGAGATTCTCCAGTTTTGTTTTGGTTAACAGTTCTCTATTTTATACTCATTCTCAGTCTGACTCTCTCAGTCTAAGGACCAACCGATCAAGTTCTTAGTTTCTAGAGTGGTGCATGGTTCATGTTCTAGCTGCATCAGAATCACATGAAAAAAAGAAACTATCAAAAATGTTGAATGGACTCCACAAGCACTTTCTGGAAATTGATTTGAAATCTGCATTTTGTCAAGCTTCCTAGTAAGTATAATGCACGGTCAAGCATGGGAATCATTCCAAATGACTGTTCTTTAGGAGTTTCTGTTCCTCATTGATGTCTGAAGCAGACTTCTTACACAACTTTACTCATTTGCCGTGCTCCAGCTGGGAAGCCTAAGAAGAAGACTTTGAGGCAAACAGCAGGCTTTCATGTTGCAAGATATGTCCTGAGCAGCACTGGAGAAATGCAGTTTCCCTACTTCATCCTCTCCTGTGAATGAACTGCTTACTCTCTGATCTCAGGTTTTTCTGAAGATGGAATAACAGAATAAAGGAACAATGAGATCTCAGCAATAGAGCCATGACCATCAGTTTCAATATTATGAGCTAATTTAGAGGAATTCAATATTAGCAGTGACTGCCACTGAGATCTAATGCTGTCCCTCTTCTAGAAACAAAGATCCCTGAACCTGGGGGTAAAACTCATCTCTTTCTGTTACCTCCTACTACATTTAATCTATTTCAGAATCTTTCATATACATGTTTCTATGAAGGCATGGGGTTTAGGAAAAGGGAAAATGATATTATTATTGCTGAACATTGGTTGAAAGTGAACAGAGAGAGAACTGTTCCCTTCGGGAGGGAGCATAAGGAAATAATCCTCTTTGCATTGCCTGGATTTTTTTCAGGCAGTCAGGAATGTCAACTATGGAAAGTGAGGAGTTTGTGAGAGTTTCAGTTTCAGGAGAGGAAGAGATAGAAAATAATTATCTTGCAGGCAGGAGGTGATAGAAATGGCAGGCAGCAGTTGGAATGTTGGCAGATCTTTGAGTGCTCTTGAAGTGATATATATACTGATATGTTTTCCTTCAGTTATGGTCAGCTGTAAGTTTGCAATCCTAGAAAGAAGGGATTTAGGTTTAACCCACATTTTATTTTGTCAGGTGAATAAGTGGGAGAAAATTAGCCATGAGGAAACTAAACAGGTTTGTAAGAGAATGATTATAATAATGGACCACAGAACAAGTGGTCAGGTAAGGAAAGTGGTAGGTGAGGAAAGCAATGAAACCGTGAAATATGTGAAATGAAGTGAAATCCTGAATGATGTTTCCAAGTTGATCAAGTACTACTAGGATGAGGTACTAGAGAGGATGGAATGCAATACCATCACTTAAAGCATTTGTTTTTCATTTTTTTTAATGTTTACTTTTGAGAAAGAAAGACAGACAGAACGCGAGCAGGGGAGGGGTGAGAGGGAGAGGGAGACAGAGAATCTGAAGCAGGCTTCAACTCAAGGCTTGAACTCAAGGCTTGAACTCAAGAACTGTAGGATCATGACCTTAGCCAAAGTCATAGGCCTAACTCACTGAGCCACCCAAGCACTCCATTTTTTTTTTTAATGTTTATTTATTTATTTTGAGAGAGAGAGGGAGGCAGTGCGTGGAAAGTGTCATTTTCTAGGTAGAGAGAGAAAATATCAAGCAGGCTCTGCAATGCCAGTGCAAAGCCCGACATGGAACTCGATTCCCTGAACCGTGAGATTACAACCTGAGCTGAAGTCAAGAGTCAGATGCTGAGCCACCTAGGTGCCCCACTCAGAGCATTCTCCTAAGACATCTGCCAATTTCTCCTTATTAGAAACACTTTTAATTAGGTAAAGTTTATGTAAACGAATGTGTGAATCACTAAGGTTTGTTAGGTGTTTAGGGAGCCATCTGCTCTAACTTGCCAGTTCCAGTCTTAGCTAAAAAGCAGAAACAAAGTGAAGAATAACGTGAATTCATCAAAACCAATGATAGTAGATCAAAACTTTGTTCTATGGCATTTTTATCAATGAGGGAAGATAATAAGTGAATTTCAAGGAATCATCTTTAATATTTAAACTTATTTGAAGAAGCCAAAAAGCTAAGTAGAAAATGTATTAGATGTATATCAGTAAGAGATTACCTTCAGGCACTATATCAGAGAACTAAAATGACAGGGGCTTAAAGAAGATACTGGTGTGTGTTTTTTTTAATGCGTAAAAATATTTAGATGAGGTCCTTCAGAATGGCAACTCCACAATGTTATCATTATCCTAACCCTCCCCTATTGTGGTTAGAAATGGTTTCCATTCTCAGTGTCATCCCGTGTTTTCCGAATGGTAGTGGAAATTCCAATCATCATGTTCATATTTCAACAAGGAAAAAGGAAGAAAGAGGAAGGCAAAGTAGCACCTGACCTCTGAGACAGCAGTTTTGAAATAAGATTAATGGAAACATCAACAATAAGTTCCATTGACCCTCTGTAAATGCAAAGATTAAAATAAATTTCTCCCATCCAAGTATTAACCAGGCCTGACCCTGTTTAGCTTCCGAGATCAGACGAGATTGGGCACGTTCAGGGTGGTATGGCCATAGACTATATTTCATTGACCGTCTTGTTTTACCATCCATAGCAATTAAGTGTTCAGTTATTTACAAGAAGGAATAAATATTGGGTAGGTAAGTAGCCATATGACTTGCTAAACAAGTGATTTCTTCTTTTTTTGGTGGTTTGCTTTCCTTTGGTTTTATGGTGTTTTATATTTGGCATAATAACTTTAAACATATATTTTGAGTATAAATAAGTAGACTAAACTTCAGATCACTCAGAATATTATTATAAGCCAATAACAAAAGAATAGTTGAGCATGAGCTGTGACATTGGAAAAATACAATGAAAATGCAAGAAAATGCAAATTAGATTAGCCAAATGGTACATTTATAGACCCGATAAATCTCTAAACTGGTTAAACTCATTTTCTATTCTTCATCCACTTTTCAGAAAAGGTTAAAAAGACCTTTAGAAAATTAAATTTTCATAGAAAATTTAACGTATTTGTCTGAACAATCTTTCAATTAGTAATAAAAATAAAATATATCATTGATTACCATAAAAGGCTCTGAAAATACCACAAGTTATTGGAATTTATGAAAGAGTGTTTTTGAAGTGCAAAGTCTGTTTAAATATCCCAGGGTACAAGCCAAATAAGTCTATCAATAGCCCTGTTTCTTTTCAAACAATGCAAAATTAGATTATTGAAATATGAGAGTGCTTCTGTGTCCTTGTCAGAAGAAACATTATGTATAAATCAAAGGAGCTTGACTCTGCCAGTGGAATTCATTTCATGCTTTTCTTTTTCTTTTTACATAAAGCAAATCGTCTTTAGTTCTTCAGCTTATGATACAGAATGTTTGAAATTTTAAAAGTCATTCAGTGTTTACACTACCCTCTGGGCAAAAAGCTTGTCCATATTCACAGTAGACCCATATGTACGCTGTTATTTCTCTCCCATTCATATTATTGAAGACCTCACACATTCTATCAAATGATTCTTTTCCTCTCATGTCAGAAATGTCTGTACAAACTTGCTGGTTTTATAAGGATGTCTCTATAGAACACCCCCAATTTTCTCCTTCAAAGTTTGGGAACCTCTAAAAGAAAGACACTAGAGCCAGAAGCATCACCTTCTTTACTGACAAAGCTATTTAGAGAAATTGACTTAAGTCTGGGCAACAGTGGCCTGCTTCTTCTTGCATTATAGATTTGAACTTCCTCCTCCAGTCACAGACAGCCTTCCCTGCCAAACTTTCTGTATTGCCAAAGTGCAGATGGGAATAAAACCTTCCCGCAAGCAGTAAGATCCAGAAAGCAGGTGGTGAGAGGCCTACTTCCCCCTTCTCACTCCTCCTTCCTCTATGACTTATGAAAAGATGAGAGAAACAAGAGTCTTGAAGGTTACTCTGGCTCTGTGATTCTCTGGTTCTTGGGCAAACACCTTCAGCAATGGGTTTTAAATGCAGATTCTCAGGGTGCACCCACAAGTACTAAATCTGAGGCAGAGTGGTCTGTGTTTTAACAAACCCTCCTGATGATTTAGAAGATCTAGCTAAAGAATTACTGCTCTAGAAAGGCTATTCCCTAGAGATATGAGAAATGGGAGTATGTGTTCCTTCCTCATATACTCCAGCTTTCTGCCCTTAATTTTGACTAGACATTAAGCTCACAGTGATCTTGGGAAGTGGCTTTCTCTTAGAGGGTGGGGTCAGCCATGCATCAGATCAATCATCCCTCTCATGAGGCCTGGCAGCAGATGGTGCTGATGACTTGTCCAAAGCCCACCCAGGCCACCTCAGCTGTGGTGGGTTTCCCCTGATGGTTTGATACTACAGAAGCCTGTCCCAAACCACTCTTCCTAAGAATTGTATTTGATATGGGAGGCTTTATCACTGGACTCAGGGGAGCCTAGATGTACCGGGGATTTAATCTTTCACTGGAAGAGTACTTAACCAGTGAGGGATACAAGTCAAAAGGTAAGAATCATAGCTGGGGAATATTCTGAGGTGCAGTCCACATGATTCCTATTCATTCATTCATTCATTCATTCATTCGTTTTTATTTACTTATTTATTTATTTAGTTGTTGTTTGCTCGCTTTCTGGGGTTTTTTTGGGGGGGGGGGTTGTTATTATTTTTCCTTTATCCATCTTATTTTCCTGGTCTGTAACTTGTGCTTCCTGGTATTACATCCCAAATAGACAACATGAACTTAAATTCTCTTCTTACTGCTGTTTCTGGGGACTCTCATGTTTGGGAATATTCTGACCTTAAGGTAATTGTTATTAATAACAATTGCTGCCCTTTGATAGCTTCCCCTTGAGAGTTACTGGTAGGCACCATATGTATGCTTCCAGAAGTCTTTGAAATATGATAGAACATTACACTAATTCATTAACTCCAGAGTCTGCAAATTCTCTGTCTCTATCATTTCCCCATGCTAAATTATATCCAGTTTGCTGTTCAATAGAGCTCTTCAGACCTTCTGCAACTAGACTAAATCATGACATCAAGATACTACAATTGCAATAGCAAGAGCATATAGATGCTAAAACTTTAATATAAAATCTAATTATTAAATTCCCAGATATATATAAAAGTTTAGAGGTTAAAGTTTCAAAGAAATTGGTTTAAAGTAATTAATGTCCAAAATTAAAGACTTCTGGCCTTGTAACATAAAGTCTAAAGAAAGTCCAAATGTTTTAATTACAAGTAAAGTCCAAGGTGTTAAGTTCTTCCCTAATTTCTTATTTTGTTCTTTATTGGTGAGAGAAGTCTTTTAAAAGTTTATGGCTTTGATATAATGTCGACATCTTTATCTTGGGCCAATTCTCATTGGATTTAAGTGTACTATCTTGCTATTTGTTTACAAATGGTCACATATGTTCTTTGTTTCCTTGTATTTTGCCTTCTGTTGGGTTCCGTGATTTTTAGAATTCTATTTTATCTTCAGTATTGGCTTATTGTCTATAGCTCTTAGTTTAAAATTTCAAGTGTAGCTATAAGCTATATTTACAATGTGCAACTTTTATTACCATGTATCTTCAAATAATTTGTATTACTTCACATTTAGAAGAAGAACCTTAAAACAGAATCTTTGACCTCTCCCTTTCCATCCTTTGTGATAGTATTGTCAAATAGTTTACTTCTACATATATTACAAACTCTACAACACATTATTTTATTTCTGCATTTAATAAATAAATATCCTTCAAAGAGATTATTTTTTAAAAATGAGAGACAAAAATTTTACTTTAAGTTTCTGAGTCACCTCATTGTTTCATGTAAATTCCGATTTTCTATTAGATTAATAACATCCTTTGAGGTCCCTGGGTGGCTCAGTCAGTTAAGCATTCCACTCTTCATCTCAGCTCAGGTCTTGATCTCAGGGTCATGAGTTCAAGCTCCATACTAGGTGCAGAGCCCACTTAAAAATAAATAAATTTTAAACAATCCTTTAACGATGGTCTCAGCCTTTGTTTTTCCCCTTCATTTAAGAATATTTCTGCTGGGACGTAACTTGAATCGATTTTCTGCACGACATATCATAGTAAAAATGGCAAAATACA